>NC_064642.1:645493809-646127809 GCF_023864345.2 Schistocerca serialis cubense | reverse complement strand
TGGTTGGACAGTGTAGAAGCAAGTGTAGGGACTGACCAAACCACGGTTAAAATATAGGCGCACTGCTCCAGATTTCGCAAGTCATTGACAGACCAACAATGATTGCTCTCCTCAACGCCTATATTCCTAAATTTGGAACCAGAGTAAACTGGGTGATTCTTGGCAAACCGGAAAAATCAAGATGCAAATCCAAGATAGTAGACTTAGCCATACTTCGTTCAATTACAGTCTGAGCAGTAACTTTATAACACATACAGTGAAAAGTTGTGATTGAGATGGTGTTTGTTTGCTTATTGTAATACATGATTACAGCGAAAGTTATGAATACCTAACGTTATGTGCCAGTGAAAACAGAATGTATTGTCCCTTGAGCGTCTCGAAGTAAAGCTACCAAACTTTCGCTTCAGTTTTTTCGTGCCTATGGAATATGTTCATTAACATTTCATCCATATTCCTACAGAGAAAAAGCATTCCGTCAGACGGAGCTGAAATGTGGGGTTCGACGGTTATTCGATGTGTCTAACGTTCACGAGCTTTTCAGGTGGAGATCGGAGGACACCATGTCTAAAAGGTGTGCGTCAGCAGCTTGTTGCCGTCTTCCGTACTCTGAGAAACATGGGAGGTATGAAAGCATCACATCCACAAATATCTATAGTGCAATGACTGGAGAACGAGATGATGAGATGGACTCAGGATTACTATGTGCTTAGAGGTTTGTGCACGGATCCTTTCTGAACGACCATTCCACAAGATGATCGAAGAACTATTCGAGTGACTCCGACGAAATGACGAATGACAGCTGCTGAAATCCGATCAGAGGCTACAGGCAGCCGTCGCGAACGTAGTATAGTGCAAATCTACTAGAGATTTCAGGTTGCCTTGCCTATTTCAATGCTGACTGCCAATCGCAGACATACGAGCCGCATGCCATAGAGTGCCCTTCTGTGGTGTTCAGAGACGACTGTCTCTTTTTTATTTGACTTAGGTGATCCATAGGTTATCCATGGAAGGGTCACGGCAAGCAGCATTCCTTAAGACTCTCCATCTCCTGATATGGAGTTGTGGGGAGCTATTGGACATAGAATAGAATTGTATGCTAATGGTCGAGGAGTTATTGTCCTACCATTTACGACAAGGATATTAAATGACACATAATGCTGTGTTGAGCAGTATACTGACTCTTCACTGGGCTCTCTGGTCCCTGATTTGTGAAACATACACAATGTCTTGGAAGCGTTGGGAAGCCTTATGGTTACATAACAGCTTCTAGCATCCAATCGTGACACAATATGTGTTTCAGGCATGATAAGAAATTCCTCAAACTGCCCTTCAGATGCTATCAGATATCATGCCACAGTGTATGCGAAAGTTTATTTTCTCCTTGAGCGTTACACTTCAAACTGAAGCTGATGACGGTCTTCACTGCTGAAAAGACGCGAAGTCCAAACATTTAATATCCGTTCAGGGATTTGTGAAGTTTGATAAATACCGTACTAATACTTCACGCAAGTAGGGGATCAGTACGAGCTCAGATAAAGTTCTTACCTGAAGGTGACAATAGGATAACTTAAAAATGGCGATCCCGCATCTCGTGGTCGTGCGGTAGCGTTCTCGCTTCCCACGCCCGGGTTCCCGGGTTCGATTCCCGGCGGGGTCAGGGATTTTCTCTGCCTCGTGATGGGTGGGTGTTGTGTGATGTCCTTAGGTTAGTTAGGTTTAAGTAGTTCTAAGTTCTAGGGGACTGATGACCATAGATGTTAAGTCCCATAGTGCTCAGAGCCATTTGAACCATTTTTTTAAAAAATGGCGAGAATGCAACTTACTCCCCCTCAGTCTCCGCTCTTTCGCTCTAAGCTCCTTCCCTCTAAGCCGATAAGACATTCTATATTCTTTTGCCCAGTTTCTCTAGGTAGTTAGTCCTTTATCTCTACATCTCCCTCTCACTGCTAGTCTATATAATATGTCACACGACCGCCCTTTTCTCCAATTGATGTACAGTGTATTCCACTGCCACTGTCTCTTCTCTCACACTCTTTCTTCTTTCGCATTACCACTGTATCCACAATACATCGGCAGCTCCAAAAAACTGGGTGGTTCAACTTACTTTTCCCCAGACTCACGTGTTAAAATTTCGGTCTAAAATTCCCACTTCTCTGTACCCAAGTGTGAAAGTTTGGCGGTGTGGGTGGTACAGAGCCCCACAAGCCTAAGGATTTATCTGCACTTTTCATTTCCACTGTCTCCTCTATGTTTCTCCCACTGCTTCTATTTCCACCTATTCTTTTTCTGTTTTACAGTCACTGCCCTCATTGACCATCAATATCTCCCCTCTCTTAGGCTCCCACTGTTAAGCTTAATCCATCTCCCTTCCTCTTTCACTGCTTCTTTCTTTCTCCTCTCTCTTTCTCTCCAACTGGCTTAGTCTCGTCTACCTTCTACCGTCACTGACTCTCTACTATTCTCTTTCAGCACAACATAGCGTGAATATGTTCGTTTCAGCACAACATATCTTGAATATGTTCGCCTTCTACCGTCACTGACTCTTTACTACTCTCTTCCAGCACAACATAGCGTGAATATGTTCGCATGTCAAAATTCTTGCTGAGGAACGCAGAATGGGGATTGAGGCAGATAGTTCCCCACTTCTCTACCATAGATTTTTAAAGAGTAACATATTCGCCTTTGTTGGGGTCCGACAGCAGCATTTCTCCGATAATTCCTTTCTATTCCCTGCTACAGTAGGGAGTTCTCCTTATATAAAACGAATTATGTAGGTCAGTAAAGTTTCAATCGTATATTTATATATTTCAATCCATTTGCATATTT
This sequence comes from Schistocerca serialis cubense, assembly GCF_023864345.2. Lineage (NCBI taxonomy): Eukaryota > Metazoa > Arthropoda > Insecta > Orthoptera > Acrididae > Schistocerca > Schistocerca serialis. The sequence goes on along the minus strand of NC_064642.1, from coordinate 646,124,983 downwards.
TAACGCATACAGCAACCAAATAAGTACGCATGATGTAATGTTAAGACTAAATCGTTTACTATACCCTTTTTTCCGGATACTTCGCTCACTGATCGAAATTAATCGAAAACCGCCGGTTTATGATTTGTATCTTAAGAGTAAAAATTTTACTAGAAATATTTTAAGATCTTTGCAACCTTTCCAGTTTTACATAACTTGGCATTCACTTTATGTTCTCTTCAAGCATTTCAAGACCCTTTTAGGCCAATTTTTGTCGCTGCAGTATCATTTTGCACGTGACATCTGATATTAAACTTATACTCATAAGTAGACTAACTTTGATCTCGGTAAAGGGTAAAGATATAGAAAACAGAAAGTTTCTCGAGAAATGTCGATCATCTGCCAGGGATAGATATTATGGAAATGGTCACCCCAACAGTTGGTACTTTTCGTACCCAAAAGGTGGGGCTTCGGGAGGTTTTCTCAGGAACTGCCAGTGACCAAAACCCCAAAAATGTAGTGCCACAGGGTTTTTCAAGAACTGCCAATGAAAAACTGAACAAACGATGCTTTTATAAGCCGCCTGAAGACCATTGTGGAGCGCACCTAGTGCAAAAGAATCAAGCGATTTGCTCACTTTGCCTGGTCTGGACGAAGTGTATAATGTTTACATTTTGAACTTGTTTTGTAGAATAGCTACAGTATGGCCCGTGCTTCCGACAGGTAAACAATTGGGCGTTAGACCAAGAGCGATATACAAAAAATTGACCCCTCTTCTCTGTCATCAATAGAACCGGAGACATTCACATCTGAAATATCACATTTTCGTGCGCGCCTTTTTGGGAGATATTGTTACCGTACACTGTGATGCACCGACTGATCTTCTTCTTCATCTTTTCCTTTTTTTTAAATTTTTCTATCGTTTATTTCTGAAAGTGAATGCTGACCTTCGTGCTCTTGTTGTTACATGTTTTAACTGTCATACGCACTCGCCAACAAATAGCGTTTGGTAATCCAGTAGCACAGGAGGCATTTGACTACCGGACTTTGCGTATAAGTTTGAATAATTTTTACATAAGAGACCATTGTGTGAAAACATTACATTCACATCACTATATTGGGGATTCGGAATCATTACCACTACGTTCAACCCACGATCTGAGGACAAGCCCGGAGCCAAACGTTTAAAAAATGGTTCAAATGGCTCTGAGCACTATGGGACTTAACATCTGAGGTCATCAGTCCCCTAGAACTCAGAAATACTTAAACCTAACTAGCCTAAGGACATCACACACGTCCATGCCCGAGGCAGGATTCGAACCTGCGACCGTAGCGATCACGCGGTTCCAGACTGTAGCGTCTAGAACCGCTCGGCCACACCGGCCGGCGCAAAACGCTCACCACCACTCATGTTGTAGAGAATAACCTCACTTTAATAGGCGTGGTAGTGGTCGGAAGAACGGTGCCATTTTGCCAATAGCAGGAATTCAATATCCGGGAACAGCAGACACCCCGTCGCTGTCTTGCTAGTGATGCTCTTGGAGAGACTCGAACGGTGATCCGAAAACTCAGGTTGGCCGACTGCAGGCTGCTGCTGAGGTGGTCCAGACGGTAGAAACTCGAGCTCCAGCCAGTATCGACTCCCGATCACTGTATAATGGATGATCCTAAGAAAAACAATCCCCACCACCCATCCCATGAACCATGGACCTGGCCGTTGGTGTGGAGGCTTGCGTGCCTCAGCGATACAGATAGCCGTACCATAGGTGCAACCACAACGGAGGGGTATCTATTGAGAGGCCAGACAAACGTGTTGTTCCAGAAGAGGGGCAGCAGGCTTTTTCAGTAGTTGGAGGGGCAACAGTCTGGATGATTGACTGATCTGGCGTGGTAACGCTAACCAAAACGGCCATGCTGTGCTGGTACTGCGAACGGCTGAAAGCAAGGGGAAATTACAGCCATAATTTTTCCCGAGGGCATGCAACTTTACTGTATGACTAAATGATGATGGCGTCCTCTTGGGTAAAATATTCCGGAGGTACAATAGTCCCCCATTCGGATCTCCGGGCCGAGACTACTCAAGAGGACGTCGTTATCAGGAGAAAGAAAACTGGGGTTCTACAGTTCGGAACGTGGAATGTCTGATCCCTTAATCGGGAGGTAGGTTAGAAAATTTAAAAAGGGAAATGGATAGATTAAAGTTAGATATAGTGTGAATTAGTGAAGTTCGGAAGCAATAGGAACAAGACTTTTGGTCAGGTGAATACAGGGTTATAAGTAAAATATCAGATAGGGGTAATGCAGGAGTAGGTTTAATAATGAATAAAAAAAATAGGCGTGCGGGTAAGCTACTACAAACAGCATAGTGAACGCGTTATTGTTGCCAAGATAGACACGAAGCCCATGCGTACTACAATAGTACAAGTTAAGTCCCATAGTGCTCAGAGCCATTTGAACCATTTTGATGACGAGGAAATTGATGAAATGTATGATGAGATAAAAGAAATTATTCAGATAGTGAAAGGAGACGAAAATTTAATAGTCATGGATGACTGGAATTCGATAGTAGGAATAGGGAGAGAATGATACGTAGTATGTGAATATGGACTGAGAGTAAGAAATGAAAAAGGAAGCCGCCTGATAGAATTTTGCACAGCGCATAACTTAATCATAGCTAACACTTGGTTCAAGAATCATGAAAGGAGGTTATATGCATGGAGGAAACCTGGAGATAGTAGAAGGTATCAGATAGATTACATAATGGTAAGACAGAGATTCAGAAACCAGGTTTAAATTGTAAGACATTTCCAGGGGCAGATGTGGACTCTGACTACAAAATATTGGTTATGAACTGTAGATTAAAACTGAAAAAAATGCAAAAAGATGAGAATTTAAGGAGATGGGACCTGGATAAACTGACTAAACCAGAGGTAGTACAGAGTTTCAGGGAGAGCATAAGAGAACAGTTGACAGGAATGGGTAGGTTGTTTGGTTGTTTTGGAGAAGACCAGACAGCGAGGTCATCGGTCTCATCGGATTAGGGAAGGACAGGTAGGGAATTCGGCCGTGCCCTTTGAAAGGAACCATTCCGGCATTTGCCTGGAGCGACTTAGGGAAATCAGGGAAAACCTAAATCAGGATGGCCGGACGCGGGATTGAACCGTCGTCCTCCCGAATGCGAGTCCAGTGTCGAACCACTGCGCCACCTCGCTCGGTGACAGGAATGGGAGAAAGAAATACTGTATAAGAAGAATGGGTAGCTTTGAGGGATGAAGTAGTGAAGTCAGCAGACAATAATCCTTCCATTATGGTGTTCAGACCTCGAATGACGAGGCTCACACAATTTGAATATAAGAAAAGGTGGAGGAGGCATGGAACTTAATTTTCCGAAATTTTTGATGACCTACGTCACTGGGTGACCTAGAAAGTGAGCTCTTTATGGTACAGCGTATGGGTGACCTCCATTTTACCCTGGTGGGGCATCTACACTCCTGGAAATGGAAAAAAGAACACATTGACACCGGTGTGTCAGACCCACCATACTTGCTCCGGGCACTGCGAGAGGGCTGTACAAGCAATGATCACACGCACGGCACGGCGGACACACCAGGAACCGCGGTGTTGGCCGTCGAATGGCGCTAGCTGCGCAACATTTGTGCACCGCCGCCGTCAGTGTCAGCCAGTTTGCCGTGGCATACGGAGCTCCATCGCAGTCTTTAACACTGGTAGCATGCCGCGACAGCGTGGACGTGAACCGTATGTGCAGTTGACGGACTTTGAGCGAGGGCGTATAGTGGGCATGCGGGAGGCCGGGTGGACGTACCGCCGAATTGCTCAACACGTGAGGCGTGAGGTCTCTACAGTACATCGATGTTGTCGCCAGTGGTCGGCGGAAAGTGCACGTGCCCGTCGACCTGGGACCGGACCGCAGCGACGCACGGATGCACGCCAAGACCGTAGGATCCTACGCAGTGCCGTAGGGGACCGCACCGCCACGTCCCAGCAAATTAGGGACACTGTTGCTCCTGGGGTATCGGCGAGGACCATTCGCAACCGTCTCCATGAATCTGGGCTACGGTCCCGCACACCGTTAGGCCGTCTTCCGCTCACGCCCCAATATAGTGCAGCCCGCCTCCAGTGATGTCGCGACAGGCGGGAATGGAGGGACGAATAGAGACGTGTCGTCTTCAGCGATGAGAGTCGCTTCTGCCTTGGTGCCAATGATGGTCGTATGCGTGTTTGGCGCCGTGCAGGTGAGCGCCACAATCATGACTGCATACGACCGAGGCACACAGGGCCAACACCCGGCATCATGGTATGGGGAGCGATCTCCTACACTGGCCGTACACCACTGGTGATCGTCGAGGGGACACTGAATAGTGTACGGTACATCCAAACCGTCATCGAACCCATCGTTCTACCATTCCTAGACCGGCAAGGGAACTTGCTGTTCCGACAGGACAATGCACGTCCGCATGTATCCCGTGTCACCCAACGTGCTCGAGAAGGTGTAAGTCAAGTACCCTGACCAGCAAGATCTCCGGATCTGTCCCCCATTGAGCATGTTTGGGACTGGATGAAGCGTCGTCTCACGCGGTCTGCACGTCCAGCACGAACGCTGGTCCAACTGAGGCGCCAGGTGGAAATGGCATGGCAAGCCGTTCCACAGGACTACATCCAGCATCTCTACGATCGTCTCCATGGGAGAATAGCAGCCTGCATTGCTGCGAAAGGTGGATATACACTGTACTAGTGCCGACATTGTGCATGCTCTGTTGCCTGTGTCTATGTGCCTGTGGATCTGTCAGTGTGATCATGTGATGTATCTGACCCCAGGAATGTGTCAATAAAGTTTCCCCTTCCTGGGACAATGAATTCACGGTGTTCTTATTTCAATTTCCAGGAGTGTATTAAGACGTCAGGGAATTCTAGAGAGAGCTGTGGAGGGTAAAAACTGTAGGGAATGACGAAGATGTAGCCAGCAAATAATTGAGGGCATAGTTTGCAGTTACTACTTTCAGACGAAAAGGTTGGCGTGGCAGAGGAGTTCACGACGGGCAGTATCAAAGCAATCTACATCTACATTTACACTCCGCAAGCCACCCAACTGTGTGGCGGAGGGCACTTTACGTGCCACTGTCATTACCTCCCTTTCCTGTTCCAGTCGCGTATGGTTCGCGGGAAGAACGACTGTCTGAAAGCCTCCGTGCGCGCTCTAATCTCTCTAGTTTTACATTCGTGATCTCCTCGGGAGGTATAAGTAGGGGGAAGCAATATATTCGATACCTCATCCAGAAACGCACCCTCTCGAAACCTGGCGAACAAGCTACACCGCGATGCAGAGCGCCTCTCTTGCAGAGTCTGCCACTTGAGTTTATTAAACATCTCCGTAACGCTATCACGGTTACCAAATAACCCTGTGACGAAACGCGCCGCTCTTCTTTGGATCTTCTCTATCTCCTCCGTCAGACCGATCTGGTACGGATCCCACACTGATGAGCAATACTCAAGTATAGGTCGAACGAGTGTTTTGTAAGCCACCTCCTTTGTTGATGGACTACATTTTCTAAGCACTCTCCCAATGAATCTCAACCTGGTACCCGCCTTACCAACAATTAATTTTATATGATCATTCCACTTCAAATCGTTCCGCACGCATACTCCCAGATATTTTACAGAAGTAACTGCTACCAGTGTTTGTTCTGCTATCATATAATCATACAATAAAGGATCCTTCTTTCTATGTATTCGCAATACATTACATTTGTCTATGTTAAGGGTCAGTTGCCACTCCCTGCACCAAGTGCCTATCCGCTGCAGATCTTCCTGCATTTCGCTACAATTTTCTAATGCTGCAACTTCTCTGTATACTACACCATCATCCGCGAAATGCCGCATGGAACTTCCGACACTATCTACTAGGTCATTTATATATATTGTGAAAAGCAATGGTCCCATAACACTGCCCTGTGGCACGCCAGAGGTTCCTTTAACGTCTGTAGACGTCTCTCCATTCATAACAACATGCTGTGTTCTGTTTGCTAAAAACTCTTCAATCTAGCCACACAGCTGGTCTGATATTCCGTAGGCTCTTACTTTGTTTATCAGGCGACAGTGCGGAACTGTATCGAACGCCTTCCGGAAGTCAAGTAAAATAGCATCTACCTGGGAGCCTGTATCTAATATTTTCTGGGTCTCATGAACAAATAAAGCGAGTTGGGTCTCACACGATCGCTGTTTCCGGAATCCATGTTGATTCCTACATAGTAGATTCTGGGTTTCCAAAAACGACATGATACTCGAGCAAAAAACATGTTCTAAAATTCTACAACAGATCGACGTCAGAGATATAGGTCTATAGTTTTGCGTATCTGCTCGACGACCCTTCTTGAAGACTGGGACTATCTGTGCTCTTTTCCAATCATTTGGAACCCTCCGTTCCTCTAGAGACTTGCGGTACACGGCTGTTAGAAGGGGGGCAAGTTCTTTCGCGTACTCTGTGTAGATTCATTACTCAAAAAAAAATAAATCACAAATTTGGCCGATTTGTATCACGTTACTTGGATATACCTCAGGCAGTTGCTCCAGAGGCATATGCAGTATAACAGGTTACATCGTGGCCTTGAGATCAGATCGTTATCCGAGGTCGTATTGATACTGACCCCCTACTCTTGGTTTGACACCTTCCATTTCTATCAGTGTCAGTTTCATTCTGTTTAACTTCAGTACTTACAAATAAAACTGTTATTCTTCATACGTGCTTCCATGCTGATGCATTGGAAACAAATGACAAAGCAAAGCTCTAAAATCCCTAGTTCACTATTTCTCCACGAAATCCACTTCTTCTTCGGGTATGTCACACATGCACAATTTACACATTCTACCAGGAAGTTAACAATTACAGTATATAATCGGTACTGTGCATCAATTTGCTGTCTTACTTCTTGCTGTATCACAACTTCAAACGAGAACAAAACGTGAAACATAAAGGTTGGAAGCCTGTCTGTATGTGAAAAAGTCCGGATGAGAGTAAATTCCTGTTCTTCCCTGCGATCCTCTTGGGACTCCCTGCCGTGCCCACAGCATATCTTGAGGCCCGTCAGCGCGTTTCTCTCTTCCACCTGGTGGCAAATCTCGGTGACATCGGCCAATCCCCTGAGGCCGCCCCTTCCACTCTCCTGTTATGGAGATTCGGCTTTCAGTATGCGGAGGGGGATGGGCAGGCAGATGGGGCTCCGTGTGTCCCATACCTCTAACGATCTTACTGCTGAATCACGTGAGCTACTGCCCTTATGCTATGTTGTCGAGGTAGACAGATAGGGAAAAATTTTTGCATTACATTGTGACAGAGTGCGACCACTTACGAATTATTTCAGAATAAAAAAAGCCTCGGTCTTGAAATTATTTAATATCAGTGACGTTATTCACCCTGGGGCGTCGTCAGATTGCGTAAAAATAGCTGAATATGTAACCCATAAGTCATAAAGCCATATACAATGGAAAATTGACGCAACAGTATCTGGATATGTTGCATTTTATATGTTTCATGACCGATGTATTATATATCCAGTTACTGTTGCGTCCATTTTCTATTTTATGCCGCTTTATAACGGTTTGGTCATATACGTATGTCCAGCTACTTTTATACAATATGATAATGCACCAAATGGGTGAAACGCGTCATTCATGTTGTGTAACTTCGCAACCAAGATTGTTTTTAGTCTGAAACTCGCAAAGGTATTTGTTATTTGTTACGATACTACTAACACAGTCCGCTTAAATGTAGTTGCTATCGAAAAGCATGAAAAGAAGCAACGTCACAGCTGAACACTCACACAGAATATCAGTAGATAACTAAACGAAGCGAACCATATTTCTCAAAACAGTACTGATTGAGTGTAATATAGCTACAAAGGAGATCACTTCGAAGCAGTTTCTGCCGGAAAGTGTAATTTACAGAAATAACAAACAAATCCCGGCCGCTGTGGCAGAGCGGTTCTAGGCGCTTCAGTCCGGAACCGCGCTTCTGCTACGTTCGCAGGTTCGAATCCTACTTCGGGCATGGATCTGTGTGATATCGTTAGGTTAGTTAGGTTTAAGTAGTTATAAGTCTAGGGTACTGATGACCTCAGACGTTAAGTCCCATAGTGCTAAGAGCCATTTGAACCATTTTTGAACAAACAAAGAAATTCGGATGGTGAAGTGAGTAGGAGACGGGTGTAGAGGTTCTCTGGCGCCTTGCCAGATTGACTCTCACTGCGGGATATATGATATTAGCTGACGTAATATTATTGCACTTTCGGGAAATGGGAATGTGCGGGGGACGTTATTTTCCGGGATGTCAAATTTGTATTTACGGCTCCCACAAACGTCCGTCAAGTCTGCAGGCTTCATAGTGTTTGCTGTACGGCGGTGATGATATCTACAGAAAATTTAGTCATTTTTGAAACCTTTATTATCGTATCACGTTTCGCATGCAGTAGCTGACGGTCAAGTTCTCGCTGTTTCGTGCGTTTTGTGTGTTTTGTCTTGATTTTGTGTGCAGAAGATGTAGTGAATAGGAGTGACATCTGGAACAAATGATTAACTTTTCCTTGACCTGTTTGCAGATGATGAAAACGAAATATTTGATGACCTTTCAGATTACATGTTTATCGTATTATTTTCGTAGAGTGTGCTTTTATGAGGAGTTTTCCTGCACTTGGGGAAGGACGTCCGCCGTGTCCTTTCAAAAGAACCGTCCCGGCATTTGCCTGAAGCGATTTAGGGACATTGTGGAAAACCTAAATCTGCATGGCCGGACGTAGGTTTGAACCGTCGTCCTCCCGAATGCGAGTTCAGTATGCTAACCAGTTAACATCTGCGTCACCTTGCTCAGTAGTTTAGTTTTGATAGGTGTTATTTGTAGATTTTAAAACAGTTCACTACTCGTTTTTATGAAAGTAAGTGACTACTTACAGTTCTTCGCGTTTTTGGTTGGCATTTCCTGTCTTCTGGTCACATGCTGGAGGTCGCACTACAACTTTAGTTAGGAAACATAATAAATTTTTTATGTTCTGCACTTCTTTCTTCGCACTTTTCGTATTGTTTGCCCTTATTTTTAATGTGAAAAGTGTGAAGAAAAAAGTGCGGAACATAAAAACGTGCTTGCGTATCGTAAATGAAGTTGTAGTGCGATCTCCAGCATGTGAAGAGATGAGAGGAAATGCAGGTGCCAACCACAAACGCGAAGAGTAATCACCTCCTTCCATAAAAAACGATCAGTGAACAGTTTTTTAATCCACAGATAACACATATGGAAACTAAACTGTGTCATTCTAAATCCCACTGACGATGTGTTAAACAAAAAAAAAAAAGTGTCTGGGAGAAAAAAATACAGTGCAGCAACGAAAGGCGGTATTCGTTACAAAACAAACATTTCTGCGCTTGCTGTGGAGGATGGCAACGCACACAAACTTATTTACGCATATGTATATCATGAAGAGTTCCATGGAGTTTATCTGCTTTGCCAACATGTTATGTGACTTATATTGAGGTGACTATGTAGTAACCAAGTATCAAGTTCTTAGATAATATATTCTAGGTCAGTAACCATTCTTGCTACATAACACCATAGTGAAGTATGCATCATCGGCTGGAAAATCCAAAAAACTTGCTCACTGCCATAGATTTGCTATTAGTGTCTACTGGGGGATCTCTGTGTCAGTGCAGCTGATAGACTGAAAACTGCAATAAAACTCATTGTTGCTATGACTTGAGCACGTATGTACTATAGCTGAATCGGCATGAGTTCCTGACAGCTGCAGTTGGCTTGGTTGCAGCTCCGCGCTCCTACCTCAACCACTTCAAAATGGTTCAAATGGCTCTGAGCACTATGGGACTTAATATCAGTGGTCATCAGTCCCCTAGAACTTAGAACTACTTAAACCTAATTAACCTAAGGACATCACACACATCCATGCCCGAGGCAGGATTCGAACCTGCGACCGTAGCAGTCTCGCGGTTCCGGACTGAGCGCCTAGAACCGCGAGACCACCGCGGCCGGCCCTCAACCAGTAACGTAACGCGATTTCGTAAACGTCTGTACGGCAATGTGACTGTGTTGTCGCAGCTCTATATACGGCTACTGTCTTCGCCCGAAACAGTTGGAGCTTCGCAGTAGAAAGCTGGCTACTGCACTGCAAACTGTCAGGGGACTTCTTACGCTGTGCCGCGCGGGATTAGCCGAGCGGTCTATGGGGCTGCAGTCATGGATTGTGCGGCTGGTCCCGGAGGAGGTTCGAGTCCTTCCTCGGGCATGGGTGTGTGTATTTGTCCTTAGGATAATTTATCTTAAGTAGTGTGTAAGCTTAGGGACTGATGATTTCACACACATTTGGACATTCTTACGCTGTCTCGGCTATATGAGAGTTGAGGCGCGCTCCCACTACATATTGTCGCAGCCATTGGCCAAAAGTGGTATGGCCTCTTGAGAATGACACAAATGCAGAGACAGATTTGGCTCATGAATAATATGTGTGAGCATTGACAACCCCTATAGGTGAATGAAAACAAACACCGGAAAAATACTGTAAAATTTGCCACACTAGCGCCTTGTATACAATTTCCATTAAAGATGGACACCAATTTTCACACACCCGTTCATCACATCAAAATCATGTAGGTTCTCACGTTTCTGAAGAGGCTCTATAGGCCGTTTCTCACAACCTCGTTCCCCACCCTCCCAATCCATGTATAAATATTCTCTGACATTTGTTCTGTGTACAAGCCCGTGCTCAACATAGTTATCCTGGTGACAAACACATTTCTCCCCATAAGAGACCAGTTTGCTGCTCTGTCATTTTACAGTATTTGACCGTGTTGACGGTGGCACAATCACACCCATGCTTCCACCGATTCATCACTACCAAAGTGAAATTCTCGGAACTGGTTGTTAAGTTCTGGAAACACATGAAAATCGGAAGAGACCAAGTATGCAGGTTGATCGATGATAGTGAGCCGGAAGCATCGGACTGCTAGAGGTGTCGCAGCGATCATGCGTCGTCTGGCATTGTCACACCGAAGGAGATGGTGCTCAATGCGTGGAAGAACGCATCGAATTCGAAACTCGATTACAGCAAGCTGTTTCACAAATTCCGACGTAGTTACAGTACATTACACACAGCCATGATACACGCTACTACTTGGATAGAGGCAGTGGGCTGCAAACGCGTAGACATGAAGAAGAATGATGATGTTTGTTTTACACTACTGCCCATTAAAATTGCTACACCACGAAGATGACGTGCTACAGACGCGAAATTTAACCGACAGGAAGAAGATGTTGTGATATGCAGTCATTAGCTTTTCCGAGCATTCACACAAGGTTGGCGCCGGTGGCGACACCTACAATGTGCTGACATGAGGAAAGTTTCCAACCGGTTTGCCGGCCGGGGTGGCCGAGCGGTTCTAGGCGCTACAGTCTGGAACCGCGCGACCGCTACGGTCGCAGGTTCGAATCCTGCCTCGGGCATGGACGTGTGTGATGTCCTTAGGTTAGTTAAGTTTAAGTAGTTCTAAGTTCTAGGGGATTTATGACCTTAGAAGTTAAGTCCCATAGTACTCAGAGCCATTTGAATCATTTTGAACCAACCGATTTCTCATACACAGACAGCAGTTGACCGGCATTACCTGGTGAAACGTTGTTGTGATGCGTACCATCACGTTTCCGACTTTGATAAAGGTCGCCTATCGCAATTGCAATTTATCGTATCGCGACATTGCTGCTCGCGTTGGTCGAGATCCAGTGACTGTTAGTATAATACGGAATCGGTGGGATCAGGAGGGTAATACGGAACGCCGTACTGGATCCCAACGGCCTCGTATCACCAGCAGTCGAGGTGACAGGCATCTTATCGGCAAGGCAGTAACAGATCGTGCAGCCACGTCTAGATCCCTGAGTCAACAGATGGGGACTTTTGCAAGACAACAACCATCTTCGACGACTTTTGCAGCAGCATGGACTATCAGCTCGGAGACCATGCATGACTGCGGTTACCCTAGACGCTCTAGACGCTGCATCACAGACAGGAGCGCCTGCGATGGTGTTCTCAACGACGAACCTTGGTGCACGAATGGCAAAACGTCATTTATTCGGATGAATCCAGGTTTTGTTTACAGCATCATGATGGTCGCATACGTGTTTGGTGACATCGCAGTGAACGCACATTGGAAGCATGTATCCGTCATCATCATACTGGAGTATCACCTGGCGTGATAGTATGGGGTGCCATTGGTTCCACGTCTCGGTCACCTTTAGTTCGCATTGACGGCATTTTCAACACTGGACGTTACATTTCAGATGTGTTACGACCCGTGGCTGTACCCTTCAATCGATCCCTACGAAACCCTACATTTCAGCAGGATAATGCACGACCGCATGTTGCAGGTCCTGTACTGGCCTTTCTGGATACAGAAAATGTTCGACTGCTGTCCTGGCACATCCTCCAGATCCTTCACCAATTGAAAACATCTGGTCAGTCGTGGCCGAGCAACTGGCTCCTCACAATACGCCAGTCAGTACTCTTGATGAATTGTGGTATCGTGTTGAAGCTGCGTGGGTTGCTGTATCTGTACACGCCATCCAAGCTTGTCTAACTCAATGCTCATTCATATCAAGGCCTTTATTACGCCCAGAGGTGGTTGTTCTAGGTACTGATTTCTCAGTATCTGTGCACCCAAATTGCGTGAAAATGTATTCACATGTCAGTTCAAGTATAATATATTTCTCCAATGAATACCCGTTTATCGTCTGCATTTCTTCTTGGTGTAGCACTTTTATTGGCCAGGAGTGTATGTTGAAAATTAGGTGGACAGATAAGATCAGGAATGAGGAAGTTCTGCACAGAATCTGAGAGGAAAGGAAAGCATGGAAAACACTGACGAGAGGGAGGGAGAGGATGGTAGAACATTTGTTAAGACATCGCAGAATAACTTCCCTGGCGTTAGAGGGAGCTGTAAAGATTAAAAGCTTTAGAGGTTGTAATCGATGTACCAATGGCTGAGGGTGTAAGTTGGCTCAGGAGAGAAATGCGTGGTGCGCCGCATCAAACCAGTCAGAAGATAGGTGATCCAAAAAAAGAAAGTGGCGACTTTTTTTTGGTTAATGAGACCACGATGCAGAGAAGTAGGTGGTGGTGGTGGTGGTTAGTGTTTAACGTCCCGTCGACAACGAGGTCATTAGAGACGGAGCGCAAGCTCGGGTTAGGCAAGGATTGGGAAGGAAATCGGCCGTGCCCTTTCAAAGGAACCATCCCGGAATTTGCCTGAAACAATTTAGGGAAATCACGGAAAACCTAAATCAGGATGGCCGGAGACGGGGCAGAGAAGTAGGCGCTAAGTGATATGTGGAAGAGTACAGACCGTATCGGAAGAGCGGTGGGTATCGATTGCTGTACTCGCGTCGGGGATAGGCGCGGCCGTGCGTTATAAGGGTCCGCAGTGCGCCCGCACGGTCCGAGAGTTATGGCGGGCAGTTGCAGATGTGGTATGCTAAAGGAAGCGCTCCGGTCGATAGCAGCGCGCCGCGCGGGGAGAAAGTTAACTGGCGCAGGCGGCGGTGGCGGCGGCCGGCGCTTTAATAACCTCACAGCGGAGACAAACGGGGAAAGGCCGCAGACTGCGCCCGCCGGGGAATTACCGACCAGACGGAGCCGCTGACGCCGAATGCGGGAAATATTTCAAGGACATCGCCGTCACTCCGGATTGTTCTTGACACTGGCTCAGGGGCGCCCGTGACGCCGAGACGCGGCTGGCAGGCAACCTAGGCAGTGCGCCGAAGTGGCGGCCACGCAGCTGAGAGCGTATTCTACGTGAGCCACGCCACACATGTACGAAAGCAGGGCTCCCAGGGCCGCAACAGTAGGCTCTCTTACTTGGGAAGGCCAGATGGAAGCTTAAGGCTGTTTTTCCCAGAGAAAAGTCAGTATAAATTTGAAAACTTAATAAACCACGGAATAATGGAGATAGGTAATAAGTGACACACATGCTTGGAATGACATGGGGTTTTATTAGAAAAAAAAAAAAAACTAAGTTCACAAAATGTCCGACAGATGGCGGTGGACAGCAAAACGCCATTGCAACCGTGATGGTTGAGAGGTACGCCGATATGTTACAGAATCGCATCATCCCAAGCCTGGCTGATAAACACCTTCTGGAACGTACGATGTTTATGCAGGATGGCGCCCCACCCCATATTGCTAGACGCGTGAAAGATCTCTTGCGCGCGCCGTTTGGTGATGATCGTGTGCTCAGCCGCCACTTTCGTCATGCTTGGCCTCCCAGGTCCCCAGACCTCAGTCCGTACGATTATTGGTTTTGGGGTTACCTGAAGTCGCAAGTGTATCGTGATCGACCGACATCTCTAGGGATGCTGGAAGACAACATCCGACGCCAATGCCTCAATGCCTCACCATAACTCCGTACATGCTTTACAGTGCTGTTCACAACATTATTCCTCGACTACAGCTATTGTTGAGGAGTGATGGTGGACATAGTGAGCATTTCCTGTAAAGAACATCATCTTTGCTTTGACTTACTTCATTATGCTAGTTATTGCTATCTGTCGGACATTTTTTGAACTTTGCTATTTTTTTGGTTCTAATAAAACTCCATGTCATTCCAAGCATGTGTGTCAATTTGTACCTCTCTATCTACATTATTCCGTGATTTATTCGGTTTTCAAATTTATACTGACTTTTTGATCACCCGGTACATTCCGCGCCGTATGACTGAAGGCGTGGGTGACGTCAGGAAGAAAACTGCCGCAGAGCTCCGCATCTACAGTCACCATCAGGTAGCTCAGTTACTCCCTCCAACTACACACTTCTAACATCGTTAACGTAGGGGCGGTCTGTAGTATTACGAACACTGAACAAATTTTCAACTGCCTAGAGCGCTAGAAAAAATTTTTCATATAGATGACCGGTTTCGACAATTCACTTTTACAATCTTCGAATCTGCAAAACATGGGTCCGAAAATGCTAGGACACAACTACTGATGTAACATCACACATCGTGGAATAGCAATATACATACTCATATGAAACGTCCCCTTTGAACAATTATACAAGACTGTGCTTAAACTGACATACAATATTTTTAGCGCAACGCAATCTGACTTTCAAAAATCCCTACAAAAGAATGGCCCTGCCTAACATTAAACTATACCTTTCAGAAATCACTTACCTCACAAAAATCTTCGTTACTCGAACTACTGCAATACAGTGAGCGCCACTACTGCCAGCTAAATAAAAGATTCAAACTACTGAAGGCACTAACTACTGATAGGCATAGTTAGCAAATGAAAGATATTAATAGAGAACAAACAATGTATTTACCTTAATAGTCATAATATATGTAGCAGTTCATGACAAATTACTAAACTCCGCCATCTCTCTCCCCACATCCACCACTGCTAGCGGCTCACCTCCAACTGCGCAACGCTACGCGCTGTTCACAGCCAGCAGCCTAACACTACAATGGCGAGTATTACAACAATGCAAAGCAGCCACAGACTGCACACAGCACAGCCAGTGATTTTCATACAGAGGTGGCGTTACCAATAAAAAAACCTAAACAGTAGAGTGGCCAATACAGATTTGAAAAATTTTTTTGTGGGGAGCATGGGGGCTATGTAAGTAGGCTGTTTACATGGCCGGCCGATGTGGCCGAGCGGTTCTCAGCGCTTCAGTCTGGAACCGCTCGACCGCTGTGGTCGCAGGTTCGAATCCTTTCTCGGGTATGGATTTGTGGGATGTCTTTGGGTTAGTTGGATTTAAGTAGTTCTTAAGTTCTAGGGGACTGATGACCTCAAATGTTAAGTCCGATAGCTCAGAGCCATTTGAACCATTTGTTTACATGTGTACTAAGGTAGTTGCGAAAATATAGTCACGAGTCAGAGTGACTGTGCACGTATCAGAGATCGTACATTCTAGAGATAACAATTCCAAGCTACTTATCATAACATCTTATTTCGTCTGTTGACAACATAGAGCTTTGTAAGTGATGATATTGCCTTGGAGTACAACCGTAGCGTAAAAATTTATATACACGTGTTATTTGTTCAAAAGGTCTGACACCGACTTGGGTATTCATACATGACATGGAAACAGAAATCTTCCATGTTACTTTGTTTGCGTGTAAATTGCACCTACATCTAGACACACTCAGTATCCTATTCCAACACAACTTCAACCATCTCTCCTCTAGTGACATCCGGCCTGATATTCCTACCAACTTTAAATCTTCCTCACCTATCCCACTCCACATTAGATCTCCTCTCTCCTTTCGGCTCTCTATGCATCCCCCTCCATTTCCTCTTGTTACCATTTCCCTACTCACACATAAAACTCCTCCTCTGTTTTTCCAACCTTCTGTATTCCCAATATCCACCATAACCCCTTTCTATATCTCTATAGTTTTCCTACCTAAATGACCCTCGTCTTTTCTACCCATGTCCTTCAACCCTACGGAACATCTGGAAATAATTCTCACACGTTGTAGGTCCTTCAGATTTTAAGTGAAAGTACAGTGGGTAACTGTGTGTTCTCAAAAGAATTTAAACATCCTACAAAGCATTAAGCGTTTTTAAAACGTATAATTTTAGATTTTTAGCAGTCTGTCCACCTCGATAGCTGAGTGGTCACTGCGGCGTTCTGTCACGCCAAGGTCTGGGTCGGAGATTTTCTCCGCTCAGGGACTGGGTGTTGTGTTGTCCTTATTATCATTTCGTCACCATCAGTGGAAGGCAACGGGAAACCACCACTGGAATCACTTCCCTAGACTCTCCTGTGGTGGACTTCTCTGACGCGTCCCCCATGACAAGACCTCCCGTCAGGTAGAACACAAAATTAAAAAAAATAGCAGTCTATCTTTGATTTTTAATTTAAAATAGAAAAAAATTCTTACTGCTTTTCCTTATTCTTGTTATACTTTTTTAATTCTAACGTCTAAAGATTGAGTATTGTACCTGTGACAGCACAACCGCCTCCCGTAAAAAAAAAAGTGCCATGCAACGGATTTGGACAATACATCACAAGATTCTACCATGTAAATATAGGTTATGTCTTTATATCATGCCCTGATCTGAGGAATGCATTTATGAAAAAACGTATGTACACACAACAATAAATTCTAATTTGCATTGAATGCTGTCGAATAAAGCGTAAAAAGTAATTATGCAATACTATGATTCACTGCTAAAACAGATTACAAAAGACAAGAAACACGGTATAATAAAATGAAATGCAGAGGCTAAAATTAATTTACAAAGTTAAAGTGGTTAAAACAACCGCGCTTAGATTCTTATTGAGAAACTAGCTGCCCCACGTAACCTATAGTCAGCGTCAATTGGAACAGTAATTCCCTTCTATTAGTCAGTAGTAAATTCAACATTAAAACAACTATAATAGTCAATTTGGGTCCTCGTTTGCTGGAAAAATTTACAGGATTGCTGGATTCCTAGAATTACTTTCTTACATAATACCATCTCATTTCTCTTACCAAGAGATATCCGTAACTCTATGTGGGGGAAGTGGGGGAAGACTGTAGTCTGTCTTACCTCCCCACGACCAGGATCCAGAGTTGTAAACAAGCGGTTGCTATTTCAAAAATGGTTCAAATGGCTCTGGGCACTATGGGACTTAACTTCTGAGGTCATCAGTCCCCTACAACTTAGAACTACTTAAACCTAACTAACCTAAGGACATCACACACATCCATGCCCGAGGCAGGATTCGAACCTGCGACTGTAGCGGTCGCGCGGTTCCACACTGAAGCACCTAGAACCGTTTGGCCACTGCGGCCGGCTTTTTACTGGTGAGGCACCTGTCTCATAGGTAGGCAACGGTCACCATGGGGCAAGGAATACGGCGAAGCGGTTGCTAAGGAACTGTTGTATGGCATCGATGTCGCGCTACAAGAAATCGGTACCCGTGGTTACAAAATGTAAATGATACGATAAGAGCTAACGAAATGTTACATATTTCGATTACAAAATAACTTGTGTGAAGATGAGCATTAAATGTGGCTAACATGATAAACGCCTAGTTCTATAGAACCCATGCTGCAGGAAAGATATTGTGAAAAGCCTTTCAGGGAAAACATGGACGCGATCAAATATAGAGTCCCTAACATTACTATAGTATTGGCGGGAGATGATAAATTACTAATTATAGTTAAGGCAACGAAAGTGATTATTACGGCTCGTGGAAGGGACAGGAAGACATCTCATGTTATTCCAAATTCCTCTTCCGGAAATTACATTGAGCAGTTAGAGAACCGAAAACAGCAGCGTATTATATCTATTGGTTGCTAAAAGGACCTTTCTTCCCGATTAATTTAACGTGGAGCATTACACATCTGTGACCACAAGGCCGTTAAACGATCATGACTAAGGGTCCCAATAGGAAACTGAGGAAATGTGGGAAGACAGTTCTGCATAGCAAATGCAACAAGAAACATACAGAAACTGGCATAGGCATGGGTATTCAAATGAAGAGATATGTAACAGGCAGAAGACGGCGCTGCAGTCGGCAGCGCCTACATAAGAGAACAAGTGTCTCAGGCAATTGTTAGATCGGTTACCAAGATTTAAGTGAATCTGAACGAGGTATTACAGTCGACGCACGAGCGATGGGGGACAGCATCTCTGAGGTTGCGGTGAAGCGATTTCCCCGTATAGGGATTGTACCGTGAGTATCAGGAATCCAGTAAAACATCAAATCACCAACATCACTGTGGCCGGAAAAAAAAATATGCAGGAACGGGACCACCGACGACTGAAGAGAATCGTCAACGTGACAGAAGTGCAACCCTTCAAATGGTTCAAATGGATCTGAGCACTATGCGACTTCACTACTGAGGTCATCAGTCGCCTAGAACTTAGAACTAATTAAACGTAACTAACCTAAGGACATCACACACATCCATGCCCGAAGCAGGATTCGAACCTGCGACGGTAGCGGTCACGCGGTTCCAGACTGAAGCGCCTAGAACCGCACGGCCACACCGTCCGGCTACACCCCTTCCGCAGATTGCTGAGGATTTCAACGCTCGGCTATCAACAAGTGTCAGCGTGGAAACCATTCAACGAAACATCGTCGTTACGGGCTTTCGGAGCCGAGGGTCCACTCGTACACCCTTGATGACAGCACAATGCGAAGTTTTACTCCTGGCTGGACACGTTAACACCGACATTGGGCTGTTGATGACTGGAAATATGTTGCCTGGTCGGACGAGTCTCGTTTCAAAGCGGATGGACGTGTACGGGTATGGAAAAAACCTCATGAATCCATGGACCCTGCATGTCAGCAGGGGACTGTTCAAGCTTGTGGATGCTCTGTAATGGTGTGGGACGTGTGCAGTTGCAGTGATACGGCACTCCGTCTTCAGGCCACATGTGGCCCATCGGGACCATCCGACCGCCGTGTCATCCTCAGTTGAGGATGCGGATAGGAGGGGCGTGTGGTCAGCACACCGCTCTCCCGGTCGTTATGATGGTTTTCTTTGACCTGAGCCGCTACTATTCGGTCGAGTAGCTCGTCAATTGGCATCACGAGGCTGAGTGCACCCCGAAAAATGGCAACAGCGCAGGGCGGCTGGATGGTCACCCATCCAAGTGCCGGCCACACCCGACAGTGCTTAACTTCGGTGATCTGGCGGGAACCGGTGTATCCACTGCGGCAAGGCCGTTGCCTTAGTTGCAGTGATACGGGACCCCTGATATGGCTAGACACAATACTGATATGTAACCCGTACGTAAGCATCCTGTTTGATCACCTGCATCCATTCATGTCCATTTTGCATTTGACGTACTTGAGCAATTCCAGGAATAAAATGCGACACCACACATGTCCAGAATTGCTACAGAGTGGCTCCAGGAACACTCTTCTGAGTTTAAATAATTCCGCTTTCCGCCAGACTCCCCTGACATCAACATTACTGAGCATATCAAAAATGGTTCAAATGGCTCTGAGCACTATGGGACTCAACATCTTAGGTCATAAGTCCCCTAGAACTTAGAACTACTTAAACCTAACCAACCTAAGGCCATCACTCACACCCATGCCCGAGGCAGGATTCGAACCTGCGACCGTAGCAGCCTCGCGGTTCCGGACTGCAGCGCCAGAACCGCACGGCCACCGCGGCCGGCCTGAGCATATCTTGGATGTTTGCAACGTGCTGTTCAGAAGAGATCTCCACCCTCTCGTTCTCTTACGGATTAATGGACAGCCTGCAGCATTCATGGTGTCAGTTCCCTCCAGGACTACTTCAGACATTTGTCGAGTCCATACCAAGTCGTGTTACGGCACTTCTGCTTCCTTTAGGGGGCCCTACACGATATTTGGCAGGTGTACCAGCTTCTTTAGCTCTTTGGTATGTATGACACTACCTGAGCAATGAAAGTCAGAAATGCATACCTGGGACTAAAAATGTTGGTAGACGCGTAATCCGTAACCAAAAAACGGTCGAAGAGATGTCCAGTAATTCTGCAACCTGAATTCAACGAATTAGTTTTGGGTTAAAAGAGAGCCTACATATTGGCAGATGAATTCTTTCTGCTTTGTAAACCGAAGAACGGAAGCTAGTGCTTTCCTTTTCGCTCAAACGTTTTCTTTGAATCGCCTGACTCCAACATTTACATTTTTGAGTAACTTGAGGCGCGTACAGACCGACGCATACATTCGGCTAAATAGGCGTAATTTCGGATCCAGTTCCTTGCCAATATACTCCATCCTGAGTGAAATTGTGAACTCCTGTATGATGATACTGTATTTTTTAGAGCTTGTTTTCTACAAAGCTTAAACGTTAGCTTAAAAATGCTATATAAGGGAATTTGTTAAATGTTTAGGATATTTAAAATAATGTTTTGCCTTTCTATTATATGACTTAACATTGTTATACTCTTACGATATGGCTTCCAGATGTGCTACGGGAAGTAGCCAAGAGAAAATCAGAGGTCTGCTGCTAGTTGAGGAGTTCAGGTAGTGGTGGTAAGAAAGAGATTGAAGAAGTTGCGGAATTCTCATGCTCAGGAGGTAAATGTTGTGCGGTTCGTGTGAGACGAAAAACATAAATTATAAACAAAGTTCAACAGTATTATTCAAAGCACATTAGACATGTCTGTGTTAATCAGTATTACAAGCGACGGGAAAGACCTGCTAGGATTCAACATATGCGTTGGCAGCTGCACCGAAAGAATAACCCTGTTGACAAAAGCTGAATGAAGTGAAAATGGACTGAGGAGAGAGACCGACGAAGCGTTAAAAGAAATGGAAATTATATTAATTTCACCGATCAGATATTAAGGTCCTAAGGTCTTTCGTAAAATTTGTTGTAACTGCGAGAGGGATTGTCGTGGGCTGCCGCTAACGAAAACGCGGCGGGACCGACGGGAGCGGCTCATGAACAAACAAGACGGACGAACGGGAATGGAAGGACAAGCACGACGACAGACAACCGAGCGAGACACCAAGATCAACAACAAAGTACTAAGATAAGGGGTCACAAGAGAAAACCTCACGAAATCAAAACAACGCCCGCTCGTGAACGGGAAGCAAGCACACGCAACGCAAACACGATGTCTGTAAGCGAGATGTCAACTGAATCTACGCTAATACCAAACTGCCTCGCTGAGTGAAATGCAGCAGCCTAAATACGCGGCAGGGTAAGTCGCTAGTGGCCGCTGGGACCACGTGCTCCACAGTGACGCCCTCACGTTTGGACTCGGGGCCAGGAGTGCGCGCAGGCACGGCTTAACAATGCGACTGCTGCAGCGACCTCTGGTGTTCATCGAGGTCCATGCCGTCTGGCGCGGATTCGAAACCCGCGGCGCTCGGTAACAGAAAATTAATAAATGGATCAAAGATATGTAGCCATTAGCTCTGTGACCATAATGGCACTGAAATGATGAGTTCAGAAATTGTTACATGAAGATCGCACAGCAGTTGTTTTTTTTTTTTTTTTTTTTTTTCCATCATCGCATGCAATAAAATATTCGCGAAAAGGCTCGTGCAACTCTGGTAGCAGACATTACAATGGAGGAACTGGGCGCCACGTTTTGAAGTGTACGTTACCAAAAGAATCAAGAATGTTGAAAGTGACACTCAGTACGCTCTTCAATAAAGTGGCTTTCAGTATTTAGAAGCAAACTCAGAAGTAAACCTGCAGGCTAGGATAACATTCCTACCAATCATCATTTTCACGCAATGGCCTTAATAACCATCTCATCGTTGCTTGTAAGCCTGATTATTGCACTGTTAATAGCAAGTTCTGTTTACCGAAGCTCACGATCAAGTTACGAGATAGTATCCCACAACTACATTCTGTTCCTATTTCAACATTGGCATTCCGCTACCATGTAATCTTAGTATCTGTTAAGTACGCTGTTTAGGTTTTAATGCTGGTAACGTCACGTAGCGCTCTGTATGAAAATCACTGACTGTGCCGTGTGCAGTCTGTGGCTGATTTGCATTGTTGGAATATTCGCTATTGTAGTGTTGGGCAGTTGGATGTGAACAGCGCGTAGCGTTGCGGAGTTGGAGGTGAGCCGCCAGCAGTGGTGGATGTGGGGAGAGAGATGGCAGAACTTGGAGAGCGGACGATCTGGACGTGTGTCCGCCAGAAAAAGGAAATTTGTAAGAATGGATGTCATGAACTGCTATATATATATATTATGACTTTTGAACAATATTAAGGTAAATACATTGTTCGTTCTCTATCAAAACCTTTCATTTGCTAACTATGCCTATCAGTAGTTAGTGCCTTCAGTAGTTAGAATCTTTTATTTAGCTGGCAGTATTGGCGCTCGCTGTATTGCAGTAGTTCGAGTAACGAAGATTTTTGTAAGTGATTAATGAAAGGTATACGTTATTGTTAGTAAGGGCCATTCTTTTGTAGCGGTTACTGAAAGTGAGATTGCGTTGCGCTAAAAATATTGTGTGTCAGTTTAGTGTTGAACAGAATAAGTAAAGAGAGAAATGTCTGAGTACGTTCAGTTCTGCTCAGCTGTTTGAAAATAACGCAAGACGTTTATCAGCACAGTAATTCATTAATTTTTCTGTGGGGACGTTTCATATCTACCGTATTTTTTTAGTTTGTTAACACGTACTAAGCAGCGACCATTATTTCCATAGGTACGTACCAGTTGGGGTCAAAATCGATCCCACGAAGCAACAAACGTCATTGTTTCATTTGGCCTCAAAATTGTTTCTCATTGTTTCAAACAGAATGGAACTACGTTTGAAGGGTGATTAAATGTTGTAATTATTGTTAGCTAAAGAAGACTCTGAATCACGGGAAACATCAGATTCTTTCCAAGATTCAGCCAAGTTTAGTAACAATGAATCAGAAATATCTAATCATGAAACAAAGTCCGATGGAGGACGATAAAGAGGCAGAAGAAGAGAGTGTCTGCAAAGAAAACCAAGAAATCTTAAGAAACTCTAACAACTTTTACGAAAACCATTACAAATACGAAAGGCAAAGGTCGTGCATCTAGATTTTATAAAACAAAACGGCGTGTCACTCATCAAATAGAGTAAAATGAATTCCAAGCGGACTGAAATGAACAAAATTCCTTGCGGAAATTTTGACTACTGTAACACAGTGGACGAATCTGCTGAGAGTCGGTCAAAAGACTCAAAGATGTCTCGATACCATCTATGCTCACGCAAACAAAAAAAGTTCGAAATATAAAAAAACTTACAAAATGCGTTCTATTGACTGTGATGAATGGAATAACAGCTGTTTTGGTTCGTTCATCTACAGCACTACTGTTGTTTGTTTTATTTAAAGTCATTTTCATTTTTTTCTTCATGGATTACTTAAATGGTCATTATTTCATCTCAAAACATGTTTTTGAACATTGTTGAAGTATATTTCACTTGTTGTTTTAGGTTAATTCTAGACACTCGGTTTAAGTGGCTAGTGTTAATGTAAGGACCTTAATTATTGGTAAGAGGCCATTTTAGTTTCTAATAAAGATTGATTTTTCATAATTAAAGCCTTTCTATATTCATTCCTTAACAATTTTGAAAAACATAGAAGCAAATCAGTTTCATATGATTTTTGTTTTCGGAGTCGAAAACCACCCCACAATGTGTCTAACGTCAGAGTAAACGTAGAGTGTCTTCGAAATAAAGGACTAACAGTAATAGTTGCTGGTAATATGTATGCTGCGGTTTTCCCTACTGCTTGGCTATGTTTTGTGGTATGTCTATGAACTGGATGTATAGTAACTGTACGTATTAGCGAAATTTGTAGTGCGAAATTATTTAGTGAGTGCTTTAAATTTGTTTCGTTATTCCTGTAATGACGTACACTGAAGTAACGTACACAGAAATGACTTAAACCAATCGATTTTCGTTGTGGTACAGTTTTTATTTTTCCATTACCACAATCAGATCGATGGGCACAGTTCTTTGTAATTGATCTTAGGTTTGTGGGATTAGTTGAGCATAGTAGGTACGATTACTCCTGGCAATCAGTCGCTAAGAAACTGGAAACTGGTGTTGAGAAAATACAGTGACGGAAAAGAAAAAAACACAACACGAAGGAGGAGCTGTGCAACATACCCAGCGTTTCTACATCTGGAAAAAGATCCCTATTCTGATTTCTGGTCAGTCGAATAAGAGTAGTTCTAGCAGCGCAACTATGAGAGTGCAAATTATGTTTAGTTTAAAAAAGCGCTGTAACGGTCGTGAGCGTTCGTTAACTTTGAGATTGGACGTGATGAGTTGTGTTAATCAGAAGTGTCTTTAAGTCGACAAAGATGCCATTATCAAGACCTCCTGAGTTTCAGTGACCTCGCGTATTAGGGTTTCTTGGAGCTGGATGTTCCTGTTGCTATAATGTAGAAAGACTTGACAGGAATGTAGCCACTGTACAAGATTGCTGGCAGCGGTGGCCATGAGTGTGCAGTTGCAAGAACATCAGGCTCTGGGAGGCCACGTAGCACTAACGGCAGGGAAGACAATCGTGTCCGGCGAATGGTTCTGGCGCATCGTACTGCATCTGCGTCAGCAATTGGAGCAGCAGTTGAACTGTTACAAATCGTTTACTTCAAGGACAACTCTGACAAGGGAACCTCCCCATCGCACCCCCCTCAGATTTAGTTATAAGTTGGCACAGTGGATAGGTCTTGATAAACTGAACACAGATCAATTGAGAAAACAGGAAGAAGTTGTGTGGAACTGTGAAAAAATAAGCAAAATATACAAACTGAGCACATAGGTAACATCATGGAGAACGTGAGCTCAGGAGCGCCGTGGTCCCGTGGTACGTGAGCAGCTCCCAAACGAGAGGTCCTTGGTTCAAGTCTTCCCTCGAGTGAAAATTGTACTTTCTTTATTTTTGCATAGTTATTATCTGTCCGTTCGTTCATTGACGTCTCTGTTCACTGTAATAAGTTTAGTGTCTGTGTTTTGCGACCGCATCGCAAAACCGTGCGATTAGTAGACGAAAGGACGTGCCTCTCCAATGGGAACCGAAAACATTTGATCGCAAGGTCAAAGGTCAACCGATTCCTCCACAGGAAAACACATATGATATATTCTATACGACACTGGTGACGGCATGTGCGTCACATGACAGGAATATGTTGTCGACCCACCTAACTTGTACACTTGGCGAATGGGTAAAAAGATTCTTCTACCTTGCCCGATTCAGGTTTTCTTGTGGATGTGATAATCACTCCCAAAAAAGTGATGAAAACATAAGAGTTTGTCACATAAACTGAAAATAAAAAATTAAACTTTTTCACTCGACGGAAGAATTCAACCAAGGACCTTTCGTTCCGCAGCCGCTCACGTTACCACGAGACCACGGCGCTCCTGAGTTTCCAGTGTCCTTGATGTTGCAAATCTTCCCATGAACTACTCAGTTTGTATATTTTGCTTATTTTTTCACAGTTCCACACAACTTCTTCCTGTTTTCTCAATTGATCTGTGTTCAGTTTTTCAAGGCCTATCCACTGTGCCAACTTATAACTAAATCTGAGGGGGGTGCGATGGGGAGGTTCCCTTGTGAGCCATACGCTCTGTAGCGTGCAGTTCACTGACTCCAAACTACCGCCATTTGCAACTCCAGTTGCGCCAAGCGAGAACTCGTCAGAGGACATGCTGGAAGTCCTGAGTTTTCTGATGAAAGCTTGTTCTGCGTCGGTGCCAATGAAGGGCCTGTGTTAGTTATAAGTAGGCCACTTGAGGACCTACAACCAACCAGTCCGCTTGCCAGGCACGCTGGAAATACACCATGTGTTATTCTCTGGAGTGCGATTTTGTGTGAGAGCAGGATCACTCTCGTGGTTACCTCATGTACCTCGATTGCAAATTATACGTCAGTCTGGTGATTCGACCTGCTGTGTTACCTTTCATGAACAGCATTCCAGGGGGTGTTTACCAACAGAATAACGCTCGCCCGCATTCCGCTGTTGTAATCTATCATGCTCTACGGGGTGTTGACATGTTACCTTGGCCTGCTCGATCACTAGATCTGTCTCCAATCGAGCATATATCATTGGACAACGCCAGCGTTATACACAACGAGCATTAACAGACCAAGTGCAACAGGCATAAACTCCATCCGACAAACTGACATCTGGTACTGCACAAGAAAATGCATGCACGTTTGAATGTTAAACAAGCTGGCAGTTACACCGGTTATTAGTGTACCAGCATTTCACATTTGCAATAGCTTGTGATCTTGCAATATTAATCACTTAAATATGATACTTGGACAAATGTATTCCCGAAATTACATTACTCTGTGTTAATTATTATTTGTTTTTGCGTGTTTTTCCATAATGTAAATATTCCTCACGTGAAAATGGACGTGTTATTATTTTAGTAACAGCACTACATGTTTGTTGACACTATTTTCAAATTTAATGTTCATAATAATACTGTATCACTATGAATACTGTATGGCTGTGGCCGATAATCGACAGTTGTTCTGCTTGCTGTACTTGAAATCCCCTCATTCTCCTATTAATTGCTATCGTTTTCTGTGTGCCCATCCTCACTGCTTATCTGTATTTGTTGGTTTTCTGAATAATTATGTTACTGTATTCACATGATGGGTATCAGAAAAAGTAAAGCCCATTTGCGTGTTGGATAAAGAGGTAAAGCCTGGTTCCACTTACAGTTCTGATATCAGGTTTGCTTTTCTAATCTTAAAAAGCATAAGAAGACTTTAAGGTATTAATACTCGGTTTTGATGAAAGTTACGCCTACTAGATGGTCGTATAATTTCTAATAATTGATTA
The DNA here is from genome assembly GCF_023864345.2 of Schistocerca serialis cubense. Lineage (NCBI taxonomy): Eukaryota > Metazoa > Arthropoda > Insecta > Orthoptera > Acrididae > Schistocerca > Schistocerca serialis. Next base: position 646,097,700 of record NC_064642.1, on the reverse strand, counting down.
TTTGCATAGTTATAAGCGTTATTCACATTTCAAGATCATAAACACAACTACCCTGGCTGCGTGCAGACAAGTGTAGAGATTTCCAGACAATCCGTCTTCTCTACTGAATTATTAATAAACACCCTCCCTCACATCTCTCCTACACCTTAGCACTCATGTCGGAACATCTCTTCAGAAACACTCGTTCCCATCAGAGGAAAATCTTATCTGTCATACTCCATCGTTCAACCACCTCCTCGAAATCCTTCTCAGTAGTTGCAACCAGGCTCTGGAACGATCTCGCACATTACATTACACAACTAAATATCATGTCCAGCTTCGGAAGACAGGCAATGACACATCTATTAACCCAACGATAGGGATTACATCGTTCCTCTACGCACAATTTACTCTTGTACATCCCTATTCTCAGCCTGATCTTCCTGATTTCTCACTATTCTTGGTGGATGCAGCCACCTTAAACTTTATTTCCTCAGAAATGTCAGAAAACATATACTGTATGCCGGCCGAAGTGGCCGTGCGGTTAAAGGCGCTGCAGTCTGGAACCGCAAGACCGCTACGGTCGCAGGTTCGAATCCTGCCTCGGGCATGGGTGTTTGTGATGTCCTTAGGTTAGTTAGGTTTACCTAGTTCTAAGTTCTAGGGGACTAATGACCTCAGCAGTTGAGTCCCATAGTGCTCAGAGCCATTTGAACCATATACTGTATTTTGCACACCCTTAAATTCTTATTGTATCTGACACTATCATTATTCTTATCAATGACATAATTATTGACTTTATTATTATTGTTACTTTTAGTGGCAGCAGGTACTGTGGTATAAGTACTGCCTGTTTTAACTTTATTAGTTCATAGACGGTATAATTTACTTACAGTTGTAATACAAAACTATTATTTCCTAGGTAACTACGAAGTACTACATACTTTATTTGTGAAACTCTGGTCTGATGTAAGAGAGGAACTGATAGGCCTAATCGGATAAGGCTGAACAAACAAATCAATGAATAATAATTATCTATCAGATATTTAAATGGAGATCAGGAATTCCTTTTACGCAAGACGTCCGTCTGTTTCACGTACCTCGGTAGAAGTGAGGTGCTGGCTCGGCGAAGATCCGCAGTTGTTTTTAATTTGACAGCTGCGGCCGTCTCCTCTCTTTACATCACTTCCGCCCTGCTCAAACACCTTCGAGATGAACTGGCGGTTCTCAGCCGGCGGGATTTGAAACAAAAGCTTTCTTTCTGCTGGAGGCACGAGCTGTCATTGTAATTCCCGGGGCGCGGGACGGCGCGTCTGCAGCGGGCGCGGAGCCGAGGGCACAGTTGTGAGAACCGGGGGCCCACTTTGGCGGGGCTTTGCCAGCGCTCTGCTGGGGGCGGCGCCGGGGGTGGGGGTGGGGGCTGAGGGGTTGCCGCCCTCTGCTCCTTTGGGCCCGGAATCTCGCCCCCTCTCCGCGAAATTCCTCTGAAAGAGAGGCGCGCAGCCGACGGTTTTATATTCTTTGCATAAATGCCTCTTACGCTGTACTTCTTCCATCGGCGCCGCGCCGGCAGATTTCCCCCTTTCGGAACGCTCCTTTGGTGGCGACGCCGTGTTTTCATCCAGAATCTTCCAGCTGCCTACAGAGCCTTCGCAATTTTTTTTTATATGTGCGAGGTTCTCTTTCACAGGCAAATCTAATAAAAACGCAATTCTGCGGTACAAGACAAATTAAGGGACTAGAAATTTAGCACCTGTAGCAGCTGGCGGAACACGGAGACAAATTCTTTTACAAGACTTCATTCAACCTGTAGTCTTTGAGCTTACATATTTCGTAAGGGTGAAGAACATTAAATTCGCAGGTAAAAGAAAATTATGAGTGTCAGCACTCCTTCATAAATGTCGCTTCACGCAAGGTTTCTAAGCTACCTAAATAAGATAAAAAGTTCTGCTTCACTTACTTTCCTACCCGTAACCTCGCGCATACTCCCTATGTATAGACACTTAATTCTGATCAGTATGATATCCAGTACCAAGATATCCTCAGTTGCGTGTGGATGGGGACTTGGGTAGATCGCACAGTGCCTATTTACGAAAGACAATTCTGTTTAGTTGCCATAGTGCTCGCAGCCGCGATGCTCTTCTATTTCCTGAAGCGGCTGTTTGCCATTTACACCATATTTTTATTTTGCGCATTACAACCTTCCGGCTGCGTAGCCATTCTTAAACAAATATTTAACCTACTAACTACATATTAAGTTAAAATGTAAAACAATAGTAATGTCACTAGCGGCAGATATTGGTCACTTGTGAGAAAGACGACCCTCAAAGACATAGAAGATATCTGAGCCGCGTGGCTCGATCAGCGATATTCCCGCCGCCGGTATGGGTCACCTTTCCGGCGGTGTGCGCAGAGCACGCTCTGGCGCCACCTACCGGGCCGATCGGGAGCGTGCGGAAAAGCTGTGGAAGAGGAAGCGATTTTGCTTTTGGACACGAGCAGTAACGGCGTTTTGGGAACTATGGCGGACAGCTACGGTCCGGTGTCAGACAGCAAGCAGGGCACGTCTAAAACGAGCTGTTACCCGGGTGACGGCGCCGTGGCAAATATCGCCGGCGTGGAAAGAGACGTTACTGGGAAACCATTGGTGTTTTTCCCGCTTGCTTCATGTCTCCTGGCATCGGGATCAGTTGCGGCTGGCTTTGTCGAACAAGCAAGAGGCTAATGGCTTTGCTTGTCCTGTAAATTGCGGTCGGAATCCACTACTGGGTTCTGTGCGGTTGACCGTATTTTGTTGGGCGGCCGTCGCTACTCCTACTGAGTCTCGCCTTCAGTGTGTTGATTATAATTGATTTAATACTTGATGTATTAAGGTTTATGTGCTGTGATCATTAACATTTCGAGGGCCTGGAGTGCTGAGACATTCCGTTGTAGATCCCTACTGTCAAGGTTTAACCGCCATTGAAAGCAGTTTGCTGGCCCTTGTTTAAGTACCGCCTGGTTATTGTATTTATATCACACCACGGAGTTAAGATGGCCAGTCGCTATTGATATGTATATAGATAAAATATTTCCCTGCATATATTTATCTCTGAATTGTAATAACATTACTGTTACGTTTCTGTTTGAGAGACACGTGTATAATTTTGAAATCAGTAGTTTCCTAAATTCTTACCAGTTACTGAGAGGCCAGTTGTTAATGTGTGTTTAATAGACTGATACAAATTCTGTTGATGGTGGTACTAGAATTCTTTCAATGACAGTAGATAGATATTGTCATTAATTGCATGTATTAATTCCGTCCGTGGTGGCCGAGTGGTTGTAGGAGCTTCAGTCCGGAACCGCGCAACTGCTACGGTCGCAGGTTCGAATGCTGCCTCGGACATGGATGTGTGTGATGTCCTTAGGTTAGTTAGGTTTAAGTAGTTCTACGTTCTAAGGGACTGATGACCTCAGATGTTAAGTCCCGTAGTGCTCAGAGCCATTTGAACCATTTTTTGATGATGTGTTGTAATTAGTTATAGTGTTTCTAGTTATTTGAGGCAGATGTCAGTCCATCGTAGATATGCACTAGTTCTCGGATTTTCCGGTGCCCATTCGTGACCGTTGCTGCTCTCGTCTGTGGGCCCATGTCGAGGGTGTATTGGAACAGCTGAGCGGGCGAGCGTCCGTTTTCTGAGCGTAGTTGTTGAATCTCACCAGCTTGTTTGCTCCCATGAAATTTTATACTGTATATGATAAATTATGTGGTGCCTACCATTTAAGTAACCTGTGCCATGGCATCTGATTGTTGCCTGAACTCTGAACTAGTTTGGTAATAACAATCACTGTCGTAATGAAAGAGTACATTAGTTAAATTTTAGTTAATTGTTCTTCAGCTTTATTACAGATTACGGTATATAACATTTAACTTATTCCATTAAATGTGTAATAGGCCATAGGTGCCACATTTTTTTGAATGTTTAAAACGGAAATAGTTTATTTTCACCTGAGTGGTAATTTTTAAAGATGTGTGGTATTTTTAAACATATGGTGGTTTTATTTGTCAGGTTCTCTTGTTTAAAGGTACCAAACAAAATGTTCGGTGCAACTGTCGATGGCGATTGCCTGATGTGTTACTTTGGTCCAGTCCTACCACCCGCCGGCCAGGGTGGCTGAGCGGTATTAGGCGCTACAGTCTGGAACCGCGCGACTGCTACGGCCGCAGGTTCGAATCCTGCCTCGGGCATGGATGTGTGTGATGTTCTTCGATTAGTTAGGTTTAATTAGTTCTAAGTTCTAGGGGACTGATGTCCTTAGAAGTTAAGTCCCATAGTGCTCAGAGCCATTTGAACCAAAGTCCTACCACCGTATACCCTATTGTGTTGAGTTTGTGTCGTTGGGTAAAAGGTGGAATTACATTTTATTTCGACACTTCAGTATCTGTTCGTCCTCTTGCACTGTATGGCACCAAATCCTGATCACCGTAAGACTTCACCTTGCGAGAGTGTTTATATTCCATTAGATAACAGTGGGGCCTTTTCTAATTAAACGTACTTCTTGTTACACTATACGACAATTAAGCAAACCAGAAAAAAGTTGGGCAGCCCCAGGACACATCACAGTAATTCTGCGCAACACCACGATTAACGTTAAGTATTGATGAAATGAGTCCACAAGTTTTTTCTGGTATGCCGTATGCAGCTGAAGCCAGTCATCCGTCAGTACTCCAAATAGCGGGGATGTTGATTACGACGTATCACCTGTTGTTACAAATGGAACCATACATTCTCCACGGAGCTGAGATCAGTTTATTTATCAGGCCCGTGGTGGGGGTATAGGATGCCTGTTCGACACACCACGTATTTGTGTATACAGCTCTGTGAAAAGGCTCTTCTTCGTCAGGAGATTTCACAGCATACTGTTCATGAAAATGTAGGAGGAAATACAACATTTACTAGACGATTATATTGAATTAACTTCTGAATTCATGTTTACGGTAATCTCATCGATTGAACCCAAAGCATGACACGAAAAACATCCGAAAAAAGTCGTAGGACAAACTCCTTCTGAATACAGAATGAGATTTTCACTCTGCAGCAGAGTGTGCGCTGATATGAAACTTCCTGGCAGATTAAAACTGTGTGCCCGACCGAGACTCGAACTCGGGACCTTTGCTTTTCGTGGGCAAGTGCTCTACCATCTGAGCTACCGAAGGACGACTCACGGCCGGTACTCACAGCTTTACTTCTGCCAATATCTCGTCTCCTACCTTCCAAACTTTACAGAAGCTCTCCTGCGAACCTTGCAGAACTAGCACTCCTGAAAGAAAGGATACTGCGGAGACATGGCTTAGCCACAGCCTGGGGGATGTTTCCAGAATGCGATTTTCACTCTGTAGCGGAGTGTGCGCTGATATGAAACTTCCTGGCAGATTAAAACTGTGTGCCCGACCGAGACTCGAACTCGGGACCTTTGCCTTTCGCGGGCAAGTGCTCTACCATCTGAGCTTCGGTAGCTTTCCTTCTGAATACATTAGGCCGTCGCTGAACTTGATTCCTTGCGTCATTGGAAAGGAGGCTAAGTCAGGAGCCGTTTGACCACGTTACAACACCAAGTCAACCACCGCCCAATACCTGTCTTGTTTGGTCAGCTGAAGACAAGTAACTTTGTGTATCGCTGTGATCAACAGCCTCTTGTAAGATACTCTGCTCCAAGGTAACTGCACACAATGTTCTGTAATTTCCAAGAATGTTTGCCTATCGAAATCACGGGGTCCAAACGATAAATATCGAACGTGCGATCCTAAACGGATCATGCAACTGTGGTGTCGGGCGTTATGATCAATTATTTGTGATCGTCATTTGTTTCCCGTCGTTCCCTCAGTTGCTGTAAATTACATACCTCCGCGAATTGTTTGTGAGTTGCAAGGGAAACCCAGACGATTTTTGTCGGTAGCGAGTGGGATGTCTGGTGTTCTTGACGTTTCTTCGGAGAATTCTCTCACATGGAAAAATCTAATTCCATGCTTATCCATCTTAGAAAATTATTTGACTTATTGTCGCAAATATGGAGTACTACCGCACGAGGAAACGAGGGACTGCGTAGATTGTAGTGACCACTGTAAACATACTCATAATGCCCTTCACCAAGATCCATTTAGTATCGCGCGTTCGATATGTATCGCTTGGACCCCGCGACTTCGATAGGCAATCATTCTTGGAAATTACCCGATGTTCTCTTCGAAACTAGTTGAGATGGACCCGCATCCACCGTAGTAGTTCCTGTGGGGTTCGAAACGGATCTTCATTGACAAGGCGTTATTCTCCTCTCTGTTATGTTTCGATTACGATCTTTTCACGACTACTCGCCTTACGTAGTGTGACACTGCTGTAAGTGAAACATCATACTTCGAAGTCACAGTACAATCTAAGATGGCCACTTGAGAATAATTCTATTGGGGTGCAGAACTTAAGGACGAATGTGACTTTCCCATGAGGAGTCTCTTCTCGGTATGATAGCTCGATGAAACTTGGACCATACATACAATGAACTTCTTTAGTGTAGTACACTGCATACGATACCTGAACTGAATACGCAGTAAGACAAACATAAATGACACTTTTATTTCAAGACAGTAATTACACGAAAGTCTCCGCGATTTACGAGGGTCCCCTGGATATTAAAAAGGGCTGGACGTGGTTCTTAATAGCGAGTGTGAACGGCACAGACTGTAATGTATGCTGTGAAACGTGCTTCCAGCCTCGCCATAAGATTGGTAAATATTGCGTCATTGCAAAAAAAAAAAAAAAAAGAGTCTAAGAGCACTATGGTACTTAACATCTAAGGTCATCAGTCCCCTTGACTTAGAACCACTCGGCCACAACGGCTGGCTGCTTCATTGGCCCCACCAGCGTAGTTGACCATCGCTGCATGGTTGTTGGTGCATGTGAACGTGTTGCAATGAAACGCATCAATGTATCCTGCACTATCTCGATGGGATTTCAGTCTGTGGAACGGTCAGATAAGTCCATTCGGCGAATATCCTCTCGCTCCAAGAACTCCTGTTCGATGCGGCCGCGCACTGTCATCCATGGTGAAGAAATTTTGTTAGAATGTACGTTTGGAGCACATCGTTGTGTTGTAGTGAAATCTGGACTATGGGAAAACCTGAACTGAAGAGGATCGAAGCATTAGAGATATGGTGCTACCGAAGAATTCTGAATATTTGGTAGACTAATAAGAAAGAGAATGAGGAGGTTCTCCGCTGCACCGACGAGTTAAGAATACATGGAAACACACACACACACACACACACACACACACACACACACACACACACACACACACAACACACACTGTTTTTTCTAATTTTTACAGACAGCGTGGTAGTCCGTATGTTGGGTATATGCAAAACCGTTTAAGAGTATTTTTTGAAAATCTGAAACAAGTGCTTAAACTGTAGCTTACGACGTGTCGGGGTTGTGTAATCAGTGACGCAAGCAGACGGCTATAGAGGCAGCGGATGCGTCAAGAGTACTGGCATATAAAACTAATATTAGTTTTAACGCCTCAAGCATGACGCTTGCTGGGCGAAAGCAGCCTCAGAGCGTAGGGGAAAACACAAAGATCGAATGCAACTTGCGCTCAAAGGACAGCGTACTGGGGATCGGAGAAAGGATTCAGTTAGAAAGAAGTTTTTGGAGGCTTAGACGTGACGTAGAAAGCGCAGGTTACTAGATGGTACTTGTCGTCGGCATCGCAGCAACCCAGACAGGTCAGAGTCTGCGGTAGTTAAGGGTACTGGAGCTCAGTCTGTGTCGCTCCGTACAATGGGGTAGGGGCTGGTGACAGTCGCACTTCGATAGAGTGCTTTAGATGGTCTTTCTGTAACACTTGACCTTCTCTACGTCCCTTGCATGTAACCTGCCAAGTTCATTGATTTACAAAACTTAGCAGTACTTGTCGTCTTCCTTGCTCGGACTTCTGCAGCTGGTAATAGCTCCACGACTTCTACACACAGGTCCACAGTCGTAAGTAATTGTAGTGATTTCAGCTCCCCCTCCAGGACGCGCCACTAGTGCACTTTGGTGGTTTCGTGGTAGAGGTTGATAAATACATTGAAGCTATGTAGCACTGCTTACAAAATGTGCTTTGTATTCGGGTTTTGGACAGTCCGAGTCGATACAACACGAATCGGGCTCCGGTCGGTGTGGCCGTGCGGTTCTAGGCGCTTCAGTCTGGAACCGTGTGACCACTACGGTCGCAGGTTCGAATCCTGCCTCGGGCATGGATGTGTGTGATGTCCTTAGGTTAGTTAGGTTTAATTAGTTCTAAGTTCTAGGAGACTGATGACCTCAGAAGTTAAGTCGCATAGTGCTCAGAGCCATTTGAACCATTTGAACGAATCGGGCAACCTCATTGGAGGTGTGGGCATGGGCACTGCAGCTAACTCTGATTACTTTGTCGATTCAGTACAAATAACTGCCACAAGCACTACATTTCACTACTGTATCTTCCGTAAGCATTGATCAGATGAACTCCTGGAATTAGTTCTAGAACATCTCCAGCACACAAAGCGAGGCCGCGCGGTCTCAGGCGTCTTGTCACAGTCCGCGCGGCTCCCCCCCCCCCCACCCCCCCGCCGTAGGGGGGGGGGGAGGGGGGGGAGTCCTCCCTCGGGCATGGTTGTGTGTGTCGTCCTTAGCATAAGTTAGTTTACGTAGTGTGTAAGCTTAGGGACCGATGACCACAGCAGTTTGGTCCCATAAACCCTTACCACAAATTTCCAAAGCGAGAAACATGTTTTTTTGGTTATCAGTCTTCTGATTGGTTTGATGCGGCCCGCCGTGAATCCTCCTCCTATGACAAACTTTCCATCTCAAAGTAGCAGTTGCAACCCACAACCTCAATTTTTTGCTTTATATTTGCCAGTCTCTGCCTTCGTTTACAGTTTTTACCCTCTACACCTACCTACATTACCATGAAAGTCGTACCCTCATCTCTTAACAGGTGTCCTAGTATCCTGTCCCTTCGTTTTTCACTAATTTCCCTTTATATCGTTCTTCGCCGACCATGTGGAGAAACTCCTCCCTCTTTACCTTATCTGTCCACCCAATTTTCAACATTCTTAAATGCTTTGATTTCATTCAGTTTCGGTTTTCTCACAGATTATATTTCACTATCATACAATGCTGGTCTTAAAATGTACATTTGCAGAAGGTCTATATACTACTCAACTTCTCTTGGCTACGAATGCCATTTTTGCCAGTACTAGCTTGCTTTTTACGTCATTCTTGCTCCGCCCGTGGTGAGTCATTAAGCTACCTAGGCAGCAGAATGCCTTAACATCGTCTACTTCGTGATTACCAATTCTGTCATTAAGTTAATCGATGCTCTGATTTCTGCTTCTTCTCAATAATTGCGTCTTTCGATATACTCTTAATCGATATTCTGTACTTAGACTGTTCACTCCATTCACATGTCCCATGATTCTTCGCCAGTTTCACTGAGAATATCAACGTCATACTTTGCCCCGTTTTACGTTTTTCGAACTCTTGTTCCTTTTTTTTCAGATCACCAATCCTATGAGCGGACCTTGATTTTTCTTCAGTCTTGCTTTCATTATCAACGGCAAGTCAGAGCTGCCTCTTTCGCGCCTTTTCCTTTCCTAAAGCCAAACTGATCGTTACCTAACACATCCTCAATTTTCTTTTCCATTCTTCTGTTATTATCTTGTCTGAAACTTAGATGCACGAGCAAGCACTTGTCGGCTGTTGCTATCTTGCTAATTGTGTGAATGGTGTTTCTCTGGAAGTCTGATGGTACTTCGCCGGTCTGATACCTTCTACTCACGTGAAGAATCGTTTTGTTGCCACTTGCCCCATTTTGTTTAAATGCTAGGTCAGTTCTCCCGACAAACATTTCCTTTTAGATTTCTTCACAGTTTTCATGCAGTTCACCTTAGCTACCATGCACTTCCTATTTATCTCATTCCTAAGTAACTGATATTTCTAATTTTACCTGACAATTTTAGCGCTTTCTTCTTTCATCAGTCAGGTGGAGTATCTCTTCTATTACTAATGGGTTCTTCACAGTTACCTTGCTGCACCTACGTTTTTCTTACCATTTTCTGTGATTGCCTTCTTTGGAGACATACATTATTCTTCAGCTGAACTGCCTACTGAGTTACACATTACCGCAAGATCAATACCGTCAGAGAAATTAAAACTTGTCTCTACATTCCCAGTACTTTCGTATCCCACTTCTCTGTACATCGAGTCTTCGTAGCTAGCCTCTTAAAATTCAATTTATTCTTCATCATTACTTAATTGTGATCTACTTGATACGATTTACAATCTAATATCTGATTTCAGAATATCTGTGTGACCCTAATGTAATCAAACTGAAATCTATCCATATCGGCTGGTTTGTTCGAAGCGTACCTCCTCCTCTCGTAATTCTTGAAAAGAGTATTCGTTATTACCTTCTGAAATATGATGCATAACTCAATTAGTCTTTTCCCTCTCACATTCCTATAACCAAGCCCTTATTCTCCCGTAACCCTTTCTTCTACTCCTTCCCTCATAACCACATCCGATCATCGTCTCTTTTTGCGTTCTGAATTTCCCGTTCAATATCCTCATATACTTGCTGTATCTCTTAATCTTCTGCTCCCGACGACGGCATGTACACCTGAACAATTGCTGTCGATGTTGATCTGCGGTCGACTCTGATGAAAGAAAGCTTATTCCTGAACTGTTCGCAGTAACTCACTTTTTGCCTTACCTCGCTATTCATAACGAATCCTACTCCCCTTACACAATTTCCTACTGCTGCTGATATAACCCTATATTCTTCCGACCAAAAGTCTTTGTATACTTTCCATTTAACCTCACTGACTTCCACTATATTTAAGTTGAGCCTTTTCAGATTTTCTAGCATCTCTACTACGTTCGCCGGCCGAAGTGGCCGCGCGCTTCTGGGCGCTGCAGTTTGGAACCGCGAGACCGCTACGGTCGCAGGTTCGAATCCTGCCTCGGGCATGGATGTGTGTGATGTCTTTAGGTTGGTTAGGTTTAAGTAGTTCTAAGTTCTAGGGGACTAATGACCTCAGAAGTTGAGTCCCATAGTGCTCAGAGCTATTTGAAATCTACTACGTTCAGGCTTCTGACTTTCCACGTCCTGGTTCGTAGAAGGTTCTCCTTTAGGTGGTTATTCGACCTTTTTTTGTGGTCACCGCCCCCTTGGCAATTCTATAACGGATTTGCGAATGGGGGAGTAGTCGGGAATCGTTTGCCGATGTTTTTTTAAAGAGGTAAATTCGTCCTATCAAAAAGAAACAAAACGAATGGTAAGCGACGAAGAGGGCGATCTAAGCAGGGCGAACGAAGATATGAAGATCGTTATTGTCCGCCACGAATCCACAAGAAATCGAGGATAATTGTTTTCAATACAGCAAGAAGCAGACAATATTGAGATGAGAAAATACTGTTGTACGAGTAAAAGGAACAAGTACGTAGCGGTCTAACTGTTAGGAAGAGACTGCGCTGTTGACAGAAGACAAGGGCTGCGGCAGCAGAACCTAGAAGCTCGAGCAGCAGGAGCTGTCAGTGGGACCGGTCAGCCGTCACGCTTTGTGCCGCTTAGCACCTGGCGACGCGGGGGGTGTGGCCGAAGCTGCTGCTAACGTCCGCGTTATTAGGGACCGCGCTGAGAGATGGCGACAGCGATTTAATAAAGGAGTGTCGGCCGCTCCCGACGGCGAGGCGTCCGGCGGCGGGGGCGGCGGTGGCGGCGGCGGCGACGGAGCGGCGCTTTAATTAAAAATGCCCTCACGCGGCGGCGCTGCAGTCGCACAGTTATCACCGCACGAGGGCTGCCGAGGCGCCGTAAATTATACGTCGTTGTAACTGGCTGCGCGCGGTGGGAACCGGCGCCGCACTAGGCGACCACTGACCCAGTTCCGCAGGGAACATTTCCGAATCCTAGGGCGTGCGACCGAGAGCTAGAGACCACTCGTGTCGTCTGGGAATCGCAGTTACTGACTGCTGTGTATCACCGGATCTTCCGCAGAAAACCCTGTCACGATTATTTCCCACAATTTCGTTACTCTCGCATCGAGCACTTCTAACCCGTATACTAAGTTTCACAAAATTGAGATGCTAGGAGGCAAAGAGATACATTTTTGAAAAATTAAATATCAAGTTGGTGCACAAATTCATAAATTCGTAGTGTCTCTTTCGGTTCTTTTTTTTTATGTTGGTATTCCGGTTGCTATGTGTTTAATCGTCGATTGTTATTTTCTATTTGTAGTTCATTGTTGGTATTTGAGTTTACATATTGTCATTTTGTCATTCCTACATCTACATCTACATCTACATTTATACTCCGCAGGCCACCCAACGGTGTGTGGCTTAGGGCACTTTACGTGCCACTGTCATTATCTCCCTTTCCTGTTCCAGTCGCGTATGGTTCGCGGGAAGAACGACTGCCGGAAAGCCTCCGTGCGCGCTCGAATCTCTCTAATTTTACATTCGTGATCTCCTCGGGAGGTAAAAGTAGGGGGAAGCAATATATTCGATACCTCATCCAGAAACGCACCCTCTCGAAACCTGGCGGGCAAGCTACACCGCGATGCAGAGCGCCTCTCTTGCAGAGTCTTGCCACTGGAGTTTGCTAAACATCTCCGTAACGCTTACCAAATAACCCTGTTACAAAACGCGCCGCTCTTCTTTGAATCTTCTCTATCTCATCAGTCGACCCGACCTGGTACGGATCCCACACTGATGAGCAATACTCAAGTATTGGTCGAACGAGTGTTTTGTAAGCCACCTCCTTTGTTGATGGACTACATTTTGTAAGGACTGTCTCAATGAATCTCAACCTGGCACCCGCCTTATCAACAATTAATTTTATATGATCATTTGGACCTGTGAAAGCTAGAAAGTGGAGTGCCAAGCGGATAAATCACAACATTTACGATATATTCTTCTGTTTGAGCTCAACCGAAGGGTCACAGCACCGGAGGCAGCCATAAACATTTGCGCCGTATATGGGAACATCATCATAACACAGAGCACGGTAAGAGAATTGTTTTCTCGTTTTAAACAGGACCGTTTCGACATTAGTGAGTCTCCACGGCCAGGGAGACCTCTGAGTGGTAGTGAATATTTAATCTACAATGATACATCTCAGTGTACCCGAAAATTGGCAGATACGATGAACTGTATCAAAATGTTCAAATGTGTGTGAATTCTTATGGGACTTAACTGCTAAGGTCATCAGTCCCTAATCTTACACACTACTTAACCTAAATTATCCTCAGGACAAACACACACATCCATGCCCGAGGGAGGACTCGAACCTCCGCCGGGACCAGCTGTGAACTGTATCATTCCACCATCGTGCGCCATTTGCATGCAATGGAGAAGGTTCAAAAATCGCGTATGTGGGTACCGCATGCTCTAAGACAAAATCACAAAAATCAGCCGATGGCAAATGTGCTTCTCTGCTTGTTCGTCATCAAATGGTTCAAATGGCTCTGAGCACTATTGGACTTAACTACTGAGGTCATCATTCCCCTAGAACTTAGAACTACTTAAACCTAACTAACCTAAGGACATCACACACATCCATGCCCGAGGCAGGATTCGAACCTGCGACCGTAGCGGTCACGCGGTTCCAAACTGACGCGCTTAGAACCGCACGGCCACACCGGCCGGCGTTCGTCATCAATTGGCTCGGGAACAACACCAATCATTCCTAGCCTGTGTCTTTACTTACCCGCCGACATAATGAAAAGAAAGGAATGACTGAGCTCAAACAAAACAGCAACTACCCTACAAACACCTGCGCGCATCCACAAAATATAATGTTAATACGAGGGGTGTTTTTTTTTAAGTAAGTACCGTTTTGAAATTAAAAAAAAGACGTGCTAAGACATCTCAATAATTTTATTTTTACATCAAAGCCTGCACGTTAATCTACTTTTCTACATAATTTCCGTCAATATTGAGGCACCTATCATGACGTTGTACCAGTTTTTGAATACCCTCCTTATATAAGTCTGCCGCCTGACTTGATAACCACTGCGTCACCACTGTTTTGACTTCGTCATCGTCTTGAAAACGCTGAGCGCCCATGTGTTTCTTCAAGTGCAGGAACAGATGGTAGTCACTGGGCGCAAGATCGGGGCTCTACGGAGGATGATCTAGAGTTTCCCATCGAAACGATGCGATGAGATCTTTGGTCTGATTCGCCACATGCGGACGGGCATTGTCTTGCGGCAAAACGATGCCCTTGCTCAACTGGTCTGTTGCTTTGGTTCTGGTGTGACGTAGGCCACCCATGTTTCATCGCCCGTAACAATTTGGCTTAAGATATCATCACCGTCGTTGTGGTACCGCTCAAGGAAAGTCAATGCAATGTCTAAACGTTCGGCTTTGTGCACATCCGTCAACATTTTCGATACCCAACGTGCGCACAATTTTCGGTAATTCAACTGCTCGGTCACAATGCCATACAAAACACTACGAGAAACATTAGGAAACTCATACCGCAAGGAGGAAATCGTAAAGCGTCTGCTTTCTCTCACTTCCCGCACCGAACTTTCATTAACGACCGAAGGACGCTCACTCCGTTGTTCATCATGCACATTTGTGCGGCCATCTTTAAATGCTCTCACCCACTTTCTTACCATTCTTATCACTTATACTGTTTTCTCCGCAAACTGCACAGATCTCACGATGAATATCGATCGCTTTTAGGCCTTTAGCACTATGAAATCTTGTAACAGCCCGCACTTCACAGTCGGCGGGATTCACGATTATCGGAGGCATCTTAAACACTCAGTACACAACGCAAACAACCAAGAATCAGACTGTAATGGCGTCAGTGCGTAGATTAAGGTACAGGCTTTCACGTAAAAATAAAATTATTGAGATATCTTAGCACGGCATTTTTTAATTTCAAAACGGTACTTACTTAAAAAACACGTCTCATATCCGGTAGATCCTCAACTTGTGCTGTAGTACGAATTGCTTCCTCGTGGTGTAACAGTCACTGCTGATATTTATTGTCAACAATTGAAACATCTTGCAGACCCAGTCCAAGAACAGCGACGAAGAACACTCCACGATAACGCCCGCCCGCATTCTGTTCGACGGCAAAAAAAAGTATCTGTTGTGTTTAATAAACTTAAGGAAAGTCGCTATAGACTACGTACCAACCCAATAAGTGAAACAAAGACACTGTCATATATTTAATATATTCTTAAAAATAGTTATAGAAACGCAGCTGTGCTCATCTACGTCTACGTCATACTGCGGAAGCCACTTAATGGTGTGTGGCGCAGGGTACTTTCGTAACGCTCTTACACTCGAAAATAGTGCGTGGGAAGAATGATTGTCGGTAAGCCTACGTATTGGCTCTAATTTCTCCAATTTTCTCGTCGTGGTCTTTATGCGAGACCTATATCGTGGGAAGTAATAGCTTGCCCGACATTTCCTTAATAGTTCTTTCTCGAAACTTAATAATAAATCTCTCCGTGATGCACAACGCCTCTCTTGTAAGTCTGACAATGCTCACTGTTGCTCACTCTCGAACAAACTCTTGCACTACACTCCTGACCATAAAATTGCCACTTCAGAAACAATGGAAAATAACAATGTTTTATATTTTGTGGATGAACATAATAGTAAGAATTGAACATTTGATGTTGATCTGTCGGTATATAGCTTGCGGAATATACTGCATGAGATGACACCTCTGGCAACAACAATAGTTCCTAACTGTCTGAACATCAAGTCGAACTGTGCTTGGATCGAAGATACAACAACTTCATTTATTCCTACTTCTAGTCGCTGCCAATGAGTCAGAGTGAATGGTGAGTTACAGCTTGCCGGCATCCAGCCAACCTATGACGAAATTCTATCAGTGAGTGAGAGACCTCGGGGAACATGCTGTTTATCGAGGTAGGTCTTGCATACTCTTGTGGAAAAATAACGGTGTGGACACTTTGAAGATAAGCTACTGCCACCGGATTACACATCAGAAATGTAATGACAGCCGGCCGCGGTGGCCGAGCGGTTCTAGGCGCTTCAGTCCGGAACCGCGCGACTGCTACGGTCGCAGGTTCGAATCTTGCTTGGGGCATGGATGTTTGTTATGTCCTTAGGTAAGTTAGGCTTACGTAGTTCTAAGTTATAGAGGACTGATGACCTACGATGTTAAGTCCCATAGTGATCAGAGACTTTTTTTTTTTTTGTAATGACAGCTGCCAAAACAGTCGGCTATGTGACCTGCAAGTGATACCGTTATGTATCCAAAAACATGCCGTACCATCGTGCCGGTATAATGATGGAGTTTGAAGACTGAAGTATCCATACCAGAACTCCTCTCAGAAGTGATGCCAGTTCGGGATCTAGTCCCATTGTTCGGCGCATCACTGTCAGGATACATTACTATGCTAACGAGTTTTATGATACCGCAACAATCGTCGCTGTGCTGCCGGATAGTGGTTCTCTAGACATCTCACCTTATCCATAAGCATACGTATTTTACTTGTTGCGTGAGGTGACTCTAAGACCCTGCACGGGCAAGGGTACAATTTGTCTATCCTCTCGAGTCCAGGACGTTGTCCTAATGTCCCCTATTACGCCCCACTACCAAAAAATGACAACAGATTTCCATAGATCACAAAGCGGACTGTTGACATCATACACAGCCCTCCTGAATCCATAGAATATGTATTCTCGTGGCACTCATGAGAACCGTACCAGTCTTGGCAGCAGTGCTGCGGAACGACAAAACAGTTGTGACTGGCCATGAGCTCACCACTGTCGACTTCTAACACCTGCTGGTAGATTTCTGAATGAGAAATCTGGTGTGTAATCTTTCTTCATTTACATTAGATGGTGTTACTCGTACCTATTTTGTGTGGCTGTACTGTAATGCTAAGCGTTTGCATATTCAAGCAAGCAGTGCAGTCCGTGCTTGTTTTACTTTTTTTGCGTGCCATCCTCATAGTATTTTAATTTCAATGGTGTTTGCAGTTTGATCCATGAAGTGAAGTATGGAAATTGTGGGCTTCAAAGCAGAGCATGGAAGAAAATAAGCCTTAGTGTACTTTTGTAGTGCAGGTTAGTAAACTTGAACAAGTAAAACAATTAGACGGCGCAACAGTGTTTCTGGATGAAAGGATGCTTCAACAGCTTCAGTGTTTCCCTGAAGGAAGAGCAAGACCGGTTAAACTATAGTGTGATAGGAGAAGGCGCAGCTAATCTTCAGCCTGTTACAATGGTAGAAATAAGAATATTGGCGTGCAAGTTACTCACATATATTGGTTCCAACGTTTCGGCAATTTTGAAGCACTGTCTTAGTAAAACATTGGAGCAATGAGGAATTTGTTAAAAGCAACTAGGTGGTACTTCACGGTACTTGAGCAACTTAAGGATGTCGTACCAGAACATACATTCTCATTCCACAGGTAAATGTCCACATGATTGTAGGAACCGAATTTTTTAAATACCTACTGATTTGATGTGAATTTCGATGTGTGTTATGTGAGGCATAGCGAGCCTCTTGTACAGCAACAGGGCGAAGGTAAGATAACATTGTAATTTGGTTCAAGGACAAATGGATGGAGAGCAGAGAAGGAAATTAATTAACGTACTAAGGCAGAGAACAGAGACAAAGGACGTTCCGATAGCATGTGTGATCTGTGATTGGGGAGAAAGAAGCGAATTTTCGGTCGGAGATTTGAGAATCTCCGTGCTCGATTTGAAAAGTAATGCCTTCAGATGCTTTATGTGGAAACTATTAAAGCTTTTAAATAAATAAAATGTTAATAACATTCTCCGTCTGTATTCTTCATGCATACGTGTCTGCAGCGCTCTGGTAGTAGACGGCTTCAAATTGTAGCTCGTAACATGGTGGTGTGTAAAATGTATCGATGTGTCAGGGACAGCATGCTTTAATCCAATTTGGAAAGCCTGGCCTCACTTGGAGGACTCTCTCACTTAACATGACCATGTCAGATCACACACAAGCTCTGTGATATATCCAGCAGCCCGACGCTTCGGATTCACCGTCATCGATCATCCTCCATGCAGTCCCAACTTCATCTGTTTCTATAACTTAAAAAACACCTTGGAGGATTTCACGCTGATTGCGATGGAGAAAAGTAAGCTGAGGGAAGTAGTGGCTCCGTCAACAATGTCAAACTTTCTACAATGATAGTCACAAAAAACTGGCCTCTCTTTGGGAGAAATGTTGATAAATAAATATGTAGGATGTTAATAGCGTTAATTCTATTTAGAAAGCTCTGATAGTTTTCACATAAAAATTTCGGTGGCATAACTTTTCAGCTCGTCCTTGTCTTGCGTTGGAGGAAGTTTTTTCATGATGAAAACGCATTGGATGCTTCCTGGTATGTTTAAAATTTCACCGTTGATCAACTGTGTGCAATTCAGCTCTTTAGAACAACTCTTCCTTTCCTTCTCTGTTCTCTTCCTTCTTGTATTTTTCTCCTGTGGTATAATTTTGTTAATGGCATGTATTAAATGAAATACTTTTAAGAGTGTATGCAAAATGACAAGGTAATTCGCTAATTAGATAAAAGGGGAATAAACAGTGCTCAGTCCATAAAATGTTAGAATATGAAATATCTAACAAAGGAAATTAGTGTAAGTCTTCACAGTAGATAAGTGATGGCACAAATGAACGCGATGGATTAGCGAGAAAACTGGATAATCTAAGGTGGGTGTAGCCATAACAGAGGACATGTAATATGAATTACTTTGGAACTTTTAATTCAAAAGGTTGGTTTTAAACTTGGGTATTAACCAAAATGTATTGTGTAGTTGAGGTAACAGACCAAAGGGTATACAGTTTCTAAGTAATCAACTTCTTCACTAAGGACTCTTTTGAGTAACAGAAACCTGAACAAATAGTAAGCAGTACGACTTAAAGCAGGAAAAAACAGAGACTAGGCAGCCATGAGCACTAGTAGTAGATGTATCCGAGTTTGATATTAAACACGTCTGCAAGAGAGAGTGAGCAGCTCATACTGCCTAAGTAGTGTTGACTTCAAAGATGTGATCAGTTTTCAGGTTTATGAGTAAATTGTGGGCTAAGGAGTCCTGAGGGTCAGAATAAGGGCGCCGGCCGCTGTGGCCGAGCGGTTCTAGGCACTTCAGTGCAGAACCGCGGTACTGCTGCGGTCGCATATTCGAATCCGGCCTCTGGCATGGAGGTGTGTGATGTCCTTAGATTAGTTAGGTTTAAGTAGTTCTAAGTCTAGTGG
Organism: Schistocerca serialis cubense; assembly: GCF_023864345.2. NCBI lineage: Eukaryota > Metazoa > Arthropoda > Insecta > Orthoptera > Acrididae > Schistocerca > Schistocerca serialis. Next base: position 646,078,436 of record NC_064642.1, on the reverse strand, counting down.
ACTGATGACCTCATATGTGAAATCCCTTAGCGCCTAGAGCCATTGAACCATTCAGAATAACTAGTAAGCGAGTCACGTACTGATATGAAGAGTTAAAAAGAAAGTGGAAGCAAAACAACGAAAGCGCGATACCCAATAGTTAGAAATATTCCTTTACAGAAGCTGAATGAGTACAGTCAATAGAACTGATATCTGTATTCATTTTTCGAAGAAAAACTTGGTGATAACAGAGAAATGTGGTCAATTTCAGGTTTATTTCAGTTTGTCTTCATCTGTCTCGCCCGTGCTACAGCCCTATGTCGGTGCTGACGGGCTCAGGCGAGGCGTAAAGCTTTGTTACACTTCTGTCGCGTTGAATGATTCTCTTCAATTGTCGTTGGTCCCGTTGTTACAGGATCTTTTCCGACCGCAGAAAAGTTGAAGATTTTTTGTTTCACGATATTGTTAATATTTACGGTACACTCGTGAATAGGTCGTACGGGAAAATCCCCACTTCACCGCTATCTCGGAGATGCTGTGTCCCATCGCTCGTGCGCCGACTATAACATCACGTCCTAACTCACTTACATCTTTATAATCTATCATCGTAGCATCAGCAACCGATCTGACAACTGCGCCAGACACTTGTTGTCTTGTATAGTCGTTGGCGACCGCAGGGACGTATTCGGCCTGCTTACATATCTCTGTATTTGAATACACATGCGTATACCAGTATCTTCGGCGCTGCAGTGTGTATATACAAAAATATTTCATTTTATTTCCAGTGTGAGTAAGGTAAAAATTGAAAATAAACAGTATGAAAAAGTTTCTGAATAGGGACTCGACACCATTACCTTCGGGCTACCGTTGTCTCCTTCCTTTGCGCCAAGCATTGGAAACCACACTTACATAAATGGCTGATGCCTCACGCGACCCATGCCAAAAATGCTACATTTCCAAACGTTTGGCCACCTGAAGCCCCAATTTCCCTCGCCTTCATTTCAGGTCAAGCAATGCATGTACCATATATCTGGACGGCATCGGTGATGACGAGCAGCGGTAGACCCATGGTAAAGGGTTCAACGACTAGCGAGAGACTGGCTAGCAAGAACCGGACCGCGGTACTTTACCGGCAGGGGTCAGCAACGCATGCCGTGCTGGCAGCAGCGTCGCTGGTTCCCGCTTTAGCCATCTGCCCTCCGTATCGATACTCGTGCACGGTCGGGAGGACAAATCACTGTCGGATGCGAAACCATATCCTCAGCCGGAAATCCTGATTTCATTTTTGGAATGTGTAAATGGAATCAGCCCAAATAAGTACTGCTCATGCGACTCTCTGTTTCTCGGTACAAACAAAATTACTTTTGAAGCTGAATTTTACGTTCCAGTTCGATAAAGCGATCCCAGATTATTCTAGTGCGATAATCGCTTTATCGATATGCATTTATGAAGGACAGTAAAACAGGAAGGATAACCAGTACTCCAGCACTGACTCGTATGCCGCGACCAGCCACTAGCTGTCTGCTAATGCCATGCAGTAGTGCTACTGAGTAGCTGCTGCAGTATTGGCTGTTATTATTGTTTCACCGCCCCTGTTAATATGTACCGATAAAAATCTAATTCCGTACTAGGGTAATCGGCGATCGCTTTATCGAATGGACATGTAAAATTTCTGCCCTCCGTATCGATACTCATGCATGGTCGGGAGGACAAATCACTGTCGGATGCTAAACCACATCCTCAGCCGGAAATCCTGATTTCATTTTTGGAATGTGTAAATGGAATCAGCCCAAATAAGTACTGCTCATGCGACTCTCTGTTTCTCGGTACAAACAAAATTACTTTTGAAGCTGAATTTTACGTTCCTGTTCGATAAAGCGATCCCAGATTAGTCTAGTGCGATAATCGCTTTATCGATATGCATTTATGAAGGACGGTAAAACAGGAAGGATAACCAGTACTCCAGCACTGACTCGTATGCCGCGACCAGCCACTAGCTGTCTGCTAATGCCATGCAGTAGTGCTACTGAGTAGCTGCTGCAGTATTGGCTGTTATTATTGTTTCACCGCCCCTGTTAATATGTACCGATAAAAATCTAATTCCGTACTAGGGTAATCGGCGATCGCTTTATCGAATGGACATGTAAAGTTTCGCTTTAAAAATCATTTTGGTTGTAATGGGAATCAATCCGATGCTTTTCTTAGACACTGTGCGTCTTATGACAGATGCGATGAGCAATATTCGGTTCGGCTGATTCCACCTACACACTGCAAAAACAAAATTTCAATTATCTGCCCAAACGCAAGAGTAAATACGCCTTGCAACTCGTAGAAAAGACGGTTTGTACATGGATTACTTAATTTTTGTTGTTAAAAAACTTGTAATACCAGATCACGTTCAATATTCTTGGAAAAGTGATCTACAGATGAATAAAACTGCAACAGCTGCTGCTTGCAGACAATTTCACGACATTAATAGAGAAAGAGAATGACCCTGCAAAATGCAATTTACCTTCGATGCAAAATAGCTGAAGAGCACAATATGAATACAGATTCACAAAGAACACTAAAACAATGGTGTTTACAGGAACTCAACCGATAAGAACAAACCTAATGGTGGACATCACGCTAATAGAGAAACTCACTCATTATAATTACACTAATGATTATAAAGAATCCGCCTTGACTTCAAATAGAAACCGGCTTTTGACCTAGGTTTCGGCGCGTATAACCACGCCTTCTTCGGAACACACTGAAACTACAAACTGCCTAAAGAGGCATGGTCCAACATTAATACCTCTTTAGGCAGTCTGTAGTTTTAGTGTGTTCCGAAGAAGGCGTGGTTATCCGCGCCGAAACCTAGGTCAACAGCCGGTTTCTATTTGCGATCGAGGCGGATTCTTTATAATCATTAAATTATTCACGATTGCCGACGCGCTGCAATGTTAAAAAGTTCTTATAATTACACTACATTATTAAAAATATCCGAATCCTCGTATGTAATGGGAAATTGACCACGATATGTCATGAGAGTTGGACGCATCAGTATAAAAGGAGGCGGGGGGTATTGTTTTGTCAGTAGAGAAGCAGTAACAGCAGAGAGAGCATTGGCTTCGAACGCGGACTCATCATGGATGTCACCTGACAAGGGAAACTTCCCATCGCACCATCGTCAGATATAGTGGTAAGATGGCCCATTGTATAGCTCGTCAAAAACTGAACACAGATTAAGCTTGAAAACAGGAAGAAGGTGTACTGAACTGTGAAAACAGAAGCAAAATAGGAACAGTGAACTGTCTAAGCTGAGCCTGCCGCGATGACCGAGCGGTTCTAGGCGCTTCAGTCCGGAACAGCGTGACTGCTACGGTCGCAGGTTAGTTAGGTTCAAGTAGTTCTAAGTTCTAGGGGACTTATGACCTTCGATGTTAAGTCCTATAGTGCTCAGAGCCATTTGAACCATTTTTTTTTTTTGTCTGAGCTGAGGCTGTGCAACATTGAGTGAATTTCAAGAACCACGGCGTCATGGTTGTGGGGTCGCGGTGTAGGACTGCAAGGCGGAATGTCCGTGTTTAAATTATCCTCGTGCAGCATTTCTTTTCAAAAATTTATGAACCACCCGTCCGTTCATTGGCGTGTCTGTTGTCCTTCTGTGGTCTTCGCATCTGTCATACTATGAATTAATTATAGAATATGTGTCATGTGGTTAGAATATATTACCGTCAGAAGTATATACGATAAATAGTGAGAGGAAGCGAGATGTCGCATAGACCTCTCACAGAAATGAAAACAACAAGTCAACCAGTGTGAACTGTGTTACAACAAAGGAATTCAAGAGTCAAAGCTTCGAAAACGGAGCACAAGTTATAATAAGTGGCACATGCGTAGAACAAATAGGAGGCACGTACGTCCGGAGGTCCCTTCGTTACATCTCGGTGTTGAAACGGGACTTAGACAAAAATTTGAATACAGCGAACAGACGTGTCGACGACCGGACGGACAGTTCATAATTTTGTGAAAAGAACATATGAGCACGAAGGAGATATGAACACGGATCTCCTCCTTCTCAGTCCAACACCGTGACCACATAACCACAACAGTGTAGTAACTGAAATTGGCTCAATGTTGCTCATCTGGATCCTGAACCGTTCACGGTTTCTGTTTGTTCTTTTCTCACCGTTCTGTTCACTTTCTTCCTGTTTTCATGCTTGATCTGTGTTCAGATTTTCACGGGCTATCCATTGGGCCACCTTACCACTAAATCTGAGTGGGGTGCGATGGGGTATTTGCCTTATTTATTATTTTTAATTTAGACGTTTACTTCCGTGTGAAATTAGAGTTCAAATGTGTGTGAATTCCTGATGAGGTCATCAGTCCTAAGACTTATACACTACTTAAACTAACGTGTGCTAAGAGCAACATACACAATAGTCAAAACTTCGAAAACGGATCGCATGAGTTGTAACATGTGGTACTTGTATAGATAAGCAGGAGTTACGTACGCCTGGAGCTTCATCGCCTTTTGTTCACGGTGTCGCAGTGCCGAGTATCCATGAGGACATACAGGATCTCGGAATCAGCTTCCGTCATAGGTCCATTTCTTACACCTCGCTATTTCATATGGACGTTACATGAAGAGACAGAGACGAATTTGTATACAGTTAAGTGACTCGTCAATGACCGAACGGCAGTTCATAATCTCTTGGGGTGAGGGGGGGGGGGGGAGGAGGGGGTGCAATGAACACAAGGTAGATTTGAACACGACTCTCCCGTTTTGTAGTCCAATACTTTGACCACAGGACCACGACGTCGTGGTGGAGTATTGCCTTCTTTTGTCGCAGTTAGCACACCATGTTCCTGTTTTCGTGCTTGATTTGTGTTCAGTTTTTCACAGACTGTGCACTGGGTCATCTTACGACTAAATCAGAGGAGTGCGATGGAGAGTTTCCCTTGTTAGATACACGACAAAAAAAACGAATGGAATGTTATGCTTTAATGGCTGTCTCTGTACTTCACTGAGGACGTGAACGTGGGTCGTTTACAATGTACAATAATGTAAGTTTCATGCAGCTAAAATGATTTTTCTTAGCGCTGTTAAAGACTACCAGAGCAGAATATAAAGCAACGACATTACGAAAGAATTAAATCTAACTGAAGACAACAGAAGAAAGTGGAGTTAAATTCTCGACAGCCTGAACAGTGGCAGACTACCTAACAGACACAAAAATTATAATCCGGCAAGGCAGGTCTGACAACGCCAAGGGAGAGATGGGTACCGTAACTAGCAAAGGCGTAGTACTTGAAGTGCAGCAGCAGAAGAAGATGTCTTCGAGTTCTAAGTCTTTCCTCTGAGGAGGCTACTAGTGCGACGGTACAGCTTACTGATTCTGAGACGCAAGAACTGTATGCTGGCAAAACAGGGAGGCGCCAGGGATCGTCAGAAGGCAGTGATTTCCCACCTAGGAGTGTTTCTCAGACTTGGAAACCGCAGCTAGACAGTCTTCTGAAAGAGGGCTTCCCGCCTCGTCGACATCTGGGCCGGCTGCCTCCGCTGCAAAACGAGAAGTAACGTCCAGAAAGAGTGACAGACGCGACCCGACGAGGTTGTAATTAAAGCGGAATTAAGCGGCTTTAAGGACTCGGGACGACAAGTTTGAGGCGCTCAAGTTGGGAGACGTATCGGGAAGTTGGCTGGCGGTCGGTTATTAGCAGGGGCACCGCGTGTAGGCGGGCGATAGCGCCTCCCCCATTGCGCTAGGAGGGACCTGCCGGCTGCCGCTGGAAGAAGACGGGCTGCGTCGAGAAGCGCTAACGACCTGTCACCAAGTTCTGGCTGCCAACCAGTTCCCCGCCGTGTTACTCATATGCTACTCTTCTCTTTGCACTGAAAGAAAGGATAAGTCAGTCACTGTGTTCTGTCGAAACTACGGACACTAATCGGTAGAAGTTTTCATATTAAGATGTAAAAGTAAATTCGGGCGAGTCAGTGGGGCTGTCGAGGAGCGTTATTTCTGCAATTCCCATATAAATACAGGGTGAAAAGTATTTAAACCGACAAACTCTGGGAGGTTGTAGGGGACATCAAAAAAAATATTTTCCCCTAATGTCATTTTTCCCTAGAGGAGTATTTAAACGGGTAGAGGATGATTTCTCTGGCGGCAAATTATTTAAACCAACAAACACTTTTCCATTTTCTTATGACCAAGAGTCAACACATTAACAAAACCCAATTTCTATTACAGCAGATTTTCAAAAATGCCTCCATTGACATGTAAACAAAGGTTACACCGTCGGATCATGTTCTGTATGACACGGGCAAAAACCCCAGGAGTATCCTGAATTGTTCCTGCTGCTGCTACTATCCGGGCAACCAGATCCTCTTCTGATGCAACAGGAGTTGCGTAAACAAGGTTGCGCATCTCTCCCCACACAAAAAAGTCCAGAGGGGACATATCTGGGGATCGAGCAGGCCATGGCACAGAACCACCTCTGCCAATCTAAGTTTCTGGGAACCGTCGGTCCAGGAATCGACGCACACGACGACTGAAATGTGCCGGCGCCCCGTCATATTGGAACCACATGCGTTGTCTTGTAGGGAGCGGGACGTCTTCCAGCAATTCTGTCAATGCTCTGGCGGGAATATTGTAATATTGCCTGCCATTTAATGGCCTAGGTAGCAGATACGATACAATTATACAGTCCCCAACAACACCGAACCACACATAACGAGAACCGCACTTGATGAGCGCTAGTAACTGCGGCATGTGGGTTATCCTCGCTCCAAATATGCGAATTGTACATGTTGAAGACTCCATCACGCCCGAACGTTGCTTCATCGGTAAACAACACAGAGGATGGAAATGTAGGATGCATTTCACACTGTTCCAGGTACCACGGCGAAAACTGTGCCCTGGATGGATAATCAACTGGTTCCACGTTGTGAACACGTTGTAGGTGAAATGGACGTTAACAATTGCTGTCGAAGGACTGTTCTTACATTCGTCTTATTCGTCCCCATGTTACGTGCTATTGCGCGAATGCTAGTAGAAGTGCTGCAAGACAGCTTCCTCAAATTGCTGCGTTCTTATCGTGCGACGGCGTCCCTGTCCAGGTAATCTGCTAAATGACCCGGTCTCACGCAGACGTTGGTACTCAGCAGCAAAGGTCGTATGATGTGGGATGCGGCGATTAGGACATTGTTGTTGATAAACCCACTGTGCAGCTCGTCCGTTGTGGTGCGCTACGTAGTACGTAATACGGTCCCCAGCGGTTCAAATAATTCTCATAGGAAAAAATGACATTAGGGAAAAATATTTGTTTTGATGTGCCCTACAGCCTCCCAGAGTATGTCGGTTTAAATTATTTCCACCCTGTATATGATGTAGTGCATATAAGTGCAGATATTTCTACTGGTGACAGAGGACTGTACACAGAACCAAATTACCAAATGTTTACAAAGTTACATTGCAGTTGTAAATAGACGAGGGATCAGTAGTAACATAGGAAACTGGTGTCGCACAGGCCACAAGAGGGCGCTACTGTCACTTGCGAAGGGCATTGTCAGAAACTCCCGGACCGCATTAATGCTTGTACTTATCTGGTATTTCTACGAGAGGTTTTGCCTGATATGCTGAAAAATGTTCCTATGACTATTAGTCACCGCATTCGATTTCAGCACGACGGAGCCCCAGGTCATTTCATGAAAGAAGTGAGAGCAATATTTACCGGCCGCTGGGTTCGTTGCAGTGGGCCGGTGCTTGACCACCTCGATCTCTCGCTGTGTCCGCTTGTATGAAACACCTGTTACATCGCTGGAGGACGGAAACTAATCGCAGGTAAGGCACACGCCAGACACACTGACCGGAAGAATCCACCACTCACACAGGAGGTAGCTTGCAAAACACTCGTTCGATCAATACATGAACGTTGCCGTCCATCTAGGATCCATACCAGACAGGTTTAATAGAGGAAATAGAAAAAAAACTCAAAGTAGAGCAGCGCGTTTCTCCATGGGTTCATTTCGTTAGCGTGAATGTGCCACGGATATGCTCAGCCAGCTTCAGAGTCAGAGGCGGCAAGATGCTCCGGATCAAGATGGGATATACGGTGACAATGAGTGCATGCGCTTCTAAGGGCCAAACGAGTATGTGGCTTCCGCCTACGTATATCTCGCGAAAATAACGCGGAGATAAAACTAGAAAGATACGAGTTCACACCGTGGCTTACGAACAGTCTTTTTTCCCCCGAACCATTCACGAGTGAAACAAGAAATCGGGGAAGTGATAGTTGCATACAAACCATCCCCCGCCATACACCGTGACGGGGCTTGCGGAGTAAAAGTGCAGATGTAGATGTGCAGTTATCTTAGAAGTTAGACGGGAACAAGGTAAACTTTATTTCATTGCCTTCATAAGCTCAGCGAAAGCGTTTGACAATGTTGACGGGTACACGGCTTGAAAATTTGAACATCTAGAACTTGTACTAAAACCGGACTAAGTATACGAGTTGAAGGAGAAGAAATGGAAGCTATACTTGAGAAGGCAGTGCAACAGAGTTGTAGTCTATGTCCCATGCTATTCATTTTGTACACTGAGCATGCAGTAAAGGAAATCAAGGAGAAATTAGGACGTATAGAAAGTTCGAGTGGTCGAAGCTACATCTTTGAGTTTCTCCGCTGAGAATTTTGTAAGTCTGTCAGAGAGACAAGGGACTTCGAATATCAGTTGGACTTAATAGATAGTGTCTTCTAAAGGGAAGCAATAAGTGATTTATACTCGTGACTAGTTAAAGACTTTTTCTGATTAAACGCGTTCCACTTGCTTTTAAATTATCTTTAGTTGTCACTGTAACGGTTGTGATTTTATTTACAAACCGATGCTAATTGTGTCGAACTACTATATTACTTCTGAAACCGTGACTGTAGAAGAGATGCTTTGAAAACTAAAGGACAATATGCATCTTAGAAAGAGGTTATAAAATCAAGTTGAAGAAAAATAAAACGGTAGTAATGGAATGTAATCGAATTACATTAGATGACGCTGAAGGTAGTTGACTAAGAAATAAGACAGTGAAAGTAGTAGACGACACCTACTACATAGAGTACTAAGTAACTGATGACGGCACAAATAAAGAGGATTTAAATTGCAGACTAGGAATACCAACAAAAGTGTTTCTGAGAACGAGAAATATACTAATATCTAATACAAGAAGAAATCAAATAAAAAGACAAAGACGCAACACGAATGAATTATCTGATTAGGACGGAGATCAGTAGATGTGATTCACGTGGATAGGCGAACAAATGATTAAAATTCCGAAAAATTTGGAATATTTACTCAAGGGCAGAGTTTTACAAATTGAGCAAGTCAATAACGCAGTGGTTCACATTTGGGCCTCATGCTAGCAGTCATTCGATTTGGCATTGACTGAGTCCTCCTGAGGGATATCGTGTCAAATTCAGTCCAATTGGCGCGTATACCATCAAAACCTGAGATCGTTGGAGGGCTCTGCCAATAGCGCTTTAAACGTTCACAACACAAGAGAGATTCGGAGAACTTATTGACCAAGGTGTGGTTTGAAAAGCACGAAGACAACCAGTAAAATCTCTGGCCGTGTGCAGGCAGGCATTAACTTGCTGAAATGCGTGCCTACAACGGCTTGCTATGTAGAAAAAATGAACAGGGCGTCGAATATCGTCTACGTACTGCTGTGTATTAAGGGTGACGCTGATGACAACGAATTGTCGGACTGTATGGGGGTGATGTCAGATTGGTATCCCGCTAATGTGCGGAAATTCTGCAGACACGTCTTCACTGATCATTGGGGCTCAGTACGAAACGGGGCTCATCACTGGAAACAATTCTCTACAATCAATGAGGTTACACGAAGAAGACATTTCTGGAGACGCCCAGGAAAGCGGTGGGTCACTGACATACGTGTCGCTTGCCGTACACCTGACAATCAGGGTTGATGTTCTGGGGTGCCATTTCATTTCAAAGCAGGACCCACTTTGTTGTCAATCGCGGCACTCTTACAGCACAACGGTAGGTCGACGATATTCTACGCCCCATTTTGTTGCCCTTCATGACAAGCCATGTTGGCTTATATTTCAGCATGATAATGCCCACTTACACACGGAGAGAGTGTCCACTGCCTATCTTCGCGCTTGCCACTTCTCACCAATTGAGAACATTTGGAGCGTTATGGACAGGGTCATCCTACCAACTCGGGATTTCTACGATCTAACATGCATATAGGTCAGAAATTGCTTGGTAACCCTCAGCAGGGGAAAAAAGAAGCCGGCCTCGGTGGCCGAGCGCTTCAGTCCGGAACCGCGCGACTGCTACGGTCGCTGGTTCGAATCCTGCCTCGGGCATGGATGTGTGTGATGTCCTTAGGTTAGTTAGGTTTAAGTAGTTCTACGTTCTAGGGGACTGATGACCTCAGATGTTAAGTCCCATAGTGCTCAGAGCCCTCTGAACCATTTTGAGAAAAAAAAAAAAAACATATCAAACCGAATAACTGCTTGCATAAGGGCAAGAAATGGACCAACGCGTTAGCGACTTGCTGAATTTGTGAAGATATTTCTGTTGACCAGATAATCTAACTTTTGTGAAATTTTAATGATTTTCATTTTTTTGTCTGTGCACGTGTATCGGATCTACCGGCTTCCTTCCTATTGAGGTAATTCCTACGTGCAGCATCGTTTTTTTGATCTTAAGGTATATAACTTTAGGTGGTCGTAAGGCTTTTTTAAAGTATTTGGACTGACGCCTTGTATACAAGTGACACGTAGATTATAAATACTATTGACAAGAAGACAACAGAAGAATGTCGCAGATAGTATACGTAGGTGCAAAATCTAATGGAGTGGTACTGTATATAATCTGGAATACAAATTTGTGGTACACCCTGAGTAAAAGAGAAACTGTGTTGTCAACACACATCCTGATGCATCAAAGAATAATAGTTAGTCCAGTGGATGGAAAGCGGGACGGAACTAAAACAGTAGAAGGTTACTAAATGCTGACTACAATAAGCAGGTTCCGGTAGCAGCTGGTTGCAATAGATGCGTAGATATGCAGAGGCTTGCAGGGGGTAACTCAACGTGGAGGGTTACATCAAATTAATTTTCGAACTGATTCGTGGAAATATAGTTTTCAATGAAGTGGAAACATAAAATTGCAACTGTCGTCCAACCAAGTGAACTTCAAGTACAGTACACAAGAGCGTAGGAGAACTAACTGTCGGCGATTCTTTTATATTCAACGCAGCGCGAAGCCTCCGTCTGCTCCAGTCAGGGCGTCTAGATGTAGTGGCATGTATAAGCACCCTCCTTATACAATCTGGTATCGAGTACCTGCGTTTGTGCACACTCTACCACATGCGTTATTAGAACTGAACAGGTAACTTAGAAGAGAGTTGTATATAACAAGGAACCGTCTCGCACTTCCGCAAGTCAGTCACTTACTAGTCGGAATTAATTCTGTTTGGTCCTGAAGTCTGGCTTCCCATGAGAACAAACAAGTTGGTTGATTTTGCATTTAACGTTGACAAATTTTGTATGAATGATGCAGTCTGGTAGTGGATGATTCATGATGATAAGGTTCCATGAATGTTAGGTCACCAAAGACTTCATTCCGCATAATTATCCAAATCACAAGAACTTCAAAGAAAGTACCATCCTGTGGTAATGGGGTTGTAATAATCTACAGGCGGGGAAATTTATTTTACACTTACTTTTGTTAATACATGAGAAAACAAGGGAGACAAGAAAACCATTAAATATGCCACAGATGGATGTTACAAAGCAAGTACGTAGTTGATGTATGATATGTTTATGTATTAGAAGGAGAAAACGAGGAAAGTAGAATATTACTGAACCTTTACTCGATGAAGGGAAAATTTATGGCGAGATTCACAGCCACTGAAAGTACCAGTCGTGAGAAAATCGTAGACGGAGATGAGAATATGTGAAGAAAACTATAAACGTTTTTCGCGGTGGTAAGTACGTCCAAATGAGAAGAATTAGCACAGTGTATCAAAGAATATAAATCACCTTATGAACAGTCGCATTACTTATATAATTAAAAAGTTTTGCTATGTTCCTTTCACAAGTAGTTACGTTTTTTTTTACCTTTTTTTTTTAATTGAAGCTCGTATTTTTCCCAGGAGTTGCTACACACCAGTTAAAGCTCCTGTGAAACATAAAAACTCTTAAGACGCTGCACAGAAATATGAAATGGCACTCGAACTTGTTAAGCTGACGGGAGAAATTATGGCAGAAACTGCGAAATTCTGTCTGCCGAACAAAGAGGAGGAATTGGAAATTTTATAGCTATCGCGAATTGTTGTTAATGGTCTTCTGTCACCAAACCTCATTCACTTCCTAGTAACCCGAGCGAAAGCAATGTTTTATTTTGGTGTGGTCAACAAAACGAACGAATCTGTCCCAACATATCAGCGAGAGGAAGATTCGTTTCATTTGCTGGCAGAGTTTTAATGACGTCCCAACTGGTTGCGCCATAAAACGGGAGTCCTGATTAATTAATCAGACTCAGTGAATGGGAAACTGAGCACACACGGCAGCGGCCGCCGCTTCGATGCGAACGAGGTTAAATACATCATGTCTGCCCGTAATTATTCAGCGCTGCCGCATTTATCATTTCATAATGAATAGCAGAACTGTTTACGTTACGAGCGTGTAGTGTTTCCTTAACGGGAATTCTCGTATTGACTCTGCCAGTGGTTTGCTTATTTATGTTTATAATTCTGTTTTACGCAACCACCCTCTCTTCCCTTGCCGAATATCTTTCAGAAATCGTGTTTCCTATCTCTGAGTCCTATTTAGCTTGCTGTCTTTCCTAGCACCTGCATCCTCACACTTTCCCTTATTAATGCTCAAACGCTCTCTCTCTCTCTCTCTCTCTCACACACACACACACATACAAATGCAAGCTAACTAAACCATATCCTTTCTGGAAACACTATAGAAAGTGTCTATGGTAAATCTTGAAACTTAAAATATTGTAGAGGCAGAGGTACCAACGTAAAATGGGCGTAGTAATATTAAATACTTATTATTATTTCTCTCTTAGTAATTGCTCTACTTGAGTGAGCTGCTGCAGTGATTTTTCGGTGAGCTGTTCCGCGAGAGTACCCACGGTAGAACTTTCCTAGTGGATTAATGGGGAATGCGTTCCGGCATTCGCCCATTGTCGGCGGGCACTCCACAAGGATCGGTGCTGTCTCCCATTCTTTTCAATATCTATGTGAATTATATGCCGGTCATCCCCGAATGCCACCTGGCACATTATGCTGATGACACAGTACTATACACCACTGGTCGTATCACTGACGCCATCATTGCCCGCCTCCAGCGACATGTGGTTCCCGGCGATTAAAATAGCTCTCAATGCCGCCAAAATTACCGCTATTTCACGGGAAGGCGCCCAGTCCTCCGCCGCAATATTTCGATTGTCCTGGTTGTCAACGACTACCTACCTCGGATGGACTACCGGATGTAATCTCACTGTCATGCGGATATAAATAAGTGGCTGAACAAGATATTATTTGAAGCACACTCCCGCGCAACGGGCTGCGAGCGTTATCGCTGACGCTCTCTCTCTTCCCTGAACTAAGAGAGCTTTGGTTCGATGTTAATTATTGTGAAAAGATGTAGTCTAGCTTCAGATCTTCATTAGTATGGACGAATGTATTACGGCTTAAGAAAGAAAGCATTGTTGCGAGACCGCCATCTTTAAATGAAAGGCATTTTCTGATTTTGTGCGAGAATAATAAGCCAATAAACCAATTTCTCGGCAGCGTAAACAAGGTGTGTTTTGCGTAAATTATTCTCCATTTTATAGTTTCACATTTTCAAATATTTGTGCATGCCGTTGAGACTTTTCTTTGGACTGTGGAAGCTCGGACCTGCAAACTCTATACGGTCAATAATTTAAATAATCAACAAATCCACTTTGACGGACAAGCTTCCATAGGAAGGAGATGAGAATGTTACTTAACGTAGACTAAGATTCAGCGCGCAATTCGACGACCGGCAGATACATCGAGTGCAGCTGACAGTCAGCGTGCAGCAGCAGATCTCTAGTCTACCACGCATAATCCCCTGAACATAAACGTCGTCTAGTTTGGTTATTTACACATTTCGAAGACCTAAACTCTTTTCTTAGATAGACTGAATACTAATGAATTAATTCCTTTAAACAATAATAATAATAATAATTAAATCAAAGCAGTAATTAAATGAATAATAATAATAAAATAAGTTCATCGAGGATACTTTTGGTCTCTGAAAGGAAATTTGCAACACAGATCTCCATACAATAACTGGTTTCTGGATGCAATAATTACTCCTCTTGTGAATGATTACATTTTAGTAAAATTATAACAATTTACCTTTCACGTGATAGGGAGTTACACTGTTTGAAAACTACGTTCTTGAACTGTAGGCTGCTCTGGGATGCATTCATAATACAGTTGGAAGCCATTGCAAATGAATAAAGCTGTTTTAACGTTTTCACTAGGAGAAATTGTTGCAGGTTGATGGTTGATGGTTTTCAGTTTCATTCTTGTCAGAATACGTAAATTATCAACATATATTGTAAAATAGATGTTTATCTCATAAATTAAGCTGTAAAATGGCGTGTTTGTTGCCTGTTTAAATTTAATTTACGATTTTATTTGCGTTTCTGAGTTTTAAGATAGCTGTGTCACTAATATGTACCCTAGAATTCCATATTTGTACCGTACTTTTCAACGTGTTTTGTTCATAGGTATTGCTTCAGATATTCCTTCACGAGCTCGAAACCAGTGGGGTGAGTCTGTTGCGCAAATCGCAATTACAAGCCAGCAAAAATTCCCGAAGTTCCAACAGCCACTCTGATTAGACTAATAAAATCACATCTGCCAGATGATTTAGCCACAAAGACCAAACTTGGACGAAAAACTGTTCTAAGGCACGAATAAAATCAACACCTAACTGAATATAGCATATCTATGGAATGTAAATTTCTTGGGATTACCCGAAAGGATCTCCAAAAGATGGTATTTCAGTCTGCCACAGCCGATAATATTTAAAATTAATTTCTGGCTTAACGGGCAGGGAGAGGGTGTTTACATCTTTTCTTGAAGCGGCACGAAAAAGATATTTCGATTCTGAAACCCATAGCAATCTCGCTTAATAGATCTCTAGGATACAAAAGAGGAAATTTAGCAATATTTTTCTCCCTGCTTGTGCAGGAGATGGAGAAAAGCAACTTTTCATCGGACAGAATATACACTGTCAACGAAACTGGTCCGAGCATTGTGCAGAACAAAGTTCCCCACGTCACTGCACGAAAGGGAAAGCCATCTCTTTTGCTGAACGTGGATCATTTGTGACCGTTGTCAGCTGCATGAGTGCTACAGGAAATCTGGTCCCACCAGTGAAGATATTCCCTCGTAAGAATCACAGCAGTCAGCTAATGAAAGGTGCCACGCCTGGGTCCATTCTTGGATACCATACCTCTGGGTGGATTCAAGGCCAGCTCTTCACTGATTGGTTTCTACAGTTCACGAGAAAGGCGAAGCCAATAGCAGAATTACCAGTGTTTCTGATCGTGCATGGGCACTATAGACGCTACAGAATTCTCCATGTCATAAATCTCGCATGCGAAACCATGTTACAATCTTGTTTCAGCCTCCTCGTGCCTCCCAGAAGACGCAACCGCTAGATAGAACTTTCATGAGTCCTTTGAAAGCCTATTACTCCGAACTGGCACGAGTAAGTATGAGAGAAAATGCACGTCCAATAACACACGTGAACATCGGCGAACTGAATGGAAAGTCTTATCTCAAGTGCCAGATAGAGAAGGCCTTTAGGATGACACGAATGTATCGGTTAAACCCTCATATTTTCAAGAATGGAGATTTCATTGCCAGAAATGAAGGAATAATTGGGGATTTAGCCGATGATCCAGTCAGTGAACCATCTGCAGGGGCTGTTACTTCTAAAAACGGAAAGGCTAATGTTGAAATTGTGGCAGGAACATCTACCGCCACATCTGAAATTACGCCTTGGCAAATCTCACCCGTTGCACAAATAAAGAAGAGGTCAAGCACCAGGGGAAGAAAAACAGCTCCTTCAGCAGTCCTAACGTTGTCTCCATACCAGGGATCTCTTGAAGTATAAACGACAGCACCAAATAATCCGCAGACATAGAAGCAAAGACCGCCAAAGCCTGGGAAGCAACAATCATGTGATTCTGAGGATGATGCTTTTAGTGTGAGAGATGTCTCTTTTGCTCAGGTAAATTGTCACAGGAACAGGCAGAGGAAGAATGGGTAATTTGTCTAACGTGTGAAATGTGGGCGCACACTGAATGCGTAGGTTACGGTAAAGGACGATATGTGTATGACTTCTGCAAGTGAAATTACTTCGACTAAAGAATTTAACAACTGGAAAAGCTATATTTCGTGTGTTTTTCTATTGTGTTATTATGTTTTATAGTGTTTCTTTAACAGTGACTTATTAGATTTTCCATTATTTGTTTCAACGTTCACAAACTAGAAACGTAGGGACTATTCCATATTTGTACCCCCATTAACATTTGCATCGTTGGCACACAACCTTAACGAGCAGTGGATATCACCTGGAATGGAACACTTACATTTTTGGATTTTTTAATGACTAAAATAACATTGTAGGCCTGTTTCGGGAAGTAACACTACATGATTAGGGTAATAATAAAATAGAGTAATAATAATGTCAGATGATTCTAATTCACTACGAAAACTGACGCAATGGACATTGTCAATAATAGCTTCAGAATCATTGCAGCATTCACCTCGACAAAACTGTGTTTAACTATGTACCACGCATTTCGCGTCACTGCCTTTAGGTATTCCTGCCAAGAAATGGTGGAGTTTATAAGAAAAACCTTCAGCGTAACTTTCCTGATATGTGATACGTCTCTTGTTGCAGAAGCTTACTGCAGGGTAATGGAGAGTTATGTGAATAACTGCTAGGGGCATGCTGTCCACTTATATACCGTGTGTCAGTTTTATATTTATTCATTCTATACAGCTGTGCTTTTTAAATAACAGAATGTTATCAATAAGAAATATTATTAGAGAGCAGATGTAATGTTTCCTCAGTGTTACTGTTGCATGATATAATGTCCATGAATTGACACAAGATATGAGGATATATGTACAAGATATAACATTCCATACCACGTTTCAGTTTTGATTGCTCATCTTCTATGCTAATCCCACAACATATCAAAAAAATCAGTTAAAAAATTTCAGTTAGATGTAGAGCGAGGGAAAAGTGACACGATGCGTCTTCTTGTGTCTTCGGCTCTAGTATTATTTTGTCGTGGACTGCAAGAGAGAGAAATGTGAGAAATACGCAACAGGAGCAGTTAGTTCGTTTCCATGAAAATAGATGCCCTGACTACACTAGTTCTCGTATTTATCCTTAGAGCTCGTACCAAGTTGCGTTAGATATTCACATGGTCTTTGACTTGAATCCATGGATATCTCATACGTTTGTATTAGAAATGCATACACATTATGTTTCTAGTACCTGTTCTAAACGTTCTAGAGAGGAGATGAGTCTGTTCCGTTCAACCTCTGTGTAGTCGTTTTGTGTGGTTGAAACTTTTGGGGGTATTCTTAGAGAGAATGATAACTTTTTGTAAGAAGGCTTAACTTTCAAGCACTGGCTCTGGAATACTTACAATTAATTAAGAGTTTAATTTATGTAATGCCGCGAAGTTTTCAAAAGAAAAACAACGTTTAGAAATTGCACAATTGTTAGCTGTGAAGAGGTAAACTAAAAAGAAATAAAATATGAAAAAAAAGAATGATAGTTAGCAGAGGAATCAGCTAAGTGCGAAAGCTGGAAAATAGGTATTAATCTCTTCTATAGCGCAATCTATGCTGCACCAGTCTCCTGAAACAAAGAGTGGCTCTGTGTCCATAACACCGAAGCTGACTGTGCAGCATCCTATGAATGAGTGCCGCCGAATGGCTCCCCTACAATGCCCGAACCTCTCTGGAAAGGTCCTGCAGGCCCCACATACCATTGTGGACGGCGTGTCAGTCTGTAACGATAGACAACAGCTCGTGGTCCTGTGGTGAGCTTAGCTGACTCGGTCACGAGCCACGAATCTCGATACCCGGCGAGCCTACGATTTTGTCGGCTCAAGACTACTTGTGTCTGTGTTTATGTGTGTGTCGTCCTCATCCCCATATTATCGATATAGACGTGCAAGTCACCGAATTGGCGTCAGATAAAATTATTTGCACCAGATGGCCGAGTGACCTACCTGGTGCCTCCGATTAAAAATTCCCTACATAAATTGTTTTTGTCGACTGTTTCTGTTAACTGGCATATTATTGGCCATGCCTGGGCCCCCTTAGCATATGCCTGGTGAGGTTGCATATGCTAAACCAAAATGAGCGAGCATTGAGCCATTTCCTGTTCGATTCTGGCACTCTTTCTGAATCATATTCCCATAATGAGTCGTGGTGTCTGTCGTGCTACCGATCCTTGCCATCTATTTTGATCGTCGGTTGTGACTTGAGCGTGAGGTGGCGTTCTCTGGCGGAGAGAAGATGGGTCGCTGGAGAGAGATGTTGGCGGTACGATCCTTGCAAATGTCTCACCATGTGGTTGTTGATTTTCCTGGCTTTAGCAGTACATGTGGTGTGTTATGGATAAGCCAGGGAGCCTAGGTGCTTGGGGAGCCATTGACGGCTGTCGCTAAATGGACCTGGTTTACTCTCACTTCTGTTTTGGTGTTATGCCGCTTCATGTTCTTATGGAAGGTGATCTTTATTACGATTTGACTTCAAACATCTTGATGAAATGGTGGGTAGTATTTAATGCTCTTGCCTGTGAGCTCTATGGAAGGAATATTAGTAAGCTTTACCTGTGTTCAGCGGAATAGGATGCCGATTTAAACGACTGCAATAAAAGGGCTGAGGGACCTGGTTGGAAACATTTCCGGACGGCCGAGTTCCGCGGTCTCATTGTGCAGACACGTTCGATGGCGCCTGTCAGTCGGCATCCGCTTCCAGGTAGACTGACTAGCGCCGAGAAGTCGCTGCTGCAATGGCCAGTGCATTGTAGACCAGCAATAAAGCAGAGGATGGGCCATTGTTAGGCACGAAGCTGACGAGACACCTGTGAGCGTTCTGCGAGTTTCCATGGGGCAGGTCACTGGCGCCCAGACCTCCAGACTCTGTTACAAAACATATTTGTGAAAGCATGAGGCTTTTAGCGTGTTTATGGTCGTTCTTTGGAAACCTCGAGAACGCAACAGGGGAGATGGCAAGCTCTTTATGGAGGGGTGTGATTCCATTCTGGTCATGTTGTTGGCAAAAGCCACGGCGTAAACGCGTGGGAAAGAGGCCACGAAGCTGAATCTTTTTTCCCTTGCTCCCAATTAACTTGAAACTCTCTTATTGGTCAAATTGGTGTATGCAGAGCAAGGGGCGCTCTCCAAGCTTCTAATGCTGCTTTCTAGCTTGTGACTGGCTTGTGCTAAAGTGGGGGGAGTCTAAGTCGTAAATGGGCTTTTGCTACCGAAATGAGGAGGCAAGCGGACAGAAAGAGAAGATCACTCTTGTACTAGCACTTCGCTAGTGAAGAAGCGCAGGTCTCTACCTAAACGGTGAGACTTGTATCCTTTGCTAGTGTCCCACTTAGAGCCTGTGGCAGTCACCACAATGAGTGATGAATGTGTGTACTTACTTGCCTTGAGTCGGCCATCTAAACATTTGACATATTCCGTCACGCATAGTCTTGGCACGGAGTCAAATTGGTTTGGCAGACCAGAAAGCAGCAGGTCGACCTGCACACTGGAATCCACTGGGGTTTCAGAGGCTCATAGGGAAGTACCTGCGTTCAGAATTAACCGAAAGTAAGACCACGTAGTTGCATTCTTCGGACGCACGCCAATAATAACGGATTGCGGCCACCATGACTTCAGTAGCCAAACGCATCGTGGTATGCCAACCTGACCAGCAGGACGGTAAAGTATTCGCTCCTACATATGTGTTTCTCAGCACCCTGTTCTTTCGAACGATATTTTCCTTTTTTTGGAATAGTAGAGTATAGATGGTTGATGGTGTCGTAATTTTTGTGCCATAAACCGGATTCGCGTGTATGAAGTCAGATAAAGCGATCAGTGTTCCGGTTAGTGTCGTGCGTCGATCCCCAGCTGATCACTTTCTCCACCAGAGACCCCATGTTAGCAAAAGCATTTGTTAAATAAAAATGTTTGTGTGACTTTTCTTTAGTCATTTTTGCTGTCTTGTGATGTTAAGGATGAATAAATCTATTATCATTTATATCACAAGCTATCCCTGTTTTACTTTGCAATTTTGCAATTTTTATTAAAGTCCTGTTTTCAAAAGAAAGTAGTTAGTTTGCTCACTTATCTGGAATTAGGGAATTTATGCTGTCGGACGTCGGTTCTTGGAAATTTTTTAAGATATCTACGCTAAACTTGATTTGCTTGTGTATCTTGTACTGTTATGCGTGGTCGTCGGTGTCTGAATTTGGTGGGGGCATGTGATTCTTATTTCGGACGCCCATAGTCTACAGGTACACAGTTTGCTCCTCCGGAGGCTATCTAGAAGTCGCGCTAGCGAGGCATTAACTGTGTCTAACGTTGTGTGTGACAGTTTTATCGGAGCCCACTCCGTGCACACAAGTCACATACAAGGTAAGTTGTATTCATTTTGTGTTACCCCGAAAAGCAGACGCTGAGATCCTCTCATTTTCCTGCATTGATTTGTTGCCTTTATAAAAATGTTTTTTATCAGTCGTAAGTAAATTTTGGGAATTGTCATTATTTATTCGATTATTTGTTAATTGCCGAAACTATTATTAATTGGTTCATGTGGAATCAAGAGCTATTTACTGTTCTCTTGCCTATCAGGGTGTGGTTGCTAAAGTCATTCAAACAAATTTTTAAGTTCCTTTCAATTAAATTATTGTTTTTTTTCTGTCTGAAGGCTTTATATTACCAAAGTGTTTTAAAATCGTAAACTTTGAGTTTGAGAACCTTTATATTTTCATGTACAGTTCATTCCTTGTTTTTATTCTGAAACTTTTTATGAATAAATCATTTTGTGTGCAGTAAACATTGAACGACATTCCAAAACCCTGGGGTACAGTCCTTCGACTAAAATCCTTAGTGGCAATTTTGGGGCTCTGATGTTTCTCCACTGCACATAAGAGATACCAAAGCTTTTCTATACTACCCAAAATAAGGTGTTCCTTCATGTAAAAATGTTTTAGGTTGTCTACGGACCTCTCCGTCGCAAGCAAATCGGCAACCACGAATGTCTTTCTTCATAAAACCAAAAATATGAGAATCGAATGGCGGGTGGTCGGAGCAGTGTAGAAGTCGTATAAGGTCAAACCTTGTGTACCGTAGTCGAAACAACTTGTCGACAAAATGCCCGCCCACTTGTTGCTAAAGTTGTTTCTAGCAGGCTGCGGAAACTTCGCTAGGAAGCCCTTATATATCCTCCACACAGTCCCTATCTCTCCCCAATCTATTTCCATATTTTTGGAGCTCTGAAAAAAGATGTTCGTGACCGTCGATTTGCTTCGGCCGAAGAGGTGTACGTCTGGGTACAACTATGGTTCCGTATGCAATAGAATGAATGTATTCGCAATCATGTGATGTTGAATTGATGAACGGTTTACTTAATTTTGTTTTCCATCTGTCCCGTTTTTGTTTGACTGCCCCTTAATGTGGTAAACCGTCTTAGTTGTGCTGACAAAAAACCAGAGCTCCAAGCTCTAGTAGGAACCACTGAAATACAAATCGATATAGGTACTTAAATCTGGCTAAACCGGAGAGATGTTCAGAGAGGACAGATTAAATACAATTGATGATGGAGTGTACTGTTAGATGTATATTATCTTGTAGTGAAACTCAAGAAGATTGTTCCTGTGAGTTAATATGGTTAGAGGTAATACTTGACAACTGAAATAAATTAATAATTTGTCCATTTTTCCTACCTCCGACTTAGATGAGGCATATGCTGAAAACAGTATGTAAGTTAAAAGTAAAGTGAGGAGAAAGGAATGTAAACGGAAGAGGCTGTTGATGTCAGGTGCATCAGGACTTCATGCGGCAATAGTAACGACCAGCGAAAATGTGTGCCGGGCTGGGATTCGGACCCGGGATATCCTACTTACTACGCGTTGCGTTAACCACAGCGCCACCTGGACACAGTGTTATCACAAACACGGCAGGCCTCCAGGTCGACCGACATTCCCACCTAGCACCACCTATCCGTAGTCCCCATCCATGTATGTAGATGTAGAGCCCATTTCTAAATTTTAACTATAAATTAAGAGGTGACAGATATCAAATATCAGACGATAAAAAATAAGAGAAACGAGAGAGCAGATGGATACGGGGCACGTAGATGTTATTGGGAATCCTCAAGGACGGATGCGGATATCTACAAAACATCTACATCTACGTGAATACTATGCTATTCACAATAAAGTACCGGGCAGAGGGTTCAATGATTTCTCTTATTTTATTGTGATGATCATTTCTCTCTATGTAGGTGGGTGCCAACAGAATGTTTTCGCAATCGGAGGAGAAAACTGGTGACTGAAATCTCACGAGAAGATTCCGTCGCAACGAAAACCCCTTTGTTTTACTGTTTGCCACTCCAATTCACGTATCATGTCTGTGACACTATTTCCCCTGTTTCACGATAATACAAAACGAGCTGCCCTTCTTTGTACTTTTTGGATGCCATCCGTCGGTCCCACCTGATGCGGATCCCACACCGCACAGCAATACTCCACAATAGCGCGGTCAAGCGTGGTGTACGCAGTCTCTTCAGTAGACCTGTTGCACCTTCTAAGTGTTCTGCCAATGAATCGCAGTCTTTGGTCTAACTCTACCCACAATATTATCTATGTGATCGTTCCAATTTAGGTTATTTGTAATTGTAATCCCTGAGTATTTAGTTGAATTTACAGCTTTCAGATTTGTATAACTTATCGCGTAATCGAAATTTAGCTGATTTATTTTAGTACTCATGTGAATAACTTCACACTTTCCCAATGCTGTAATGTCAGTATTCGAGTTCACAGTGTTGTCTCTAACCCAAAAAGTCATCCTGAACACTGCGAGAGGAAGTACTTTTGTACGATGTCAGGACGGAGATTTGTGACGGATGCGTTGCTGGAACAAAGAGCGGGAGAGAGTAAGATCCCTCCTATAGTTGAAGAGCAAGTGAGTGAGAGAACTGTAAATACGTTAATTGACACAGGATCTGAATTGTGTCTGGCAGACATAATTATGTGTAAAGGAGTAAAAGACGGGAGGGACGCTAATCTTCGTCGGCTAAAGAAATGCATTTACGAGGAATAGAGAGGTTGGCTCTGAGCACTATGCGACTTAACTGCTGAGGTCATCAGTCGCCTAGAACTTAGAACTAATTAAACCTAACTAACCTAAGGACATCACACACATCCATGCCCGAGGCAGGATTCGAACCTGCGACCGTAGCGGTCACGCGGTTCCAGACTGAAGCGCCTGTAACCGCACGGCCACACCGGCCGGCGAATAGAGAGGAATCGAAGCAAATGATAGAGGAAGTAACTACAGTGAAATTTTCCGTAGAGGTGTACAAATTTTGTAGTCTGTAGGCGGGTTTGGTCTTTACGTCAAAATGCGAGCTATCACAGTTCAGAGAAACTCGGCAGTATAAGTTATTTTAACACCGTTTTTCCTAGCTGTGATGAGAAAGCGCAATACGTTGCAACTGGTAATGTCACAAACTGATCAGGATTTCTGCACAGCCATCATATAACAGGCGATCAAAAAGTCTCCGTTCAAAGGCTGTA
Organism: Schistocerca serialis cubense; assembly: GCF_023864345.2. Classification (NCBI taxonomy): domain Eukaryota; kingdom Metazoa; phylum Arthropoda; class Insecta; order Orthoptera; family Acrididae; genus Schistocerca; species Schistocerca serialis. Next base: position 646,054,555 of record NC_064642.1, on the reverse strand, counting down.
CAGTACAGAATCGGCATGCCAATCAGGCAAAATCACCGTCAGCATCGAGCCAATCATCCCACAGACAGGGTTGGAGATACCTGTTTCGTAAAACCCTGAGCCCTGCTTCCTGAAGAAGTCCGTAACTGCCTGCTGCTCATCCTCGTCCGATGAGAATCGTCGACCCTCCAAGACCTTTTCTAAGGGACTGAAGCCGTAGGGGGAGAGAGCAGGGCTACAAGACGGGTGCTCGAGTGTTTCCACTTGCGTTGGCCTTATTTCTGCGTTACGACGTTTGAGGTACGGGAAAGTGCATTATCACGAAGCAGCAGCATCCTTGTCGCACCTTTTCCGGAGATGTGGTTAGAAGCAGACGCTGTGCCATACACACTACTCTTTGTCCGATGGATGTCTTCCGGTGTTTGTCCTTCGACAGCCAAGAACAGAGTAACAGCTCGTTGATCTTATTGGGACGCATCTGATATTGCCAGCATGGTTCACGTTTGTGCATTTTGCTGACACCCGTCGGAAAGACACGAAGGCCACACTAATCCCTTGTCTACATGTCTGTGCTTATAAAGTGTGAAGAAAAATTCGCGTACTCGGACTTCGCTGCGCGATGCCTCAAGTACTTGTAGTAGAAACATGTATCTCAAAGATTTTCGTTCGGTGCATATTTCGAGCAGCAGAAGGACGATGAAAACAGCAACTCTGCCAACACTGTAGTTACGAATACAGTAATTATCTGTCAGGAGGTTTCAGTGGGGCTGTGCAGTTGGTGCAGGGGCTAACGTTTCGGGTTAGCATACTGGAGGTCGAAGATTCGGTTCTGCGTCGAGGCTTATTTGTTTTCATTTGCTCAAAATAGTCTGCATGGTACAGTATCTGGCGTCTTAACCGTCACACAGCGAAAACAGTGGATCTTCTACAAAACATTAGCAGCTACGTACTACGAACGCAGAAGTGGAAATACAATCGTTTTCAGTGGTCAGCTTTTAAAGAAACCTCCCCTAATGGCCCCATCAATTAACACCAACTATTGTTTTTGACAAGTCAGATCCATTACATTTCGTTAGGGCTTTACGTTACCAGTAGGGCTAACGAAGCGCTTTGCCAGTAATTTCGATGGGGCCCTTGGGAGGAAGGTACACATAATACATGTTTGTAATCTAGCAGATGCAATGGTGCAAAACTATTCGCGTCCACGGCGTGCAAAAGGCTCCGTTGAAAGCAGATCAGTGAAAACGGTTGTACTCGCATTTCTGTGTTCATGTACTGCTGTTGGTTTGTAGAAGAGCCACTGTAATCTCTGTATGACGATTAAGACGCCAGATAACGTACCACGCAGACTACCAAGGTTGCCCAGAAAGTAATGCACAGCATTATTTTTTCCTCAGCCGAAAACAACGCTACGAATGCGAAACGTTACGTATGTATTATTTGAAGTCTGCCGAGTGAGCGCGCCAAGTTTCCGTCATTTCCGACAGATAGCATCTGCTGTGGACAGAAGTACACTTACTTGCAGGGCACGGAGGGTGAGGTCATCAGAAGGCGCCTCAGCAGAGCTCCACGATTTACAGCGGTCGAGACGACCATCCACGGCTGTCACATCTGCCACGTTGCATCGAGCTGATGCTGTAATTCGAATTAAAGGATTCCATTCCTGGAAGACGTTTTCAGGACGATGAGGAGGTGACTGACACAGTGAAGGACGATTCCACCACGGATTGGTACCGACAGAACATACACGCCCTTGCTTCGCGCTGGAGGAAGGCCATAGAACGGGATGGAGATTACGTGGAAAAGTAGGGTGTGTAAATAAAACACCATTCTTTCGTATGTGTAATTGTCATTATGTTCGATAAAGAACTGAAGAAGGAAAATGTGGTACATTACTTTCTGGGCGACCCTGTTACTTTTGGAAAATAAAAACAAATAAACCTCGACGCAGAATCGAGCTCTCGGCCCCCTGCATGCCAATCCAAAACGCTATCCACTGCACCAACTGCAAGCAATGCGCTATTTGCTGATAGAGGTAGATACTGTACATGTAATTACAGTGTTACCGGACTGTCAATCTTTAACCTCCATTTACTGCCAGGAATAAGCGCAGAACGAAATTTCGTGACACACATTTTTGTATTGCCATTACGCGAGGAATCGTGCTGCGAAGTCTATGTGCTAGAATTTTTCTTCGTCCTGTATATTCGCATTGGAATAGCGACACGTTGTGTTTGCGATGTAGCAACGTCCATAAACGGAAACGTTTCGATCCACCCTTACATTCGCATATCTAAGTGCCCTTCTTGAAAAAAAAAAATGTAGAGGCCACCTCTTAAAATGCTTGTTAAATATCGCGTTGATCAAATGCGTATAAGTTAAGTAGCAGCGAAATTGTCTGACGGCCGAGCACAATGATAGGCCGAAGGAAATCTCGCCCCTGGGGCGGCTACGGGCGGACGAGAATAATGGCCGCGGCGGAGCAATGTCAGCTGACACAGTTATCACATTTATTACTCTTGCTGCTGGCACAGGCAAAGCAGGCGCGGTTTTTGCTGACAACAGAAGTCTTAGCCGCGGCCTTTGTAGGAGCTGATAAAAGGGGGAGGCCGGCTGGCTGGCTGGCTGGCGAGAGCGCTGCTGGCGCCAGTCCAGAGGGCAGCCCGAGGGCAGGGCCAAGTCTGGGACACGGGGCAGGTCCCAGGGCACGCCAGTAGGCCGCTAATCGCCTGGTGGCGCTCCTCCCTCCGAATCACCTGCTTACGTCCACCGCCCACCTTAATATTAATTCAAGCCTTACGCACGGATACAAGCAGTGTTGCTTTTGTTTGTTCATTGTTGATGTTGTTATGGTCTTCTGTCCTGAGACTGGTTTGATACAGCTCTCCATGCTACTCTATCCCGTGCAAGCTTCTTCATCTCCCACTACCTACTGCAGCCTACATCCTTCTGAATATGCTTAGTGTATTCATCTCTTGGTCTCCCTCTACGATTTTTACCCTCCACGCTGCCCTTCAATGCTAAATTGGTGATCCCATGATGCCTCAGAAAATGTCCTACTAACCGATCCCTTCTTTTAGTCAGGTTGTGCTACAAATTCCTCTTCACCCCGATTCTATTCAATACCTCCTCATTAGTTACGTGATCTATCCATCTAATCTTCAGCATTCTCCTGTAGCACCAAATTTCGAAAGCTTCTATTCTCTTCTTGTCCAAACTATTTATCGTCCATGTTTCAGTTCCATACATGGCTACGCTCCATACAAATACTCTCAGAAACTACTTCCTGACACTTAAATCTATACTCTATGTTAACAAATTTCTCTTCTTCAGAAACGCTTTGCTTGTATATCCTCTCTACTTCGACCATCATCAGTTATTTTGCTCCCCAAATAGAAAAACTCCTTTACTACTTTAAGTGTCTCACTTCCTAATCTAATTCCCTCAGCATCACCCGAGTTAAATAGACTACATTCCATTATCCTTGTTTTGCTTTTGTTGATGTTCATCTCATATCCTCCTTTCAAGACACTGTCCATTCCGTTCAACTGCTCTTCCAAGTCCTTTTCTGTCTCTGACAGAATTACAATATCATCGGCGAACCTTAAAGTTTTTATTTCTTCTCCATGGATTTTAATACGTACTCCGAATTTTTCTTTCGTTTCCTTTACTGCTTGCTCAATATACAGATTGAATAACATCCCGTCTCACTCCCTTCCCAACCACTGCTTCCCTTTCATGCCCCTCGACTCGTATAACTGCCACCTGATTTCTGAACAAATTGTAACTAGTCTTTCGCTCCCTGTACTTTACCCCTGCCACCTTCAGAATTTGAAAGAGAGTATTCCAGTCAACATTGTCAAAAGCTTTCTCTCAGTCTACAAATGCTAGAAACGTAGGTTCGCCTTTTCTTAATCTAGCTTCTAAGATAAGCCATAGAGTCAGTATTGCCTCACGTTTCATCTTGAATTACGATGTGCAGGGTGTTAGGAAATTCCCGCTGCAGTCTTCCAGGACTTGTAGAGAGCAGTGAGTACATAATATTTTGGATAGGAATCCATGTCCGGAACGTACCGTTTCTGTCTTACGACCGTTTGCATACGTTCTTGCAACGCGACCTCTTTTAGAAGTAATTTATTAGGAGTGACCGACTACATCTCCAAGGTAGTGTTATAGGCCCTCCGCTGTTCCTTATCTTTATGAACGAGTTGGGGGACAATCTGAGCAGTTCTTAGGTTGTCTACTGATGCTGCTGTGGTTTATCGTCTGTCATATTCATCAGAAAATCAAAACAAATTACAAAACGATTTAGAAAACAGATCCGTATGGTGCAAAGATTGTCAGTTGACCATAAATAATGAAAAGTGTGATGTCATACAGATGACTGTGCAAAGAAATCCGTTAAACTTCCATTAGACGATATGTAAGTCAACTCTAAAGGCCCTAAATTCAAATAAATATCTAGGAATTACAATTACGAACAGTTTAAATGAAAAAAAAACACATAGAAAATGATGTGGGGAAAGCGAACCAAAGATTGCGTTTTATTAGTCAAACCTAAGAAGATGCAACAGATCTACTAAACAGACTGCCTACACTACAATTTCTTATTTGGTTATTAATGAGAAGAATTGTAAAACATGTGATACACACATACATGGATACTCTGCAAATCATACTGCATGGCCTCTTTTGGAGTATTGCTGCGTGTTGTGGCATCCTTACCAGACAGGTTTAACGGAGTACTTCGAGAAAGTTGAAAGGAGGGGACCACGTTCCCTATTATCGAAAAGCACGGGACAGAGTATCACGGACATGATAGAGGATTTGGGGTGGACATCATTAAAACACAGTCAATCTTTTCACGAAATTTCAATCACCAACTTTCTCTTCCGAATGTGAAAATAATTTGTTAATGCCGACCTACATAAGAAGGAAAGATCATCATACGAGCTAAGGGAAATCAGAGCTCGCATAGATATAGGTGTTCATTTTTTCGGCGCGTAGTTCTAGAGGACTAATAGAGAATTATTGTGAAAGCGATGAACCTTTTGCCAGGCAGTGTGATTTCCGGAGTATCCATTTAGATGTAAATGTAGATGTAGATCACTTGTTTTAAAATTCCGCTCGTTAATAACCAAAGGAACAAAAAGGAAACTTATCCACCGATATTTTGTTAGCATTAATTCGGGTGTTCGGCGTCTGCTTGGAGCAGCACAGTCACACCTGCTGACGGTAAAGGTAGCCTTTCAGCCTTTCCTCGACGCCTTTGTGTAATTGCGGCGAAAATAGTATGCGCTGGAAAAAAATGGTTCAAATGGCTCTGAGCACTATGGGACTCAACTGCTGTGGTCATAAGTCCCCTAGAACTTAGAACTACTTAAACCTAACTAACCTAAGGACAGCACACAACACCCAGCCATCACGAGGCAGAGAAAATCCCTGACCCCGCCGGGAATCGAACCCGGGAACCCGGGCGTGGGAAGCGAGAACGCTACCGCACGACCACGAGATGCGGGCAGTATGCGCTGGAGTCGGGCGTTGTGGATAACTATATTGACAAAAGCAACGAACACCGTTCCCATTACCGTGAGCTTCTCTATACACAAAGATCATGTCGGTGTATTCTGCAAAGGTGTACTCAACGATGTTCTAAAACTCACAGACACGTGAACAAGGCTTGAACCAGGTAAGAGGAGCAGGATAGATGTCAAATGACATCAGCCGATCCGATGTAGCGATCCCCAGCCATGACTACTGTTATGTATACCTTCGTAGCAAATATGTTCCTAAATGCCTGTAACATGGAAACGGTACGTTTCCGTACATGGTTTCCAATTCAAAACATTTTCTACTCAGTCCCCTCTAAGAGAACCTAGAAATTAGTAACGCGAATTTCCGAACATCCTGTGCATCTGTGGTAACGAGAAATACAAAAGGAAGGAACAGATTTAAGACAATTGTTGCTTCCAAACTACAAAAGAGAGGAACACAATTCCGAAGTTCCTCGAAAGAGAAAAGTTCCAAGTTTTATGCATTCAATGTGAGCACCATGAATTTCACGACAAATATCACAACGGTGGCTGGCTGATTTCCTGCCACACACGAAGCACATGGTCCCTCGCTATCTGGTTCACAGCTTCAACAATGCGATGTCGCAGGCTTTCAAGAGAGTAAAGCTTAGCGGGGTGAAAACGCGGTCTTTTAAGTAGCCCTACAGATAAAAGTCACAAGGTGTGTGTTCTAGAGACCTGGCAGACCGCTGGTGATGAAGTACATCTCGTACTCCTCCCAGGTCCCCAGACCTCACATCTGATGATTAATCCAAGCGCTTCGTTCGGTGTCTTAAATTCTTATTGTTTCCTCTAAATGATTCTACGTATTACATACACTCCTGGAAATGGAAAAAAGAACACATTGACACCGGTGTGTCAGACTCACCATACTTGCTCCGGACACTGCGAGAGGGCTGTACAAGCAATGATCACACGCACGGCACAGCGGACACACCAGGAACCGCGGTGTTGGCCGTCGAATGGCGCTAGCTGCGCAGCATTTGTGAACCGCCGCCGTCAGTGTCAGCCAGTTTGCCGTGGCATACGGAGCTCCATCGCAGTCTTTAACACTGGTAGCATGCCGCGACAGCGTGGACGTGAACCGTATGTGCAGTTGACGGACTTTGAGCGAGGGCGTATAGTGGGCATGCGGGAGGCCGGGTGGACGTACCGCCGAATTGCTCAACACGTGGGGCGTGAGGTCTCCACAGTACATCGATGTTGTCGCCAGTGGTCGGCGGAAGGTGCACGTGCCCGTCGACCTGGGACCGGACTGCAGCGACGCACGGATGCACGCCAAGACCGTAGGATCCTACGCAGTGCCGTAGGGGACCGCACCGCCACTTCCCAGCAAATTAGGGACACTGTTGCTCCTGGGGTATCGGCGAGGACCATTCGCAACCGTCTCCATGAAGCTGGGCTACGGTCCCACACACCGTTAGGCCGTCTTCCGCTCACGTCCCAACATCGTGCAGCCCGCCTCCAGTGGTGTCGCGACAGGCGTGAATGGAGGGACGAATGGAGACGTGTCGTCTCCAGCGATGAGAGTCGCTTCTGCCTTGGTGCCAATGATGGTCGTACGCGTGTTTGGCGCCGTGCAGGTGAGCGCCACAATCAGGACTGCATACGACCGAGGCACACAGGGCCAACACCCGGCATCATGGTGTGGGGAGCGATCTCCTACACTGGCCGTACACCGCTGGTGATCGTCGAGGGGACACTGAATAGTGCACGGTACATCCAAACCGTCATCGAACCCATCGTTCTACCACTCCTAGACCGGCAAGGGAACTTGCTGTTCCAACAGGACAATGCACGTCCGCATGTATCCCGTGCCACCCAACGTGCTCTAGAAGGTGTAAGTCAACTACCCTGGCCAGCAAGATCTCCGGATCTGCCCCCCATCGAGCGTGTTTGGGACTGGATGAAGCGTCGTCTCACGCGGTCTGCACGTCCAGCACGAACGCTGGTCCAACTGAGGCGCCAGGTGGAAATGGCATGGCAAGCCGTTCCACAGGACTACATCCAGCATCTCTACGATCGTCTCCATGGGAGAATAGCAGCCTGCATTGCTGCGAAAGGTGGATATACACTGTACTAGTGCCGACATTGTGCATGCTCTGTTGCCTGTGTCTATGTGCCTGTGGTTCTGTCAGTGTGATCATGTGATGTATCTGACCCCAGGAATGTGTCAATAAAGTTTCCCCTTACTGGGACAATGAATTCACGGTGTTCTTATTTCAATTTCCAGGAGTGTATAATACCTACAGCCCTAAGGCTTTCTCCTGTTTTTAGAGTAATTTCGAACATTCCGCACTACATTCTATTGTCGAACGATTTCCTGAGGTCAAAGAACCTTGTTGCAACGGCTCAGACACAGATATCCGAGGCTGCACTGTAGCAGCTGAAACAGGGCCGCAGTCCTGCCGGCTCAGCAACATCACCAATCAGGGCTTCGGCAGCCGGCTCTTCCGAGTCAGGAACTCCACGCAGACTCCCACTTCATGAGCGACGGACCTACGCCACACCAGGCCACAGACCTTACTCCAGATGTTTCTACACACTTTCGGTGCAGGGAGGGCAGGAGAGGGGCATTCACAACTGTCAACATGGGGAAACGCGATTTAAGCAACAGGACCAGCCCGTCAGCAAGTCGGTGCAGCATGGACGTCCAGTAACGCACACCCAGTGTAGGTTGTCGCCGTATCGCCTCCACCGTGGCGCGAACCAACGACCGCTGACATAGATAGATCGCTCCGCTACCGCACCGCCACCCCGCAGCCGTCAACCACATACCGCCTGTAGTGTACACATTCAACTTTTAACCTGCCCATGCATACGTGTTAGCCAGGCAGGCAAGCAGCCGCACGTTATCAGCCGAAGGGGCAGAATGCTTTGTTCCCATTCAAGCCAAACTATGCTAACCTAAGCAAGCTATAAGGATCTCGCTGGCCTGCCCGACTTTCCGTGGTGCTATGCTACGTAGCAGTTTATTCTTTACACTTTCACTGCAGTGTTATGAGTAGGTTTCGAACGTTTTTTACCCGAGTATCGCACGACGAAGACCAATGTACTATATACATTCATTTTTTTTCCTTTTCGGCGTATTTAGGGTTTATTTATTTCGTTCGATATGAATAGTTTTCTCTACAACTTCACACTCTTTCGATTAGCACTGGCTATTCTCAATTCGGACAATCATGAGGTCACTTCCAGGACATGTTTTCTGTACGAAGCAGGAACGTCTTTAAAGTCGAGATCCTTTGCACTTACGAACCCGAAGATATCTATTATACTTCAACACCCACTAAAGTAAGGTTTTGGCAGTTTAAGTTCTGCAACCTTTCTATATTTCAGCCAAATATGAGCCGAGTTACAATAATTTTAATTACTTTTTCCAGGATGTGTATTGCGCAATCGCTGAATTCATTTTTAGTACCAATAATAGATCATTCTAAATTGCCCACATGCATTTTCGCAAACACGATGTTTGTTAATCAGGAAAGTACATGTCTGAAAGAAAAAGTTTTCTTCGTGCTATCTTGCATAGCAGCAGCATGCGGTTTTTAATATCCACTGAAGCACACATTTTTTTCTATTTTAATCAAAGCTGCCCTGAATTTAGTAAACCTGTGTCTTTTTTGGTCATCAGTTTTTTGGCTGATTTCCAGCGGCCCGCCACGAATTCCTCTGTGCAAACCTCTTCATTTCAGGGTAGCACTTGCAACCTAAGTCCTCAGTTTTTGCTGGATTTATTCCAGTGTCGGCCTTCCTCTACAGTTTTTACCCTCTGCAACTCCCTCTAGTTGCAAGGAAGTCATTCTCTGATGTCTTAACAAATAACATATCATCCTGACCCTTCTCCTTTTCAGTATTTTCCGCATATTCTTTTTCTCTCCGATTCAGCGCAGAAACTACTCTTTCCTCACCAGTCCACCAAATTTTCAGCATTCGTCTGTAGCACAACATCTCAAATGCTTCGATTCCCTTCTGTTCCGGTTTTTCAACTGTCAGTTAAGACTTATGTTTGACATTACAAAGGGTGTTCAAAAACTTTGCACATTCGTCTATATTTTTTTTTTTTTTAACAGGAGGAGAATGAAATTTTTTGTGAACATGCTTTGAACATTTAGCTATAAGTTGTTATATAAAAGTGTTTTCTTTTATTTACAGGTGAGTCATAATGGATCGTGAAGTAGATGTCAGGTTGCAACAACGGTCGTTCATGGAGTTCCACTTCAAGACCGGCGATGACTCTGCCACATGGATTCACAGGAAGTTGCTCCCTGTTTATGGGGAGGACACAGTGGATGGCAGCAGTATCCAGCGGTGGTTGCAGAGGTTTAAAGAAGGTGATTTCTGCCTACTGGACAACCCACGATGCGGTATACCATCGACGGCAGTGAGTGATGTGAATAAGAACACCATTGATCAAATCATTCAAAGTGACAGATGTGTGACGACACGACAGCTTGCTGAAATGACACGTTTGTCATTGGACAAGCTGCGACATGCTATCAACACCCACAGGCCAGAGCTTCAGGTCAGCTCATCATACTACACTATAACAATTCCAAGCCCCATACAGCCCTTATGACGCGGGAGAAAATCATGGAAATGGGTTGAAATATTGTTCCCCATCCTCTCTACAGTCGGAACTTGGCTTCGTCTGATTTTTACCTCTTTGGTCGTCTGAAGGCCCACCTGCGCGGCAAAACATTTGATAGTGAGAAAGACCTTATTTCCTGTGTCAAGCTATGGTGTAAAAATCAATCTCCAGAATTTTACCAAAGTGCATTTACATGACGGAAATAACGTTGGGCCAGATGCGTCACAGCTGATGGAGGCTACATTGAGTGGGCTCAAGGTATAGCTAAATGTTCCAAGTATGTTCACAAAAAATTTCATTCTCCTCTCGCAAAAAACAAAAAAATTAGAGACGACTGTGCAAAACTTATTCAACGCCCTTTGTAGTAAACCTCTCTTGGCCATAACTGACCTTTTTGCCAGTGCTATTCTGCTTTTGATACCCTCCTTGCTCCGTCAGTTGCTGGTTATTTCGCGGCGAAGGTAGCAGAATTCCTTAACTTCATCTACTTCGTGGTTATCAATTCTGATGTAAAATTTTTCGCTGTTCTCATTTCTGCTACTTCTCTTTACCGTCGATTTACTCTCATTTCTTAGTCTGTACTCATTAAACTGTACATTCCATTCAGCAGATCATGTAATTCTCTTTCACTTTCACTGAACATAGCAATGTCATCTGCGAATCGTATCATTGATATCGTTTCACTTTGAAAATTAATTCCACTCATGAACCTTTCTTTTAATTCCATCGTTGCTTCTTCGATATACAGGTTGAAGAGCAGGGGAGAAAGGCTATGTCCCTGTATTGCATCCTTTTTAATCCGAGCACTTTGTTCTTGGTCGTCCACTCTTATTATTCCCGCTTGGTTCTTGTACATATAATACATTTACCCGTTTCTTCCTGTAGCTTAACCCTATTTTTCTCAGAATTTGAAACATCTTGCACCATTTTACAGACTCATACCCTCTACACACCAACGTAACTACTCGTTTTGTTGCCGCTTCTCGCAATAATTTTTATAAATTCTCATGAAATGTTACCTGTCCCTTCTGACATATTTGATCCTAAGTACTACAAAGCTCACTTAAATTCTGATTCTAATACTGGACCTCTATTTCTTTTATATCGACTCTTGTTTCTTCTTTTGTCACGTTAGACAAGTCTTCCCCCAATAGAGTCCTTCAATGTACTCTTTGCGCCTATCCGCTCTCTTCTCTGCATTAAACAGTGGAATACCTATTGCAGTCTTAATGTTATCACCTTTGCTTTTAATTTAACCGAAGGCTGTTTTGACTTTTCTGTATGCTTTGTCAGTCCTTCCGGCAATCATTTCTTTCTTAATTTCTTCACATTTTTCATGCGCCCATTTCGACTTAGCTTTCTTGTACTTCCTATTTATTTCATTCCTCAGTAATTGATATATCTATATTCCTGAACTTCCCTGAACATTTTTGAGTTTTCTTCTTCCATCGATCAACTAAAGTATCTATTCGGTTATCCATGGCTCCTTCGCAGCTACGTTCTTTGCACCTATGTTTTCCTTTCCAACTTCTGTGATTGCCCTTTTTAGAGATGGCCTTTCCTCTTCTACAGTACTGCCTATTGGACAGTTCTTAACTGCTGCATCTACAGCCTTAGAGAACTTCAAGCGTAACCCATTTCTTCGCGTATTGAGTTTTCCTGAGTTATCTCTTGCATTTTAGCCTACTCATCATCTGAGTCTATATCTGCTCCTGGGTACGCCTTAAAATCCAGAAACTGATTTCGGAATTTGTCTGATTATGACGTAATCCAACAGAAATCTTCCCGTGTCATCAGGCCTTTTCCAAGTATATCTCCTTCTCTTGTGGTTCTTGAACAGAGTGTTCGCTATTACTAGCTGACATTTATTACAGATCTCAATTAGTCTTTCTCCTCTCTCATTACGTGTCCCAAGTCCATATTCTCCAGTAACCTTTTCTTCTACCCTTAACCGTACAGCTTCATTCTAACCCTCCATGACTATTAGATTTTCATCTCCCTTTACATACTGTATTACCCCTTCAATATCTTCCTATACATTCTCTGTCTCTTCATCTTCAGCTTTCAACTTCGGCACGTATTCCTGAACTATCGTTGTCGGTGTTGGTTTGAACTCTACACAGTAACACACTTTCTGCTCTACCTTCCTATTGATAACGAATCCTCCTGCCGTTATATCATTTTCCGCTGTAGATATCACCCTATACTCATCTGACCAGAAATCCTTCTTTCCATTTCACTTCACCGACTCTTACTGTACCTAGATTGAGCCACTGGATTTCCCTTTTCACATTTTCTACCTTCCCTGCGAGGTTCAAGCATCTGACATTCCACGCTCCGACTCGTAGAACTTTATCCTTTCGTTGGTTATTCATGCTTTTTCTCATGGTCACCTCTGCCTTGGCAGTCCCCTTCCTGGGTTCCGAATGGAGGATTTTCCCGGAATCTTTTGCCAGAGAAGAACTCATCATGACACCTTTTCATTTACAGGCCACGTCTCCTGTAGACACACGTCTTGTGTCGGTAATGCAGTGGATTCCATTGCCTTCTGCCTTCTCACATCTTTGATCCCCTAGGACAAGAGAGTGCCCTGAACCTCTGTCCGCTCATCCGCCCTCCTTGACAAGGCCGTTGGCATAACGAGGGTGACTTCATATGACGGAAGTCTTTGTCTGCCAATGCCGATTATCAATCGAAATTTAAAAAAAGACGGGTTTTGAACCAGGGCCCGAAGAGACTTTGATTGCAAATCAAAGACGCTACCCCTAGCCCGAGAGTGACCACCTGCTCGAAGGCCTCAATTCCTCTGTACAATGAGACTGAAGTGAGGAAACTGACGAACACATTTACAAGTACGTAGCATACTCGAGGAACCTGAATGAGTGTTTATAAACTTTTTACACAATTTGCATTGCGTGACACTTTTCATTTTGGTTTGTTTCTTCTGCTGCTCCCACAGTAGATAGCTACGCTGCTGTAAAACTACAGACACCAACGTATACCTGTTGTCAGGTGCAACCGGCTGAACGGATCCTGTGGCTTGCGAAAACCCAAGTTGGCCTGCTTTAATTGCGCTTCAGAACACATGCACTGTTGCGTCTCCGTTTCAGCAGGCTGAGCAGCTTTAGTGGTTTCGGCGGAGATAGGTGTAGGCAATCTGGAAGGAGAATTTGTACACCTCTGCCGCCTGTTGAGGTATCCAGGCCTCCCGGTACGGTTGACGGGAAACTGCGTCGACATGCTCGTGCTGTTGTGCTTCGGTCCGAGGATGTACTCCCACCACCTGCAGTCTGTACGTTTCAGAAGTGCTGTGTCATGTCCGTGTACATCAGTATCAACTGACTGCCCGCCTTCTTTGTCCACACCATCACCAAACCTGCAACAGAGAACCATTCGCCGACTCCAACCCTGCACTAAACCTCTTTACACTATGAAGTGTCTTTATTTTGCTTGCCTTGCTTTCATTATCAATGAAAATGTTAGAACGGCCTCTCTGTTGCCCCTCGCTACACGAAACCCAAACTAATAGTCTCTAATTAGTGTTCTGCTAGCGCCATCAACTCGATTATTGTAAACTTCATTTCTAATGAAGTACTCCCTGATCGTGTCCTTCTGTGTGCTGACGCGCTACTAGTCGCTGCAATAAGAATCATTTGGTAACTATTTTACTTTATTTAAATATTTAATATCCATCTTCTTCTTTCATGACCCCATTGTCATGTTTTTGTTTATATTTTCTTACTTTTAGATCTGATGATGGCTTCAGAGTCGAAACCAGTAATCAGTTCCAATAAAGTAGCATGTGACCAAGGTACTGACATTTATAATCTTATTGAAATGTCACAGCCTCCTCCACAAGTCCAAACAGCCTCACTTCATGTTATCAAAATTTATAATTAACATGCCACCTAGATGGCTTTCTGGTCGTGGATTGTATTTCTGGTGCACCGGGACTGCGGTCTGTGTACTTATTTCATTAATTGTGGGAAGCCACGATGCTGGAATCCCATAGATGTCATCTGTATCGGAATTAGTTCCGTTTTTAGAGATCGTAACTATTTCTCGGACTTTCCTCTTGTAAGTGTTACGATACGTGCTGCATTTATTGTCTAGCACTCGTACGTTAAAAAAATTATGCCTCGGCCACAGTTTTCCTAGCGCCTCAAGTCACTTCATGTCGACCCGTGCAGTGTGGACGTGATTTAGCGCGGCCACTGTAGGTCATTAGGAAACAGTTTTTATTTTTTTCTAATTTTCTAGATTCTGTTTTACTTTTTATATACTGACTGGAAAACCACAATATCCTTTGGCCATCAGCGGTTCCTTTAAGTAATTCAACTTTGATTTCAAGCAGTCGCTGTCACTGATGCGGAAGGCACACGATGCCAATGTCTTGAGCACTGCTTATTTCAGGGCTTGTGTAGTGGTGAGAAATGGCTTCTAAATACATATTTACACTCATAATCTCTCTATGCATTCTGAGTCCCGGATTTATGTCGTGCCATGTAATTGTAAACCATATTATGTTATCACGTACACAGGTTATTCAGTCATTCAATGCCAATCTGATGACACACAACAACAGGCACATTTTTCAAGAGACCAGTTCCATTGGTCGTGACCGGGCTAAACATCTCACGAAATTCCCGATTCTCGCGCAATTTGTCTGCTACTGATGTGCGGATTAGCCGCTACAGCAGCTAAAGCACCTACTTGGGCATCATCATTTGTTGCAGGTCGTGGATGACGTTTCTCACGTGGCTGAACACTTCCTGTTTCCTTTAATAACGTAACTATCCGGCGAACGGTCCGGACACTTGGATGATGTCGTCCAGAATACAGAGCAGCTTACATAGCACAAGCCCGTTGGGCATTTTGATCACAATAGCCATACAACAACACGATATAGACCTCTTCTGGATTTGGTAAAATGTCCATTTTTTGTATCATGAAGCAAATACTGTCCGCACTGGCGGTATGTTACGTGATACCTATATGTTTGTGACTATTACAGCGCCATCTATCACAAAGCGAAAGAAGTGGTCCAACTAAAACATTCGTATTTCTTTACGTACTACACGAATATGTAAAAAAATGGGGGTTCCAATTCTTAAAAAACGCAGTTGATATCCATTTGACCTATAGCAGCGGCATCTAGCGGACCCATAGCGCCATCAGGTTTCCCCCTTCAAGCTAGACGAGTTTCGTTCTTCGCAGTTTTTTCGTTTGGTGATAATTTTGTGAGATATTTGGCCGGTCACTATCAATGGGCCGGGCGGGATTAGCCGAGCGGTCTAAGGAGCTGCAGTCATTGACTGTGCTGATGGTCCCGGCGGAGGTCGAGTCCTCCCTCGGGCATGGGTGTGTGTTTGTCCTTAGCATAATTTAGGTTAAGTAGTGTGTAAGCCTAGGGACTGATGATCTTAGCAGTTAATTCCCATAAGATTTCACACACACACACACACTACGAATGGAACATCCTGTATATATAATGAAGATGGAACTCTCGGAGCGCGAAACCTACTCACACTTGTCCGGTTTTTTTAATCTTCTTCGCTACTGGCATACTTAGCGGTGCTTACTGGTACCTCACTATGAGTTTGCAACAATATGTTATTTACCGAAACATATCATTGCAATATCTGTCAGTCCGATCACTGAATTTATTATCACTCTGTAACGTGCAGGAGACGGTCGTTTCCTGATTAGCTGTGGTGCCTTGGATACAAAATCTAGCGGCTCTGTGGAGACACCGAAGGCAGTCGTGCATATTTCATCAGCAGGGAGCACACAGTGAGCTGGTCCCGTAACCGGAACCCCTCTTCCGAGACGCTGCAGCCATAACAAACAGACGCTGCCGTAAACCGATCTGGCTAGGGTCGGGGCATCAGCGGAGGAGATCGCCCCAGGCCAACGTCCCGCTCTTCAATTATTCAGACGACGGACAGGCCGTAACGCGCTTCGTCGCTTCTCCCCAGACGGACTGACTCAGATCTTACTTCTCGCCAAGTCCACTACCTTTCATAGTACTAAAAGAATTTTACTTGTGCCCGTAACTGTTGATGTGCTAAATCCGGATTATTACGTAGCAAACGGCTTCAGTTTGAGGCTATTTTGTCGCGAAAATCCCGATAATGATCAGAGACAACCTATTAGATGCCCGTTCTCAAGCACTACGTCAACATCTACACCTACACTCTGCAAACCACTTCAAGACGTACGACCGAGGGTACTTTGTACCACTATCACTTTCTCCCTTTGCTGTTCCAGTTGCGGATAGTGTGAGTGTAATACGGATGTTGGGAAACCTCTGTGTGTACTCGAATATAGTTCATCGTCTTTCCCGAAGTGATGTCGGAGGAACCACTACACTTGTTGACTCTTTCAGGGACATAAGCACTATGATACGAATCAACGCGCTTTTAACTTTTGCCAATGGAGCCCCTAGAGAAACGAGCTGCACTTCTTCGGACCTTTACTGTCTCTTCCACATATCCTATCTGGTAAGAATCCCAGATTAACGAGCAATAGTCAAGTATCGATGGAAAGAGGGTGGACTACATTACCAGAAGATTGTACCGTAGCATCTCTTTTGTTACCTCCATTCGTTCCACTTTAATTCCCACATATTTCATGATTGTCACTATTTCCAGTGACTGTTCTGCAACTATATAATCATAAAATAGCGAGAACTTCCACATTCTTAAAAGTAATGCACCATATTTTTTTACGTTTGGGTCAACTACCAATCCGTGCACCAAGGGTCGATCCTTTGCAGGCTTTCCTCCGTTCCGATACAATTTAAAAGCACTGCGAATTCTCTGTAAGCAACAGCAACATACGCAGGCTTCAGTGGCCTCAGTGGTGCTTCCGACATTATCTACGGGATCATTTATACATTTCATAAACAGTGATGGGTATATGTCAGTCCTCGGGGTATGCCTGAAGTCACTTTTCTGCCTGAAGATTTCTCGCGGAGGATGACAAAATGTTATCTATCTGGGACCTTACGCACAATCAGAAATCTGGTCTGATTTTCCGCTGACGGAATAGTACCCTAAAGGTTTAGTTTGTATTAAAGAAAACTTAAGGCTGAAATCAAGAGCTCCTTTTCCTTCTTTTGATAAGCACACCATTACTATAATTCTTAGGATATGTTCTTTGGTGAAAATTAGAGCGTCACCAGTCGCTGTATCTTACTGTGCTTGGTATGCCCAATACGTTTTGGAGCTAAATTCCACCCTCAAGACAAATAATTTATGCGTTTCAAGTTTGCCGCAATCCCTGCTTCAGCCTGAGGAAGGGATTTCCCTACTCTTTTTCTTATTTTTTCTTCAAGTCGAGCTAATTTGAGCACTGGCGATTTTTATTAACACGAGCTTGATTTTGTTGGGGTAATGAGTAATTGCGAGATTCATCTGTATAGTTGTGTTTTTCTTTGTTCACTTCCTCTACTTGTTTCGTTTTATCGTAAATACGTTCTGCACGCTCCTTTGGCGGTACGGAAAGTACATTTTCTGGGAAGTTCTGTGGTAGAAAGGGGAGGTGTGTTGCAGCCTGCCTGCCGCAAGAGCTGGCCACGCAGCAAGCCACGAGAGTACCCAGCCGAAGAGTCAGCCTGGCCCAAAGTCTGAGGTGACATAGGAGTCAGCAGGGAGCCTGCTAGCTAAACAAGAGCGCTGCAGGCTCCAGGTTTCTCAGGAAGACAATAGGAGGGACTCAGCCGGAAAATACAATGCCTTTTCAGAGGACGCCCTAACGCGAGAGGAAACACGAATGACACTCAGTTGCTAAAAATGGCGAGTCTCTTGAATGTTACTGGAGGACAGATTTAAGCAGACACCATCTTTTCTGTGTTCTTGAAAGTGAAGAGCACTCAGGGCTCCATATTCGTCCCTCGCTTCTGGGGTCGGAAAGCCCACCTCGGCAGAACGACTGAGTACAGATTTGGACAGGCTTTGCTACTCCCGGGGATGTTTCTGAGTGGCTTTTCCTTACAAATTTAGTAGGTGGGAGTTGAAATGTTACTGTAAAATATCTGCATTGTCAATGGATGCCTATAATTGAAGTGCAGTTGCTCTCAGAGTTCCAGTGTGGCTGTAAACTTGGACGATATGCTAATGCGTTAATGCGGAACCGATTTACGCTGGAAAAAAAGTTACAATTTTGGCCGCGAGGTGCTATTTTAGCACTGTATACTGCTTGCGTAAAGGTATGACACCCACGCTGTTTTTTGACAAGTGTGAGTAAACAACCGTGCACTGTTAATGAAACTGTTTCATGTGTACGGCACTGTTTACAGTGCTGCATATGGCGAGTATCGCCGACTGAAAGATCGGAGCAGGAACCCGATTCGTTAAATTTGAAAACCCGGGTCAGTTTGGTGTGGTTCTTAGAAACCGAAGGCGTTCTATCTCGGTTGAAGTTACTGACTAGTTGCAGTTGCTGCTGCTATTACCATGCAGCACCTGCACCTTGCAGGACTATACCCTATGGAGTGACGAGGCATATTTTACACTACAGGGTGCACTGAAGATACTGAACTTCCGCATTTGGGGTTCTGTTGAACCGCTTGTTGTGCACGAAGAGCGACTGCATCCGCCGTATGTGACTGTGTGATGTGGATTCGCTGGCCCCTTTAATCTCAATCGGTTCTTCTTCGAAGAAGATGCATTCAGAGGCCCTGTAAGGTGTACTGTAACATATGCATGTTATCGAGACCTCCCGCTTTGGAAGACCACAACTGTGTGGAAGCCACTGTTTTCTTGCTCGTTGGGACAACACCTCAGTGAAAGATCTGCTTACACGAACGTGTTATCTCCAGAGGTTTTTCAGATTTATGGCCTGTAAGATCACCTGATGTGAACCCTTGTGACCTTTGGCTCTGGGGGTATCTAAAAGAACTCTTTATCAGGGACAAGTTCGATCGCTACCACATCTGATGGCCAGGAACATGTTGCTCAGATTTTCAGCGGAACTGCTGCGAGCAACTGTTGATCATTTTACGAATGCCGCATATCGTCCACGTCTCCTGTGCTCATATTGAGAAAAGTATGTAAGCGGCGATTTATACTGAATTCAACAATTATGCCTTTCTCACTTGTTTGATATTGCCAGTCCACGTCCCGTTCCTACTTATTTGCGTATGGAAAGATTCCTATACGTCTTTCTTGCGTCCACGGTGCCAGATTTGCACCTGGTGGCCAAAATTAGAACTAATTTTTTCCAGCTTAAATCGGTTCCGCATTAAAGCATTAGAATATCGACCAGGTCTCGCTGTCATTCGATAATAACAGCCCCCACTGGACTTCTGTGAGTAGATGCACTTTAATTGAAAGCACCCGGTAATAACTTTTCAGTCGGTAATGCTACTGGCGCTGCGGGTTGTCGGTAAGCACAGTAGGAACCTAAGGAGCAATAAAGCGATGAAGTACAGGGGCTATTCGGACATCGGCAGAGATGGAGATAATTTGGTCCATTCGGCAGCAAGCAGTCCTGGACATCGCTCGCCCTTTGAACTTAGAACTTAACGCGGTGATTCCTCGTGGAGGTGGAGGGAAGCAGCTGACAATAGACCTGGTCTCTCGCGACCAATGCTAGTTCATCTTCAGTGCCGGCGACCATTTCTTCGTGGTCGCTGTCATTAGTTCAGTAACGATAAGATAAATCTGTGGCGCTAAGCGCAGAGTCAGTAAAGAATCATAGAAGCGATCGCTTTACAGTTTAGTTAACGTGGGATTGATAGATGATGGATACATGTGATTTCCAGACTCACCGGAGCCTAGTAGCGTAGAATCGTGGGCTTTGGGCTATGATTCACAGTTTTCTTGGAATCGAGTATCTACTTGGTAATAAAGAAGGGTGAGCTTGTGACTTACTCTCGTGTACGATACGACAAAATTCAATTCCATATTATTTGCCAGTTTCGACTTGCCTCACAGTACTTTGACTGGATTTTAATACAATTAATTTTGGTGCCGATGATGTGTTCTTGTGTATGGTCTATTTTTTTCACTGTTTTTGTTTAAATGTTTGTAAAGTTGAGGAGAGTCTCTTGAAAGATTAAAACATACCCTGGACAATGCATTTAATTTCATAGTTAGATTTCTCACCTCGCTTTTACTATACATGGGAACTCAGTTACCAGAATTGTATTACTAGGGCCCAGATTTTCATTACATTAATTTCTTAGAAGCTAGGTTGTTTGCTAGCATTTTCGTTGTACGATACTTTTGTGTTTAATGAGATGAGTCTGGTTTACGAGGGTCCTGGCGTGGCAAGTACTGAAGTCGAATTCTGCTTCGAAGCTCGACGGCGTGTCGCAGTGTTACAAAACAACGAAGAATTTAATTTTTGGGGAATAACGGATGAAATTGTATATAAAAATTTAAATAACGAATTAATGACGTTTACCTTGCCTTCTCACACTTCTCGCCTACATCGGTGGAAAACATTTGTATTTCCCCAAACACAGTTACACTGTGCAGAACTGGTCAATTCTATAATTTACTGCCTGGTTCAAAAATGTGCTCACAATTAGCCGTTTCTAATTATACATATTACGGCTGTGCATTAATTGATGCTAATAAAAGAAGTAATTTTCTTGTTACGTAATTAATTTATATGCATCATTTGAGAGGAACTAAATTAAAAGCGACAAATTAAATGTTACAAATAGGTGATAAAACGTGCGGAATGGACCGGTGCTTGAAAAACACTGGTAAGCGGAATTTTGTGCTTTGGTACAACGTTAGGAATTGTTTTATGCAGTGTCAAGTACTTGTTACTAAGTTAAAACATTCAGATATATTCCACATTTCGCCTGATTCTTGTTTTTGTGAGGCGTATCAGTTGTCGGAATATGAGTCTTATGATTCAAAGGTATTGAGTGATATAAAAGTAGGTATTTTAGGTGTTGCGAAATAACTCAAATCACTTAAGAAAGGTAAATCTTCCGGTATAGATGGTATACTAATCAGATTCGTTTCAGAGTATGCAGACACATAAGCGCCTTTCTTAGCAATCATATAGAACCGCTCACTTGACTAAAGGTCTGTTCCTAAAGTCTGGAAAGTAGCACAGGTCACACCAATATTGAAGAAGGGAAATAGGAATGACCCATTTAATTACAGACCCATATGACTGACCTAAATTTGCAGTAGGAGTTTGGAGCATATACCGTACACTAACATTATGAATCACCTTGAAGAAAATGACTTATTGATAGATAACCAACACGGATTCAGAAAATATCGTGCAACACAGCTACCTCTTTATTGCCATGAGGTAATGAGTGCTGTCGACAAGGGATCTCAGATCGATTCCATATTCCTAGATTTCCAGAAGGCTTTTGATACCGTTCCTCACAGGCGACTATTAATCAAATTTCGTGTATGTGGATTATCATCTCAATTGTGTGACTGGATTTGTGCTTTCCTCTCAGAGAGGTCACAGTTCGTAGTGATAAGCGGAAAATCATCGAGAAGAACAGAAGTGATATCTGGCGTTTTGCAAGGTAGTGTCATAGGCCCTCTGCTGTTTGCGATTTATATAAATGATCTAGGTGATGATCTGAGCAGCCCTCTTAGACTGTTTACAGATGACGCTGTAATTTACCGTCTAGTAAAATGATCAGACGATCAATTCCAATTACAAAATTATCTAGAGACAATTTCTGAATGGTGCGAAAAGTGGGTTTTAGCACTAAACAAAGAAAAGTGCGAGGTCATCCACATGAGTACTAAAAGAAATCCGATAAATTTTGGGTATACGATAAATCGCACAAATCTAAGGGCTGTCAATTCGACTAAATACCTAGGAATTACAATTACTCACTTCCAGGCACACGACGGCGGAAATACTGGCTCGGACCCAACCATGCAGAGGAAACACGCCCACTGCAAAACGACATCCCTGCACCAGGAAAGGACCGACTCAAGTTGCACAAGATGGTAACTGAAGGGGCGCAGAAGCACTCGGAGAACCAGTTACACCACGGCGTCGCAGCTCACACCGGCCAGACATGTCGTGGGTTGACTCCTGCTGCTCTCGTGTCGACCGCGAAGCCACTCCCCTCGCTATACGGCGCGGCCCACTGGACTCACGTGGCGACCTCACGTGCGCCGACGCTCAAGACGGACAAGTTATCTTGTGTCTCAGTGCGCGACCGACCAACCGATCGATCCAACGGCCAATGCACATTGCCTAAGCAAACTCGAGCAGACTGGCGGCCTAACGCGCAGACTCATATGCAGGAACTAAACCCCGACCGGGCGACCACTCGCTGAGTTCTCTTACTGGCTTAGTGGAAAGACTCTCATTTTGCCGGCTTTAAAGGTTGATCCGAACGACCGACATACTAGCACTCCGAACGACAGACAGACACTAACTGCCTCACAAATGCGGACGAGAGACAGACCCAGACTGACTCCGACTGACTCACCGGCGATCTCATAGCCCCCTTTCCCCTTTCCCACCAGAGGGAGACACCAAAGCTGCGATTGCCACAGCGGCGCCACAGCCAGAAACGGAGGGCGATTGCACTAAGTGCTGCGGCGCGCTCTTCATAACAGAAATTTTTACCACGGCTCATTCTGCATGATTCATATGTCTCACATCTAGTTGTGCTATCTACCATTCATCTTTGGTCCCTTCTACAATCTTCACATAGAGCACTTTTCTCCATTACTGTCATATGATGCCTCACGACATGGTATAAAAAACTCTTCTCTCGGTTCAGGACCTCAGAACTCGCTCTATCCTAACACTCGTTATTCTTTTATAAGTCTTTTTACACTAAAGCGCCAAAGAAACTCGTAAAGACAGGCGTATTCAAATACAGAGATATGTAAACAGTCAGCAACGCCTGTGTTAGACAAACGTTGGGCGCAGTTGCTAGATCAATTTCTGTTGCTACAATGGCTACAGTTTAAGTGAGTCTGATGGTTCAAATGGCTCTGAGCACTATGGGACTTAACATCTATGGTCATCAGTCCCCTAGAACTTAGAACTACTTAAACCTAACTAACCTAAGGACAGCACACAACACCGAGCCATCACGAGGCAGAGAAAATCCCTGACCCCGCCGGGAATCGAACCCGGGAACCCGGGCGTGGGAAGCGAGAACGCTACCGCACGACCACGAGATGCGGGCTTAAGTGAGTCTGAACGTCGTTTTAAAGTAGGTGCGCGAGCGATGGCACATAACTATTCCGAGGTAGGGATGAAGTGGGGATTTTCCCGTACTACAATTTCATGAGTGTACCGTGAATATCAGGAATCCGATAAAACTTCAAATCTCCAACATCGCTGCGGCCGGAGAAAGATCCTTGAAGAATATGACCAACGACGACTGAAGAGAATCGTTCATCGTGACAGAAGAGCAAACCTTCCGCAAATTTCAGTGCTGGGCCATCAATAAGTGTCAGCGTGCGAACCATTCAACGAAACATTGTCGCAATGGGCTTTCGGAGCCGAAGGCCTACTCGTGTACCCTTGATGACTGCACCACAGAAAGCTTTACGACTCGCCTACACCCGTCAACATCGACATTGGGGTGTTGATGACGGAAAAATGTTGCCTCGTCAGACGAGTCTCGTTTCAAATTGAATCGTCGGATGGACGTGTACGGGTATGGAGACAACCTCAAGAATCATGGATCCAGCGTGTCAGCAGGGGAATGTTCAAGCTGATGGAGGCCTTGTAATGGTATGGAGCGTGTGCAGTTGAAGTCATACGGGGCCACATGTAGATACCATTCTGACAGGTGACACGTACGTAAGAATCCTGTCTGATGACCTGCATCCATTCATGTCCATTGTGTCTTGGGTAATTGCAACAGGACAATCCCGACACCCCACACGTCCAGAATTGCTACAGAGTGGCTCCAGGAACACTCTTCTCAGTTTAAATACTTCCTCTAGCTACCAAACTCCTCAGACATGAACATTATTGGTCATATCTAGGATGCCTTGTAACGTGCTTTTCAGAAGAGATCTCCACCCCTCGTACTCTTACGGTCTTACGGAGAACCCTGGAGAATTCACGGTATCATTTCCCTTCAGCACTACTTCAGACATTAGTAGAGTCCATGCCACGGCCGGAAGCGGTGGCCGAGCGGTTCTAGGCGCTTCAGTCCGGAACCGCGCGACTGCTACGGTCGCAGGTTCGAAACCTGCCTCGGGCATGGATGTGTGTGATGTCCTTAGGTTAGTTACGTTTAAGTAGTTCTAAGTTCTAGGGGACTGATGACCTCCGATGTTAAGTCTCATAGAGCTCAGACCCATTTGAACCATTTTCCATGTCACGACGTGTTGAGGCATTTCTGCGTGCTCACGGGGGCCGTACACGATATTAGGCAGGTGTACCAGTTTCTTTGGATCTTCAGTGTGAAAGTTTATATTCTCTTCTTCTCTTTTCTTCTTGTCTTTCTTCCAGACAACTACCTTCAGGAAAAAACTTCCTAATTCGTTTTTATTCGGTAGCTGCAAATTTCTATTTTTTTGAAACTTTTTCTTGCGGTTGATGGTCGTCACATTGTATTGTCTTTAGTTATGACGTCGGCAGTAAGTTTTGTGCCTAAGAAACAAAACTCATCAACTACTGCCGTGTCCCTACGTCGCTGATTTAAATCAATATTAGAGTGTTGGCTCAACCGCCTTGATCTACTAGAACAATGTGGGATCGCATTACGTAGCGTGAAGAATGTAAATACATTAAATGAGCATCTCATAGGTGAACAGACAACTTCTTCATAAACGTTGTACATTTGTGTTAATATCGATCTTTGTTCAATAACAGTAATTACAGTTTTACCATTGATAATTTTTTTCTTGGCGACAGTTGTACTTCTGAAGTTCTCAGCAAGATTATCTACATCTACATGCTTACTCTGCAATTCACATTTAAGTGCTTGGCAGAGGGTTCATCGAACCACAATCATACTATCTCTCTACCATTGCACTTCCGAACAGCGCGCGGGAAAAACGAACACCTAAACCTTCCTGTTCGAGCTCTGATTACTCTTATTTTATTTTGATGATCATTCCTACCTATGTAGGTTGGGATCAACAAAATATTTTCGCATTCGGGAGAGAAAGTTGGTGACTGAAATTTCGTAAATAGATCTCGCCGCGACGAAAAACGTCTTTGCTTTAATGACATCCATCCCAACTCGCGTATCATATCCGCCACACTCTCTCCCCTATTACGTGATAATACAAAACGAGCTGCCCTTTTTTGCACCCTTTCGATGTCCTCCGTCAATCCCATCTGGTAAGGATCCCACACCGCGCAGCAATATTCTAACAGAGGACGAACGAGTGTAGTGTAAGCTGTCTCTATAGTGGACTTGTTGCATCTTCTAAGTGTCCTGCCAATGAAACGCAACCTTTGGCTCGCCTTCCCCACAATATTATCCATGTGGTCTATCCAACTGAAGTTGTTCGTAATTTTAACACCCAGGTACTTGGTTGAATTGACAGCCCTGAGAAGTATACTATTTATCGAGTAATTGAATTCCAACGGATTTCTTTTGGAACTCATGTGGATCACCTCACACTTTTCGTTATTTAGCGTCAACTGCCACCTGCCACACCATACAGCAATCTTTTGTAAATCGCTTTGCAACTGATAGTGGTCTTCGGATGACCTTACTAGACGGTAAATTACAGCATCATCTGCGAACAACCGAAGAGAACTGCTCAGATTGTCACCCAGGTCATTCATATAGATCAGGAACAGCAGAGGTCCCAGGACGCTTCCCTGGGGAACACCTGATATCACTTCAGTTTTACTCGATGATTTGCCGTCTATTACTACGAACTGCGACCTTCCTGACAGGAAATCACGAATCCAGTCGCATAACTGAGACGATACCCCATAGGCCCGCTGCTTGATTAGAAGTCGCTTGTGAGGAACGGTGTCAAAAGCTTTTCGGAAATCTAGAAATACGGAATCAACTTGAGATCCCCTGTCGATAGCGGCCATTACTTCGTGCGAATAAAGAGCTAGCTGTGTAGCACAAGAACGATGTTTTCTGAAACCATGCTGATTACGTATCAATAGATCGTTCCCTTCGAGGGGATTCATAATGTTTGAATACAGCATATGCTTCAAAACCCTACTGCAAACCGACGTCAATGATATAGGTCTGTACTTCGATGGATTACTCCTACTACCCTTCTTAAACACTGGTGCGACATGCGCGGTTTTCCAATCTGTAGGTACAGATCTATCGGTGAGCGAGCGGTTGTATATGATTGCTAAGTAGGGAGCTATTGTATCAGCTTAATCTGAAAGGAACCTAATCGGTATACAATCTGGACCTGAAGACTTGCCTGTATCAAGCGATTTGAGTTGCTTCGCAACCCCTAAGGTATCCACTTCTAAGAAACTCATGCTAGCAGCTGTTCGTGTTTCAAATTCTGGAATATTCCATTCGTCTTCCCTGGTGAAGGAATTTCGGAAAACTGCGTTCAATAACTCCGCTTTAGCGGCACAGTCGTCGGTAACAGTACCATTGGCAATGCGCAGCGAAGGTATTGACTGCGTCTTGCCGCTTGCGTACTTTACATACGACCAGAATTTCTTCGGATTTTCTACCAAATTTCGAGACAATGTTTCGTTGTGGAACCTGTTAAAGGCATCTCGCATTGAAGTCCGTGCCAAATTTCGCACGTCTGTAAATTTTAGCCAATCTTCGGGATTTCGCGTTCTTCTGTACTTCGCGTGCTTTTTCTGTTGCCTCTGCAACAGCGTTCGGACCTGTTTTGTGTACCATGGGGGATCAGTTCCATCTCTTACCAATTTATGAGGTATGAATCTTTCAATTGCTGTTGCTACTATATCTTTGAATTTGAGCCACATCTCGTCTACATTTGGATAGTCAGTTCGGAAGGAATGGAGATTGTCTCTCAGGAAGGCTTCTAGTGACACTTTGTCCTCTTTTTAAAATAAAATTATTTTGCGTTTGTTTCTGGTGGATGTGGAAGAAACGGTATTGAGCCTAGCTACAACGACCTTGTGATCACTAATCCCTGTATCAGACATGATGCTCTCTATTAGCTGTGGATTGTATGTGGCTAAGAGGTCAAGTGTGTTTTCGCAACCATTTACAATTCGCGTGGGTTCGTAGACTAATAATTTTCGGAGAAAGCATTTAGCACAATCTCGGAAGATGTTTTCTGCCTATCACCGGTTTTGAACAAGTATTTTTGCCAACTTATCGAGGGAAGGTTGATGTCCCCACCAACTATAACCGTTTGAGTGGAGTATTTATTTGTTACGAGGCTCAAATTTTCTCTAAACTGTTCAACAACTATGTCATCGGAGTCTGGGGGTCGGTAGAAGGAGCCAATTATTAACTTAGTTCGGCTGTTAAGTATAACCTCCACCCATACCAATTCGCACGAAGTATCTACTTCGACTTCACTACAAGATAAACCACTACTGACAGACACAAACACTCCACCACCAATTCTGCCTAATCTATCTTTCCTGAACACCGTCTGAGACTTCGTAAAAATTTCTGCAGAACTTATTTCAGGCTTTAGCCAGCTTCCTGTACCTACAACGATTTCAGCTTCTGTGCTTTCTATTAGCGCTTGAAGCTCAGGGTATTTCCCAGCACAACTACAACAATTTACAACTACAATTCCGACTGTTCCTTGATCCAAGCACGTCCTGTATTTGCCATGCACCCTTTGAGATTGCAGCCCATCCCGTACTTTCCCGAGGCCTTCTAGCCTAAAAAACCGCCCAGTCCACGCCACACAGCCTCCGCTACCCGTGTAGCCGCCAGCTGTGTGTAGTGAACTCCTGACCTCTTCAGCGGAACCCGAAATCCCACCACCCTATGGCGCAAGTCAAGGAATCTGCAACCAACACGGTCGCAAAACCGTCTGAGCCTCTGATTCAGACCCTCCACCCGGCTCTGCACCAAAGGTCCGCAGTCGGTTCTGTCAACGATGCTGCAGATGGTGAGCTCTGCCTTCATCTCGTAAGCAAGACCGGCAGCCTTCACCAAATCAGATAGCCGCTGGAATCAGAATTTCCTCAGATCCAAAGGGACACACGACATTAGTGCCGATATGTGCCACCACTTGCAGCTGGCTGCACCCTGTGCTCTTCATGGAAGGACCCTTTCCACATCAGGAATGACTCCACCCGGAATGCACACGGAGTGCACACTAGATTTCTTCCCCTCCTTAGCCGCCATATCCCTAAGGGGCCCCATTACGCGCCTAACATTGGAGCTCCCAACTACCAATAAGCCTACCCTCTACGATTTCCCGGACCTTGAAGGCTGAGAATCATCCTCAGAAACAGGGCAGGCAGCTGCATCTGGCTGAAACCTGTTTGTCAGACGCACCGGGGAGGCTTTCTGATCAGCCTCCGAGGACGTCTTTCGCTGCCTGGCACGCATTGGAACGACCTCCCAATCAACCACAGGCGAGGGATCTGCCCCACTGCGGGCAGCAACCGGGGTAACCACAGCGGCAGACCGATCTGGGGACAGACGGGACGAGGTTGACATCCCCGTGATACTCAAGTCCGGCTCCCCACAGTGGTGCCCATTGGCAACAGCCTCAAGCTGCGCGACCGAAGTCAGCGCCGCCTGCAGCTGTGAGCAAAGGGATGGCAACTCAGCCCTCATCTGAACACAGCAATCACAGTCCCTGTCGATTCTAATCGATGTTGAACAACAGTTACTGAAACACGAGTCCGTGCCTAGAAAATGCAAGGGAAACACGCAAAGAATGTATCAACTAACCTGTACAAATGCCTAACGACTGCACTACAATCTGCCTGAATTTACGATTACAGTAACTAAAACTCGAAATTACACCTCCTATACGAAAGTCACACGCAATTTAAGTAAGAATCTACGAAGTAAATACAAAATGGTTCAAATGGCTCTGAGCATTATGGGGCTTAACATCTGTGGTCATCAGTCCCCTAGAACTTAGAACTACTTAAACCTAACTAACCTAAGGACATCACACACATCCATTCCCGAGGCAGGATTCGAACCTGCGACCGTAGCAGTCGCGCGGTTCCGGACTGCGCGCCTAGAACCGCTAGACCACCGCAGCCGGCGAAGTAAATACAGAAAAGAAGCTGTATGCGTATCTTTCTGCGCTGTCGATGTGCACCACCTGGGAGCTCAGGCCACACTGGTCTCTGAGAGCCTACTAGACAGACAAGTGCCACTAACGTACCAAAACAAAACAAATAGCTAACGACTGCGCTACAATCTGCCTGAATGTACGATTACAGCAACTAAAACTCGAAATTACACCTCCTATACGAAACTCACACGCAATTTAAGTAATAATCCACGAAGTAAACACAGAAAAGAAGCTGTATACGTATCTCCCTGCGCTGTCGATGTGCACCAACTGGGAGCTCAGGCCACTTAGTTCACTGGAGTCACTTTGATTTCTTATCTTCTATCACGAAGTGATCACTCGCGTTATTTATGTATTTGTCTTGTGGGTGTGGGCTTCGTGGTGAACTTCGACCTGTGCACACGAATGGCTGTTATTGTGACACTGCCATTACTCGGGGTGGCATATACAAGTACGTTTTAGTTTATTTTATCAGCTGGATGCATGATGTCGAAGTACATCTTAAGAGCTCCTGGTTACAAGGGAGGTAACCAAGAAGTTTTATTGCTTTTCTTTTTGTGTGTTTGTCGTGATCGCTTTTGGAGAATCTTGTATAATAATTCTGAAGATACACGCATGACTTGATAAACGCGTAAGTTTAATGTTTTTGCGCTGGTTACCCAAAACTTTAAATTGATTGTAACAATCACGGCATCATATTTGTTTATCTCAGATACAGTCAAAGCGTCGCTGATTCAATGTAAGTACACTATCGTACACATTCGTTGGTGTTCACTCTGTAACCTCTTTTAGAAACAGTATCCTTTTCTATCGTGTTAATATTCTGCTTGGTGTACTGTCACGTTAATTTATAAACTACTTAGAACACTAAAATAATAAAATAAACTGACGTTTATCAGAACAAAGTCCTCACTATACACCGCCGCCGTTGGATAAACTAACAGCGGTTGCGCTTCAGCTTGTTGCGCAAATGGAATCATTTCTCAGCTACTAACACCAGGGAAACAGGATTCCCAGAAGTTTGGTCGCTGATTTTCAACATGCTACCAATCTCCATCAAGCCATGAAATCCCGAAACAATAAGCCACATATCCCCTCCCTGTCTCCTAACATCCACTAATGACACATTAGGGCCGCGCGGGATTAGCTAAGCGGCCTGAGGCGCTGCAATCATGAACTGTGCGGTTGATCCCGGCGGAGATTCGAGTCCTCCCTCGCGCATAGGTGTGTGTGTTTGCCCTTAGGATAATTTAGGTTAAGTAGTGTGTAAGCTTAGGGACTGATGATCTTAGCAGTTAACTCCCATAAGATTTCGAACACATTTGAACGTTTTGACACATTAGGGGCAAGAAAATCTGATAAATATGACATCTGTGGTGTAGTGACTCTGTTAGAAAAGCTATATACTTAAGTACGCTGTCCCCAGGTAGTTAGTACTACTGCCGAATAAGAATGCTACAAATCGGCAGAGACGCCAGTTTATTTTAGTGTTTTATAAGTATACGTGGCTGTACACCCAGCAGGACTTTAAAGAAATCGATATCGATGCGTTAGCATGCGTATTTATTTGAGTGACCTGTATGGGCAACAAGGAGCATCCGTGGATGTCGTCGAAACTATCGGTGACAGATTGAAGAAGATCGAGGGAATTACTTACAGGAAAGCCTGCTCGAAAAAAAGAATCACTCTGCAACCACCAGAAGGAGGATTCAAGGACCTTAGAAGGAATACGCTCAGTACAGGACTGGACGTATCTCGAATCGTCGGAAATCTCCTTATAAACCGTAAGCAGTGGGGTTACGTCAATATTACCCAAGGGCCTTAACTTCACAGGGCTGCCTATGAGGATCCCCACGGAAGAAGATGTTCAATACATTCAAGCGGAACACCGACATATTCCACAAGCTGAAGCCAAAAACGTAACAAGAAACAGCCGGAAGCCTTCAAGTTGCGGACACACTCAAACGTCTCTCGGGAACAAAGAGCCGCCATTTAATTTCAAAGGAAAAATAAAATTTTTATTCCGGCGGCTAAAGAAAATGTCACTTTTGTACGTCCAAGGCACGATAACTGTTCGTGACATGTCAGCTGACTCCTCATCAACGAACTCTCAGTAATAGTCAGAATTTATGGAGCACCTGAGCTCGACAGTGAAATTTGACCTCTCAAAACTGTGGTTAATGGGACTGACTAATCTACCTTCAATCCCGCGAGGTATCTGGGTAGAAAACTGAATTGTGCTGGAAGAATACGACTGACTTTGTTCAACTTCCACAGGAGCTGCGTGTGCAGAAAACTGATATACTGGACAGGTTTGACATGAAGTACCTTTCCACAAACGTACCACTAGAAGAGACTATCAACTTCGTTGAGGCATGAAAACCGCTTGATATTTATTACTTGGTGAGGTTATGTTTATTGTTAACTTAGTTTATTCGGCATGGTGAAAAAAGTATGAAAAAACATGGGGAGTTGTAATAGGATGCCCTAGGCCTTGTTCGATAATAGCGGCCATTTTTATGGAAGGTATCTGAGCAGTGTCGCCCAAGCTGCTGACAGCGATACGTGGAGGCACATCCGTCGTTTCGTCGTATGGAGGAGCAGCGCTGCATAGGTTACATCTGCATATTAACTGCCAACATAAGAACGTTCAGTTTATGTCGGAAGCAGAATATAACTGTGCTGTTCCGTGGTTGGACGTTGAGGCCTACAGAACGCCCAATGTCAAACTGGCCCATAAGGTCTATTGGAAACCTACCCACACCGATTGGTACCTACATGCCGAATGCCGTCATCATCTGGCTGGGAAGTGTTTGATCCTACAAATGCTAACTACTAAAGCCCGCCGTATCAGCAATAAAAACATTCGACAACCAAGAGCTGGAAAATCTGCATAGCATCTTGAGAGCCAACGGATACAACAATAAGAGCTATTGAGTTCAGTAGGAAGCCAGGAACAGGGAACTAAATAAAAGAACAACTCCTGATGATGAGCTTACCTTGTGTCAAGTGCGTCAGGTATCAGGTAGGTGCGGTGCTTCGTCGAGGAGGTATCAAGCCTTTTTCCATTTCTCTGGAGCGGCAGCAGTATCTAGGATTTAGCAGGGTCCACTACAGACCCATGAAAGACCTCAACGCTGCAGGTGTATTCGAGATACGAGGGGTATTTCTTTTTCAGCCTCAGATGGGTCGTAAAACAAAAATCAGAGTGAAAATCTGATACAGATGTGTTGCACAGTGTCTCGAGAGTGTCCTTCTATCGCGTCACGTTGCACTTTTGAGTTCTGAGCGCACTGTTGTTTTTTTTTTCTGCCATACCACAGGTGCTCCGCATCTACCCCCTTTCCCCATTTTGTAGATATAAAGTCGATAATCAAGTTCTTCCCTTGTTCGGCGGAGCATGGCCTTACCAATCTGTTCAAAAGCGCACAGTTGATGCGAGCTCGCAGTTATGGTAGGGTTGTTGGTAGACGAGGCGTAAACGCTGCATTTTTCACATAACCCCACAAAAAGAACTCGCATGAGGTTAGGTCGGGAGAGCGGGAAGACCATGTAGTGAATCGCTGATCATCCCACAACAGTATCTCAGTTTCTTGTTTAAGAATTACATCAGGTTGGAAGTGGGATGGAGCACCTATATTTGGCAGATGAATTACAAAATATCAGTCCCCGTCGTGTGATGAGCCAGTTTTCCAACGAGCCCTGATACACGTGTCTCCTAACAATCTTTTTGCAGGAGAAAAAGTGACCGAAAACTCCGATGGAATTGGCAGTTGGTGGATCTTAGTTGAACTTCGTTCTGAAGCGCTGTTGCACTGTTACTGTAGACTGACATTAACGCATTTGAAACACAACATACGCTTTCATGGGTCCCGTCGCCATCTCGCCTAAGTGCTCATTGTTGTGCTCTCGTGACATTAATCAGAAGAGCAACTACAACAAAACCAACTTTTTGAGTTTTTCTATATAACTGTTGAGTTTTATGACAGTATGTCAATAAATGTAACTACAGTGAATTGATGAAATAGCTTCACTCATTTATAATAACCATCTGCACGTTATATTTACATTTAAAATTCCCAGTAACTATCAGTACATACTATCAGAATAAGAGACTACGCACAATCAAGTTGTGAACGTTTTGAAGTCAATTTTTGCCAACAGAGCCACGCCAACAGCCTCCGTCACTCAACCGTTACTTCACATTGGCGCTTTGTGTACACCCTGCCGCATAGCACTCTGGTCATAGAGTGGCTTCAACTGATTGGTCAGCGTGTACTGGTGTGCATGTTACCTTTACGACGAAGCGGTAACCGAGAAAATCCCGGAGGCAAAACCGCACAACTCAAAAATATTTTATTATTATTATAACACTGAAGCGCCAAAGAAGCTGGTATAGGCAAGCGTATTCAAACACAGAGATATGTAAACAGGCAGAATACGGCGCTGCCGTCGGCAAGCCTATATAACACAAGTGTCTGGCGCAATTGTTAGATCGGTTACTGTTGTTAGAATGGCAGGTTTTCAAGATTTAAGTGAGTTTGAACGTGGTGTTTCAGTCGGGGCACGAGCGATGGGACACAGCATCTCCGAGGTAGCGATGAAGTGAGTATTTTCCAGTACGACCATTGCACGTACCGTGAATATCAGGAATCCGACAAAACATCAAATCTCCGACATCGCTGAGGCCGGAAAAAATTATGCAAGAAAGGGACCAACGGCGACTGAAGAGAATCGTTCAACGTGTCAGAAATGCAAACCCTCAGCAAATTGCTGCAAATTTCAATGCTGGGCCATCAAGTGTCAGCGTGTCAACCATTCAAAGAAACATAATTGATATGGGCCTTCGGAGCCGAAGGCCCACTCGTGTACCCTTGATGACTGCTCGACACAAAGCTTTACGCCTCACCTGGGCCCATCAACACCGACATTGGACTGTTGATGACCGGAAACATGTTGCCTGGCCGGACGAATCTCGTTTCAAATTGTATCGTGTATGTTTCACGACACGAGGCATTTGCAGCAAAGATTTTCCACGAGATTCAGATCCGGGTTACCTACAGGACAGGGCAAGACATAGATATCTTTATTTGCAAACTATTTTTTGATTTTGGCAGAAGCATGCACGGGTGCATTATCTAGGTGAAACATTAGACATTCGTCTCCTAGGTCCTGATACATTCTAACCAGTTCTGTCTCTAACATTCAGTGTACATGTTAGGGTTCATTCTGGTGTTCAGCCAAGCAGTGCGAGATTTACCTTTAGCGCAGAAGGCTGTCCTAATCATAGCACTTCCACTACTAAAATTTATGCTCATTATTACCTGCTGCTCTGTTCTCAGATCATCACAATAATACTAAAATCCTCCGATTCATCTAAATTAAACTTCTCATCACTTAAGATCATTCTGAGGTCCGCAATATGTTTCCCTGCAAACTCCCATATAGCCTGTTCATGTTTGCATATCAAATGAACCCGCAATTGCGAATAATGACTACCATCTGCTGTAGAATGAAATGGTGATACTGTAAAATTGTGCTGAACCGGAACTCGAACCGGGTTTTGCCGCTTATCACGAACGTTTGCCTTACTATTTGGCTATCGGTGAGTGACTCATGTCCAGACCCAAACTTCCATATGTCGTCAACCATGCGTCTACGACCGGGACTCGCATATCCAGTATGTGTATTCCCCTATTCATTGTCGTCATTCCATTCCACAGCTGACGGCAGTCATTATTCGCAATTGCGAATTCATTTGATACGTTTCGTAACAGTTGTGGTCGCCTCAGTGCATCGTTATAAGAATAATGCAGGCATTGCAATATCGTGTTTATGTTTGGGTGTTAGAACAGTTTTCTGCAGGCGTTTCTTGAATGCAAGATATATGTCATGTGACAAAATTTGTCCTACACGTCTGGCAGTTACTGCCAACCGCAAATCACAACAAATTAAGAAGTATAACTGTTTGTGGCCCTTGCTTTGTTCAGAAGTAAACGTTTCGATGTCTCAGAAAAATTTCGACTTTGCCCATATTTTCCTATGTTGTGCGTCCAATTTAATAAAATTATCAGTCACTGTACTTGAAAGGTTCAACTTCTTGGCGATTTGATGGTTAGAGAGTCACATTTTCTTCTACGCACCGAGTTGTACATTTTCGTCACGTGATAACTGTTTTTTGTGTGGCACTCCCCGATTCGTGGTTTATGTACAGAACACGCAATGTCACTAGTGATATCTGTTTCCTATCTGTGGTAAGGGGCGTTAGCACACACTAACACGTCACAGAGCCGACTGCCTTTATACCGAGTTCCATTCTCTATCGTCTGAATCGTTTATGTGTCTTTTGTTCTGGCGTAGCCACAAGCGCCGGAACGAAGAGGACGAAAGCAAGACCAGAGAAGCCGATGAGGAAACGTCAGCCAAGAGCCCGCTGACAAGGACCACGTCGCGTCAGGAGCGACATCTGCAAGAAGTGAATATAAGCGCCGCTCCTGCCAGCCTCAGTCGCACAGATCAATTCCATACACGGACATCAGCGCTCAGAATCATACTGTAGTGATCCGTATCAAGTGCTTAGTTGGACTTCATCTATAGCGAAGATTATTTACTGTTGTATGTGGCCTCTAGTTACCAACACTGGTTCTAGTAACACTACTGGCCATTAAAATTGCTACACCAAGAAGAAATGCAGATGATAAACGGGTATTCATTGGACAAACATATTATACTAGAACTGATATGTCATTACATTTTCACACAATTTGGGTGCATAGATCCTGAAAAAACAGTATCCAGAACAACCACCTCTGGCCGTAATAACGGCCTTGATACGCCATGGCATTGAGTCAAACAGAGCTTGGATGGCGTGTACAGGTACAGCTGAGACGACCGACCGAATGACGACTGCTTACTCCAGTACACAGACACTATTAACATAACTGCTCAGTCGAAATTACAAAGCTAGACACAGTCCACGGAAACACTTCCACAAGAACTCGAACAATACTAAAACCAGTCACTGTAGAACAGCAAGGACGAATCACAACTCGACACACGCAGCGGCGAGGTTTTTTGTGTAGTGTACGGCAGTGGGTTTTCTTCGCCATGTTGATGCTGTCCGTAGCGCGTGTAGTTCGACAGCCTTTGGTGTTGTTCATATTTTTGAGCGGTTATTGTGCCTTGGCTCTATTTAAACGCCAATTTTGAAGACGTAGTGCTGCTGGTATCGTCGTCCTTGCTGATATTTTCAGTTGTCGTGCCGTTGGTCGGGCGGAAGGAGATTGATTAGGTTGTCGCTCAGTCCTTCAGACGTCCCTAAGTCGGCCTGCCGTCCGATTATTTAATCTTACTTTTGGCTGCCTGTCTCATCTAAACGT
Source organism: Schistocerca serialis cubense (assembly GCF_023864345.2). NCBI lineage: Eukaryota > Metazoa > Arthropoda > Insecta > Orthoptera > Acrididae > Schistocerca > Schistocerca serialis. Next base: position 646,017,903 of record NC_064642.1, on the reverse strand, counting down.
ATGTTAGTTACCTCCTCAGACCGACCCTTGGAGCACTTCTGAGCACCACTGTTCTGTTGTTTTTAGATTGTGATTTTCTTTTGTCTCAAGTACTATGCGAGGCCTTCAGCCGTCTATTAGTTTAGTTTGTTTTCATTTTAAAATAAGGTTCAAAAAATGACTCTGAGCACTATGGGACTTAACTTCTCAGGTCATTAGTCCCCTAGAACTTAGAACTACTTAAACCTAACTAACCTAAGGACATCACACACATCCATACCCGAGGCAGGATTCGAACCGTAGCAGTCGCGCGGTTCCAGACTGTAGCGCCTAGAACCGCTCGGCTTAAAATAAGGCCTTCAGCCGACTTACATTAAGGTTTCAAGATTGAATTGTTTATAAGTTATTTTAAAAAAGGAGATTTTTCTCTATTTCAAATCTTTCTTGTTTGGGCCGTTAAGCCTTGAGTTGTTCTATTTTTGTGTGTGGCCTTCAGCCGGGCCGGCAGGTGTGACCGAGCGGTTCTAGGCGCTTCAGTCTGGAACCGCGAGACCGCTACGGTCGCAGGTTCGAATCCTGCCTCGGGCATGGATGTGTGTGATGCCCTTAGGTTACTTAGGTTTACGTAGTTCTAAGTTCTAGGGGAGTGATGACCTCAAATGTTAAGTCCCATAGTGCTCAGAGCCATTTGAACCATTTTTTTAGCCTTCAGCCGAGTTTTTACGTATTTTTTTAAATATTTTTTTAAAGTAAGGCCTTCATCCGGCCACGTGTATATCTTAAAGCAATTGTAATTACTTGTGTTAGGGCTTCCAGATGTATTGTTTCTTAATTCTTTTAAGGGCATGTGTGATTAAGTGTTTTTAGGAAAATAAAGTTTGTGTGTTTTGTTCAACTAACTGGCCCCTTTCCACAGCCATAACTGGCCTGCTCTGCCCTGCGGTACCAGATTTCAGACTTTAGACTTTAGACTGATTTCCACAATTGTATTCGTAGTTTCTGTAAAGCTCATCATTGTTGTGCTACTTCCTTCCTACAAGTCTCCGTCTATCGACTTCTTTTTTTTCCTGGACCAACTGATTTAGTACTTCGGCCTTAATGACCTCTACTGTAGTGTCCTTTCCTTCGTTGAAGAAGCCAATTACTTCTCGCAAAATTTTGTATTCTTTTCTTTCCTTTTTTGCCAGTATTAATGGCGGAGCGGCACCTGTTACGCTCAGTGATAGTAATGAGATGCAAAGTAAACCACCTGCCGAGGAGGAAGGAGCGGTCCGCTGTTTGTGCCGTCTCGTTAGCGCGGCGCGAGCGCCCGTGATAACGTCGCCTGTGCCGGAGCGGCTGATTGTTGCTGGCCGCATAAAACAAAGCCAATTTGGCAGGGGGTGGGTGGTGGGGGGGGGGTTAGCGCCCCGTATTCGCGAGCGGGCGTCAGGCGTCAGGCGGTCGTTAACGCGGCCGGCGCAGTAATCTGTTTTTACGGGACGCGCGCCGAGGTGTGACGCGGCGCAGTGATGGATGGCGTCCGCGCTAACAATGGCCCGTTATGAAGGCAGCAGCGGCGGAATGCCGAGGCGTGCGCTATTTGCTTCCCGCAAGTTCCGCGGCCGCCGGCGACCACATGCCGGCCTGATGACGTGCCGAGCTCTCACAGCAAGTGAAGAAATTGGAAGGGGGAGATAAGCCGTCACCCGAGCCCTGAGGTTAACTCCAACATCTTTCACAGGATGAGCAGTAGAAGTCTATGCTAGTGGTTCCCAGCATTTATGAGATCGAAGTAGACTGCTGGCTACTAAAATTGTTTCCTTATGTTTTCCCCGGTCGCTGTGCGGACACTGGGGGGCGTGGCAGTACGTGTGTACATCTACATCTACATTTATACTCCGCAAGCCACCCAACGGTGTGTGGCGGAGGGCACTTTACGTGCCACTGTCGTTACCTCCCTTTCCTGTTCCTGTCGCGTATGGTTCGCGGGAAGAAAGACTATCTGAAAGCCTCCATGCGCGCTCGAATCTCTCTAATTTTACATTCGTGATCTCCTCGGGAGGTATAAGTAGGGGGAAGCAATACATTCGATACCTCATGCAGAAACGCACCCTCTCGAATCCTGGCGAGCAAGCTACACCGCGATGCAGAGCGCCTCTCTTGCAGAGTCTGCCACTTGAGTTTGCTAAACATCTCCGTAACGCTATCACGGTTACCAAATAACCCTGTGACGAAACGCGCCGCTCTTCTTTGGATCTTCTCTATCTCCTCCGTCAACCCGATCTGGTACCGATCCCACACTGATGAGCAATACTCAAGTATAGGTCGAACGAGTATTTTGTAAGCCACCTCCTTTTTTTAATGGACTACATTTTCTAAGGACTCTCCAAATGAATCTCAACCTGGTACCCGCCTTACCAACAATTAATTTTATATGATCATTCCACTTCAAATCTTTCCGTACGCGTACTCCCAGATATTTTACAGACGTAACTGCTACCAGTGTTTGTTCCGCTATCATATAATCAGACAATAAAGGATCCTTCTTTCTATGTATTCGGAATACATTACATTTGACTATGTTAAGGGTCAGTTGCCACTCCCTGCACCAAGTGCCTATCTGCTGCAGATCTTACTGCATTTCGCTACAATTTTCTAATGCTGCAACTTCTCTGTATACTACAGCATCATCCGCGAAAAGCCGCATGGAACTCCCGACACTATCTTAAGCCACCGGCGCAAGCGACCAGTTAGCTTTAGGCTGGGCCCAAACTGAGACGCGTACAGCACGTGTGACATGACAGGACACTACAGCGCGACACACACGTGCCGCACGAGTCGCGCGGGTCCAGCGCATATTGCGACGCGTACACCATACTTTGCACGCGCCGACTGGCGACGCTCTGCGCTGACAGAACCGAAGGGCGTGCAACCTGTTATCTTTCTCAAACGATTTTACAGAAACTATTCACTGAAAACACTTGATTTTTGCCTTACTTGTAGCGTTATATGTCAGCTTCGTGACGAAGTGCCCATCATCTCGCTAATGACCATTCTTATTGTGATGTACACATTTTAGTAAGACACTACGCAAAACTCAAAAATTTTGCAAAGAAAATTAGGGGTCGCTATGATTTTGCGTTTGGTGCGTAATACACCAAACGTTGCCTTCAGGCTTAATGATAGGCACATGCCAGATACTGGTTACTCACCTACGGCTTGCCAAACTGACAATGTGTGATCGCGAATAAAACAGTTGTTATTGAGAAAAATAAACAATTGATCAGTCGCACAATACAATGGTCAGTGTACTACTGTCAGCAGCGGAGGATAATGCGCGCGACAGGAATGCGCAAGCTAGCCATGTGTGCGTTGTGAGGTAGAGTTCGAAAAACATTGTCATTAAAGTAGATCTGTCTTTGTCAGCAGTACATTTAAACAAATTAAATATGTCTAATCATAACACACGTTTAGGATATTCCTACTTTCGTAATAATATCGACGATTTTCTTCATTTGTGTAGCCTGTTGTATAATTAGTTTATTAATCCTGATAATGAGCATGCAACAATTGAAATGCTTTTTCTCACCACGACGAACCAATAAAACATTGTTATTTGTGACTGCTTTTCGACTGTTTCTAGCTTTCAGTGGTTATGTAATGTTCACATACGTGTAGTACAGTGTGTCGTATTACATTATTACATCCATATCCAAGTAATCACAGTGAGACTTCTATACTTCAGATCTTGAACGCTTTTTACCAGGAGCACAAAGGGATCACACATTTAGAGATAATCTCTTACTAAATTTCTGTAACAGATCGTACAGATACGCCAGCATACCACAGCGAGAAGATAACCTTGTTTTACTTTCCTGCCTCGCTTCTTAATCACATTATTTTATAATATTCCTTGCTTCCTTATTCACTACCCTCTGTCCCTTCTTGCGATTTGAAAACATCGCGGAGGAATATGATACAATTACAGCGGCCAGTGCCTAGTCGGTTACTGAAGTATGCATTTCTCTTGACAGAAGAAAAACAAAAACAAAACTATACAGATATGAATAACGGAAAAGTATAACATGCTAACGAAGAAAGCTGGAGTGTTTAAATGGCGAAAAACCTACACTACCCAAAGGTAATAAAATTTAGTACGCAGTAAGGCAAAATTTATCGTATGGGCAATACTACCACTGCTCATATGCGCCGTTCCTATGTGAGCCCCCGCCTCAAATTTCCCTCGGTGCTAGGGAGGCACGCGCGACGCGCGGCGCGAGAAACTGTGCCACAACCACAACGCCGCGCGACCTGGCGCAGACGATTGTCGCGTCCCAGTCGCGTCGCGTCGCGATTTGCGCGGTACCACTGAAACCTGTGCAGTTACAAAAATGCGCGCTGCGCTGCGCTGCGTCGCGCCACACGCGCTATGCGCGTCTCAATTTGCACCTAGCCTTCGCTGACGTGGCCCTCTGCCTGTTTTGTAACGTAACGCCTTGCTATTCGAGGCCGACGAGAAAGACAGGCTGTGGCGTGTACGTCACATCACGTGACGCTGCAGGTCTTACGAGTGCTAACAGCCGTCTCTGGCGGAAAGCGATTAACTATTTCAGATGAGTTAAATGCTTCTTATCTGCCTGTTTAAATGAATGCAAGTTCTCGTAAGCACGCGAAAAAATTATGACCTTTAATGGGTACCTTTTCAATTAAATATTGATTTCTCATGGGCCCCGAAAGTAGCCGAGAGTTCGCGAAGCGTGGCGAACACGCCGACTGATGTCACGATTTCGTTGGCCCCACTGACATTTCTCGTTGAGGAGCCACTTCGTCACGAGAAAAACAAAGTGAGTTCCGCGATATTTCGGCAACGTGCCAGGTAAAGCAGAAACAATAGGAAACAAGAACCTATGTCACAAGCAGGAAACAAGACTGCATTTGTCGTGTTTAGTAGAAGCCAATAATCAGTGGGTTTTATGTTTTACGTTGGAACGTATGTAGGTATGCTGTTTCTAATCACCAGCACACTTATGAGCCGTGGCGGGCTCATGTTATTCGTTGAATTAAACCTTGGTTGCTATTCTGTGTTTAGTCTCCCGCGGTTATCGCGATTATGCTGTTATCCTCTTTCTCTACGAGTGACAGCAGCGGTGTGTATCGATATTCGTACCTTGTGCTATCTTTGGCCTGTGCTGTGTGCGAACAGTTGGTCGGTTGTCGTGGAGCAGCGTGGTAATCGCCGCGGTGCATAGCTTGGCCAGGGCTGCTGGCGACATCTTGTGATCGAATTGTGTGGTGCTGTTCCCATTAATACGAGGTCCGTGGCTCATCGATCCTGGACATAAAAGTTGAGTTTTGACTTAATCTAGCAGAAAGTAATAACTGTTCACAGTGTGTCATTTGGATTTCGTTGTCGGCTGTTGGGACGTTCCCGCGAGCAACAACGTGTTTTCAAGTTGGCAAATTTTAACCACCCCCCAGGTGGAGTTTAACTGTACGTGGTTATTTTGAACTGCAGTGCATCAACGGAATCTTCTGCCTTGTGGCCGTTAACGCTCCTGTTACCTGCCCTGGGCGTTGACGTAAATGCAGGCAGTGTATTTTCCTCATCGTGTTGTCGCTGTCCAGCACGGTGTGTAGCTTGACAGTTCAATGTGTAACAGGTTGCGGGCGCCTACCTACGTTGTTCCATTGAACTCCCTGTTGTGTGCCGGTCGGGTGGCGCGGACGTTCTCTTGTCTCTTGGTCCGTTGTCTGTCTGTCGGTTGGGTTGTCGTCGGATTAAGAATGGTTGGGTCGACTACCTGTCTCACCTAAGCGAGAGTTAGTGTTTGAATTCCAGCCCGACCATCGGAATCTTCTGAGCGCCATTGGGTGAACTGCCTATTCTTATTTGTTCTTGTTGTTTATATTTGTATGGCTTCTAGCCGATTTTTAAATTAAGGTTGTTTTGCCCTTAAGGTGTAACAATGTTTGGGCCTTCAGCCTAATTTAAAGAACTGTTTTAAGCAAGGCCTTTCGTTTTTTTTTTTTAATTTAATTTTTTTTAGTCTTAAGTTATTGGCTTTCAGCCGATTTTAAATTAATGTGGTCTTGCCCTTAAGGCATGAGATAGTATGGTGCATTCAGCCGGTTATTAAGTTCCAAAACTGAGTGCTTTTTTTAATTTTCTTGGCTCTTTTAATGTTCGGTCAAATAAATAAAATTCTATGTTCGAATGTAACTGACAGTCGCTTATTCGGCCCCTTTTCACAATTCAAACTACCTGCCCTGTCCTGCAGGTTTAGCTGGGCGGGGAAAGTCTCACAAACGGATTTTTATTGGTACTATTGTTGTAATAAAATGACAGGAAACGTCAGATTGATGTTTAAAGAATTTTTGTATTTATTTTCACGTGATAACTCCCGTGTTATGAGACCAAGCCATTTTAAGGCAATGACTCTTCGAAGATTCACGAAAACGTGTTATTCTTGTTAGGATTTGTTGGAATTAAGTTTCACTTAATATTTCATCGATTAAAACCTTTAGCAGGCTGTAACACAAAATACGATGCCACAAAATGCAGGGTTTCAGCATCGCGTAGTTGTATAATTTGTGTAGTAACCATAGTCGTGGTTGCGTATAAGTTGTAACTTTTTATTTGTGGATGACCACTTTCGATGTACTGCAGAGACCATCTCAGATCTACATTCCGGGGTGGTAATAGGAATCCCTGGCGTGGAATAGGCCATGCGGCCACGGTTGTGTTCGGGATAATCTCGGGAACTCTAGTAGAAGTTTTGGTAACCGTTTCGCTAATGCATTAGACTGATCAACGAGGAAGGTTCGTGCGTATAATTTACAAATTCTTGGTCGAGACTGGCTGAACATTGATGAATTACAGTCTCCGACAGCGTTTTTCCGTCTGTACGTGTCGACTACTCTCAGGACCAACGGAAGGGCACAATATGCTTTTCAGATGACTCTCAGTACAACATAATGATGGACGTCTCTATACTTGCAGAGATCGAGGAGACAGGGAGAGCCATTAGGTACACAACATGATCACCTCCGCTTCCGTTGCGCTACTGTTTCAAAACCGGGGGGTAATCACCGTCTTGGGGGTAAAATGAAAATTTCTGAGGGGTAAAAACAAAACTCAAATATTTTCGAAAGTTATTATTGTTGTCACTCTTTCGTGAGACTGTAATACTGATTACATAAATTAGCAACAATCATATCTTACATCTGAAATAACATCATTACTATGTGATACTACATGGTGGAAGTTACAGCTCTGTGAGACGAATGTATTATCTTCCTCACTTAGCTCACCCGACACACACATACTTCGCACTTTGTACCACGCTACTACGACCCAAAGGATTCTCAAGGAAACACCGACAGTACTTAGTACGTTGTGTGGGAAGGCACACTGACCGGTCTTCTATAGGGAACCCATATACGGAAACGCACGGCTAGGGCGCTGGGGAGCGTCGAAGTCTGAGATGGCTGTGAGTTCCACATTACGTCAATAAACGCAACATCGGTAGCACATCGCAGTGTCTGCATTACAAACGGGCTTCGAACTGCGTACCTAGTACGTCAATGCGGAACCTACGTCTGCAGTACTGAGCCTCATGAACATGGCAGAATACCTGCCGTTATCTTTTAAGTAATTCATTTGCTCAGTGAACTCGAGCAATAAGGCCCTCGGCTGATGTTACAGGTGCGCCATACAAACTCTTAAAAAAATGGCTCTAAGCACTATACTTAGACTACTTAAACCTAACTACCTAGGGATACCACATACTTTCATGCCCGAGGCAGGATTCGAACCTACGACCGTAGCATCCGCGCGGTTCCGATCTGATTTGCCTAGAACCCCTCTGCCACAGCGGCCGGCACAAACTCTTCATACAACCCCCCAGAAAGTAGTGGAGAGGTCTCAAATCTGGCGACCGTACTGATCAGGGAATTGGTCCATCCCTGCCAACCCGTCAATTGGGATAAGCGACAATGAGGTGATTCCACTACCGACATTAGAGTGTACTCGAACTCCGTCACGTTATAGCCACAAGTTCAGCCAAACATTTAGAGGCAATACATCAAATAGGGTGGGCAAAATGTGAGGTAGATCGTACCAATAAGTCTGTTTGGCAATAGAAATGGCCCAATGATATGGGCACCAATTATCCCGGCCCAGGTGTTAATACCGACACTGAGTTGGTGATTTTGAATCATGCATGCACACGAATAAAGACCATCCAAAGAAGCACGACGTGCAAGTTCAATGTGAGGTCTCTAGTAAATGGACGTTCATCCGTGAATAGCATCAAGCCCGTGAATTACGGCTGGAGTGTGCATTGTTGTGCAATTGTATGGATAAAGGCAGTGTTCACGGACAACACACCACGCGGCACTTTTAAGCGTGTGCAGCGCCTGTGCCACCTGCCGAAGGCTGATGGCGGGGTCCTTTCCACACATTGTCAGCATGTCCTCCACCAACTGTAGCGTTACAGCCGAGAGTGGACGACCCACGCCACGTTTTGACACCTACCAGAGGGCAAAAAGTAGACTGGGGATATTATTCGGAAGTACCAATCACAAAGTGCTACTACTTCACGTATATTGGACAGAACTCAGGCAGAAAACACCTTTGTGCAACTATTCGGTTTCTCTGAGGCGTGTCTCGATTCCTTCGAGTGTGCAGTTATGTGGGGTGCAATTCTCCTAATTTGCCAAATGCAACCACCATGTCGGTCGTTTCCTCAGCTGTGAACTGGTACATGTGGCACCGCTGTCAAATAAATTACTGCGCTGGCAGAACGCACGAGGTCCGCACTAGGATGTGCATAATGACTGTGTGCGAGAATGCAGGGTATGTGCAGGAAAATTATTAGGCTCAGATCGTGCAGTTGCAGTACACAGATGGATTAATGGTTGCTTACCTTCCGTACTCAGACACCAAAACGAAACGTGACAACCGTTCGTTCTCGGACTTCGACCCCTCTGCCGCCCAACCCGTACGTTTCCTTGTGTGGGCGCCTTCTTGAAAACCAGTCCGTTTGCCCTCTGGCACAACATACTAAGCGTTGTTGATGTTTTTGGGACACCTTGTATATCATATAAGCTTAAATGTATCATGAAATGACTTCCACAAACAGGAAGTTACCACAATAGACCACAAACTGTTTCATTATTGGCTTCGCAACAATAAACGAACTAACTGACGGCACAACAGTAGCTATGTAATGGGTATTACACTGCTATAATACCCACGAAGTGTTATTATTATTATTATTATTATTATTATTATTACTAGTGGCCCTGAGCACTATGGGACTCAACTTCTGAGGTCATCAGTCCCCTAGCCATAGAACTACTTAAACCTAAGGTCATCACAAACAACCATGCCCGAGGCAGGATTCAAACCTGCGACCGTAAAATCAGCGCGGTTCAGGACTTGAGCGCCTACAACCGCTCGGCCACCGCGGCCGGCATTATTACTAGCTGTGGTCAAACGCAAAGCCTGAAGTCTTCAAATTTGCCTGAAATCCTCAATTTTTTTCAATTTTGGGAACAAAGAGTCTAACAATCAAAGTAATTTACGAAACAATAAGTAATGGAACACATATTTTATCTTGGTTGATTTTATATGGGGATGCAGGGTATGCGTGAATCAAGTGTCGCTAGGGAGTAGAGTGGTGCAAAAGAGGGACATTTCGTAACGACAATTTTTTTTTTTCACAGAATTACAAACTTTCCGTCCGGTCATTGACATGTCTGTTCGCTGTATTCAAATTAACTTATGTGTCGTGGCGTAATGTCCCCATTTGTTCTACATAAGTACCACATGTTACGCCTCTTGCATTACGTTTTGGAAGTTTTCACTCCTTCGTTGTAACACAGTTCGCACTCTTTACTTTTTTGGCTTTCATTTCTGTGAGAGGTGTCTGCGGCATCTCGCCTGCTGTCACTACATCACATTTACTTGCGATGGTAATATATTCCTACCCCATGACTCATATTCTGTGATGAATAGTGAGAGCAGGCGAGATGCAGCGTAGGCCTCTCACAGAAATGAAAGCAAAGAAAAGAGGGTGTGAACTTTGTTACAAAGAAGGAATTCAAGAGCGAAAACTTCCATAACGGAATGCAAGAGGCATAACATATGGTATCTGTGTAGAACAAATAGGAAGTACGTACATCTGGAGGTCCCTTCGCTACACGTTGCTGTTGCAAACTGACATTACGCCACGACACATACACAAATTTGAATACAGCGAATAGGCACGTCAATAATCGGATGGAGGGTTCGTAATTTTGTGGAATAAACATTGGGACCGTGTGAAATTAGAGTTCAAATATGTGTGAAATCCTAAGGGACCAAATTGCTGAGATCATTATTCCTTAGACTTACACACTACTAAAACCAACGTATGCTAAGAGTAACACACACACCGATGCCCGAAGGAGGACTCGAACCTCCGGCAGGAAGGGCGGCGCAATCCCTCACATGGCGCCCTAAACCGCTCAGCCACTCCGCGTGGCGTGTGAAACTGGAATCCGGATCTCGCCCTTCACAGTCGAACGCCGTGACCACAAAACGACGACACGACGACAGTTGGCATCACTCGATATTGTCCATATACAGTTTTGAACGTTCACTGCATCTGTTTTTCTTCTTTTTTCCACAGTTCAGTACACCTTCTTCCTGCTTTCATACTTGATCCGTGTTCAGTTTTTGACGGGCTGTCCCTATTACCCTAAATCTGAGGGGGGGGGGGGGGGGGCTGCGATGGCGAGTTTCCCTTGTGAGAACTGCTTCAACACTCTATAGAAAAGGTTAGAAGAAAAAAGCTTTACCATTTGACTCATTGACCCATTAGTTACTTGTTTAATAAAGCACAGACTAAAACTTATATCAGTTATCATCCCTAATCTTGCAAATAAGTGTTCAAAAAATTATTTTTCAATTTTAAGTTTAGATGGGTGCTAATTTTGGTGAAGACGAGTGGAGGGAAAAGGAGAGTGGAAGTACTGGCTAATAACTGATTGCACTCGGAGGTAATTGTCCCAAACAGGTAGGGAAACTCTGTCATTGGCGGTAATACGGACAGCAGTCGTTAATTTCTGACATCTCAAGGATAGTGGATGCCTTAATGATACTCTTTGATTTGACAACTGACTTAAGTGAAATGTAAATATGATTGGTCATAGTGGAGATATGAGAGGTAAAAGGGTACAGAGGAGACAGTAGAAATAAGGTGTAAATATAAATAGGGGAACAAGCAAAATAGATATAAAACAAAGAACTAGAGAGGTATTAACAAAGTTCGTGAATAAAAGAAAGTGCTTTGTTCAAACAATATAGATACTAAAATGAGGGAAAAGGTAGCTAATAAGTGCGTTTGGGTCATAGTACTGCACGACTGTGGAACACGGGCAACGTGCAGAAATGAAATTAAATCCCTTGAAACAAAGAATTAGTAAAATAAGTTCAATTAGGAGAACAATAAAGCGAAGAAGGCATGAGAGAACTGGTCACATAATACAGCTGAAAAAGTTCCTTGTAAATGAATAGAAGGAACAACACAAGGGAATATCTCCAGAGAAAGACTGCGACTGTTATTTGTAAAAGAGTGAGTCGCTAATTATGCAAAAATGAAGATATTAGCTTATAACAGATACATATAGTGAGATGTCAACCGTTTGAATGACTGATGGTGAAGAGCACTACAGAACTCGGTAAGATAAGTAGAAATGTACTCAAACGTAAAAGAAAGGAAATGCTACCGATTCTAATAAATAGCCTGTTACTATAGACGAAAATGGGAAGAACAACAGAATAATTTAGAAACTGGAAAGAAAATTCTAGCGAAAAATCTGATTTTAAAATGTAGACATTCCCGATGTATATATGTGTGTGTGTGTGTGTGTGTGTGTCAGACATTATGGAGATTTATGGAAGCGTATGACACACTGCTTTGCCGCGCTGGTATTTACACGCTGCATTCATTGTCCAAACGGCGGCGCAGAGATGCCGATTACCGCCTGCAGCTGGCGCACACTGAACGCGCAGCCAGCCTGTAATCCGGCGGAATTGCTGCAGCGGTCTCCTCAGCGGAATAATCCTTCATTGGCGAGCCAAACGGGCGCGTTTGCCAACTGTCTGCACAACTTGGACCGCAGAGGTCCTCTACTCGGACAGGCGCCGCTAGCTGCCCCCAGCTGACGATGCGCAAACAGTCGCGCCATTCCGAGGCGCAAACTTCTGCCCTTTAGCACTGGCACGGACTAGTTAAACTTAGCAATACGGTAGCGGGGCTTAGACATTTTGATTTTACTTCGACTGAAGTATAAATAACTCTTGGAGACTCAGTGTTTACAATGTCGAATTCTACGAGGAAAACGGAAATGTATCAATGAAGAGTGGTCCGTGCTTGTTCTATGGCTGTCTTTTACTCGGCAGGTGTAGTATCCATCCACAGGAGAGAAGATGACGCTTAATGAAACCACGATACTAATTTACTGGGTACCTAAAACCAAATACTTTTGATAAATTTCACTGCATTGGAAGCATTACTTCTGCTGGTATACCCCGGGACATAGGTGTAAATGCCGATAGGAAGAAAGTCGAAGAAAATGAGTTAATCCTTGATTGTTGTCTAAGACGAGATTTTTAGAAGGTACGTGTGCGGTAAATATTTACGTCAGCAAGGAGAAGAAAAAGCAGAGAAAAACTGTGGGCAGCCGAAGTAAGTCTTCTCCGAGCGGGGTTATATCCAGCAGAGTGGTCACCAGCTGGACCACATGGAGATCACCGACCACGCTACAACGGACGTTGGCAAATGTAAAGACAGTCTACCGAAATGTGGCTACTTGCAACGGCCAATACTGTGTGAATGTGGAGAAGTACAGACAACGAAATATCGGTGTCAGTGTCTTGGTTGCCTTGATTCTTGCAGTGAGGAGGAGTTGTTCACACTCCCCATCCAAACAGGTCTCCTACCGACCGCCATGTCATCCTCAGCCGATAGGCGCCATTGAATGCGGATTGGTGAGGTATGTGATCAACACACCGCTCTCCCAGCAGGTATCAAAAGGTTCAAATGTCTCTGAGCACTATGGGACTTATCTTCTGAGGTCATCAGCCCCTAGAACTTAGAACTACTTAAACCTAACTAACCTAAGGACATGACACACATCCATGCCCGAGGCAGGATTCGAACCTGCGACCGTAGCAGTAGCGCGGTTCCAATCTGTAGCGCCTAGAAGTGCTCGGCCACCCCGGCCGGCGGCAGTTGTCAGTTTTCGTGACCGGAGCCGCCACTTCTCAGTCAATTAGCCTTTCAACTGGCCTCACAACGACTGAGTGCATCCCGCATACCAACAGCGCTCGGCAATCCGGACGGTGACCCATCCAAGCGATAGTCGAGTCCGACAGCGCTTAACTTCGCTGATTTGGTGAAAACCGGTTTTACCACTGCGGCAAGGGCATTGGATAGGAACTGTTCAAGGATCAAGAAAATGATATGGCGATAGCACATTTCTGGGCAAAGACTCCGTTGAAATTCGTGTGTGTATATATGTATAAATTACCACTATCTCTCTACCTGAAGCTATAAGTTTATGGAATCCTACGCATATGCTCCCAACTCGAGTTAATAAAATGCGAAGAGTAATACAGATTCAACGAAGCAATTAGAGTGTTTGTATTATGTTACACAAATTAATGAATTACCTTGAAAACGAGTACGAGAGACGTTTGCCACTGGGCTAAACAACACAGTTCTTGTAAATATGAGGAAAAGAGTCGATATAGAAGTGTACAGGGTGACTTTTAGATGCATACGGAAACGTCATGTGTAAAAAGTGCAGATAATTTGTAGACGAAAATTTGTGTTCCATTTTTTGTTTGCCCAAAAGTTTATTCAATGATTTACCTCAATTTGTTTATTTCATAGGAGCGAGCTAGAACAGGCAGCATGCAGCCGCGCATGTGAGCATGGAAGTCAGAATAAGAAGCTCTGTCGGCAGCAGAGGGGGGGGGGGGGGGGGGAGAGAGACGGAATAGGGGACTTATACACTTATACTCTCTGGTTCATGTGGACAATATATAGTGGGTACCCAAGAGAAAAAGTATCCATCTTCTGCTTTATTCATTTCTGTATCACTCCACGTTATTTACGATCTACATGCTTCGTTTAGATATAACGGATCTATGAAATCTTAATCTTAATAACGTGACTGCGTTCTGAAACCTGGCATTTCTTGTCTTTCTGGTGTGTAGAAGTGCTGCCAACTTCCCGCATCTTCGCTTCTAGTCCACCCCCCTCCCCCTGTCTCCCTCCCTCTCTCTCTCTCTCTCTCTCTCTCTCTCTCTCTGTGTGTGTGTGTGTGTGTGTGTGTGTGTGTGTGTATCTGTCTGTGTACTTGCATCATAAGATGGAAGGGGGAGATGTGAAATGTAGGTTGTAAGCAAATTTTCTCCAATTTCTAAATTTTCAGCTTGATGTACTTTCTCGTACTTTGCCAGCTTGCCAAGTTGATGCCCACTACCCCGCCGAGTATGTAGTAACATTCGTAGATGTTGCTTGTAGAGGAGAATACCATTAGCTACGCCTGTTTAATGAAAGAGTGAATCTGTGACAGTTTGTCTATGCAGATCCCCAATTTCGAAACCTCCCTAATATGACGCGGTACTATGGACGTTCATGCGTATGTAGCTGTCTCATTTTCACCAAGATCCACTTTTGTTTGCCAATATAGCGTATTAGTTTAGAGGGAAATTTTACAGATCAATAGTTGAGTTCATGTATTATGTGTCATCCGTTGCTGCTTGCATTATCCGTTGCTTGATTCATTCTGTTATCCGTTGCCAAATTTTAATAATGAAAATTGAATCACAGTAAGCATACTGATTTATTTACCTACACCAAGCATAAGCAAATAAGTTTCTCATGAAAATCCACATATATTGTGTTTTATTACTGGTCTCTTTTACACAGCTGATCCCGCCACGGTCATACATTTTAGTGTCGGATTTCATGTCTTACCACAGGTTTTTACATTAGAAAACCATCTCAGATCACTCTAAATACACACACACACACACACAAAAACGCATATATATATATATATATATATATATATATATATATATATATATATATATATAGGGGCAACGCAGTGTTGTGGATCGTTAAGCACACAGCACTCAATTGATGTAGTATTCATTGTTTCTTGCTCAACTAGCTCTGCAGATGGCGAAGAAATTGATGATATGTATGAGTAGATAAAAGAAATTATTCAGGTAGTGGAGGGAGACGAAAATTTAATATTCACGGGTGACTGGAATTCGAGAGTAGGAAAAGGAAGAGAAGGAAATATAGTAGGTGAATATGGATTGGGGCTAAGAAATGAAAGAGGGAGCCGCCGTAGAATTTTGCGCAGAGCATAACTTAATCATAGCTAACACTTGGTTCAAGAATCATGAGAGAAGGTTGTATACATGGAAGAACCCTGGAGATACTAAAAGGTATCAGATAGATTATATAATGGTAAGACAGAGATTTAGGAACCAGGTTTTAAATTGTAAGACATTTCCAGGGGCAGATGTGGACTCCGATCACAATGTATTGGTTATGAACTGTAGATTAAAACTGAAGAAACTGCAAAAAAGTGGGAAATTAAAGAGATGGGACAAGGATAAACTGACTAAACCAGAGGTTGTACAGAGTTTCAGGGAGAGCATAGGGGAATAATTGACAGGAATGGGGGAAAGAAAAACAGTAGAAGAAGAATGGGTAGCTTTGAGGGATGAAGTAGTGAAGGCCGCAGAGGATCAAGGAGGTAAAAAAACCAGGGCTAGTAGAAATCCTTGGGTAACAGAAGAAATATTGAATTTAACTCATGAATGTAGAAAATATAAAAATACAGTAAATTGAGCAAGCAGAAGTGAATACAAACGTCTCAAAAATGAGATCGACAGAAAGTGCCAAATGGCTAAGCAGGGATGGTTAGAAGACAAATGTAAGGACGTAGAGGTTTATCTCACTAGAGGTAAGATAGATACTGCCCACAGGAAAATTAAATAGACCTTTGGAGAAAAGAGAACCACTTGTATGAATATCAAGAGCTCAGAAGGAAACCCAGTTCTAAGCAAAGAAGGGAAAGCGGAAAGGTGGAAGGAGTATATAGAGGGTCTATACAAGGGCGACGTACTTGAGGACAATATTATGGAAATGGAAGAGAATGTAGATGAAGATGAAATGGGAGATACGATACTGCGTGAAGAGTTTGACAGAGCACTGAAAGACCTGAATCGAAAGAAGGCCCCGGGAGTAGACAAAATTCCATTAGAATTACTGACAGCCTTCGTAGAGCCAGTCCTGACAAAACTCTACCATCTGTTGAGGAAGATGTATGAGACAGGCGAAATAACTTCAGACCTGAAGAAGAATATGATGATTCCAATCCCAAAGCAAGCAGGTGTTAACAGCTGTGAAAATTACCGAACTATCAGTTTAATAAGTCACAGCTGCAAAATACTAATGCGAATTCTTTACAGACGAATGGGAAAACTGGTAGAAGCCGACCTCAGGGGAGATCAGTTTGGATTCCGTAGAAATGTTGGAACGCATGAGGCAATACTGACCCTACGACTTATCTTAGAAGATAGATTAAGGAAAGGCAAACCTACGTATCCAGCGTTTGAAGACTTAGAGAAAGCTTTTGACAGTGTTGACTGGAAAACTCCCTTTCAAATTCTAAAGGAGGCAGGGTTAAAATATATGGAGCGAAGTGTTATATACAATCTGTGCAGAAACCAGATGGCAGTCATAAAAGTCGAGGGGCATGAAAGGGAAACAGTGGTTTGGTAGGGAGTGAGACTGGAGTGTAGCATCACCCCGATGTTATTCAATCTGTTTTTTGAGCAAGCAGTAAAGGAAACAAAAGAAAAATTCGGTATAGGTATTAAAATCCATGGAGAAGAAATAAAAACTTTGAGGATCGCTGATGACTTTGTAATTCGGTCAGAGAGAGCAAAGGACTTGGAAGAACAGTTAAACGGAAAGGACAGTGTCTTGAAAGGAGGATATAAGATGAAAATCAACAAAAGCAAAACGAGGATAGTGGAATATAGTCGAATTAAGTTGGATGATGCTGGAGGAATTAGATTAATAAATGAGACACTTAAAGTAGTAAAGGAGTTTTGCTATTTGGGGAGCAAAATAACTGATGATGGTCGAAGTAGAGAGGATATACAATGTAGACTGGCAATGACAAGGAAAGCGTTTCTGAAAAAAAGAAATTTGTTATCATCGAGTATAGATTTAGGTGTCAGGAAGTCGTTTCTGAAAGTATTTGTATGGAGTGTAACCATGTATGGAAGTGAAACATGGACGGTAAATAGTTTGGACAAGAAGAGAATAGAAGCTTTCAAAATGTGGTGCTACAGAAAAATGCTGAAGATTAGATGGGTAGATCACAGAAGTAATGAGGAGGTATTGAATAGGATTGGAGAGAAGAGGAGTTTGTGGCACAACTTGACTAGAAGAAGGGACCGGTAGGTAGGAAATGTTCTGAGGCATCAAGGGATTAACAATTTTATGTTGGAGGGCTGCGTGGAGGATAAAAATCGTAGAGGGAGACCAAGAGATGAATACACTAAGCAGATTCAGAGAGATGTAGGTTGCAGTAGGTAGTGGGAGAAGAAGAAGCTTGCACAGGATAGAGTAGCATGGAGAGTTGCATCAAACCAGTCTCAGGACTGAAGACCACAACAACAACGACAAGAGTGACTAACTGTTCTAGGCATCTGATTCGCTCAGAATTATATCCACATTTAGATCCGTACTCCATACGCCAAGTGACGTGTGGATGAGGCTATTGAAGATATATGAATCTGTTTCATGTGCCATGCGCAAGAAGTGACTGGAGATTCCAATTTCTCAGATTATGTCATCGTTGTCTTCTTGCGAAGTTTACACGGGAAGAAGTAAATTGCTACCAGTCCCTTCTTGGAGTTTTAAAAATAAATCGCTCCGTATTGCACAACGCCTCCCATTCAGCATCTGTCACTGGAGTGTCTTTGAGCATCTTGATAACGCTTTTCATGCTTACCAGTTGATCCTGTGACATGAAATGAAATGATGGATGGCATTTGTTGGTCGGGATATCCCCTGCGGAATTCGGCCGCCGTATTCAAAGTCTTTTTATTCGACACCACTTCGGCGACTTGCGTTTCAATGATGATGAAAATGATGATGACACACAACACCCAGTCCCCTGCCGGGAATCGAACCCGGGCCCCCATGCGTGGTAGGAGCTAACGTTATGGCTACGCTACGGAGGCGGACGAAATTCCCGTCGAGCGATACTGAAGCATCGGTCGAAAGATTATAAGCCTTGGTGAATTACATTTCCTAAACATTCTTCCAATGACTTGACTCTGGCATCTGTTGCCCCTAAGACTAGTTTTAAACGGACATTCCACTCAAAATCACTACGGATGGTTAGTCGCACGTAACTTACATTTTTTACTGTTTCCTATCCGTCCCCGGTAGCTGAGTTGTCAGCTAGACAGAATGTCATTCCGCAGGGCCCGGGTTCGAATCCCGGCTGGGTCGGAGATTTTCTCCGCTTATGGACTGGGTGTTGTGTTGTCCTAATCATCATAATTATCATTTCATCCTCATCGACGCGCAAGTCACCGAAGTGGCGTCAGATCGAAAGACTTGCGCCCGGCGAACGGGTTACCCGACAGGAGGCCCTAGTCACACGACATTATTGTTTCCTGCGGCTTATCACCAATAGCGTAATAAAAATGAAATTGTTCTTTCACATATTTATAGACTGTGCTTTACTCTTAGTTACGATTAGTATCAACTCCTAGTTCCTGCACCAGACGTATGTGCTCTGCAGGTCTTATGTACACTTGCTTTGTATTATGGCTTTGCAGTTATCCTATAGACACCGCTTTTGACGTTGTCCTCTTAATGATTTATTCTGTAAATAATAAATGGTTCTATGGAAAGCTACCTGAATTACTTTTACACCTGTCGATTTCACCCCATCAACATCGTGTCGCATTCTAGCTATTGCTAAGACTTACACCTAGTTAAAAATATAGGCAGCCCCCCCCCCCCCCCCATGTCAATAACGCTTGTAGATTTTTCACTGATCGGCATTATGGAACCATATCGAATGCCTTCCGGAAGAATTCACAAGGCTGTTGACTTGATCACTTTCTCAAGAGATACTGGGTAAATTAAAATGACTAAAGTACCAAAGAGAATCTTATCCACACACAGTTGCAAACTATCACTTCGTTTCACAGATTAATCGGAATACAAATTCGCCTTCTCAGTTAATATTCTTCTACACAAGTGTGCTACAAACAGAAATCCGCTAATTCGTAATGTGAACCATATTGCCATGAAATTTCCACAGAAATGAACGAACGTAAATGTTTGACTACGTATTATGCAAATACGACCGAGCTTATAGGTTCCTGGACAAACAGAAAGCGTATGCAAATCGTTCATGCAAATTTAATTAACTTGCACAGAATTGTACGGTTAAAAAAAACTGGTCCCAAGAGTTCTGGAACCATTCAGAAATAGTTTTCCAAATACGCAATGAATTGTTAAGCGGTATTATTACGGCCCTATTAGATTGATATTAATTTTTGACCTGTGTTTATTGTTCGCTGTATCAGTTGTAGGGTACTCACCTGATAAAAGTAATACGTGATTAGATTTAGAAAACGATTTAATAACAGGGCCAAGTCTGTAAAAAATACCAAAATCTATCCAGAATCTACATTTGATAAACATCGTTTAAATGTGGTAAGAAATTTATTCAATTTTTTAAATACTGACTGGGAGAAAAAGTGCGATCTCCGCTCCTCCAAAAATGTGGAACGAGGTACATCTCGACTGAGAAATTATCGGAATCATGAAAAGTGTTCGGAAGCTGCGAAAAGAGTACCACAACAGCTACACAATTTACGGGAAACATTCGAAAATTTGTGCCAGATCAAGACTCGAATCCGGATTTCCCTCTTGTCTCTAGCGGTTGCCTTAACAACTTCTGCAATCCAAACAAGCTTCGAGGACCGACTCAACTCTCCATATCTCCTAGTGCCTGCTTCCCATAGTGCTCACACAATTATGTGATTCCCGCACGAGAAGATACTTGCAGTTTTCTCGTCAGGTTGCCTTGACTGTGGCATGAAATACAGTAGCACAGTGTCTGTATTTGGCCGTATCTGTATACTTCGATACAATGTTCCTTCGGACAAGCATGCACGAGATAGAGCCTATTTAACATGGGTTGGCGCGTATCCCACAGAAGTGAGCACGTCCTGCCGGAGGTAGTCAACAATTTCGTTCCACGTACAATGTTCAGTCCTGAGGATGCCATCTGTTTTAAGAGGAGAAGTGAACGGCAACATTAGGAACAAACGTGGAAGATATCAGCTCAGGAGACTCTCCACAGCTTTAAGAGTTCAATGCTTTACACCGGGAAAATATTATCGCCCCGTTCTTTCTTGCGGAAGCATTTCAGAGATCACGTGCCTGGAGGTGAGACGTTTTCTACTATCTGAAATTTAATTTTTCAACAGGATGGTGCACAACCGCTTCGGCACTATTTCTTAACAGTGAAGTCCATCAGTAAGGGACCTACAGTTCTCACATTGCACCACTGGCCTCCAAAACCGCCTGCTCTCACAGCTTGTGTTTTGATCGTGATTTTTGTAGGACTTATTTACCCCCGGTTACACTGAGTAAATCAGACGTCGAATAACAGGAGCACTGAATGCAGTAAGTTTAGACATCCCGCAAAAGTAAACGAGGAGTTTATCTTTGAACTCCATATTTTTGTAGAGCGTTCGGCGGGCGACACATTCAACTCTTGAAAATGGTAAAAGAAAATTTAACCTCAGAGGTAACCGAAAAAAGAGCCCCAAGGTTATACGGTACCTGCAGGTATGTAAAGGACATAAACTTGGGAATCTGTATAGTTATTATGGAAAGGAAACCTATGTAGCGCTAAGCAGTCAGCTAAAATATACAACAGGTAGACTGGACACGTCAAGTCACATTAGTTTAACCGCCACGTGCGTTCAACGTTAACGTGTAAAAACCTATCACTGGTAGCAAGTGGCAGCACTAGCAGTGAAGGATGTATAAAACCACTCAGGGGGACGTGAAAAGCAGTGCAATCGTTGTTGTACTTCGGAAAGGGGGTGATTTATCTGAGTGCAAAACAGCATAACCATCAACTTTCAGTCCAAGGATCGAACCGTGCCAGAAACGGCTAAGTTTGTATATTATTCTCGTGTCGCAGTGGTTAAAGTATACCTTACATGGCCAAATGGCGCTATCCAAATCGGCGATGAGGCAACTGTGATGCACCACAGACCATAGGTGACAGGGGTGATCGATGACTGCGGAGATGTGTGTGGGGGAAAATATGTACAGATGTTAAGCAACTGACCGCCCTGCCGAAACAAGGAACTACTAACAGTGTCTCCTCAACGAGCGTTCATCGAACGTTGCTGCGTTGGTCGCAAAGCCGTGCTGAATACTGTTCATCGGCGACAAAGGGTGTAATTTGCAAGTTAATACCGCTGTGTGACGACAGATGGCCTTTTCAAATGAATCACGTTTTATGCTACTTCGGGCAGATAGCCGTTGTCGTGTATGGCGTGAAACGTCTGAACCGAAACACCCTGAAACAACCATCGGAAGGGTGGGCTGAGAAACGTGTTTGTGTCATTTCTTGGCACAATTGATCAACATAGTTATGCGTCTAGGCGTCTAGATAGGCGTCCCCAAATCTTAGGCCAGACTTGTCCGGAAACAGCTTTACCTGTGCCACACGCTCCGAAAAGTCTTTCAAAGATTTTTTTAATCCATGACACACCGTATCGCTTTTGTATTGTGATCCAAAAATGTACAACACGCCCTTAAGCAGCTAGTTTCAACACAATTCCTCGTCAGTGTAGTCCCTTATATTACAGTCCATACCGTTGGACTTGCGCCATAGCGTATTTTCATATTCAGAGGTCAAGTTCATTTAAGCAGCGCTAAAATCTTGCTTACTATTCTGTAGGCTGTTGCAAAACGGCACTGGGGTTGGCTCTAGTCAATCTGACTTGCCAATGAGATGCACCATACTCACAAGGTGCAAGTCCCCCACTGCAGTCCAGGTGAAACTAAAGGAATTGTGCGCAAGGGAACGAAAGGAAACCGTTGGCTCTAACAAGTGGATTGTACTTGTGTGCCCTGATTAGACATGAATAATTATGACGTAGTCATGAGGAATATCAGCTACTGTAATGAAACAAAGATTACAAATTGTTGTGTTGGCAGAAGAGCCAACACCGTGTTACAATTGGAGGCCGAAATGCACGCGTTTTAGCTCACGCAGGGTGGCGTGAAGAGGAAAGAACTATACTGACGTGAGGTCTGGAACATGACAAGGAATGAGAATTGAGAAAGAGGACATAATTAGTTTGATACTTAACTTTAATCCATTAATGCTGAACGTCGCTCTTGACGGTACTTGATTCACAATATTATCTGTTCAGATTATAGTAACTGAATATGGCGCCTTGCTAGGTCGTAGCAAATGACGTAGCTGAAAGCTATGCTAAACTGTCGTCTCGGCAAATGAGAGCGTATGTAGACAGTGAACCATCGCTGGCAAAGTCGGCTGTACAACTGGGGCGAGTGCTAGGGAGTCTCTCTAGAGTAGACCTGCCGTGTGGCGATGCTCGGTCTGTAATCACTGATAGTGGCGACACGCGGGTCCGACATATACTAACGGACCGCGGCCGAATTAAAGGCTTCCACCTAGCAAGTGTGGTGTCTGGCGGCAACACCACACGAATCACATATATTTATTGGTTCCAAATTCATTGTTTGCTCAGAAGGAACAGCGGTCAAATGCTCCTCACAGAATGACGAGTGTATATATGCGTTTGGACATGGAAAAGACTGGAAAAGTCCTGGTAGAAAAGACCGAACGGACAAAAAATCGTAACAACAGACTGATAATTGCGAAATTGATTTGATAGTAATGATTACAATGGAAGGATATTGAATAAAGACAAATAGAACCCAAAAGAGTAAAATCGTGGCAGGCAGTTCTCCATACAGTGACTGTTTCGTAAATCTGAAACCGTATGGCTATTATCCTGTACGAATTCATACGCTGTTTAGTTGCGAAACTTAAATCAATTCCGGGAGACGAGGCACGGCGAGGCCACGGACGGAGACGGACGCTGGCATCAGGTCATCTGCTTCCGAATCGACTGCTCCTCTCCTAGTCCTTTGCTCCTCCGCTACTGGTGACAAAGAAATCCACTCTCTTCTCTACGTGATGATGAAGTATGCTCCCTTATAGCTCCCGGCGAAGACGTGTCTGATGCTGTGCATCGTGCTCCTTCGTGAGCCCACCAAATAGGAATTTTGGCCAATATGAGATCGTGTACTTAATTTCTCCAACTGAAAGCTTGTAACAGTTTTGTTCTGGAAGGTTCGGCGTACCATTTTGGAAGATTGTGAACAGCGACCTATCGCAGTTATTTGTTCCAAGAACTTTCCAATGCAACCTAATGGAAAATTGTAGCTCCCAAATGAAAGGAGGATTCCAGGGCACAGGGTCGCTGGGATGGAAGCATTAAGTCCTATTTGAGGATACGCAGAATTAATATTTATTTATTTATAAAAAACTGAAACAGCAACTGGTAACAACACAGACACACTCTCATTTGACATCGACTTAAATCTTCCTACAATTCTGAGGCAAAGACCAAGACTTACTGGCGAAATCTTAATTAAAGATTTTACGAACAGTCAATAATTGATTACAGAGTTGTTGAACTTTGCAGGCTACAAACAGCATAGGCCGTTTAGTTAACTTGGTCAAGCAACCTATAGGTGGACTAACAACAGCTTCATCTAAACATAGAAAGTGATTTGAGCACTAGGCTGACTTTCAGAAATTACCACGGCAGACGTGCTTTACCGTATGCGACAAGTAAAGTAACTGACGTCTGGACCAAGCATAACAAACTGTCATGAACAGAGCGTCTATCAAAAATTCCACTGGTAAACTTATCCACACAAATAATTAGCAAAATATCTATCAGGCTTCGCATGAAGTGAACAGAGAACACTCACTTCAGACATGATTTCAAAATTCTAAATACCGTATATTCACATGGCAGTGCTTTTCGACTCACTTCAAACAACCTCTAGTAATATTGACATTCAAAAACAACTCTGAATCTTGATTTAGCATCAAACTTTTATCTTTTAAAAACTTAGATACGTGTATTATAGCTGCTTGTAAGGAATGACTAACTTCATGGAGGAGCACGTGCTTTTAGCTCATATTAAAAGCACTTGACATGATTGACAGATTTCTACCAAGTCTTCGATGTTCCCAAAAGTTGTAAACCATACAAGCACAAGATTCAAATAACAATCAGGGTACTGAAACTCCCTGACAGATAAAAACTGTGTGCTGGACCGAGACTCGAACTCGGGGCCTTTGCCTTTCGCGGGCAAGTGCTCTACCATCAGAGATACCCAGGCATGACTCACGCCCCGACCTCACAGCTTTACTTCTGCCAGTACCTCGTCTCCTACCGTCCAAACTTTACAGAAGCTCTCCTGCGATGGTAGAGCACCTGGCGGCGAAAGGCAAAGGTTCCGAGTTCGAGTCTCGGTCGGGCACACAGTTTTAATCTGCCAGGAAGTTTCATATCAGCGCACACTCCGCTGCAGAGTGAAAATCTCATTCTTGAATCAGAGTACTGCCTGAGCAAATCAAAGAGGCCGGACGAGGCACTAAGCCAGAAACACAGCTAGTACCGGTCATTCAACGCCATAAACAGTATGTAGCATGGACTCACGTGAAGGTCATATCTGCAAGGCAGCTCATCACTTATCACAATCTCCAGTCGGAAACAGCAGAGCCACAGAAAGGTAGCAAGCACTGCACTATCTCCGGGACAGGCTAAGACGGGCGCAGATAGCCACAGACAGCCCAGGAACAGCAACTGTGTCTTCTTCGTGACCACTGCCACACTCCAGTTCCGCTACAAGGCAGACCCAGCGAGCGCCTTCAAATACGACCGCGCCGTCACTGTTCTTCCGCTACGCCAACTCTCTGCAACCATTCTCTGTACCAGCTCACCCCCATGGCCTATAACGATCTCTCCTCTAGCCGCGGCCAACGATCCCTAGCGCTCCTTGCCAAACCTCAGCGCTCGGGTCGAGACATGAACGTTGCAAGTTGTTACGATCGACAAAGCTTGCGAGCTCCAGTTTATTACGCCCAGCCAAAACTTTTTGATACTTTGCTTTTTCAGTATTTTGTGGCAGCGGCGGCACGTTGGCGCGAGACAAAAGGCTCACCTGTGGAGGTTGCCTGTGGTTGCTTCACAAAAGTTCGATGCTATCGTACTTTATATATGCACCATTTGTGTGGGTGGACTGTTCCTTTGGAGAAAACTCCGTATTCATATTTTCCACTATGGGGAGGCCTGGTCGAGTTCAGTGAACATAGCACACAACTGCTTTCTTCCTTGAGTGCAGGTAATCCTATAAAAGACGCACGCCACCCCCTGTCGCAGTGAATGCAACAGCAGGGGCGGCTGCTCATAGTGACTCCATCAGTCCGTGTTTCCCACCTCCCATTCCTCCACCCCCCCCCCCCCCCCCCCCCCCGCATCGCCGCCCGGTGCGATGGCCTGGTCATCATTTGCCTCGCTAGCTGACGAGAGGCCGAGGCGAGTGAAAACTGCAAGGGCTATGCTTTCACTGCCCGCAACGAACCAGAAGAATGAATTCAACATTCATTTTAGAACTGAGAGAAGTTAAGGGAAATCCTCTATAATCACCAGGCACTCTCATGGATAGACCTCCCTTTGCATATACTTCGAAATTTATCGATTAATTAGACCTATCATATCAAGAAATTAGGTGGGCTCAGCTTTCTTGATATTGTGAGACAATAAAACGCCCACAGCTGTCCTTGTGATTTTATTATTTATTTTCTGGAAACCAGTTTCTGCGCTTCAGTGAGTTGATGCTTAGGGTGCTGACACCAAAGTTTTCAGGTTATCTGCGTATCCATCTGGTACCGCGCCGCGGAATTTGAATCCGCGCCAGACGTCATGGACGTCGAAGACCCCTAGAGGTCTCTGCACCATCGCGCCGTAAGCTGTGGCGGCGCGCGCATCCTGGCCCGCATTTAGAGTGAGGGCGCCACCGTGGAACACATGGTTCCAACGGCCGATAGCGGGGCCCCCGATATAGTACTTAAGCGCCTGCCTCTCGCTCAGCCAGCCAGTCTAATCCCGCGTACGTCTCTGGACACATCGCCTCGCCTTAGACGGCTTACTACTTGTTCTGTGTACAAGTGGACGTGTTTGTTAGATTTCCTAGTTCGGTCTTGTTTGTTTTCGTTCTGCCCTTCGATGGTCGTGTCCGTCCTCTCCCGTTGTGTTATTGTTCGCGGGCCTCTCCGCGGGTCCCGCCGCGCTTTCCGTCATTTCAACCGCGCGACCGTCCCGGTCACCGTTACAACAATCCAGTTATGCTGACCTCTTATGTTATACACTCCTGGAAATTGAAATAAGAACACCGTGAATTCATTGTCCCAGGAAGGGGAAACTTTATTGACACATTCCTGGGGTCAGATACATCACATGGTCACACTGACAGAACCACAGGCACGTAGACACAGGCAACAGAGCATGCACAATGTCGGCACTAGTACAGTGTATATCCACCTTTCGCAGCAATGCAGGCTGCTGTTCTCCCATGGAGACGATCGTAGAGATGCTGGATGTAGTCCTGTGGAACGGCTTGCCATGCCATTTCCACCTGGCGCCTCAGTTGGACCAGCGTTCGTGCTGGACGTGCAGACCGCGTGAGACGACGCTTCATCCAGTCCCAAACATGCTCAATGGGGGACAGATCCGGAGATCTTGCTGGCCAGGGTAGTTGACTTACACCTTCTAGAGCACGTTGGGTGGCACGGGATACATGCGGACGTGCATTGTCCTGTTGGAACAGCAAGTTCCTTGCCGGTCTAGGAATGGTAGAACGATGGGTTCGATGACGGTTTGGATGTACCGTGCACGATTCAGTGTCCCCTCGACGATCACCAGTGGTGTACGGCCAGTGTAGGAGATCGCTCCCCACGCCATGACGCCGGGTGTTGGCCCTGTGTGCCTCGGTCGTATGCAGTCCTGATTGTGGCGCTCACCTGCACGGCGCCAAACAAGCATACGACCATCATTGGCACCAAGGCAGAAGCGACTCTCATCGCTGAAGACGACACGTCTCCATTCGTCCCTCCATTCACGCCTGTCGCGACACCACTGGAGGCGGGCTGCACGATGTTGGGGCGTGAGCGGAAGACGGCCTAACGGTGTGCGGGACCGTAGCCCAGCTTCATGGAGACGGTTGCGAATGGTCCTCGCCGATACCCCAGGAGCAACAGTGTCCCTAATTTGCTGGGAAGTGGCGGTGCGGTCCCCTACGGCACTGCGTAGGATCCTACGGTCTTGGCGTGCATCCGTGCGTCGCTGCGGACCGGTCCCAGGTCGACGGGCACGTGCACCTTCCGCCGACCACTGGCGGCAACATCGATGTACTGTGGAGACCTCACGCCCCACGTGTTGAGCAATTCGGCGGTACGTCCACCCGGCCTCCCGCATGCCCACTATACGCCCTCGCTCAAAGTCCGTCAACTGCACATACGGTTCACGTCCACGCTGTCGCGGCATGCTACCAGTGTTAAAGACTGCGATGGAGCTCCGTATGCCACGGCAAACTGGCTGACACTGACGGCGGCGGTGCCCAAATGCTGCGCAGCTAGCGCCATTCGACGGTTCCTGGTGTGTCCGCTGTGCCGTGCGTGTGATCATTGCTTGTACAGCCCTCTCGCAGTGTCCGGAGCAAGTATGGTGGGTCTGACACACCGGTGTCAATGTGTTCTTTTTTCCATTTCCAGGAGTGTGTATACAGGGATCGTATCAACCCCTTCCGTATTAAAGACAGCCTGAAGATAGTCCATTCAAGCGCCGTAACTAGTCGCAACAAAATAAATAAAATCATAAGAGAGCTGTAGGTGTTTTATTATCTCACAATAGTGAACTGTCGTCGTCCCAAAGACCTCCTACCAAAAGTATGGACATACAAAATCTTGATATTGCAGTTTAGCCAGAGATTAGAGAGGTAAGTGTCTCAATGCTGTGTGAACACGGTAGGCATCGGCAAGTGGGACGACACGGCTAACGTATTCCTACCATACGGTATACCCCTGCAAGCAGCTGACCGCTATGATGGAGTGTCGGAAACTCTGCTGGAAGGGTGTGGGAGTGCGAGGTTCGCGTACACGTATGCTGGCTGGAGCGCTGCGCGGAAATGAGCCCTGGCGGCCGTTCCGTCTTCGTGTGCGTAGCTGGCCGGGCTGCGGTGCGGGCACGAGTATATTTGATATGGCGTCCACCTGCGCATGTGCGTGGGCTGGAAATGTCACCGTCCGGGAGCTGCGCTCCGTCACTGGCCGCCACTCGACACCTGAGCCGCCTCCAGGGACCTCATCAGCTCTGCAACTCTCTCCTTCCACCTCGCTCCCACCGCCATGCTGTTCATGCTGTTGTCTGGGGAAGGCGAGCGGGATCTTCAGGTGGATTCGAATACCTACTCCTCTATCACATTAAGATTCGATTCCAGCATCTGATTCTACATAAAAATCTACAAAATATTAGTGGCCCTCTTAAACAGCGCTCATTGAACGCAATCGAGCGTTGTAGACGATACACAACTAGTAACAAGGTCTTGTGACGCGCCGCCGTTGAAGTGTCATAACATTGAAGAGGTACATATACACTACTGGCCATTAAAATTGCTACACCACGAAATGAAGTGCTACAGACGCGAAATTTAACCGACAGGAAGAAGATGCTGTGATGTGCTAATGATTAGCTTTTCAGAGCATTCACACAAGGTTGGCCCCGGTGGCGACACCTACAACGTGCTGACATGAGGATAGTTTCCAACCGATTTCTCATACACAAACAGCAGTTGACCGGCGTTGCCTGGTGAAACGTTCTGGTGATGCCTCGTGTAAGGAGGAGCTATGCGTACCATCAAGTTTCAGAATTTGATATAGGTCGGATTGTAGCATATCGCGATTGCGGTTTATCGTATCACCTCATTGCTGCTCGCGTTGGTCGATATGCAATGACTGTTAGCAGAATATGTAACCGGTGGGTTCAGGAGGGTAATCCGGAACGCCGTGCTGGATCCCAATGGCCTCGTATCGCTAGCAATCGAGATGACAGGCATCTTATCCACTGTAACGGATCGTGCACCCACGTCTCGATCCCTGAGTCGACAGATGGGGACGTTTGCAAGACAACCACCATCTGCACGAACAGTTAGACGACGTTTGCAGCAGCATGGACAATCAGCTCGAAGACCATGGCTGCGGTTACCCTTGACGCTGCATCACAGACAGGAGCGCCTGCGACGGTGTACTCAATGACGAACCTGGGTGCGCGAATGATAAAACGTCATTTTTTCGGATGAATCCAGGTTCTGTGTACAGCATCCTGATGGTCGCATCCCTGTGAACGCACATTGGAAGCGTGTATTCATCATCACCATACTGGCGTATCACCTGGTGTGATGGTATGGGTGCCATTGGTTACACGTCTCGGTCACCTCTTGTTTGCATTGACGGCACTTTGAACAGTGGACGTAACATTTCAGATGGGTTACGACCCGTGGCTCTGCCCTTCATTCGATGCCTACGAAACCCTACATTTCAGCAGGATAATGCACGACCGCATGTTGCAGGTCCTGTACGGGCCTTCCTGGATACAGAAAATGTTCGACTGCTCTCCTGGCCAGCAGATTCTCCAGATCCCTCGCAAATTGAAAACGTCTGGTCAATGGTGGCCGAGCAACTGGTTCGTCACAATACGCCAGTCACTACTCTTGATGAACTGTGGTACCGTGTTGCAGCTGCATGGGCAGCTGTACATGTACACGCCATCCAAGCTCTCTTTGACTCAATGCCCAGGCGTATCAAGGCCGTTATTACGGGCAGAGGTGGTTGTTGTGGGTACTGATTCCTCAGGATCTATGCACCCAAACTGCGTGGAATATGTCCGTTCTAGTATAATATATCTGTCCAACGAATACCCGCTTATCATCTGCATTTATTCTTGGTGTATCAATTTTAATGGCCAGTAGTGTGTGTGTGTGAGTCAGTTGAATGTAATCAGCTCAGCAGGATATGTCTGCGAGGACACATGACAGAGTGACGAGAAAGAATTGTACTGTTGAACGTGTCCATGAGCGTCACTTGAAGCTGCCGTATTTGATAATACGTCTACAAGGAATGGTGTACCACTCACAGACAAGTAAAATCTGTAATACTTTACTTAGACCCAATTCCTCCAGTGCTAAGTATCATACTTGGGATTACAAGTTTCCTCCTGTGAATTGGATCAGCTGACTGGGTTTTTCACCTTCATCCATACATTGAAGAAGCTTTGCAAAAGTTCATTTCCAAGTATCACGAGGTCTTCCTCTGCTCCTGCATCCGCCCGTAGGTGGAAAAAAAATGAGCTTATGTGCTGATTTTACTGACACTGTTCATACGTCACATGTGTATAAGGCTAACGGTAGGATGACAGATGTGTACAGCCGAAGTTTTATGGACATACTCGCAGAGTGTAATAACGATTTTTTTGACTCATCAGTCTTCTAACTGGTTTCCTTCGGCCCACAACGAATTCCTCTCCTGTGCCACCCTCTTCAACTCAGAGCAGCATTTGCAGCCTTGTAACCTACGTCCTCAAAAATTTGTTTTTGTCTTACTCTACGGCTTTTACTCTCTACAATTCTCTTTTGTACCATGAAAGTTATTCCCTGATGTCTTAGCAGATGTCCTACATTCCTGTCGCTTATTTTTGTCAGTATTTTCCACATATTCCTTTCCTCGCTGATTCTCCTCACTTGGCGAATGCTTCCAATCGCTTCTTTTCCGATTTTCCCTCTGTCCATGTTTCACTACTATACTATGTTAATTTTCCAAACGCACATCCTCAGAAGTTTCGTCCTCGAATTAAACCCTGTGTTTGATACTATGATACTAGTAGACTTCTCTTGGTCATGAATGTCCTTCTTTCCAGTGTTTTTATGTCCTTGTTACTTCGTCCGTAATGTGTTATTTTGGTGCCTTCATCTACTCCGTGATCACCAATCCTGACGTTAACATTGTCGCTGTTCTTATTTCTGCTACTTTTCGTTACCCTCCGAGTCGTGGCGGCTTCCGTGAGGGCGCACACGCGATCCTGCTGGCGCCACTTTTGCGAGCGTTGCATCGGCTCTGGCCCTTCGTCGTATTATCTTCCCTTGGTCATGTATTCCCTCTTGGGCTGTTTGGTGGCGATTGGTGTGTCGGACATGGAGCTGGATGGGTGCGCCTGAGTACTCAGCGTTCTGGCGATAGTAGCGAGTTAACGCTATTGACCGTTGGGCTATGGGGGCCAGCGTTTTCCCGCAGTTTAGAGGGCAAGGAGGGATTCTCGCCACGTGACATCTGCTTAAAACGTACATCAGTCAGTTGTGGTGCACTTAATACGCCGTCATGTATTGAACAACTTGTTAGCAGCCACGAGTGGCAGGGTAGGATTATGCAGTGCCTGTCTGGAGTTCTGAGGCTATTGAACTCCTTGGCATTTGTTTGAAATTACCTATGAAGCTTGTTTAGTGAGTACTGTACTTAATACTCTCTGACTCTGTCCGGTGTGAGCTGGCGAGGAATCCAGTTTCCTTATACCTTCCGGTGACCCCTATATGGGTTTGTGTCTCAGTATTGAAGTTTTCTGTACGCTCCAAGCTAGTTGTTTTCAATGTTCATCTTATACTTGAAATCATCGTTTGTTACTATTGAGTATTTGATACTGCTGACTTTAATTTTTTTTTGTTGTAGCTCTTATTGCCCTTCCTGGGGCGAGTTACTGGATTTTCCCTTTACCGAAAGTTGCGTGCGATCAGCCTAAAACTAAGCACGTGTGGGTCACGTGTGTGTTTGCGTGCTTGTATTTCCACACTCTCTTACTCCGTGTTGAGGAGTCTTTGGGTTACAATTGTATAGTTTAACCGATCATCGGCAATTTGGTGCGTATCCCAATGACGGTGTCTATTAGCATCTAAGCCGCGCGGGATTAGTCGAGCGGTCTAGCGCTACAGTCATGGACTGTGCGGCTGGTCCCGGCGGAGGTTAGAGTCCTCCCTCGGGCATGGGTATGTGTGTTTGTCCTTAGGATAATTTAGGTTAAGTAGTGTGTAAGCTTAGGGACAGATGACATTAGCAATTAAGTCCCATACGATTTCACACACATTTGAACATTTTTTTATTAGTATCTAAGAGTGGTCCGTAAGGGTATACCTTGATTTTTTAAGTCTTGTTGGAAATATTATGTAATTATTCTTTTAAATGACTAGTACATTGCTTCTTGCTATTGCTGGGAAGGTTTAACTTGCAATCTTATGAGCGCGCCCTCCCATACTGAAGTTTTAATATTTTAATTTTCAGTGGTCCTTTCAAACATTACTGTGCATGTTAATTTTTATCAGTCTTGATTTCTTGTTTGTTGTTTGGTATATACTGACAGCCTTGTATCGGCAGCTGTTGATGCATTGCCGTTCTGCTGCTCCGGGGCAGTTACGCGTTTTCCTTCTGCATCTTTCCTTTTCCTTCTGCGTTTTCATTCCCGTCATCACACGAGGCCTAAGTGTTGGCAGTTCACATTGAATTCTGTGGATCTCCCGTTCCAGCCTCAAGTCGTTTGTTGTTATTCATTTGGTATCGTGTCACGGCGGATGTGTGGCTGCATTAGGAAGTAATTGACTCAGTATTTCTGTTATTGTAAGGCCCTTGTGGGCATTTTATGAAAGCCTTTGGGCAAACTGAGCACTGAGTTCCATTTTTCTTTAAATGATTAAGAGTTTAATTGTGATTATCATTTTGATTGTGTTTTAGGGACCCGGTAATTTTTTTTAAGTACCGGCACTTAACGAGATTTACGTGGAACAGGCCTGTGGCCAATCACAGAAGTACTACTGTTCCTTTGGTTTTACATGCGGGTAGCCTTTGGGTAACTAACCCGTATCTCCTCTACATTAGAGCAGAATAACTAGTGGAGAGGTATGCATTTCAATGTTTTTTTTTTAATTTACGGTTTGTTGAACTTATATTCAAGTCCTGTTGAGTGATGGACTCACAGCTGCGATCTAGCTGCGCGGACAGAGTCCCGTCGCAGGTTTATTTAATGGTTTGTAGTCGGGCCGCCATTGTGTGATACATTTTTTGAGTGCTATTTGTAATTTTATGTATAATGCAAATTTCCTTATACTCTATGAATTTAATTTAAAAATATTAACGATTTATACTTATTTCGCAGGAATCTTGTGAACTGTCAGCCGACTCATGACTGAATTGTTATCAAATAAAAATATTTGCTTATGAAAGATTAATGACCCATCAAGTTGGGCCATCGTTCCACGTGTTTTCCTTAAATTAATCCAGATCCTTGTACTTGGTCTTACTTTCGTCTTTCTTCGGCTTACTCTCCATCCATGAGACTGTTCATTCCATGCAGCAGATCCTGTAGTTCTTCTTCACTCTCATTGAGGATAGCAATGTCATCAGCCAATCTTATCATTGCTAACCCCTCACTTTGAATTTTAATTCCACTCTTGGACCTTTATTTTATTTCTCTCTTTGCTTCTTCGATGTATAAATTGAACACCAGGGGCGAAGGACTACAACTCTGCTTCACACCCTTTTTAATTCGAGCACTTCGTTCTTGGTCTTGAACTCTTGTAGTTCCCCTCGGTTCTGATACGTATTGCATATTACCCGCCTTTCCCTATAGCTTATGGCTATATTTCTCAGAATTACGAACATTTTGCACCGTTTGGCATTGTAGAACAGTTTTCCCACGTCAACGGATTCAATGAACGTGCTTTGATTGTTCTTTAGCATTGCTTCCATTATCAACAGCAAAGTCAGAACGGCCTCTCTGATGCCTTTACCTTTCCTAAAATCACACTGATCGTCATCTAACACATCCTAAATTTTATTTTCCAATCTTCTATATATTGTTATTGTTAGCAACTTGGAGCTGCTGAGCTCACTGTGCGATAATCCTCGCTCTTGTCGACCCTTGCAGTCTTCGGAATTGTTTGGATGACATTTTTTCGAAAGTCACATGGTATTTTGCCAGACTCATATATTCTACAGACCAACGTGAATAGTCGTATTTTTGCCACTTCCACCAATCATTTTAGGATGTCTGATGGAACGTTGTGTATCCCTTCTGCCTTATTCGATCTTATGTCTTCCGCAACTCTCGTAAATTCTAGTACTAGATCGCTTAGCTGTTCTCTATCGAATCCTGTTTCTTGTTCTGTCACGTCATCAGACAAGTCCTCCAACTCAAAGAGACCTTCCGTGTAGTGTTTCGACCTACCCGCTCTCTCTTCAGCATTTAACAGTTGAATTCCCATTGCACTCTTAATGTTACCGCCCATGCTTTTAATTTCATTGAAGGTTGTTTTGACTTTTCTTTATGCTGAGTCAGACCTTTCGACAATCATTTCTTTTTCGATTTCTTCACATTTTTCACGCAGCCATTTTCCTTTAGCTTTCTACTCATTTCATTCCTAAGTGACCTGTATTTCAGCGTTCATGTATTTCCCTGGACATTTTTGTACTTCCTTTTCAGACCGATGACTGTGAAGGATACTACATGAAACGGACGTTTGGATTTGGGTACCTCGAAGGTAGCCATTACTCACTGTGCCAAATAACGGTGCACATCTTCAATGGACGGAACAGGATGTAAGCATGCGTCTTTACAAATGACGGTAGGTGTCAAGTTCACCATTGACCCTCTGGAACGTCTAAACCATAATGAGCGGACCTGTAATTGAGGACGGAGATACTTGTATGACGGTTTGCGGCTGTTCCTCGTACCGTGAGGAGCCCACTGTTTCACATTACCGTGAAAATCAACTGCAATACTTACGTCAACATTCGCGGTGATCAGGTGTTACCCTTTCTTCCACACCTTCATGCTGTGTACGCTCCCGTCTTTCAAGATACCATTGGTCTTGTCCTCTCACACCTCGAGTGGCCCACTGAATCACCGGATCGTAATCACATGAGTCGTAGTGTAACATAACAAAAATGGTTCAAATGGCTCTGAGCACTATGGGACTGAGGTCATCAGTCCCCTAGAACTTAGAACTACTTAGACCTAACTAACCTAAGGACATCACACACATCCATGCCCGAGGCAGGATTCGAACCTGCGACCGTAGCGGTCGCACGGTTCCAGACTGTAGCGCCTAGAACCGCTCGGTCACACCGGCCGGCCGGTAACATAACAACTCTGTGAATTATTAACATTTTTCCTTTCAATTTTGCTGTTGCGATGTGCCTTTTTCCTGTGAAATAAAGGTTGTAAGTAACTGTACTAATATTTTTGCTATGGAATATTGTAAAGTTGTACTGTTTTACTATTTTTAATGGAATCAATTTCGAATTCAAGCTAGTTGTATGTAGACACGATGACGTAGGCAGGATTGTGCGTTATTGTCAAAGAGAATGGTGAAGTTGCAATCTCGTTATCGCTGGACGTGCGAGCGCGCACGCGGTACAGTGTAGAACAGTGCTGAAATGAGAAGAGTCGAGTCGCGAACAGCGAACGGTAGAGAGAGCAGCCATGCGGCGTGGGTGTTGAGACTTGGTCGTAAGACAGCGGTGCTAAAAATCCAATGGCTCGACGGTAGGTTGGTATGATCAGGCACAGTGTGAGGTATTAAGTGAGCACAGCGCAATCACTGAAAGGGGATATCAGTTAACATGCAGACTACCGCGGGTCCAATTTCACTCACTGTGCAAGAAGCTGCAACAAGAAGAGCCTGTGTCACACATTGTCAACGAACAGTGCCTTACATCCACCGATGACGACTCAACACGATGTAAGGTCTGACTAATTATTGGATTATACTGGTATGCACCTAGCCAGCGTCGTAATTAATTTTGTGAGTGAATAATGGCAAGATATTTCCAAGTGTTGATCATCAGTTCTAGCTAAAACAGATTACCAAAGTAGTTTCCATCCTATTCATTATTACGAACGAGAGAAAATCCTAATGTACGAGAAGAAATTGCAATGTTTTTTCTTTCTCTTCTTTTTTTAATAAAATAATGATGTCAAATAAAATAATTATGCGTTGAGTAACTTTTTGATACGATGGAAGAAGTAACAGCAATTTAAATTTCAGTAGTTTGCAATACGGCGATTAACTAAAATGTTTACCCCTAGTAATTTGAACAGCAATTACAATGCAGTGCTTAAGAAAGTAAAAGACATCAAAGATATTGACTAATTTTTCAATGTAAATTTCCATTTACGCCAATGCCATCAACCAGAAGAGTCTGTTAAGACTTGAGTAAATAATGGTAGTAATTGTGTAAAATGATTTTCAGTAACTGTTTATGAATAATAATGAAAGTTGAAGCTATTTGAAGTCCGTAAAATAATTTTTCGAATTTTGACATACTTCCGTAATTGAAAGTTAGCTTTGCATATTTCGCAGGTGTGAATTATATGAGTGATTATTGAACATGGCTCTAATTATTACGATGTTCTCCAATTTAAATGACTGCATTTGGTATCGAGTAGCTATAACCGCTTTTTGAGCAAAACAAACGACAGTAAGCTTTATAGTGTGTGCGTTACGGGTTTAAATATTACGTAAACATTCACAGCTAATGAAATTTTGTTGTTCTGTGTTCATTGCTAAATTGTTTCCATGCCTTACAATTTAACTGAAAGGTATTTCGCCACTGTAACATATTCATTTGAAGCTGTGCTAACGTAATATTCAACAATTTCGTGCTGTTTTCGTCTGATACAAACCAAGTATTCTTATGTAAATTTACCAGTAATACAAATCAATAATGACAGAAACAATAATTTTGCAAACATAGTTATCTGGCGACTGTTAAGGTGCTTTACTCACTAACTAAATTCATTTTTTTCCGAACTACTGTGATTCCAGTGTATTCTTATATTTCATTTTGCTTTAAACGAAATTGATCTTTTATTCTCATAGATAAGAGCATTGGTGGTTTGGTTATACGAGTAGTAGCACTTACATCTCGCGGATTTCATTAATTCTCTGGAGCTGCTGCCTTTCCCGCACAGTAAGGAAATTCAGGTACACGGCTCATTTAAATCCTGATTAACTGGAAGTCTAAAGGGTTGTTATAGTAGCAGTCAACACTGGTAGCATTACCTGATTTGATTTCAACTGACTGACTTCCACAGGGTACGACACACCTGCAGAAACTTATGGAATGTCTTTGCAACTGCCGTCAGCTATGATCGAGCGGTTCTAGGTGCTTCAGTCCGGTACCACGTTGCTGCTACGGGCGCAGGTTCGAATCCTGCCTCAGGCATGGATGTGAGTTAGGCTTAAGCAGTTCTAGGTCTAGAGGACTGATGACATCAGATGTTAAGTCCCAGATCTGGACAACTTGATTTGCAATAGCTATTAGAAATAGATTTTCTGATACTTGGAGTTCGTTCTCTTAGTCACTGGCACGACATCTTGGAGGCCCATATTAATCTATGCAGATGACTGACAACCATCCCGATTAACTCCTCCCCATCTTAAAAATGAAAGTTGATGTGGCACATATGAACATGCGTAACAGCAAAAAATTTATATGTGAACCTTAAAATATGTTTTCTTTCCTTCTCTGCCTTTATTAAAGTGTCTATATCACTGATATAAGATGCATTATACAGTTTTAGCTTCCTTGTTATGTCTTCAATTTGTAACTTAAATCACATTCCAAGTTTACGTAATGTGAAATGTATTCATAAAAAACCTTTCTATTTACGGCAATTTTATACGTAACTCGATTTATTTTGTTTGTCTGGAATTAGAAAAATTGTTATCTACGGTGTGTGCGACATTTCTAAAAGCCACATTCCAATGGATCGTAGACGAATTCACTACTCACTTTATAAGGACAGTGTCTGTGTCTCTATTTTATAATGCGAAAGGGTAATACCACAGATGTTGAAAAGAACCATCGACCCGCAGTTTGTGTCAGACGGAATTTCGCCACCCCAGTATATTAATAACGCAGAAGTTCCACTCCGTCGACTGACCATGTGCTGTCTAGACACATCGCAAATGTACAATATACAGATTAGACTGCAGTGCGATGCAACGAGTCCTTTTAGTACAGAAGCCCTCTTACGGCGCACAAAATTTCCTCACATATTGCTGACTACTCACTGGAACTACACTGGTAAACCGCCTCGAAGTCCCTGATGACAACAACAATTTTCAATTCCGTTCCAGGTTAGTTTCTTGATATGCGGAACACGTAAACAGTACTCCCGGAAACAATAACGTCCCATCTGTGTATTACCACCGGAATTTACTGAAAACACTGCAGCAGGATTCCATACCTTGTTAGAGAGCGGTCGGACGATCATACAAATACTTCCGTCTGCATTTTGCCTGTTACATGGTAAGTCATATTATGACAAAACAAAATTCACTATCTGTATAGCTTTCCATGTTGTTTTTTTCTGTGTAAAAGAAATAATACAGAAGGGGGAGCTCAATGCGAAACATAGAAAGATGTAATGAACTATCTGTGACCAGGTAGACGGAGGAACAATCTGCAAACTGAAATATTACCACAACTATATTTTCTCATGTATGGTAAGTCACCTTTCTTATTTTTCCTTTCCGCTCTTCAGAATAGATCCAAATATCCACAAATTTCACGCATGTAGACATATGCAAATAAATACATATACATGTGCTGTAACCCAACTATCTACTGTCATTGTATACTGCTGTATTATTTAATTTATCGCCATTTGTTCTCAGATACAGTCCAAGCATTTAAGAAATATAGGTGTTTAACCTATCTAAACTGTGAAAACGTGTGTGTGTGTGTGTGTGTGTTAAGCGTAATGCATGTTTGTATGTCTGGGATCTTGTTACAAACCACTTGATTGCAATCAACTAAATTTGGCACAGAAAGAGCAGACCACATTATTATCAGCACTGTGGGGTTTATAACCTCCTAGCACCAATAGGAGCAGAGATATGGCCAAAAACGTGTGTTTTCAAGCATGACAGGCATGTTGTGTTGGAACAGTATCAGTCTGCAAAATCAACCTACCTTGCACGGAAGCTTGCGTGTCGGCGGCAAGACGTCATTTTCTGCGCCCTGTCATATATGCTGTCCTACATGCCACGGATGCTCTGTGGGAACAATATCGGCCTGCTTTATCACCCTGTTTACAATGGTGGCCTCTATATAAAGGGGCAAATAAATATCCTTGAAACCCCTGACATGTAGCCCGCCTTGGATGGTAGACATAATGTGTGAGTAGTTTGGGCTGCCTTATTGAACTGTATTGCAGGGGTACACAGCCGATAAGCAAGAATGTGGTATGATTGAGATGAACAGAGGAGCGGATGGCAGAGTGAGAGAGAGGAGGAAATAGTCAGGGAGTGGGAGGAGGCAGGTGGAAAGTATAGATCGATAGTGGGCAGGTGGGATAGGGGGAGGCAGAGATGGATAAACCGAGAGTATAGAGAGAAAGGTGGGGGGAAGATATGGTCAGATAGAGGGGCTGGAGGAAACTTATAAACAGAAGGAAGGGAACATGTAGATACAGATTAAGGA
This sequence comes from Schistocerca serialis cubense, assembly GCF_023864345.2. Lineage (NCBI taxonomy): Eukaryota > Metazoa > Arthropoda > Insecta > Orthoptera > Acrididae > Schistocerca > Schistocerca serialis. The sequence continues at coordinate 645,978,099 of NC_064642.1, read as the reverse complement.
GGACACAGGCGGAAAGAGATGGGACGATGAGGTTGACAGAGAGGTGACCACATGGGGAGAAGCAGGAATGTTCGATATGTATAGCGAAACTGCAGGGAATAGGCTAGTCAATATATTGCCCAGTTGGTAGAGCACTTGCCTGCAAAAGGCAAAGGTCCTGAGCTCGAGTTTAGGTCCTACATAAAGTTTTAATATGTCAGGAAGTTTCATTTGACTGGTTGTTCGCATAGACAGGTGCCTGATCAGTATCCAAAACAACAAATAAATGCCTTTGCCTAAGACGGTTCCATTGGAATAGCCTTCATTACTTCAGCTGAATATATAGCAATCAGTTAATATTAATTTGCAGCACATTATGTGTATCTAGCAGTGTACTGATAAACCAGATCTGGTTCGCATCATATTACCTCCTAATGGGATGCAAGCAGGAGACTGCAATTGAAAATTGTACTGTAATTGTATATATCAAGACAGTAACTGTTCTCGAAAGAACAGATACCATTGATACCGGTGCAGCTTCTCTAGAATAAATGATAATTAATTGAAACCCTCCACTGTCGACAGGTGTTGTTGATATACCTCGATGGGGACAGCTGAAAATGTGTTACCCGACCGGGACTCGAACCTGGGCTCTCCTGCTTACATGGCAGACGCTCTATCCATCTGAGCCACCGAGAACGCAGATGAATAGAGCGACTGCAGGGACTTATCCCTTTCACACTTCCCGTGAGACCCACATTCCCAACCGTCCACTATCTACATATGTAATGTACGTAATAGATCTTTGCCCATTCACTCATTACTCGCGCGCACTAAGCTGACGCAGGAGGTCCCGGGTTCGAGTCCCGGTCGGGGCACACATTTTCAGCTGTCCCCATCGAGGTATATCAGCAACACCTGTCGGCAGCTGAGGATTTCAATTAATTATCATTTATTCTAGAGAAGCTTCACGGTCCTCAATGGTATCTGTTCTTTCGAGAACAGTTACCATTATCGTATATATAGTTAAAAGGCTACCCATTCGTTGATCATAGTCAGTGCGAATGTGCACAGCTTGCCCGAACTCTTACAGGAATCGTCACCTTAGTGTGCGAGAATAATGAGTGAATGGGCAAAGATCTATTAGGTACATTCCGTATGCAGATTGTGGACAGTTGGGAACTTGGGTCTCGCGGGAAGCGAGCAGGGGATATGTCCGTGTAGTCGCGCTATTCGTTTGTGTTCTCGGTAGCTCAGATGGATAGAACGTCTGCCATGTGAGCAGGAGATCCCGGGTTCTAGTCCCGGTCGTTCACACATTTTCAGATTACACCATCGAGGTATATCAACAACACCTGTCGGCAACTGAGGGTTTTAATTTATTATCATTTAGTGTAATTGTAGCTCCACGTCAGGAAGGCTATTTTAGTAGGAGAACTGAAACTAGTTGGAGTACACCCATCTACAGTTGAGTCTATACTGCAGCGGCTTAAGCAAACCACTGCCAATCCAATTCGCGATCTAGAAGACTCCGAGTATCATCATACAGGGAAGATCAGTTCTTATGTCTAGAGTAAATGTCAGAGGACTCGCACGACACCTGAAATTCTCGATGAAGTAAACAATATGAGAGCAACGCCGTCTTCGTAAACAAGCTTTCAAGAGGAGCATAGCGGCCAAAGAACCCTTCTTACGCAAACAAAGGTGTAAATAGAACAGTGGGCAAAGCAACACAAAAACTGGAGCACTCAAGAGTGGTCGAAAACTTTATTCACAGACGACTCTACGTCCAAAGTACGAGTTTTTGGAAACTATTGTCGAATGCTTGTTCGTCGAGTTCGCAGAGAACGTACGAAGAGTGAATGTGTGACGCCAACGATGAACCATGGTGGAGGGTCGGTTATAGTATGGAGATACTTTGACGGTGCTAAAGTTGGTGCTCTAGCGAGAATTAATGGAACATTATGGAATGTAGGCTTTCACAGGATACTGATCAAAAATGCAGTTCCATCTGGCAAGAGACTTACTGGTCGTGTGTTTGTTTTGCAGCAAGATAATGATCTCCAAAATGCTTCTAATGTCAGCAGGGAGTATATCAGTCAAAACAGAAGTATGAGGAAGTGAAGAATGTGATTTAGCACGTCAGTCAATGGACTTAAACCCCATTGAATCCTATGTGATTAAAGGAAGGTCAGAAAACAAAGGTCATCTAATGTTGAAGATCTGTGGAATAGCCGGCCGCGGTGGTCTCGCGGTTCTAGGCGCTCAGTCCGGAACTGCGCGACTGCTACGGTCGCAGGTTCGAATCCTGCCTCGGGCATGGGTGTGTGTGATGTCCTTAGGTTAGTTAGGTTTAAGTAGTTCTTAGTTCTAGGGGACTGACGACCACAGCTGTTAAGTCCCATAGTGCTCAGAGCCATTTGAACCATTTTTTTCTGTGGAATAATTTACAAACACGTTACACTGCAATATCTTTAAAAACACGACAAAATCTTATCTTCAGAATGCCAAGAGTTTCTACAGCTGAAGGTGGTGGTTAGTGTTTAACGTCCCGTCGACAACAACGTCATTAGAGACGGAGCGCAAGCTCGGGTTAGGGAAGGATTGGAAAGGAAATCGGCCGTGCCCTTTCAAAGGAACCATCCCGGCATTTGCCTGAAACGATTTAGGGAAATCACGGAAAACGTAAGTCAGGATGACTGGAGACGGGATTGAACCGTCGTCCTCCCGAATGCGAGTCCAGTGTGCTAGCAACTGCGCCACCTCGCTCGGTACAGCTGAAGGCAAAGGGTGAGTACTTTGAAGCGGCGCCAATCCAAATTTTATTGTACTGTACTTAATAAGGTTGTTGTTGTGGTCTTCAGTCCGAAGACTCCTTTGATGCAGCTCTCCATGCTATTCTATCCTGTGTGAGCGTCTTCGTCTCTGGATAACTACGGCAACCTACAGCTTTCTCATTCTGCTTACTGTATTCATGTTTTTAGTCTCGGTCTGTGATATTTACCCCCAACACTTCCCTCCAATACTAAATTGTTGCTCCCTTGATGTCTCAGAATATGTTCTATCAAACGGTCTCTTCTGTTGGTCGAAATGTTCCACAAATTTCTTGCCTTCCCAAGTATATCAAGTATTATCCAGTTAGTTAAATGATCGACCCATCTAATCTTTAGCATTCTTCTGCAGAAACAGATTTCGAAAGCTTCTATTCTCTTTTTATCTAACCTATTTATCACCCATGTTTCTCTTCCACACACGGCTACATTCCAGACAAACACTTTCAGATAAGTCTTCCTAAACACTAAAATATATATTCGATTATAACAAATTTCTCTTTTTCAGAAATGCTTTTCTTGCCATTGGCAGTCTACATTTTATATCCTCTCTGCTTCAGCCATCATCACCTGTATTGCTCCCCAAATAGCAAAATTCTTCTACTACTTTCAGTGTCTTGTTTCCTGATATGATTTTCTTAGCATCAGCTCATTTAAATCCACGACATTCGTTTCTCCTTGCTTAGCTTTCGTCGATGTTCATCTTACGTCCTCCTTTTAAGACAATGTTCATTCCGTTCAACTGCTCTTCCAAGTCCTTTGCTGTCTTTTACAGAATTAAAATCTCATCGGCAAACCTCTATTTCCTTACTTCTTCTCCCTGAACTTTAATTCCTGCTCCAAATTTTTCTTTGGTTTCCTTTACTGCTTGTTCAGTGCACATATTGAATAACATCGGGGTAGACTACAGCCTTGTCTCACTCCCTTTTTAACCACTTTCATGCGCCTCGACTCTTATAAATGTCGTCTGATTTCTGTTCAGGTATTTTACCTCTGCTAGCTTCAGAATTTCAAGGAGAGCGTTCCAGTCGACATTGCAAAAAGCTTTCTCTAAGTCTACAAATACTATAAATGTAAATTTGGCTTTTATTAACCTACATTCTAAGATAAGACGTGGGATCAATATTTCCTACCTTTCTCTTGCCCAAACTAGTCTTCCCCAGCCGCATAGTCCATGACTGCACTGCCTTCGACCGCTCGGCTAATCCCGCGCGGCAGCGATATTGAATTTCACTAAATTTAACTGGCAGGTGTGAAAATACAGAACAGTCAGTTTAATGAGTCATGGTAGCAAACTACAAACACGAATTATTTACCAAAGAATGGAAAAATTGATCGCGATCTCTAGTATTTACTTAGATCGCGTTGCGCTATAATTCACTTCCGGTTGCGCAATAGGCGCTGATGACGGACTGTTTGCGGCCGTTGCCGTTAATTTTTGTGGAGCAGCCGCATTGCAGCCTCAATAGAATATAGCCTCAAAGTCCTTCTCAGACGCACATGCAAGACACCGATACACCGAAGGGTCAGGTGTGATGTCGACCGCGATCAAACAGATGGCGCTGTCGCAGTGCCTGCGCAAAGCGGATGCCAGACGCTCAGTCTTTCCCCGGAGCTAAGGAGATAGGGGGCGTTTTGGAGTCGTGGTCAAAAGCGGAAGTGAGAGATGCTATACACTATAAACGGACACGTGGAGTATCAGGTGGAGAAATTCATAACCGCCTTGTTGAGGTGTATGGGTCAGGTGTGATGTCGAGGCAAATGGTGCGGAGATGGTGCCAGCAATTCAGTGATGGACGTCAGCAAGTGTAAGACATACCGAGACCTGGACGGACGCGCACGGCCACTACAGATACAAATGTCAGGAAGGTGGATGACATGATTAAAGTGAACCGGCGTATCGCCATCGATGGAGTAGCGGCAGAACTTGGAATCGGTTATGAGCGAGCTCACAAGATCATCCACAACATTCTTCGATGCAGGAAGGTGTCAGCAGAATGGGTGCCCCTCCAACTGACCCTGCCACACATGGAACAATGCATGGCGTTCAGCCTGGAACATCTCGTACGTTACCATGAATCTGGCAATGACGTTTTGTTTCGGATTGTGACGGGCAATGAAACGTGGGTCCACCGTTACACGCCCGAATCGAAGGCTGCATCCATGGAGTGGAAACATCCGTCATCACCTGTCCGAAACAAGTTCAAAAGCACTCCGTCTGCAGGTAAAATGCTACTCACCGTTTTCTGAGACGCCACAGGAGTTTTGCTTCTGGAGGATGCAACCATCAATGCCACGCGGTACTGCGCCGTTCTGTCGAAATTGAAAGAGATGATTCGGAAAAAGTGGCCTGGACTTCTCAACTCTGGCGTTTTGCTGTTGACAATGCGAGACCAGACACAGTGACGACAACGCAAAACCATATTGCAACTCTTGGTTGGGTGTGCCTACACCATCCACCTTACTGTCCGGATCTCGTACTAAGTGGCTTCCATTTGTTTCCCGCTTTGAAGAAGACTCTCGGTGGAAGGCGCTTTGGCAGCAATCCTGACGTCAAATAAGCCGTTCAACACTTCTTCCGTATGCAACGCTCTGATTTTTTTTTCCTGGAAGGCGTTTTGAAGCTTATAAAGCGGTATGACAAGTGTATCAATGTACTTGGAAATTATGTAGAAAAATAAATATATATCTTATCTTTAATGTCTCATTCTCTTTTTTCCTTTCACACACAACTCTGACCACAGTCGACAGGGGAAGTTTATTTTCCTACTCCTCCATGTAATAGGCTGAATTTTCCGCCATGTATTCCCTAACACTGAGCACTCGGCAACGTTCATCTTTTGGTTGGTTAACCTATTCACGCAGTCTTTTACAATATCTCATATAAAATATTTGATATTGCATTTATGAAGTGTACCGAATGGTAATTACTTTGTATACATAAACTTAGAATGCCTTTTCCGTATAACAGAGGAATTGAAATGTAATATTAACGGCTATATAGTTCTATGCCCGGGACTTGCGTGGTAGTGTGTATCTACTAAATATAATTAGTTAAACACTCTGTACCAATGTCTTCGAGTATGGATGTTACGTAGTAATAACCTCTGCCTAGTTAATAGTTTTTGCCTGTACGTATGCGCTTGCAAAGCGGCGTTTATTCTTAAACGTAAGCAGGTACTTCAATAAATGTGGATGTTTTATTGTATTGAGCAGGAAGTGTACCACGCAGGAACTCAACCAGAGAAGTTGTTCATATAAGCCTGTTACCCCATTCGTTGAATTACGTTGAGTTAGTCCTTGCCCAGCAGGGAAGTCTAACCACCGCTATCCAACCAGAAAGTGTAAATTTTGTGTGTTAGAATTGACGCTTTTTTTAAATGTCTTTACCATTAACATAAAAATAGGACAGAAACTTTGTTGCTTGCTGAGCTGTGGTCGAACTTCACTCTTTGAAGGTTATTTTACTTGCGAAGGTTCCCTCACAATGATCAAACCACTATAAAAATATCTTCATTATTATTCGTCCTACCATATCTTTATAAGAAAGGGGGTTAAGTATTAGTCAGTTTGTGTATGTATCTTTACGATAAAATGATCAATACGTCACAATGAATATTCTTTTCCACTATGCCAAGTGAGAAAATATCTCGGGAATCAAAAACTTTTGAGATGAGCTGCTGCAATGTAGTTTTCGACTGAAAAAAAAAGCTATTGTATACGGTTGATTTCATGTTTACAACTACTTTTATAGTTCCCAGATGTCTCTGCGCCAATTTATGATCCGTCTCTTTCTTCGTTTGACATGACATGGAAATACAAACCTGTGGATCCCCTTTTTGCGCATGGTTAGAAGAGATTACAGCTGAGCAGCCAGCTATATCTACGACGTATCCTTCAATATATTCAGTTAGAAATCTCGACTCACATCGTGACTCATATGTAAGAGCAAAAAATAACTATCCTACACTTCGGGGAAAACATGGTGGATGGTCCAGTTCATGTTATAGGAGTCTTAAAATTGGCTTTGCAAGGCGCAAGGTTCAAATTCCTGATAGGTTATGAAAATTAAGCTCCTCGCAATTTCCTCAAAACACTTACAGCAATTGCGAAGAAAGTTTCTTTTGATGAAGAAGTACTGACCTTCCTTCCACCCTTTTATAAAGAATCAACACAGTATCCCTCATGGTGTAACTACAATTTGAGCCTATCACAGTGAGGAGAAAAGATCTTACAGTCATCTAACGAAACAACTGAAAATTACGGAGAAGGCTTGCGTAACACATAGTTATGGTACGGATGCAGACAATCTGAAAAGATTTTATAGCATGAGAAGTGGTAGTTTTGTAGGCCATATTGGCCAAAGATAACACTTTCCCTGAGTGCAAGTACGAGGGAGATTGTCTCGATTCCAAACTTTATACTGCTCTCAAGTAGTCAGTCTGTGAGAGAGAGCAGTCTTCGTAGTCGGAAGTGTCTGGAAGCAGACGTGTGTACAGATGCAGAGGCGTAATTTCGGAATGCTGCTGTAATTTGAAAAATGTTAAAAAGATAATTTGCCGCATGTGCTATCTTAGCAGATAGTGGGATGTCTTGTTTAAGAAACATTTTCAGTTTTGATTTGTAAATTTTCGTACCTCGCGTTATTTGTTTATTACGGTAATGTTGTTTCTTTAGCCGGCCGTTGTGGCCAAGCGGTTAAAGGCGCTACAGTCTGGAACCGCGCGACCGCTACGGTCGCAGGTTCGAATCCTGCCTCGGGCATGGATGTGTGTGATGTCCTTAGGTTAGTTAGGTTGAAGTAGTTCTAAGTTGTAGGGGACCTTAGAAGATTAGTCCCATAGTGCTCAGAGCCATTTAAACCATTTTTTTTTGTTGTTTCTTTATCTCATATACTCATGAACTCAGGAAAGTAATACACCACTCTTTACCCCTTTACACTCAACGTAACTTTGGTTTAAAGAGTTAATCCTATGAAAGTTTAAAGTTTTGTACCAAGTATTAATTTCAACAGCATTGTGTTTTGTGAAACATTATAATAACAATGAAGTAACAATGATTAATAATGCAGTTTTCTTCACACCTTTTAAGGTTGCTGATTAAAACAGAGATCTAAAGCGGAATTAGTTTCCAGTTATTCGACAATAAGCCTTCACGTCCCACAGATCCATAAGTTTTAAAAGAAACGTTCCTCGGACTCAAACTGCAGTGAGCTAGATCTGACTTAACTTTAGCGGGCGGACGATGTTTCATAGCGCATAGCAAGATTAATTAAATAATGACAGTCACCGTGATTTATTACAGGTAGGCAACTACAAGACAAATAGTCTGACAATTTACCAACTGGTTAGCCGAAGAATTCATTATGACCAGAACTGAATATTGTTTTGTCTGCTTAGGGTACTGGAATCGCCTATTGGCAATACAGTAACGTTCTGATGTTACTTAGTTTAATGACTGTGTGAATGTTTTTCATTAGAGATCAGAGTATTGATTAATGACATCTGATAGGTCAGATGTGTTTCGTTCATGAGGTTTACATGCAGGGTACGTAATAATGCACATACGTTCTTACAATATAAAACATTCGTAAGCAGTACAAATAATGGTTATATTCAGCAGCTAGAGACCATAAAGCTATATTATACATAAAGACTGAAGTCTAAGGGCTTCATTGAGATCCAAAAGTTGAATGTCTCTTTAGGAAAGTCGTACATATAGGAAGCTAGAAAGCATAAAACTTACACTGATTTGTAGTTTCTTTCGAATACGCACTCATATGAAGCTGGGAAACTACTCCTGAGTAAAAGAACAGAAAACTTTCACAAGCAACCAGCTACGTTCGTAATAAATGTGCATCGAAGAGTTTATCACGTTCCTGGAGTCAAACGTGGATAAAACACGGTGTCACACCGCTACTGCTAAAGAGTAACAATCTAGTGTGAGAACAAACAGTGAATACAAGTCAGACCTAGCCTCGGAGTACTGGAACTTATTCATCGTTGTAAATATTGTACAAAAAATGTAATCATCAAATCTGCTACATACACGAAAACACTCTATTAGTCTATCTTGCACAGAAAGTAGGTATCCATTGTAATTTTGTGTAAGACATTTCTTAAAGAAAACTGTAGCACTCCTGATTCTGAAGTTTTTTTGAACAATGAGCAAGCGTCACGAAGTTGCTGAAGAACCTGAACTGGCAGTCTCTTCAAGGTGGGCGCATAAGTATCCCGCGAAATCTGACTTCCAAAGCCGGCTTTAAATGAGAAATTAAGGAAATTAATACAGCTCCTTACCTATCGCACCCGTAGGGATCGCGAAATGAAATTAGATTAATTGCAGCGACTTCAGTCGGGTTTAAACATTTAAGCAAATAGTTTTCTAGCATTCTATACTATAACGGAACAAGAAGAAACTCTGACAACTGGTTAACTGGAATGTACTCTCTGCCATGCACTTCACAGTGGGTTGCAGTGTATGGATGTAGATTGAGATGGAGATGTAGAAGGTTGATTTAAACACGCCGGTGCTTTACTAGGCATGGTCGTACTGAAAGAGCTATATCCTTTTTTTGTTTGTCTGTGAGTGTGTGTGTGTGTTTTTTTTTTTTTTTTTTTTTTTTTTTAATCATCGGTTTTCCCATCGATATTCTGGTCCCCCTTACCTTTCACAGACCTTAACATCCACTAATTCATATTTAGACGTTAACGCATTTAACGTAAATTTTCCTCTTAACGATAGCTAAATATTTAGTTTCGGACCTATAGTGCTATTGTATGGCTAATGTATGAATATGCTGCTATATGTACTTTATATCCTACGTAGCTTTGTTGATGACTGAATGATTTTGTATCGATATCCAGGTTCCTAAGTATTAAACCTTTTCGTCTGAAATCGATTGTAATTAGTGGAAAATAATAAGTACAGCTGGACATGACATAATAAAGAAGGTAATAAATACCAAATATTTTCCTTATTCAAATGTCTAACTGCTCACGTGACATCATCCCATGTCAGCAATAAGATTCTACATAGTTGGTGATACATTTTATAACCTTGGTTTTCATGCACTAGTTCCAGTTTCTACCAGCCACTGTGGCGTCAGCGTAAATATTTCTTGCCTTACCGAACTATTTTTCCTAGAAGTCATACATCAAGCAGAACAAATAGTAACAAGGCCTGGCCGTCTGCTATTCGTACACGTATGAAACGTTCGTCACTTGACGGAAGCTCACGAAGTACATTCTAAATCACCGCTTGCAATAGCTTAGAATCCGCCCAAGCGGATGGACGTGAATATTAACTTATTGCAGACTAGCTGTAGGGCGGAAAGTACAAGCGAGTGTGCGTTAATATGGCGCCCAGTCCACCATGCACGCATGTGTTCGTCATCTCACACGCTCCAGCGCGCAGCGGCGGCGACGGCAGCTATAAAGCCGATTGAGAGCTAATTTGTCAATACGCGACTATTGTTTATTACTCTGAATTAGCTTACGGCTGAAAAACAGGCTGCGTGTACTAATGCAATTGTATATGTAAAATTTGCTTTGCATGCTTCAATACCGCAGAATTTGTGCAAATAATACGATATATAGTAAACGCAAATCTGACGCGCAATGCGGTCCGCTAAATAGAGCTACCAGTATTTTTGATGTTATTTTAAATGCGCGTCGCGTGTATAAATTCGCTTATTTGGGAGATCAGTGCTGTGTTTCGCCGTTGTCGTGTAGCGTAGGATAAATGAAATTAAATGCTGTTTTAAATGTACGGGAAACCACAGAAAATCATTTCCTCCAAGCTTACTGTTTCTGATTCCTCTACTCGAAGACACGAGGTGCTATAGACTCCAACAACTATGCAGTATGTTAATGATTACAGATAAGATATACAATTCACGATAACCTTCTTTCACTTTTCTATTGTCATTTAACTTACAGCTATAAAACGACTGTACTCAAGAATTAATTTCTTCATGCGTGCTAAGTGTTCATTATCATTTAGGTTTATACGAAATGGAAAGAAGTTTAATGCAGTTGTCAACAGGTTTACACGCTTTTGACAATAACTTGAACACCCGACAACTGTGAACTGCTCATCTCGGAACTAAAATGCATAGAGCGGGAAGGACAAGAGAAACACAGTGCCAACGTCTGAAGATGATTAATGCGTTATGTACAAAGAAATAATTACTAACATAAAGACACCGGATACCTTGACGCCGGCAGTTGTGGCAGAGCGGTTCTAGGCGCTTCAGTCCGGAACCGCGCGACTGCTACGGTCGCAGGTTCGAATCCTGCCTCGGGCATGGATGTGTGTGATATCCTTAGGTTAGTTAGATTTGAGCAGTTCTACGTTCTAGGGGACTGATGACCTCAGATGATAAGTCCCATAGTGCTCAGAGCCATTTGAACCATTTTTGATACCTTGACACGAAAGGAGAAATATACAATACATAGGGTCCTTGGAATCGTATACATCATAGACACAAAGGCTTCCCGTATGTGAAAGTTTAAATTTAGGACAATTTTATTTATGGACAATTCTGGTAATATTCAGCGAAACTTAACTGATGATTTCTGAGCTATGTTTTCCGATTACCATGACCTGTCGCATATCAAATTAGTTGATAGGGCGCCTATGGTCTCCGCATCAAAAGCTACTTGTCCAACTAAACACAGTAGTTACAGGTTGTAAAGGGTGGCGGGAAGGGGGGGGGAGGAGGCATTAACATAAAGCAGGGGCTCTCCGAAGAGGAAACACTAGCTTAGGTTTTTGAGGGCTGTGCACGATATCTGCTGTATCTTTGCTGTCTGATCGCGTGGGCGTCTGCTTTACTTAATTTGTGAAAACTACGAAGATGTACATCATGGTAACTGCAAGAGATTTAAAACTCACTCCTCTTTAATTAAGAGTCCCGTGTTTTGTTGTTGTTGTTACTGTTCTGATTTTCAGTCCGAAGAGTGGTTGATGCAGTTCTCCACGCCACTTTATCTTGTGCAAGCCTTTCCATCTCCGAATAACTACTGAAAACGGCGTCTATTTGAGCATGGTTGCTGTAATCGTCTCTTGGTCTTCCTCAGCAGTTTTTACTCTCCAAAATTCCCTCTAGGACTAAACTGACGATTGATTGATGCCTCATGTGTTCCATCGACAGAACGCTTCTATTAGTCAAGCTGTGCCATTGTAAAATTCTTCCCCAGTTCGATTCAAACCGCTTTATTTATTCGACCTCTCCATCGAAACTTCGACATTTTTCAGTAGCACCACATTTATAAAGTTTCTGTTCTCTTCTTGTCTGAACAATTCATCGTCGACGTTTCATCTCCATAAAAGGCTACACTCCAAACAAATTAAATTGATTCTTTTTGCGGGACACGCAGAATTGTTGCTAAGATTTTTGATGATGAATGTTTCCTCTCCAGCTGACTTGACAAATACTTTATTTGGATAAAATCGTACTCACGAATCTTGTTTCAGGATGTAAATCCTATCTTCAGGCTTTTCATTGCGTAGGAGAAAGTCGTATCAGTAACGCAAAAAATTCGGTTAAATTTATCAAGTACATGAGAGAACCCGTGCGGTTGAGGCATGAAAAGGTTTTCTTTGTCAACCAGTACCACACCGGGTAAAGGAGGCCAAAACAGAGCCCAATCCACCGCGTTGACGCCTAACAAAACCGATCAGCAGACTTTCTCGTAGGCAGTCAGGCGCCTGAAGATCTACATCTACATCTCCTTGATTACTCTGCTATTCACAATTAAGTGCCTGAAAGAGGGTTCAATGAGCCTCCTTCTAGATGTCTCTATACCGTTCCACTCTCGAACGGCGCACGGGATAAACGAGAACTTAAATTTTTCTGTGCGAGCCCTGGTTTCTCTTATTTCATCGTGATGGTCATTTCTCTCTATGTAGTTGGTTGCCAACAGAATGATTTCCCAAACGGAGGAGAAAACTAGTGATTGAAATTTCATGAGAAGATCCCGTCGCAACGAAAAACTCCTCTGTTTTAATGATTGCCACTTCAATTCCGTATAATGTATGTAGCACTATCTCCCCTATTTCGCGATAATACAAAACGAGCCGCCCTTCTTTGAACTTTTTCAATACCATCCGTCAGTCCCACCTGACACGGATCCCACACCGCACTACAGTACTCCAGAATAGGGCAGACAAGCGTGGTGTAAGCAAGTCTCTTTAGTAGACCTGTTGCACCTTTAAGTGTTCTGCCAATGAATCGCAGTCTTAGGTTTGCTCTACCCACAACATTGTCTATGTGACCGTTCCAATTTAGGTTCTTTGTAGTTGTAATCCCTAAGTATTTAGTTGAATCTACAGCCTTCAGATTTGTGTGTCTTATCGCGATTTACATCCTGAAACCTGGGTCGTGTGTACGACGTCATCCGAAGAAAGGATTCGTGAAGTACAACTGTAGCGAATTTATACATCATGAAAACCTTAAATTTGTATTCGGTGTTAACAAATCTCTCTTCTTCCGAAATACTTTTGTTGCCACAGTGAATCTACGACTCATACTTGCTTCGGCCATCATCAGTTATTTGCTGTCCATGCCCAAAATTCATCAATTTGCCTGAGCGTGGCCTGATTCATTCCATTAGCTTTATTTTGCTTTTGTTAATTCTCATCTTACAATCTTCTGTAAAGACAATGTCCATTCTGTTTAGCTGCATTCACAAGTTCATAGCTGCCTCTGACAGATTTACAAGGTCACAGAGCTTTCATTTATTTTCCCTGAACCTTAATTCCTTTTTAATTTTCTTTTGGCTTCCTTTACCGTTTGCTCAGTGTTCAGTCTGAATAAAATCAGAGGTAGGTACAGCTCCGTCCTATTCCTTGTAAGCCACTCCTTTCCTTTCGTGCCCTTCTGGTCTTCTAAATGCCGCCTTGTTTCTGTACAAGTTCTATATGATCCTTCGCTCCCTATTTTTTATCCTTTCTAACCCTAGAATTTAAATAGCGCATTTCAATCAACACCCCCAAAAGCTTTCTCTACGTCTAAAAAAGGTGCAAAAATAGTTTTGTCTTACCTTAATGTATCTTCTGAGATACTATTGCGTATGTATACTGTGGTTTCTGTATTGCCTCGCATGTCCCAACATTTCATCAGTACCCACGCTGTTGTTCCCCGAGAGAGAATTCTACCTGCTTTTTCATTCCTCTTTAAATAATTCGTGTCAGCGTTTTGAAACCATGACCTATTAAACTAATAGTTCGGTAATATTCACATCCGTCCCCCTGACTTCTTTGGAATTACTACATTCGTTTTGAAATCTGAGGTATTTCGCCGGACTCATATATTATGACTTCAAGTGTAAAAGTTTTGCCTTGGCTGGTTATTTCAAGGATCTCAACAGTTACGAGCGAATGTCATCTACTCCACAGCTTTTGTGTAGGCCTATGTCTTTCAGCACTCTGTCAGATTCTTTACGCAGTATCGTATCTCCCATCTCATCTGGAACTATTTTCTCTCTTCTCCCTGCAATTCTGCCATGTTCATTTCCCCTGCATCGCCCCTATTCATCTTTCTTCCACCTTTGAGCTTTCCCTTGTTTGATTCGTGCTCTTATAAAGTTACATTTGTTCTCTAACCGTTCCTGCTTAACCATTTTGCAGTGTCTGTTTCAATTTTTAGACTTTCATGTTCCTTGTCGCCGGCTTCGTTTGCTGCATTTTTATTTTATTTTGTGCTTTCACGAATTAAATTAAATAAATCCTGTAATATCCACGAATTTTTACCAGGCCTTGTCATTTTATCCGTTCGACCGTCTGCTGAGTTCACTATTTCATGAGTCAAAGGTCTACTTCCCTACTGTGTTCCTTTCCCCAGTTTCAAACGTTATCTAATGCTCTTCCTGAAACTTTCAGCAGCCTCTGGTCTCCTCAGGTGCCATCTCCGTAACTTCATACTTTCTTGCAAATTCTTTAGTTCCAATTTACAAGAATCGACATCTACACTGGGAAATGATTACAGTTTAAAATCTACTGCTGAAGTCAGTCTTACAATCGTATAATTACTCTAAAACCTTCTGGTGTCTCCAGGTATCTTCCGCGTAGACACTCTTCTTTCACGGTTCTCAAGCAACGGGTTAGATACGATCAAATTAAGTTTTGTGCAAAACTCTGTCAAACAGCTTCCTTTTTCATTACTTCCCCCAGTCCATATTCTCCCATTAGTTTTCCTTGCCTTACTCTTTCTACGGCCGAGTTCCAGTCATCCAAAACAATTAAATTTTCGTCTCCCTTCACTGTCTGAATACTTCCTTTTACCTCATCATACATTCTTTCAGTCTCATCATCTGCGGATCTAGTACTCTGGTGGGTTTTGGCTTTATGGCTCTCTTGGGTACAATAATGGATTCACTATGTTGCTAAAAGAAATTTGCATTTCTATTTTCTTATTTATTAGTAAACCTACTCCAGCATTACCTCTTTCCTTATATATGCAACCTTGTACTCACCGGACCAGAAGTACTGTTCATCCTTTCACCGAACTTCACGAATCACCACTCTGTCTAACCTCAACATATACATTTTTCTTTCTAAATGTTGTAACCTAGAGACCTCTACAGATAACCCTCCGTTGTGGTTGTACTTACTGTACAACTATCTGTATCGCTGTGCATGCAAGCCACACCACCTCGACAATGTCTTTGGTTCATCCATGTCTTACGTACCACTAGCTACTTTTTGACCAAGAAATTGCGTTATTATTACGTGTTTCGGTTGCAACAGACGATGGGTGTTGAAAAGCTTTACACATAGTGAAAGACATTCTAAAAATTTTTGTTCTGGTACTTTTTTGGAGATAGCACTCTTTTCATTATAGACGATACGAAGTTTCTCAATTTTCCCTGTTACGAGTTACATATATTTATATAAATATTCTAAATAAATGGAAAATATATTTCTTCTGCCCCATACAGCTCTCGAAATAATGATGACAAAAAAACAGAGAAAGTATACGCCATACGGAATTTTACGTACAGTCACTCTTTCCACAGCCCATTCAGGAAGGGAAAAGAGAAGGTAGGGGGGGAAGCGGAACAAAACAGCCCTCTGTTACATACCGTAATGTGACTTCCAGTGTGTTGTTGCAGAGATAGATCACACATGGTCGTTGTTTGTAGAAAGAATCTGAATTCATAGCTAGGGGGTATTTTGTGTCCACTCATCAAGCGAGTGCACAGTTATCGACTTACTGTCTGGATGCTACCCGCCACGACTTCCTTTCCCGTGCCAAACGTCTCCTCTCAGAACGTAACCTACACGCAGCTTCTACAATTATCTATTAGGTATACTTCATACTCTGTCTTCCTCTGACATTAATTCCTCTCCTTCTTTTCCTATTTTCCCACTGGCCGTTGATTAACATACACTCAAGACCGAACTCCAGACAAACATTATTAGAAGTTTCTTTCTCTACGATTTCTCCGGATTTTTTTCAGTTGAGAATATCCTGTTTCAATGCTATTCTTTGTATCTTTTACCATCCATTCTTTGTCTGTAATGATGTGATTTGTTCCTGGGGTATCAGAAAACCTACACCTTGTCTACTGCGTGATCGCCGTTATACTTAGGTTTTCTCTAAACCAGTGTCCTTTGCTCAGTAGACTGTTCACTGCATTCAACACGTCCCTTAATCACCTCTGATTTTGACGGATGGCTGAAATCACGTCAGAGAATTTTATATTTGATATCCTTACATAATGCATGTTAATCTCACTACTGGAAATTTAACTTATCTATATTTCTTCTTCAAGGTACAATTTTGTCATTAGAGGGGCAGGAAAGGATCCCATCCTGTCACCCTTTTCAATCAAGGAGCTTCTCTCTCGATCGCCGTTTCTTATCGTTCCCTCTTGGTTCTTGTGCATGTTGTTTATCATTTTGCCTACTTCGCTCATAATGAATCACACAGTACGGCAATAAAGTATCAAGTGTGGGTATATTCTTAAATATGTAACTATTCTCTCAGTTGTCACAATTGTGCCAAAGGAAACAAGGTTTTACTTTTGCTCATTTTCCCTAAGTCATTCGAGGCGCAAATGTGATTGGCTCTGGTTCACTCCCACCACTGCACATTATTATAGCGACCATTAAGAAGATAAATAACGTGTTTTCACTTTATGGACACTTGGTACACTGATAATCATTACATTGTTCCACAACGGATTTTCTGCAAAAACCAAGGTAGGCCGTTTTTATAGAACTAGAGGCACTGAACATGTATATCATGATTAAAATTGTCTCCAAGCTCAGGATTACAAGTAAGTTGGGACTTTATTTTTGGTATCTATTGATACCGTAATCAGCAGAGTATATACGTTAACTTAACTAATTTATTCGCGCCATTTCTATGCTTTAATCTCGTAGTTACTGTCTGGAGCAACTCTGTGTAGCATCCAGCAGAAATCACCAATCACCAGCAATAGTACACTGTCCTGTGTAACACTGTTCCATGAGAGAATGTCCTGGTGAAACCGCTCACTGAATGTACAGTAATGCTCAAAAGTATCCGAACGACCTGAATTGCATTTCGTCTGATTCGCATGCAACCCACATAACGCAGCTGTCTAGCATGTCCTCTAATCGCTCCTTGGTACAGTCGTTTGACTATTGAAAATGGTTCCAACAAGTCACCACTAGAAAACACTGCTCCGTATCGCAATAATTCAAGATGTAAAGTAATACTACGATACTACAAATATCAGGGCACACCTTATCACAGGTAAGACTGTCCTTAAGGCTTGTAAGCTCACATTTATTACAATAAATGACACACCTGAAATGTTACAACATTCATTATTACGTCAGATAGGTAATGCACGTAGTAAGTAAGTCGTACTCATGAATTCCTCTTCAAATTTAAGTTATTCACGAGCAGCTAGTTGAGAATATGTATGGACTTCAAATGACACGACGAACCGTCTCAATCTGCACATAGATTCAAAACCAGGTCATGCAGACTAAGCAAAGATTTCGTGCCTGACGGAAACTAACAGTCATCCCTGATTAGGCATACAGACAGTGATATAACTCGACTTTAGACAGTATCGGTTGGCAAATATCAACTTTAAATTACATAACGCAAACATTTTTAACGGACGCGAATTCGTACCCAACACCTACTGTCCCTGTTAACGAACTACGAGAGATGTTAAATATTGCTTCTTAACAAGTAACTTATATGAAATGCCGTGAGGTAAAGCTTTGTGTTGGACAGGGATTAGAACACAGAACCTAATCGGATAGATATCGAAGCACAGTGAACTGTGACATATCGCATTTTCTCTCCAGTAGCTAGATGTTTCAACTGAAATGACGAGACGAAACATTAATTTTTTCCTTCACAGGACTCCAACCCGGCACCTATCGCTGTTATATTCTAGAGAAAACGAACGTTAAATATGGGTTTGTTGCACCAGCAGCGACATGTGAGCATGTTTGAACTGGAAATAATATGACGAAGAGTTCAGTGCTGACTGGGAATAGAGTTCCACACATATCGTTGTTGACTACACACAAAGAGACGTCAGCTACCGAATTTTTCTCCACCAGCAGCTCGAAATAATATCTTGAACTTACACTGATCTCGCAAATAGCTCTGTGTCTCTCTGGGAGTCAAAAACGTCAAATACCGTTTGTGTTGACAACGAATGAAATAAAAATTAAACATCGAAATTATTATCCTGCAGCAGATAGGTGTTCTCAATCTTGATATTATATAATGAAATCTTTAGTGCCGGGCCAGGATTCGAACCCATTCCAGCGCAATATATGGAGATGTTGAGGAATGTGCAGTTTTGAACAAACAACAAATTGCAGCCGAGCTGTATTGTCACGAAGGAAACAAATTCTGCGTTAAGGTCGGTCAGAGTTGCATTCCCAGTTCAGAATCAATTTTATCGACGTACAGAAGCTCAGATAACACATGGGATAAGTGTGCCGTGAACCTATATAGCCTTTGTTTCGTCACTAGAAATAAATAACTAGTATAAGAATGGTTACTGGTGATAAAGTTTCTACATGTCGCCACTCCAGATTTTATTGTGGCTCAACAGAACTTCTACATGGTAGAGAAGGAGTATCATCTTTAATGTGAATTTCAGACCACAATGCCATTATATCTTCTTCACTTGGTGTAGCCGAAAGAGAATGTAATCCCTCTCTCCCTATCTAAAATCACTGACCGAAGTTGGAATCGAACCCAGACCATAGATATATGAACCCAGCATCAGCCCAAAAGACCACCAAATCCTCTTCTTAGGTGCTCATTTTTCTATCATAACGCCGCTGTGCCACACTGGCTCAGAATTCTGACACACAGGCTCCCTGTATCAATTTGCAGCATGTCCAGTAAATTCATTCACTTGTTGACCGACTTACCATGAACTAGGTGCCTCGGCTGCCCAGTGCATACATTCAACTTTATTTTGTAATCACCAAAATAAAATCACGTAACTGCCACCAACACAGAACTGCCAACAGAGTAGCATGCAGAAATTTAAATGTAAAGTGTTCCTTTCTACTTGAGCTACTCTATTGCGCTACCTGTTTATTGAAAACGTCGTGCAGTGCAGAAGAAAAGGTATAACTGTTTGTCTCTCATAAGTATTGACCTGGCCATATGCATTATCCCACAGCGCTGTGGAATGCTGAAGTTGTGGAGGAATTGTTGTTCACTTCTGGAGGGGTTATAACTACATGTCAGCTAGTAGCGTAATGGTAAGTATCGCGCCCGGTAGATATGATGTCGCGAGTTCGCGTACATGCACTTTTATAATTTTTAAAACGCAATTCTGCTGTCTGCTAAAGTTGTCAATCTAATGGAACATGTAACATAATTCCCTTCACTTCTCAACCCAAAATAGTCGTATGCGGACAAAGGGCTAACTTCTGCGACATTTTGTTCATTTCAGGTTTAACAGACAGCCAGACAGTAAATGCAAATCGAAGCTTTTGTATTATGTATGGGTAGAGCACACCGTGCCAAAATACGTTGGAAAAGTATTTTCTGCATTAGCTGTCGTCTGGTAGTGGCATTTCATTCTTCTTCAACCCTTGTTTGAGAGCTTTAAATCAGAACAAGTTGTCTACATGCATATAATCAATAAACTGCATGGGCATTTTCACACTGTTATAGATAACATCAGAGAATTCACGTATATCGTTGATGATTAATTTCTCTCTCATGTTTACTATTGTTTTAACAACATTAAAAGAAACCTTACGAAAATTGTGAACCGTATTATAAAAAATGAAATGAAACTATCCACGATAACTTTACGACGAAACTATGCTTTAATAAAACTGAGTATCTGTTCACAAGCGTGCCTCTATCGTCACGAATTGATAAAATACTACTCACTTAGATTTTGATTGGGTCTGTGTTTAATTGGTATGCTGTGTCATACTCAACAGGTATGCAAATGTGGCATTTCATAAATAAAGTTATGTATTACTAGAAACCCAAAGTTTGCTTGTCAGCAGCGGAAAGAGGAGTTACCTGTTGTGCAGCATTGTAAGTTTTTCACCATGAGCCGAAAGTATTTTCTTGAGATTTTCTTAACGATGTTTGATCTGACTGCTTGTAGCTCTTTCAAAGAAGGGATAAAAACGCTACACTCAGGGAGACTGGAACTGCGCACCATAACAGACGCTTTTTTACATGTCAGCACGTTACCACAGAGCTGGCGAAGAAGTATGTGTCTTAGTTTCCTCTTACAAGACCATTAGTGGCTATAACTCGTAAACCGCTTTTCAAAAGACGAGATTAGTTGGGATTTCCAGGTGCAACGACGTTCCTGGGCTGAAAACCGTAAATTTACAATCTTCTGTTATACCTCAAGCGATAATAATTCAGATAATTCGATGGAAATGACAGGTAAAATCGAGTGAACTTCGATGCTTAATTCCTTGCACACCAGGAAGTAACTCGTCGATCACAGAGTTGCCAAACATACATTGCCTTGTTGCCAAATGTCAGTTAGAATACCAGCAGGAAGAAGACGAACCGATGCGATCTTACAGCGGGCTGGGAAGTGACCATAGTTGGAGTCTCCAAGTCGCGCCTGATTCGCATTTCTGTAACTAGGTTTAGGAACTGAAGCGTAGTTATTAATAATACTCAGAACTGACTGCAAACTAAGCATCATAAATCAGTATCTCTCATTGTTGAAACTTCCTGGCAGATTAAAACTGTGTGCCGGACCGAGACTAGAACTCAGGACCTTTGCCTTCCGCGGGCAAGTGCTCTATCAATTATCCTTTCTTTCAGGAGTGCTAGTTCTGCAAGGTCTGCAGGAGAGCTTCTCTTAAGTTTGGAAGGTAGGAGACGAGGTACTGGCAGAAGTAAAGCCGTGAGGGCGGGTCGTGAGTCGTGCTTGGGTAGCTCAGTTGGTGGAGCACTTGCCTGCGAAAGGCAAAGGTCCTGAGTCCGAGTCTAGGTCCGGCACACAGTTTTAATCTGTCAGGAAGTTTCAAATCAGCGCACACTCCACTGCAGAGTGAAAATGTCGTTCTGGGAAGTGTCATACTTGTTTTTATATTTCTTTCGTAAGTTTACTCAAAACTAAGAAACTCATTCACAGACGTTTTCGTGCCTCGACGATAGTCGAGCACAAAAAAAAGTGGTGTATGTGTGTGTGTGTGTGTGTGTGTGTCTGTGTGTGTGTGAGAGAGAGAGAGAGAGAGAGAGAGAGAGAGAGAGAGAGACAGAGAGAGAGAGAGAGAGACAGAGAGAGAGAGACAGAGACAGAGAAATCAAAAATAATGAGAGAGTAAAAAATTGTAAAGAAATTGAATCATGGTATCTAAAGAAATCTTTCATTATAATGACATGTTCAACATCATTACGAAATATCGTATTCATGATCTATGAAAAAAGAATTAATCTAATGTAATCCAATCTAATCATGTCATATTGATGACTAGCCATGAAGAGTCCTAAATTACCGAAATTTTTGCTAATACCAGTAACCAAATCTAAACTTGAAAACAAAAGACGACAGTTTTTGTAATAAACCGGGACTTCCATCAAGATCCTTTCGTCCCTGTTGACTAACCACGAAAGATGTCTGATATACCTCTATTCTGAAGTACTGAAGTAACAGTGTGAATGCATTTAAAGCAGAAGTGCATGGTGTGAAGTTCTGTGACGGAGATACGAACCCAACACGTAATCGGATTGTTAACTAAGTAAAATCAAATATTTCTTATTGGTTTTTCTTACCAGTTGCTAGGTGTTTGAATCTAAAATACGGATACAAACGTTTGTGCCTAAGCGACAGTCGAACTGCACACCTACCGTGCATGCACGAATATAGCTTAAGTATGAGTTGCTTACTCACCAATAGTAAGATGTGTGCGTGTTTGACCAGAAATAACGACACCTATTCCGATTATTGGCAACACATGAACAGACGTTAAAAATGTACGTTAAATTTCACTAACAATCCGATGTGCACGTGATAGGGCTTGAAATGAAATTATGAATATTTTTGTACTGGATCAGGATTCGGACCCACATACTTACCTTTGGAGGAGACCTAGAGAAGATTGCAGTTTTGAGAAAAGGAACGAAATGATTGAACTACACTGTTCCGAGAGATTCAATTCCTCGAAAGAGAAGATACGAATTCGAATCACAGTCCAGCACCAAATTTTTCAGCATCCATAGTTCAATCAAGTTCAAGTAAAGTAAGAGCCCTGTTCCTTTAAATGGCTATGGGTTCATCAAATAAAATAAAATCTTCTAACGTAAGTAGGTTTACTGACGACTGTATTTCTGTTCACCATGACTTCCGCTATGTCATTTCCCAACGTAAACCGGCTCTGCCCAGTTGATAATCAAGGAACGTGATGTTTAATGCGGATTCTTTATTATAACGTCTTGATGTTACCAGGGGTAAAGTAAATCTGTTTGTGCTTCTTAAAAGTAAATGACTGAACCCACGCATTGCATCTGTGATAGTTCGTTCCGCCAGACCATTGTTGCCACATTTCCCAGCCCCAGGAGTGTGCTGTAACAGATGATGTGCTTAGCTTACAAAATTAATCACGGTGGAAAAAACGCTAGTCTGTTAAATGGTTAAGTAGAAGCAAGCTTCTGAGACGGAGATTATGCTATTCTCATGTCAGCAGCATGTAAAGACTCTTCTAGGCATCATAGGGTCGATGTGAAGCCATTTTGAAATTTTCACATATTCAGCAAATGTCTTAGTTCGATAAAATCCACTGGGAAGTGTGAAGTTACCGGATAATTCGATTATTACCGTCATTATTACTAACATTTTCTTCATACCGCAGCTGGAACACTCTACTTGAAGATCATTTGATGCCTTTTGGTCACTATAGAAGTTGTTTCCTTAGAACAGGTTATTTCCCTGTCTACGGAATCCTTTTCATGTTAATATTAAACATCAGTAATTATTCGTAGATTACATTAAAACTAAAGTAATTGATGAAGACGTTACTTGATAACCAAAACGCGCTGCCTCTCTTCATTTACTTGTACCTAGAAATGGCTATCGAGTACTGCCAAACCAAAAGCCAAGAGATCTTACTGCCTTCCGATATACATCGCTGTCAGTTCTACCATATGATTTGGTCGTCATGACCTGTTTCAAGATGTGTATGACAGACAATGTTTTAGAAAATCGATTGTTTTCCTCTGCAATAAACAGAAATATTTTCATTCTAAGCTATCCAAGTACAAAATTTTCGCAATATTAGTTCAAATTTAATATTCGTTTATATGATGTAGGAAAGTATTTCACAGTTGCAAAACTCGTATCCGACTCATTGACCTTACACTTGGTCGCTGACCATAAATTCCAGCTCAGAGTGACACCAGATTAAGTAACCTAATGTAGCGAAGACTGTATGCCAGTGCTCTTTCTCACCGGAAATTACGCAATTCACTCATTGGGCTCCATAAGTACACTGTAATTTCTGTGTGTATGCAATGCATACGGATTAGAATTTAGTGGTGCTCTCTCTTCCACTTCTGTATACAATATGCCTGACCTAAACGGGCCCTTTATGATTACAGGCCCTGGGTAGTGCAACATCATACTGACAACAGTAATGTGCTTATACTGACAATCTGACTGTTCGTTTTACCTGATTTTGTAACCATTTAAATAAAACATGACCACCAGTGGGAGACATTTCGTCCCTATTTTCCTTCTGTGAAATTTGTCAGTAAGCTTTTTGCCTTCCAGCCAGTGAAATGCGCAAGAGAACGGCCGGTAAATGATTCGCAAACCACGATTTAGTGCCGTTAAGACGATTTATTTAAACGTCACTAGACTGCACATAGGTGCAATCGATTTCGAGGTGCAAAGTGTTTGTTATCTTACTTTTGTGACAGGTGGGCATAAGTGATTTCCAAAGACTTCTTGTTGTACTGAAATAATCTTTTGTCACAAAGTAACAAGGTGTTTTATTCGTGTATATTTTGTAGGAAACTGTAATCGTGATGGAAGATTATACACCTGAATGTTTGACACAACTGGTAGGAGAAGACGCTGCATATTAACCTAATCCCGCGCCTCCTCTCCATATCGTCCTTTGACACGAGCACGGGATTCTCCTCGCATACCGCTACAGAGCAGGTCCTAGCACAGCTGAGAACTGGCAACGTCGTCACAAACATTAGGCAACATTGTGACAGTGCAATCAGTTCTGCGTATGGTACTGAATTGACTCGCTAAATTCACTTGATATTCCCTTTCCATTTGAATGACTCGTGCTATATAATCCTCATGGAAACTAAGACACTGAGACAGAAAATTCAATTTTTTGCCTAAAGAAATGCTATTCTTCACATAAGTGACAACTTTTATTATCTTTCACGATGCGTTATGAGGCTGAGCGACAAATACCATGATGAGAGTGGCGTACAGGCGGCAGTGTGTCCGTAGCCCGGTGGTGCCGCCCGTGTCTCGGGTCAGAACGGCTCAATCAGTCGTCAGTTCTAACCGTGGTAGGGGCCAGCGCATGAGAGCTCTTTTTTCTGATATATTTTATGGAGCTGCGAATTTCCAGAAAAAATTCTGTATCGAAATCTGAAGAAAACCTTCACACATCAAACCCTCTTGGTAGTTCGACACTGTAAGTTGTGTTAATGGTCATAGATCTTTGCTTTCTGACTGCCAAGCTGCTTCGAAATACCAGCGTCTCTGAAGAAATTCGAATCGACCATCAGCGATACGAACTTCAATATTGTTCTTAAAACTCACATGTCAGGGTGATAAGTATGAAGGAAATGAACCTCTTGCTTACTATAGGGCCTCTATGATAAATTTCCACAGTAGCAATTAGGAACTCCCTGCACACATTTGCTAACAGCGGCTCTAGCAACTTACTTTCTCTCTGGGTAGCTTCAAATATGGGCAATTTTGTCGCCTTAAATCCAGTTGAATATTTTAAATATCACTTGTGAACAGCGTTCACATCTCCATTAATTAAGGTATAGACCTCAAAACAAGTAATTTGCCTCAGTAGCTATAGAGCAGGTTCTGATAGGTATTCACACAATCTTTTGCATCCATTTACCATAAAGAATCAAAGAAAGAAATCAAACACGTTACATTGCATTTACTCTCTGTGCCTTGGCAAACTCATATGAATCCATGACAATAAAAAATTATTTTAGGAACCTCCCGTGAAAGGAAAAAGAACAGAATGTGACGCTTTGATTGTAGTGCACTGGATCAGAAACAATGAAATTAATTCTGTGCCACATTGATGTATTGCATTCTAGTGTAATAAAATAATCGTCAAATAAAAACGGTTTTGTGCCTCCTTCGCTATCAAGAGTGAAACACAAATCGTAGACAGATTTTATGGGTCACCACTCAACAACATTAAAGCATTTTACATGGTCGAGAGTGCGGAGTGGAGCAGACGTTGTCGGGAGAAGGCGAGACAATGCAGTGCCTCAGCCCCCGCCGGTAGGCAGTAAACGGGTCCCAGAGAAGTCAGACGCATGCGGTGTTCAGAGGCAGATGGCCGACAAAGAAATCTTGTTGGACCAAACTGTTATTACCAGTGTGACAGAAAGCGAAATCTATTGTAGATTCGCTTGAATTACAATCATAGCTTCAGCACCGAGAGGAAAGGGGCGATATAAACTTTGTCGACGTGTGCTTTTGGTTACCAGACGTCGTATTAGCTAGTCTCGCGTTTTACCTCAAGACTACGGTCGTAGTCAAGAATAAAGTACTAAGACTGAAGTCAAGACTTCCTCTGGGAAGTGTCGCAGTCTACAATGCTGCCAGATCGAGCATATTGCCGGACATAGGATTCTGAGAGGAGCACGACTGTATTGCTCACCTTACGTGAACGACTTGGCGGTCAATTTTTTTGCTCTAAGAGTGTATCTATAACACATATTGCACGCTGAAGACCCAGAAGAATTACAAAACAAAAGTAGTTTATGAGAGCAATGTTAACTATAGCGTTCGAAGTATTCACAGTATTGTATACGTGTGTGTAATCAGCTACCAATGCCCACTCAAGGAAGACAAGGATACACAGTCTAGCTTCAATATTATAAATTCGCCTCAGTTTGCGGATGAACTCAGACTTAGGTCGATAATCATTTTGAATATTTAGCAGTACTGTACCAATTGGTGCTAAACTCGCTTTCAACCTATGATCCCACAGCTACAGGAACACTACTTGTGATACCTCATAGACAAAATACTTACGCAGTGCTATCAGACGAAAACATCAACTTGACACAAACAGTATGAAGTTTGTTTTACAACCTTCGTACCTGAATAATGAGCTTTTTCCTATTTGAAATGTCTGTGAATATTGCTGCTTGAGACGATCTAAGACGAAACTAAATTCCTTCAGCTACGACAATGTTTAAAGAAATCGTCTTAACGGCACTAAATGCTGGTTTGTGAATCGTTTACCGGCCGTACTCTGCCGCATTTCACTGGCTGGAAGGCAAAAACTTACTGACAAATTTCACAGAAGGAAAAGACGGACGAAATGTCTCCCACTGAAAGGTCATGTTGTTTTATTTAAATGATTACAAAATCAAGTAAAACGAACAGTTAGGTTGTCAGTATAAGAACATTACTGTTGTCAGTATGAAGTTGCACTACCCAGGGCCTGTAATCATAAAGGGCCCGTTTAGGTCAGGCATATTGTATACAGAAGTGGAAGAGAGAGCACCACTAAATTCTAATTCGTATGCATTGCATACACACAGAAATTACTCTTACAGTGTACTTATGGGGCCCAATGAGTGAATTGCGTAATTTCCGGTTAGAAAGAGCACTGGCAAACAGTCTTCGCTACATTAGGTTACTTAATCTGGTGTCACTCTGAGCTAGAATTTATGGTCAACGACCAAGTGTAAGGTCAATGAGTCGGATACGAGTTTTGCAACTGTGAAATACTTTCCTACATTATATAAGCGAATATTAAATTTGAACTAATATTGCGAAAATTTTGTACTTGGATAGCTTAGAATGAAAATCTTTCTGTTTATTGCAAAGGAAAACAATTGATTTTCTAAAACATTGTCTGTCATACACTACTTGAAACAGGTCTTGTCGATCAAATCGTATGGAAGAACTGACGGCGACGTATATCGGAAGGCAGTAAGATCTCTTGGCTTTTGGTTTGGCAGTACTCGATAGCCATTTCTAGGCGTAAGTAAATGAAGAGAGGCAGCGCGTTTTGGTTATCAAGTAACGTCTTCATCAATTACTTTAGATTTAATGTAATCTACGAGTAGCCTAATTTCTGATGTTTGATATTAACATGAAAAGGATTCCGTAGACAGGGAAAGAACTGTGTTTGGTTTGTATCTCTGTCACAGAACTTCACATCATGCACTTCATCTTTAAATGCATGCACACTTTATTACTTCAGACTTGAGGTATATCAGACATCTTTCGTGGTGAATTAATAAGGACGAAAGGGTCTTGACAGAAGTCCCGGTTTATTACAAAAATTGTCGTCAATTATTTTTCAAGTTTAGATTTGGTTACTGGTATAGGCAAAAACTACGGTAACTCATGACTCTCCATGGCTAGTCATCAATATGATATGATTAGATTACATTAGATTAATTCTTTTTTCATAGATCATGAATACGATATTTCGTAATGATGTGGAACGTGTCATTCTAATGAAGGATTTCTTTAGATACCATGATTCAATTTCTTTACAATTTTTTTCTCTCTCTCTCTCCCATTCTTTATGATTTCACTCTCTCTCTCTCTCTCTCTCTCTCTCTCTCTCTCTCTCCCCGTCACACACACACACACACACACACACACACACACACACACACACACACTTTTTTTTCATTTGTTTGTTGTGCTCGACTATCGGCGAGGCACGAAAACGTCTGTGAATGAATTTCTTAGTTTTGAGTACACTTACGAAAGAAATATAAAAACAACTATGAGAGTTACTGATTTATGATGCTTAGTTTGCAGTCAGTTCTGAGTATTACTAGTAACTACGCTCCAGTCACTAAACCTAGTTACAGAAATGCGAATCAGGCGCGACTTGAAGACCCCAGCTATGGTCACTTCCCAGCCCGCTGTAAGATCACATCGGTTCGTCTTCTTCCTGCTCTTATTCTAACTGACATTTGGCAACAAGGCAATGTATGTTTGGCAACTCTGTGATCGACGAGTTACTTCCTGGTGTGCACGGAATTAAGCATCGAAGTTCACTCGATTTTACCTGTCATTTCCATCGAATTATCTGAGTTATTATCGCTTGAGGTATAACAGAAGATTGTAAATTTACGGTTTTCAGCCCAGGAAAGTCGTTGCACCTGGAAATCGCAACTAATCTCGTCTTTTAAATAGCGGTTTACGAGTTCTAGCCACTAATGGTCTTGTAAGAGGAAACTAAGACACATACTTAATCGCCAGCTCTGTGGTAACGTGCTGACATGTAAATAAGCGTCTGTTATGGTTCGCAGTTCCAGTCTCCCTGAGTGTAGCGTTTTTATCCCTTCTTTGAAAGAGCTACAAGCAGTCAGATCAAACATCGTTAAGGAAATCTCAAGAAAATACTTTCGGCTCATGAAAAACTTACAATGCTGCATAACAGGTAACTCCTCTTTCCGCTGCTGACAAGCAAATTTTTGGGTTTCTAATAATACATAACTTTATTTATGAAATGCCACATTTACATACCTGTTGAGTATGACACAGCATACCAATTAAACACAGACCCAATCAAAATCTAAGTGAGTAGTATTTTATCAATTCGTGACGATAGAGGCACGCTTGTGAACAGATACTCAGTTTTATTAAAGCATAGTTTCGTCGTAAAGTTATGGTGGATAGTTTCATTTCTTTTTTATAATACAGTTCACAGTTTTCGTAAGGTTTCTTTTAATGTTGTTAAAACAATAGTAAACATGAGAGAGAAATTAATCATCAACGATATACGTGAATTCTCTGATGTTATCTATAACAGTGTGAAAATGCCCATGCAGTTTATTGATTATATGCATGTAGACAACTTGTTCTGATTTAAAGCTCTCAAACAAGGGTTGAAGAAGAATGAAATGCCACTACCAGACGACAGCTAATGCAGAAAATACTTTTCCAACGTATTTTGGCACGGTGTGCTCTACCCATACATAATACAAAAGCTTCGATTTGCATTTACTGTCTGGCTGTCTGTTAAACCTGAAATGAACAAAATGTCGCAGAAGTTAGCCCTTTGTCCGCATACGACTATTTTGGGTTGAGAAGTGAAGGGAATTATGTTACATGTTCCATTAGATTGACAACTTTAGCAGACAGCAGAATTGCGTTTTAAAAATTATAAAAGTGCATGTACGCGAACTCGCGACATCATATCTACCGGGCGCGATACTTACCATTACGCTACTAGCTGACATGTAGTTATAACCCCTCCAGAAGTGAACAACAATTCCTCCACAACTTCAGCATTCCACAGCGCTGTGGGATAATGCATATGGCCAGGTCAATACTTATGAGAGACAAACAGTTATACCTTTTCTTCTGCACTGCACGACGTTTTCAATAAACAGGTAGCGCAATAGAGTAGCTCAAGTAGAAAGGAACACTTTACATTTAAATTTCTGCATGCTACTCTGTTGGCAGTTCTGTGTTGGTGGCAGTTACGTGATTTTATTTTGGTGATTACAAAATAAAGTTGAATGTATGCACTGGGCAGCCGAGGCAGCTAGTTCATGGTAATTCGGTCAACTAAGTAAATGAATTTACTGAACATGCTGCAAATTGATACAGGGGGCCTGTGTGTCAGAATTCTGAGCCAGTGTGGCACAGCGGCGTTATGATAGAAAAATGAGCACCTAAGAAGAGGATTTGGTGGTCTTTTGGGCTGATGCTGGGTTCATATATCTATGGTCTGGGTTCGATTCCAACTTCGGTCAGTGATTTTAGATAGGGAGACACAGATTCCATTTTCTTTTGGCTACACGGAGTGAAGAAGATATAATGGCATTGTGGTCTGAAATTCACATTAATGATGATACTCCTTCTCTACCAAGTCGACGTTAGGTTGAGCCACAATAAAATTTGGAGTGGCGACATGTAGAAACTTTATCACCAGTAACCATTCTTATACTAGTTATTTATTTCTAGTGACGCAACAAACGCTATGTAGGCTCACAGGACATTTATCCCATCTTTTATCTAAGCTTCTGTATGTCAATAAAATTGGTTCTGAACTGGGAATGCAACTCTGACCGCCCTTAACGTGGAATTTGTTTCCTTCGTGACAATACAGCTCGGCTGCAATTTGTTTGTCAAAACTGCTCATTCCTCGACATCTTCATATATTGCGCTGGAATGGGTTCGAATCCTGGCCCGGCACTAAAGATTTCATTATATAATATCAAGATTGAGAACACCTATCTGCTGGAGGATAGTAATTTCGATGTTTAATTTTTTTTTCATTTGTTGTCAACACGAACGATATTTGACGTTTTTGACTCCCAGTGAGACACAGAGCTATTTGCGAGATCAGTGTAAGTTCAAGATATTATTTCGAGCTGCTGGTGGAGAAAAATTCGGTAGCTGACGTCTCTTTGTGTGTAGTCAACAACGATATGTGTGGAGCTCTATTCCCAGTCAGCACTGAACTCTTCGTCATATTATTTCTAGTTCAAACATGCTCACATGTCGCTGCTGGTGCAACAAACCCATATATAACGTTCGATTTCTCTAGAATATAACAGCGATAGGTGCCGGGTTGGAGTCCTGTGAAGGAAAAAATTAATGTTTCGTCTCGCCATTTCACTTAAAATATCTAGCTACTGCAGAGAAAATGCGATATGTCACAGTTGATTGTGCTTCGATATCTATCCGATTAGGTTCTGTGTTCGAATCCCTGTCCAACACAGAGCTTTACCTCACGGCATTTCAAATAAGGTACTTGTTAAGAAGCAATATTTAACATCTCTCGTAGTTCGTTAACAGGGACAATAGGTGTTGGGTACGAATTCGCGTCCGTTAAAAATGTTTGCGTTATGTAATTTAAAGTTGATATTTGCTAACCGATACTGTCTAAAGTCGAGTTATATCACTGTCTGTATGCCTAATCAGGGATGACTGTTAGTTTCCGTCAGGCACGAAATCTTTGCTTAGTCTGCATGACCTGGTTTTGAATCTATGTGCAGATTGAGACGGTTCGTCGTGTCATTTGAAGTCCATACATATTCTCAACTAGCTGCTCGTGAATAACTTAAATTTGAAGAGGAATTCATGAATACGACGAACTTACTACGTGCATTACCTATCTGACGTAATAATGAATGTTGTAACATTTCAGGTGTGTCATTTATTGTAATAAATGTGAGCTTACAAGCCTTAAGGACAGTCTTACCTGTGATAAGGTGTTCCCTGATATTTGTAGTATCGTAGTATTACTTTACATCTTGAGTTATTGAGATACAGAGCAGTGTTTTCTAGTGGTGACTTGTTGGAACCATTTTCAATAGTCAGATGACTGTACCAAGGAGCGATTAGAGGACCTGCTAGACAGCAGCGTTATGTGGGTTTAATTCGAAGCAGGCGAAATGCAATTCAGGTCGTTCGGATACTTTTGAGCACGACTGTATCACAGATCTCTGGGAAAGCACCGAGATGCGAATAAATGAAGTGAATCTTCAGGGTTATGTTGCACCCAATGATCTTATAAACATGAATGAGTATCGACAAGGTTCCAGTAATTTTCGGCTTTCCTAATTCCAATGAACAATGTTGTCGCGCTACGAAAACAATGGCACACCTGTAAGTGTTCGCAGGTTAGAGTGGACTCAAAGTGTGTCCCCAACAGCTGCGGTATCTGTGGACCAGTTAATATCCTCATTGTGATATTCTCTGCACTATGCCGTGGAAACTTCATACGCAAATACGTTACTGCAGCTTCATTCCCGTGCATAGCCTTAGCGTTTTCTGCAATGAGTTCCAACATAATGAGAAATCGTGACAGAACAACTTTGTTTGGATTGACTTGAGGTTCTTCTGAAATAGTTTTTTCATCTAGGTAACAAAGCTGTTAGTGCAGGTCATTCCACATGTGTTCTTCTCTTCCACGATTATGTCACTCACACAGTAGCAACAGTACTTAAACTAATCCCTTTGCAAACCCAATAAAATCGCAATGCCTTTGAAATCTCCACAAACTGGTCATCCATGATTATTGTAATTATCGCAGTGTACAGTGGATTTTAAGATGATACAATTTTCTGTAACTAAGGCAACATGAGCGACGTGGATGGATGGTCTTTGATTGCTGTTGTGTAATAGGACTAAATCTGTAAAGAGTCCCCTCTCGTATGGATCGTATGTAACGTTCAGATCTTCCAACAAACAGTCAATCATACAGCGGAGTGTAATGCCACCTTCAGTACTGAAATCTCACTGGGATTGTTGCTGAGTCTCAAGAAATATCAACGAGGAAGTTCCACTGCTGCAGTAGTGAGGCCAAGAGTCCTGCTTTACGCTCTGCAAGACCTAAATCTGTAAAAAGATCAATGAATTCTCACTGTTTGATTTTATGTGGTTCTCCAGATGATGAGTGATGTAAATATAGGGTCAGTCTCAGTGACGAAGGACTGACGTTTTTCGGCTGTATGCGTCGGTTCAGCATCATCGCTGCCACTACTTGGTGGTGGTACGTGTGGGGAGCAGGAACTGGTAATCCCTCGCCATGAGCCACAGGGCGAATGGCAGATGCATTGTCGGTGTACAGAATATTTCTCTTCATGTTAGTTCTGACCCATTTTCTCAATGCAGGTACCATACAAAAATAGCAATCACATGCATGATTTGTGGGTTCGCTCCAAATAACTGGCGCACCAAACTGCGTGGAGACGTTTTTACTATATATCATAGCATTCACGATTACAAGGTGCAAGACATGTGGGGATCCTTCAGTTTATCTTGGTCTCCAACCCCACATCCGAAATACAAAGTATGTGCTTGGTTCACTTCTTTAGTCAGTGGTTACCATGTTGAAACTCAGGTAATATCTCCACAAATATGACGGAAGTTATACGGTCTCTTGCTGTATTTTTGTGAAGGCGTTCACGTGCACATTAACACAGTTCTTCAGTATTAACACTTCATCTCAGATACGTTCACTGCCAACGTCCACGACAATCGTTCAAGTAACAAGTAAACTAAAGCAGCACAAGAGCTCGCAGCCGTGACAAACGATGGTTAAAATCGCACCTGATATCTGTTTTCGACAGCGTTCACGTGGCTGGATAGTCTGCACATGAGCTGTGGTAAATAAATAAACGTAAATGTTGTGTGACTAGGGCCTCCCGTCGGGTAATCCGTTCGCCGGATGCAAATCTTTCGATTTGACGCCAGTTCGGCGACTTGCGCGTCGATGGGGATGAATTGATGATGATTAAGACAAAACAACACTCAGTCCCTGAGCGGAGAAAATCTCCGACCCAGCCGGGGATCGAAGCCGGGCTCTTGGGATTGATATCCTGTCGCGCTGACCACTCAGCTCCCGGGGGCGGACATGAGCTATCGTGTACATCAGTGTTGCACCCAACTCACTCATTTACGACAGCGGAATGCTTTGCATGTGGTTCCTATAAGTGTGGTTATGAGACGTAAATACTATTGCATCAATCTACACTGAAGAGCCAAAGAAACTGTTACACCTGCCTAATATCACGTAGGGCCCCCGCGAGCACACAGAAGCACCGCAACACGACATGTCAACGACTCGGATAATGTGCTGGGGGAATTGAGACCATGGATCCTGCAGGGCTGTCCATAAATCCCTAAGTATACGACGGGGTGAAGATCTCTTCTGAACATCTGGTTGAAAGGCATCCCAGACATGCTCAATAATGTTCATGTCTGGGAAGTTTGGTGGCCAGCGGAAGTGTTTAAACTCAAGAGTGTTCCTGGAGGCACTCTCTACCAATTATGGACGTGTGGGGTGTCACATTGTCCTGCTGGAATTGCCCAAGTCCGTCGGAATGCACAATGGACATGATTGCATGCAGGTGATCAGGAAGGAGAGTTACGTACGTGTCACCTGTCAGAATCGTATCTAGACGTATCGAGGTCCCATATCACTCCAATTGTACACACCCCACACCATTACAGAGCCTACACCATCTTCAAAAGTCCCCTGCTGAAATGCAGGGTCCATGTATTCAGGAGGATGTCCCCATACCCGTGCACGTCCAACTGCTCGATACAATTTGAAGCAAGGTTCGTCCGACCAGGCAACATGCTCCCAGTCATCAACAGTCCACCGTCGGTGTTGACAGACCAAGGTGAAGCGTAAAGCTTTGTGTCGTGCAGTCATCAAGGGTACGCGAGTGGGTCTTTAGCTGCGAAAGCCCATATCGATGATATCCCGTTGAATGGGTCGCACCCTGACACTTGTTGATGGTCCAGTGCTGAAATCTGCAGCAATATGCAGAAGGGCTGGCTGCAATTCTGTCACGCTGAACGATTCTCTTCAGTCGTTGTTGGTCCCGTTCTTGTAGGATCATTTTCCGGTCTCAGCGATGTCGGAGATTTGATGTTTTACCAGAGTCCTATTAGTCAAGGTACACTCATGAAATGGTCGTACGGGAAAATCCGCTCATCGTCGCCACCTCGGAGATGCTGTGTCCCATCCCTCGTTCGTCTACTGTAACGCCACGTGCAAACTCACTACTACATTGATGACCTGCGATTGTAGCAGCAGTGACCTATCTAACAACTGTCTTGTATAGGCGTTGCCGACCGCAGCGCCGTATTTTGTGTGTTTACATATCTCTGCTTTAGAGTACACGTGCGTATACCAGTTTCCTTGGCGCTTCAGTGTATAAAGCACGGCTACTCTCATTTCTGTAAAACAATGAAAAGTGAAAATTTGTGAAATTGGCGATATTGAATAGCCTCTAGTAGCGCAGTGGATGCGTGGCACTGCAAGAAATGCATGTACGAGGAGCACAGACGAGTGGAGAATCATTCTAGAGATTATACGGGACTCAAATGGAGAAATCCCCTGACAAAAACTACTTTGGTAAGGGGTAGACAGTTATGGCCCACAGTCTGGGAATAAGTACTTCGGAAACAGCGACACTGTTCGGCTGTTCACAGTCGTGAGCACCTATGGAGGTGGTTGATAGACGGTGAAATCACTATTAGGTGACTAAGTGTTGTACGTATGGTATTCATCACTGAATGTGGAGATCGGAGGCTTGCCCACTCAGCAAAGCCACGTAGGCGGTTATCCGTGGCAGATACAGCGACCAATTACAAAGCTGGGCAGGCACAGTCGTTTAGGAGCACGCTGTTCATCTCATACTGTTCAATGAAAAGCTCCCCTGCGTGATCTTATGTTGACCAAACTACAATTACGTTTACAATAGGCATGGGACAACGAGATAAGGCCATGGAATAGTAGAAACCTGTTGCCTGGTCGTTTAATCACATTTCTTATTACAAAATGTCAATGGTAATGTACGGATACGACATGACCCAGGCGAACAGCTGCTCGAAACATGCACAGCGTCAGGAGAGCAGCCTGGTGGGGGAAGGCTTTGCTACGTGGCATACGTACTGGGTTTATACGGGACCTATGATAGTAATAGAAAGCCTCCTGACAGCGGCGAACTATTTGAATATTACTGAGGACCGTCTGCATACTTTTCTGCTTGACGTCTCCCCCATAATGAGATGGCATCTTTCAACAATATAACTGCCTGTGTCACAACGCCAGGATCGTGATGCAGTGGCTTGAGTAGCATGACAGCGATCTCATGCTGATGTCATCGCTGATATAAACACAATAGGTGCGATGAGGAATGCTATCGCGTGGAAGCTCCACGCTCGCGAACTGTCGTCCCGTAATTTACGTGAATAGCGTGACCACATACCTTCTACCAAGAACGTGTCGAATCGCGCCACGCAGAATCGCTGCTGTATTGTGTTGCTAAGCCGGACCAATACTCTATTAAACGGGTGATATTTAATCTCTTCATTGTGTTGTTGATAGCAATAAGTATTTCAGATAGGACAGTTAAGCTATTCACTCACTTGCCGTTTATAAAAGGAATATACATGATTACAGCCTAGTCGTTACATTGGTATGTTTTGGGAGCCATTACTCTCGAACAATATGAAGCACTCTAAGGAAAGAGACGTGGTGCGGAAGCATTTTGGCAAGTTCAGGAAAGACACCGAAATAAAACACTGCTCGTCCATGTAACCGTGCACAGTGAAGATGCAGGTGAGACTTCGATTTCGGCCTACTTACTTTTTGAAGTCCATTCGTTGCGTAATTGTCGTCTCTCGCTGTTGTCTGCTAACCGAGATAACAATAGTGTGTTATGTGATCATTACTATTTAACTGGCTCCAATAATGGTAGTGGACAACGAATGTTCAAATTGAGCAAAAGCATTCTAGGGAATGCCCCATGGCAATATAATAGGATCACTTACCGTGTGAATATACATAAGCAGTTCATGAGACAGGAGTAGCAACACTCTGAGCTAGTTCTATGATCATTCTGTCGCCCACACAAAATAACTGTGTTGATGAACGATCTAGTGTTTTCGCCTGATGTAAATAATGTCACCAGTCTATCGTGAATAACGTCTAGAGATTACTGGACAGTGTCAGTTTGTGTAGAGTTTACTTACACACGCTCTTTTGTATCTAGTATTATTATTACGACGTGATGTGTAATGGAACGAATTAGTGAAGTCAGTAATAGGGCAGCTGAATACAAGGTCTAGTCACATTAATGTGACCACCGCCACTGTTCGACGTCAACGACCAATAAACTCTCAAAGACGACAGGTAGTAGCACCAGCAATGTAGGGTAGATAAAGGGTGTCAGGGGGGATGAGGGAAATAACGGAGCCGTTGCCGTAATGCGCAAACGTGGCGATTAATCATAGGTCCAAGAGTACGTGGTAATCGACTTTGGGGCCAAGGATGGAAGCATTTCTGAAACGGTTAAATCTGTAAATTGTTGGCGTCCCGCCGCGGTTAAAGTCCATATCAAACTGGCCCATCCAAGACTGGCTCGAGGCAACTGTGGTACACCACGGGACGTAGAGGAAACGACGGCTCCGAAGATGTCTACAGGTGAAGAGACTTGCAACTGTTGAGCACCTGACCGCCCAGATGAACGAAGGGGCTACCAACAGTGTCTTCTCAATGACCGTTCAGCGAATGTTGCTGCTTCTGTGCATCCGCAACAGGCCCTCTTTCAGGCACCCATGCTAACTGCGGTTCATTAGCGATGAAGGCTGCACCTCCACTGAGTGGCGACAGATGGCCTTTTTGGATGAATCACGTTTTATGCTTAATGGTATTGATGGCCGTCGGCGTGTTCGTCTGAAACATCTGAAAGCAAACATCCTGCAACCAAGAGGGAGCGTTATGATCTTGGGAAAGTTTTCGTGGCATTCCCTGGGTGATTTCGTGATTATGGAAGGCCCAGTAGAACAACAAAAGTACGCATCTATCCTTGGGAACTATACCCACCCTTAGATGCAGTTCGTTTTTTCTGAGCACAATGGCATCTGCCAGCAGGACAATGCTAGAAGTCACGCACCTGGTAAAGTACCTGGATCAGCTTACAAAATTCACATGGCCACCAAAAGACCCGTGTTGTAACCCAGTCAAGGATCTCTGGGATAAACTCGATCGGGCTCTTCGCACTACAGATTCTCAATGAAGATATTTAACGCAGCAGGCCACTGCACAGGCGTCCGCCCCTGGTAGCTGAGTGGTAAGCGCGGCAGAATGTCAATCCTAAGGGCCCGGGTTCGATTCCCGGCTGGGTCAGAGATTTTCTCCGCTCAGGAACTGGGTGTTGTGTTGTCCTAATCATCATCATCATCTCATCCGCAACAACGTGCAAGTCGCCGAAGTGGCGCGAATCGAAAGACTTGCACCCGGCGAATAGTCTACCCGACGGGAGGACCTGGTCACACGACATTTACATTTACTGCACTGGCGTCGGCATGGCTCAACGTCCCTGCCGGTACCTTCCAGAACGTCATGTACACTGCAAAAGTTGATATTCCAATTTTGACTGGTGATTACAATAATGTGACTGGACAGGGTAAAAGCTGTAAATTTGACTTCTGAGAGTGTACAGTGATAAGTTGCTTAATTGTTATATGCACGCTACCAGCGACTTGGGTTTGGTCCATCCACTACAGCAGACCGTGTCTAGCCTATACTGCCATATGACGGGTTACCCTCCAGCATTATACAGTTAGTGTATATGTTAGGAGACGTAGATTTAGAAGAGCAGAGGACTATGAGCCGATAGATGCATTCACCCTCTGCCCTGTCTCGACTCCATCGTCAACAACACAGACACAACACTAGGCTGATCAATGAAAGCTTACTTTAACGCAGCTGCCACCTTGGGCACACAATTCGCCTAACGAGGACAACACGGCGAATACCATAACCCAATGTTCCGGGAACGTCGCCCAGTGGAAGACAGGTCAAAAGAACCGAATGTGTGTCTCGGATTATCCGTAGATGCTCAGTTTCTGAGGTAATTTATGTGCCCTTAACCGAGTAAACAGTTCAACCGAAGCGATGGCGAGATGGCATATGTCACAGATTAACACTTTTGCGCCCCGTGTTCGAAACCTATTCTTATTGTGTTTTTCGTGTACCTATCCATATCCGCAGAATATTAATACATGAAAATTTTCCGATGTGTGCTGAAACTAAGTTGTTCTTATTCGGCTATTAACTCTAAGTCTGCTGAAAGAACTAAAAGAATTAGAAAATTATTTGGAATTGTTTTCCGTGAAATTCATGCAGCGTGTCTTGCTTCATGAGCAACTATAAGCCCCAGTTTTCGTTAAAGAGATCCGTTGTATGCGGTTTGGCTCAAAATTATTGCCAACGCGAGGAATCTTCAAATGGTTCAAATGGCTCTGAGCACTATGGGACTTAACTTCTGAGGTCTTCAGTCTCCTAGAACTTAGAGCTACTTAAACCTAACTAACCTAAGGACATCATGCACATCCATGCCCAAGACAGGATTCGATCCTGCGACCGTAGCAGTCGCGCGGTTCCAGACTGTAGCCCCTAGAACCGCTCGGCCACCCCGGCCGACCGTAGAATCTTCAGCTATGTTAACGACATTTCTTTCCCGAGTAAGATTCATTCTGTGGCGAACTTGCCTTCGTGTGATGCTTCTGGTGTCCGAAATTTCTGTTTCCAATATTTCTACGATCTATATCATCTAAGACCTTGCACCACATCCTCCTGAATAAAAACATAAGAATAAAATATAAGAATTAATATAAGAGTTAATATAAGAATTGATATACGAATGAAATATAGCGATATGAGAATTTAAAAAGATTGTAACCCCTTCAGGTACTAAACAGACACAAATAGTACGACTATAGTACTTATTAAGAAACCCAGTTTTTATACAATTAATGTAGCCCCCTTTGCATCCCCTAACCTGATAAGAAACATTTGTGTAGTAACTTTCTACGTACGTATATAGGCAAATGAAAAAAATTATATAATAAAAAATAACAGTAATCGGGTTTCGTACACGGGGCGCAAAAGTGAGAGGCTGCGACGCTAGACACTCTGCCACCATTTCTGCTACGACTATCGTATGTTAAAAGACATCTAAATTACGTCGAAAACTTTGACTGTCATTGTCTCAGGAAGGTCGAGTATCTATCGATAAGTCGAGACACGGGTTCGCTTCTTTTGATTCTTCTTCCACTGAGCAAAGTCTCGTTAAAATCAGACTATGGAACCTGCAGTGTTCTTCTCGTATGTGAGATGAAGTCGCGACGCACTTATGGTATGTGTCATTTACTACTTACTGACGTTGCAAAGTGGGAAAGGCGCAACCTAGCCTATTTCTTTTTATGCAGCTACAAGGTCTTTAGCTGAATGTATTTTGTGAACGGAAAACAGTTGATGAACAGTGATTTCGGGTAATACGTGCAACTTAACATTTATTAAGAGAAAACAGCAACGTGCAGTAGTTATCTCATTTCAGAGCAATTTAATTTACTGAAGGTAACCGTTCAGTCGCATTCATTATTCAATTTCGTCTCCATTTTGTAACACATCTGCTATCAGCCAGAAAAACATTTCAGTCTGCAGCTGAGTGCACACGGTTGTGAAGATACTTGAAATATCAAATTTCTATGTCGTACCGGGAGTCAGCATCGAATTCTTATTTTTCTTGGAGAGAAAATGTTTATCAAGCTAGCCATCTCTCCTGGAGATAAAAACGAAAAATTTAAGCTGTGAGGGAAGTTGTGGGGCTCGTCTGGATAGCTCAAAGGGAAAGAACAATGTGCAAACATGTGCTTGTTCATATCACAGTCTCACATACACGTCACTTAGTTTCGTACAACTATACGGAAAGATGACTGTGGTTTGTTATATCTACATTCTCTAAAAAAATTGCCACAAATGAGAATCATTTAATAGCAGAACAAAAGCAGTTGGTGGAATACGCGCAAAAATATCGAACTTTTCCATGAGATGTCAGACTGCCAGACTCATGTGAAATTTGACACTGCTGTAGTGCAGCACGCACCTAAATGTTACTGTCAAACTAAGAGGGTGGTAGTGATGGTGATAACGATGATTATAGTGAGGAAGATGATAATTATAGGTTTAGAGTGACTAAACTTCTGTGGTCATCGGTCTCTTTTCACCCCCTGAACCGAATCTATCTGCGGCTACAGTAAACACGACGCGCAAGTGTGCGAACGTCTTCTAAATATTTTTGTGGCTTGTATCTGAGGACGACGCGTGAATTAACATTGTATTTATCTAGTGGGATGTAGGAAACCTAAAAACCACACCCCTACTGGCTGGATCACCAGCCCAAATAAACAGATGTCGCTTTGCACCTAACTGATGTTGATATTCACGTAAAAGCTGTCATTATGATTGTCGACAGAACAACCTAAGTCGACTACACACCGTCACTGCTAACAATAGTTCGCTGTCCGAAAAAGGCGCCTTTGAATTGAATGAAAAATAACCCAGAAAAGAGATTCCGTTACACTCGTTAGCTACTAAATGTGTTGCCACAGTCACAAGTTTCGAACTGCAGTCTAGTGCTTTTCGCAGTGACAAAGTTTGTTATGGCGATGTTTCTGACGACACCAGACGATTATACTTCTTCAAAATGGAACCCTCATAGAGATTGTAATTATTTAATTCCGACATAATTAAGTATTGCTTTTAAGCTGTAAGAAATTATGGTTACCACAGCACAATACAGAGGAAATGTAATCACGGAGGCTGATAGTTGGTTTACTAAATGGGTGATTTTATTGATGACCTAACAATATCAAACGCGCCACCTGTATCACCAGGGTGCCTACACTCTCCGCTCGCAGGGGGCACGATATTCGTCGATTGCCGACCTGTCTATTCCGATAACCGCTGTCGTGAATACTTGACAGAGCTGATGGAACTAAAATTCAGTCAACATCAAAAGCTGTATATAATATCTCAGCTGACGTACCTAACAAGGAGTTAAGAGAAGACCTAAATGTGAAATCATTCAAAACTCAATGAATAATCCACTTCCACTACCACAAGTACAGATATGATGCTGAGGATGTTTGCTGAAACTGCTACATTGTGGCCCGATTGGGAAAGACATTGCCAAAGTGGTGTGGTGAATTGGGGAAAAAGCTTATAATCTAAAACAGCAGGAGGAAAGCTAGCATTCAGCTGTTTCTTCAGATACGTGCTTGTACCTCAAAGTAACGATAAAAACATCCTCTAAAATTTAGGATCAGTCGTGTAACTCCTAGGATGTGAACTGTGGCTACATCTACGTTTGTGAAATAAATAAGACCTAAGGTCCTCGTTTTGGTGGATGTGCGGAGTCCGAATTTATGTACCCACTCTTTATCTACTTCATAAAACTTCTCAAAAGTAAGGTCTCTTGATCTTTTCCATTGTAACTACACAATAATGTTACTACTAACGTCTTGTAACCCGGTGTTAGCTTGAGGAGCGTTCGCGGCTACCACATAGCGTCCATGAAGACAGTGTTTCAAAATATTGTTGTAGACCTACACAATGAAGTACTATAAAGTGGCTGCATCGCAGTAAAATTGCGTTTGGCAGTTTTATAAAAAATGATTTGCTGTGAGATTTTTTGTGAAGCTCACAGATTCTTACACAAAATCACTAGATCCGCTTAAGAATAGTTTGGAGTGGTCTCTGTCATGTAATTGTTGATGCCTTGTATAACTGAATTAACGCGTGAGTTTTGCTGTCGAAATGAAAATATGAAGCAGCCGTTCATAGAATGTTTAAATATCACGCGTGAGTCTTTTATTCCTTCTGATAATTCAGAGCAAAAGTAGAGCTGATGTTTCCGTTTTCTGTGAGATTGGTTTGACAGATGAAGAATTGTTCTCAGATATGTTCAGTGAATCACGAATGGAGGCTATATAAGTCTGTTTCCCTTGCAGCGCATGGAGTTCACTCTTTAAAGTGTGAGGAGCCCTATTCAATGGAAACAACAAAGTATGTCAGCTCATGGAAATAACAATGGCAATCAAAAATATAGTAAAAATGTAAAATTTTTGAGGCTTTCGATGGCTTCAAGTGGACGTATTAATTGTCCAGAAGTTTTTCATCAGTTATTGTGAACTTTCTCCATCCGGCATGAATTTGCAGTCCGCAGCTCGTGATCGTGAGGTAGCGTTTTCGCTTCCCGCCCCTGGGGGCGATTCGCGGCGGGGTCAGGGATTTTCTCTACCTCGTGATGACTGGGTGTTGTGTGATGTCCTTAGGTTAGTTAGGTTTAAGTAGTTCTAAGTTCTAGGGGACTGATGACCATAGATGTTAAGTCCCATAGTGCTCAGAGCCATGAATTTTCACACAAAGAAAATCAATCCTATGAATGATATGATGTGCTTGGACGGTTGTGAGTAGAGGCTTAAATTTTAGGAATTTAAATGTGGTCTTTCCCTCTTTGCACCGCGACAGAAAGGTGAGATAGGGCAACAAATGGGCTTTCTTTTACGTAATTGGTCAAAGCAATTGATTCTTTCCAGGCCACTTGTTGACGTATACAAAATGAATGCAATTTTGAAACGTTTAACTGCTGCAAATAAACTAGTATCGAAAGCTCTTTACCTTAATACCTGTAGACCATGTGGAACCTAAAGACTACTGCCAAAGTAGTTATAGAACTACGCTAACGAATGAAAAATACGGTGAGAAAGGGAAAATACCAAAATTATTTTTCTGGCGGCAATATTAAGTTACGACAGTATTCACTTCAGCTCTGAAAAAAAAAATGGATCAAAAGTAATGAATATCGGTGAAGAACAAACATTGTAAATGGGATACGTAACAGAATTCCGTTCCTTTATTCCGCCGTCGATGCCAACCTTTTCTGAATTTCATGTGGAGGCATTCCTTGGACGAAGAGTTTCATGTTTCACTGAAGTTCCAAAATAATCATGGAGCAAAATTTTTGTTTTAGGTACCACGAAAAGTTGCTCAACAGTCTGATATCATGGGTATCGTGGCAATATGCTTAGGTCAATATTGGACCACATTCAGAAAACGTCAAAATGCTATCCTCAATAATCACTGTTCAACATACCGCTTATCAACAAGTCCGCAGATCAACGTAGCAGCTACATCGTTCCAATTTTTATGTTTCGCTGGAAAAGCAAACGTGTAGAATGAATTACCTGACTGACCTACGAAACTTTTTAACAGCATTGCATGCGAAACATAGCGACATATGATATTAGTAGTGATCGTACTTGAGTTTTCTACATCGCTACAGATATTCGCGTTTGTCGATATCCATTTCATACCGGTACTGCAGCGACCATACGGCCGGTATTATTGGAAATTCAGAACTCGACCCACGTACGTCGCCCACACTGGAATGTGCCGTCACCGTTCACGCAAATTTATTGACACGTGCAACACTTTGTCGGACATATGCGTTTCCATTGCAACGCCGCACTGTAACACGTTGCGACAATTTAAAAAATATGAGTAAAAAATGAATGCAATTCGATGTGACGGAAATGAAAATACTAAAGGTGTACCATCGTTCCGTGAAAGTTGCAGAACATAGTTATTATATGATAGGAATAAAGTTAGTCACCTCTCATTTATTCCGTGCTATTGTAATATCGAAATCCTTTCTCATTGGAGAAACT
The DNA here is from genome assembly GCF_023864345.2 of Schistocerca serialis cubense. NCBI lineage: Eukaryota > Metazoa > Arthropoda > Insecta > Orthoptera > Acrididae > Schistocerca > Schistocerca serialis. Next base: position 645,933,557 of record NC_064642.1, on the reverse strand, counting down.
GCAATGGTATCGCGTTTACTACAAAATCCAGCAATCTGCGGCTCTGAAGGGTGGCTGTCAACATAAACACGTGGCGCTTTTCATCTAGACAAGAATAGTTTTAATGCGTCGTACTCAGATCGAAGATGAAATCAGTAATCGCATTACTGTTACAGGTAATTTTGTCTTAAATTAAGCGCCTTATAGACAACATTGCTCTATGTATAGTCCGTTAAACAAGATCACGATCTGATTAATCAGCAGAAATTTGTATTTGGAAGGAAGTTCAAACATATACATACATACATCATATATGAACAAATGAAAAATAGAGAAGAATTCATAACACGTCCAGTCTCTCGCAGCGTCGATAATTGCTTGGCATCTTCGAGGCATGATTGAAACCAAATTTTCCGCGTATTCAAGTGAAGAAGATCTTCAGACGCGTCGAATTTGCGTTGACGGCTGTTTCGAAGGGAATTTTACTTGCACTTGGCGGAATGTTAAGAATGGTTCATAATCATTCTTTCCAAATTTGGTGTCACTTTACTAACTGAACCTCATTCTTCTAAGTCATCGCCATTTTAACCCACTTTTGCACAAATGACGTTGATTTCCCCCTATATTTAGACTCCGCGGCATGACCCATTTAGAATATTGGGGTCGCTACAGAGAAATGTAGCCTCGGAACGCAACGCGTAAGCTCCGCTTATGTCTCTTATTGTGTATCTCAGTCAAGAATTCAAAGTAAACTAATGTTTTATGGACATCGCGTGAAGGATAAAGTGTCCGTCTGTTTGGCTGAGAAAGAAAAAAGACCATGTCACTTACCGTGTGTAATGCTGACCAAGCTCTTAGTTAACACACTGTTTTCACCAAAACGCGTGTACATGTGTTGTATCGCGGATGTCAACAAAATATGATAATGAAACTTCTGTCCCTTACGGGTTTATTGTGAAATATTGGTGTCATTCTACAGCGAAAGGACTTTCGTATATTTCAGATTTAAATAAAAAAACATTTTTGACTGCAAATATTTTATTTCGGGATTCCTTTGTGTATTACTTCTCCTCTGTGCGTTACTGACAAATGCATAATACGCCTCCAAGCGTCATCCTACTAACTGTTTATGTTTCAGAAACCGCACGTTAACTTTGCTGTATTGAAGTTAACATATTTACTCCGACCGGTTTCAGTTTCCAACCATCATCTAGGGAAAAACAATACACAATACAACTTTTACATTTCATATATCATGCTACAGAGGAATGCCATAGTACAGGAGTATTATGATACACATCAATACTCATCAGACTGTTATTGTGACTCACCCTACTTAAATATGTTACAGGACGTATTACGATACACATCAGTAGTTATCAGCGAAATTATGACTCATTCTACTCAGATATCTAAGAAAAATGAGTCACAATATTTCACTGATTAGTACTTGTGTGTAGTGTAATATGCCGTGTAGTATAGCATTGGCCTGTAGCGTGATATATGAAATGTGAAAGTTGATATGTTTTTTGCTTTTCTCTGGATGATGGTTGGAAAGTGAATAAATATGTAAAATTATTTACAGCGCAGTTATCATGCATTTTCTAAAATATATTTCTAAAATATATTAAAATCCATGGAGAAGAAATAAAAACTTGGAGGTTCACCGATGACATTGTAATTCTGTCAGAGACAGCAAAGGACTTGGAACAGCAGTTGAACGGAATGGATAGTGTCTTGAAAGGAGGATATAAGATGAACATCAACAAAGCAAAAGGAGGATAATGGAATGTAGTGGAATTAAGTCGGGTGGTGTTGAGGGTATTAGATTAGGAAATGTCACACTTAAAGTAGTAAGGGAGTTTTGCTATTTGGGGAGCAAAATAACTGATGATGGTCGAAGTGGAGAGGATATAAAATGTAGACTGGGAATAGGAAGCAAAGCGTTTCTGAAGAAGAGAAATTTGTTAACATCGAGTACAGATTTAAGTGTCAGGAAGTCCTTTATGAAAGTATTTGTGTGGAGTGTAGCCATGTATGGAAGTGAAACATGGACAATAAATAGTTTGGACAGGAAGAGAATAGAAGCTTTCGAAATGTGGTGCTACAGAAGAATGCTTAAGATCAGATGGGTAGATAACATAACTAATTAGGAGGTGTTGAATAGGATTGGGGAGAAGAGAAGCTTGTGGCACAACTTTACTAGAAGAATGGATCGGTTGGTAGGACATGTTCTGAGGCATCAAGGGATCACCAATTTAGTATTGGAGGGCAGCGTGGAGGGTAAAAATCGTAGAGGGAGACCAAGAGATGAATACACCTAGGAGATTCAGAAGGATGTAGGTTGCAGTAGGTACTGGGAGATGAAGAAGCTTGCACAGGATAGAGTAGCAAGGAGAGCTGCATCAAACCAGTCTCAGGACTGAAGACCACAACAACAACAACAACATTTACGCTGTGGACTGTCGTCTAAAAAAATGTTTATTTATTTTTCATTTTTTGTAACTGTTCGTGTAGAAACAGTAAAATACAGGTAACTAGCTATAAGAATAATGGAAGGTTACATTTGTGGGTTTTCAATCAACAGCGGCGCCAAATTTGTATTTTTAAATATTCAGAATGCACAGTCTGGCTAACACTGATGCTGAAAAGCTGATAGGTATTATATTTTAAAGCACAATGTTCTGAATATGCATTCTGTAATTCCATGGTAAGAAATTGTTTATCTCAGAGGAACACTAACAGCTGCATCGCAGTGTTCGTCCTCAAGATGAGACGGTGCATTTACCGACATATCACGTGCGAAAGTCAACGTGGAGTTCCGACACGCGGTCCAGTTCGTTGACGTAATAGCGACGCCGTCGGCCGCAGAAATTTGCCAGCGGAGCACTTACCGATGGGGATCTTGTCGATCTTGTCGGGCAGGGCGGGCGTCGGCGCGGCCAACAGTGCGACGAGCAGCGGCAGCGGCAGACGCAGCAGCGGCGGCGGCGGCGGCGACCGACGCAGCGGGCGTCGCAGCATGGCGGCGGCGGCGGCGCGGCGTCGCCAGGCGCGCTGGCCACACTGCCGCCGCCGCCGCCTCCGCCGGCGCGCTCAGCCTCCGCCGCGACGCAGACGCGCCCCTCCACCCGCCGTGACGTCACGGATGCTGCGCCGGCCCGGACGCGGGTCAGCGCCGCGCACCACCGCGCACCGCTCACAGGCGCTCCCGAGATCGCGTTAGCAATCCGGGCACCTCTGCCTTCCCGACCTTCAGAATCAGCGTCCCTACAATGCCGCCGCTCACAGCATCACCCGAGACCTTCTCGTCCGAGACAGACAAGTGACCCGAGATCGTTTCGTCCGAGACAGACAAGTGACCTCAGTTCCTCTAGTCCGAGACGGGCATTAAGTGAACGTGCTGGACACGTATTCGCAAGAAATCGACCACATATTAGTTCTATTGACCAATTATTCAGCTGGCACCTACTCATCACACGACTACCAGTCACACTTTCATAGATATATTCGCAACGAAATCTCCGAACAGAATAATCCGCACCTCTCAAATATCTGCGCCTGGCATGTCTGCCCATGACATCATTTCGATGACGTATTCACTAGAATGACCTAGAAAGAAGCAAAAACTGTCTACATACGGAGACATCGACTGCATAAATTTGCCTGAACTCGAAACTGAGGCACAAGAAATAGTTTGGGGGATGACCTCTACTAACCTCATGGACATAAACAACAAACTCCAGGATTTCACTAACAAAATTACTCAACTATATGACAAATATGCTCCAATAGAGACCAGAAAAGTAATAAGGCAGTCTGCACCTTGGGTGACTGATGAACTAAAACAGCTCATGAATCGCAGAGATGCTGCACATCGAGCATACAAGATACACCCTACACCTGAAAATCGTGCTGTATACAAGCAGAAACGAAACAAAGTCAGTCAAGCGGCGAGAAACGCTAAGCTCAGACATGCCCATACATTAGCTGACAATAGATGTAGACCAGCTATCCTGTGGAAAAATCTCCGTAGTCTCGGTTTAGGCAAAATTTAAAGTTGCAGAAAATCTCATGGTCCCAGCTGAAGAACTAAACCGATTCTTCACATTACCTACAACCAAAATTGAACCGCAAAAAAAAAAAAAAAAAAAAAAAAAAAAAAAAAAAAAAAAAAACAGAATCATTGATTACTTCATGGGGATGAGCGGCTGTAGCAAAGAAAAATTCTGACTACAGCACGTCACTTGCAGTACTGTCAAGAAAGCCATAATGCGGATTAGATCAGCATCTACTGGACATGATGGTATCACTATCCAGATGGTAAAACTAATTATTGACCAACTACTGCCCTTTATAACAGACATTTTCAACGATTCATTAATCACAAGTGTTTTCCCTGAGGCCTGGAAACTGGGACAAATTAAGCCACTGCCTAAAAAGGACATTGCCACAGCACCCTCTGACTACCACTCCATCTGCCTTCTTCCTGCACTATAAAAGGCTTTAGAATATATAGTTCATGACCAGCTCACCAACTACCTAACTACTAACAACCTACTAGACGAATACCAATCAGGTTTCCGTAAACATCGAAGCACAACATCCGCACTCATAAAGGTGACAGATGACCTAAAACTTGCCATGGACGGACAAGAAGCGACTATCATTTGCTTCTTAGACTTCAGCAAAGCATTTGATACTGTCGACTTCGACATCTTACTAGCCAAACTTTGCGGTCTAAATTTCTCACCAAGTGCAGTGCAATGGTTTTGCTCATACATGACGTCTCGTCAACAACGCGTCCTGTCTGGGAATATAAAATCACAATGGCGGCAGGTAGTGTCAAGCGTTCCCCAAGGCTCAGTATTAGGTCCTATACTGTTCTCTCTGTATGTCAATGATGTGTCATCGGTTCTGACCTATTGCAAATATCATATGTTTGCTGATGACTTTCAGTTGTATCTAAGTGCGAAACTAAGCAATCTCAAGAAAGCTATTGAAAATTTCAATACTGACCTCGATGCACTGTCAAAATGGGCACAGGATATAGGTCTAAAACTAAACCCATCTAAAAGCCAAGCAGTACTTGTTCGACTTTTTGATCACATTTCACCAGCATATGCAAAATTTGCAGACAAACGCAGAGATTTCCGTACACTCTGTCTCATCTACTGCCTTATAAATGTACACTGTCCCTCATATCTCTCCCCGTCCCTAACGCTCATGTCGGAACAACATGACAGAAACACACGTTCCCATTATAATGAAACCCTCTCCGTTCCACTGCATCGCTCAGTCACCTTCTCCAAGTCCTTTATAGTAGCGGGAACCCGACTCTGGAATAACCTCCCTCGTTATGTTAGAGAACTTAAAAACATGTCCGGCTTCAAAAAACAGTTAATGACGTATCTACTTAACCATCAGTAATGCCTTCCTCTGTACATGAATGCACTTCACCTCATTACTTTCCCTCTTTCCCCCTCCTTAAATATCCTTTCCCCAAAACTCGATATACTAGTAAACATCTACTTTACACACCCAGATATTAATGTACATCTGCACAAACCATCATTACTATTGCCAATCTTTCTCATGTTTGTCATTATCATATGATTTTTTTATTGTTATTGCTTTTATCATAATCTGTATGTATTGCACCTGTTGTAAAAATACAGCCAGCATTTATTCTATTAGGTCTTAGTCATGTTTATCATTATTATTTAATTTTTTTTACTGTTATTATTATTGCTTTTATTATAATCTGTATGTATAGCACCTGTTGTAAAAATACTGCCGCATTAACTTTATTAGGTCTTAGTCACTACTCTTAATTGATATTATCACTAGAGTAAGCTAATTTTCTCATTTAAACTATGGTCATGATGTAACTCTGATGTTTGAAACGCTACATGTGTGGAACACTGGTCCGATGCAAGAGAGGGCCTGATGGCCCTAATCTGATCAGGTTAAATGACATACTCATCCAGTGTCTAGAAGAGGATATGCTACAAATTGAAAGGCATTCCAATCACATATTACATACCTACCAATACCCAAGACTTTCTAAGAATACTTTTATTGGTTGTGTACATATGTTGGTTGTATATGTAACAATTACATCATGATAAGTTGAGGCGCGAAATATATTGTAGCATTGCTCTTGGGGGGCGAAAAGAAAAAGAATTGTTATTTTATATTTTTTTGAAAAGTGGCCGGCCGGGGTGGACGAGCGGTTGTAGGCGCTACAGTCTGGAACCGCGTGACCGCTACGATCGCAGGTTCGAATCCTGCCTCCGGCATGGATGTGTGTGATGACCTTAGGTTGGTTAGGTTTAAGTAGTTCTAAGTTCTATAGGACTGATGACCTAAGAAGTTAAGTGCCATAGTGCTCAGAGCCATTTGAACCATTTTTGAAAAATGTTGAAAAAGTGAATATTTTGTGGGCCACTTGGCAACATAATCAGGGATTGATTACACTATTATAGTAACATACGTTGAGCATTAAATACCTGGTTGGATTATTTTGAACAAAAACAGCACATTGATCTATATGAGACCGCTCGGAAGAAACATTACCATTTCTGTGCATTTTTATAGTCGCGATGTAGTCATACCCGGAACAACACTAAGGGACCAGAAGAATTATAGACTTTAAAAGAAATGCAACACTACACAATTAAAAAAGATAACTGATTCAGAAATAATAGGAAAACGATAATGAGCCATCAGCGTGATCGTAATTTCTGGTGATGAACTAACACAAAATAATTAACATTCAAGTAAATGAGGAGATGGAAAAAAAGTTAATTTTCTAAAATGAGCACACTTATCATAAACACACATTTTTAATGCTACGTACCTTTTCATATTAAATTACAATAGATGACCATTGTGGTTAAATACTTTATACATAACGGTCAAAATGTCCTCTTGATGCTGTCTGTTCGTAATCAATTACAAGAAACTACATGTTTTCTGATTGGAAAAATAGCAATTAGCGTATTTACTGAATATGTTCACATAAAATATAAAATACCGATGCGATGGAATACAAGCAGTAAAAGGTGAGGCGCCCAATGCCTGATTTGTCTTGAAACAACAGAATTCTTTTTTATATCTTTAATCGATACATGTACATAGAGATTTAAAGGCACAAAGAACAGCAAAGATAAAGAATAATAGATTCTGTCGCTGCCATTTCTTTTACTTTACAATTGTTCGATAACTTTAGGGCATCTGGCATTTACTATTCAGCGTATATTAATGTTTGTTAGGCGAAAATTACTAATATTACAATATACAGGGTTCTCAAACATTTTGAATGTCAAATTGAAAAAAGGTGACAGTGGGTGCACAACCCATTACATTCATGTGGGGAACCAACGGTCATAAATGCATATTTATTATGTTATGGACACACACAGCACACATCGCTTAACAACAATGTAGCTCATAGTAATTGTTCAATGTAACGACTGGCAGTCTCAGTGCATGCATGACAACGGCAAATGAAGTTCTGTTGCCCTCTCAAAGATCCCTAGCGTCTGTTGTACCAGGAAACAGGCAAGTTGGACCCTATCAAGCGCATCTTCCTAGGGGGGTTTCATACACAAACGTCTTGACGCAACCCCAGAGGAAAGAAGTACAGAGGTGTTTGATCCAGTGATGGCGCTGGCCATGGAGTGGGATTACCCCTTCCAATCCAACATGAGGGTACGTATTGTTCAGGTGCTTGTGGACATTAATATCAAATTGGGCTGGTGCATCGTCGTGTTGAAATCACATAATTTCATGGACGACAAGGCGTACAGTCTCCTAAAAAAGTCAGCAGATCTCGAAGGAAAACCAAATGACATGGACAGTCAAACGGAGAGGCTACAAATAATGTCATATTATGTGACACTGATCATTGTCTGCCCATAGAGAATTGTTGATGGTACCCATCGATGTGGGTGGGTTTGAAACTGTCCCCATTTCAGGCATGGCTGTTGCCGCTGTTGGAAACACCGCCATAGGTGAATCAGGCCTCATATGTGAGCAACACTAACCGAATGAAGTTCGGCACTACAGCACTGCATTGGGTAATTTATCGACAGACATGAAAGTTGGTCGCAGTGTTTGCACACGTTCGTTATGATAGAGGTTCCACCAGTACTCTCCACACAGTATCATGGTTGTTTCACAGGCAAGTTCATGGGTGTTTATTGATAGGTGGTTCGCCAAATGATCCGACACCATCTCCTCGAAATCTGGTGTTTGGAAGTGGGAACCTTCGCTGGCTTTCTGTGACACGAACGACCATATCTACATCGGTATCTACAGAGACAAACTTTATCCAGTTGAGATGTCGCCCCTTTGGGAAAGCATCCTTTGTGCATTCTTGCTGCTTTACAGGTATTACATCCTGCCATACTGCAAATTAAATGCAGTCTGCCAACTCTCGCGACAAGTAACGTTCCATTTTTGATTATGCATCACGCAGTGCTCACAGTAACACAAAAAATGGCTCTGAGCACTATGGGACTTACCTTCTGAGGTCATCAGACCCCTAGAACTTAGAACTACTTAAACCTAACTAACCTAAGGACATCACACACACCCATGCCCGAGGCAGGATTCGAACCTGCGAACGTAGCGCTCGCGCGGTTCCAGACCGTGGCACCTAGAATCGCTCGGCCACACTGGCTGGCCACACAGTAACACACCTGTGTTGTGTATCTGGCGTGAGTCGTGCTACGGTAGCTCAGTTGGGAGAGCACTTGCCCGCGAAAGGCGAAGGTCCCGAGTTCGAGTCTCGGTCGGGCACAAAAGTTTTAATCTGCCAGGAAGTTTCAAGTGGTGGCATTATTGACATCATGATTCCTTAGAGCACCAAAGCCTAAAGCTTGTCTGTCAGATAAAGCCTCCTGCCTGTTACACCATTTTCGTGGCAATTCTGTATGAAATGGGTCACTGCATAATGGTATCATATCATGACTAATTCGATAGTGATTATTAGACAGTCTAAGACAAGAAAAGAACTCACTACGAAGAAGTTACCTGAATAGGATGGTAACCGATGGATATGATGTAAATATACAAACAAATGAATACAATTTCAGAAAAGTTCAAGAGAAGAAGCTTCACAAAATGAGAGAATGAATAATGCGTCGGCCCACCTCTGGCTATGAAAGCCGTTATTGAACTTGGCGCTGAATGATGGAGTGGCTGGATGTCCTCATGACTATGTTGTTGTTGTGGTCTTCAGTCCTGAGACTGGTTTGATGCAGCTCTCCATGCTACTCTATCCTGTGCCAGCTTCTTCATCTCCCAGTACCTACTGCAATCTACATCCTTCTGAATCTGCTTAGTGTAGTCATCTCTTGGTCTCCCTCTACGATTTTTACCCTCCACGCTGCCCTCCAATACTAAATTGGTGATCCCTTGATGCCTCAGAACATGTCCTACCAACCGATCCCTTCTTCTGGTCAAGTTGTGCCACAAACTTCTCTTCTCCCCAATCCTATTCAGTACTTCCTCATTAGTTATGTGATCTACCCATCTAATCTTCAGCATTCTTCTGTAGCACCATATTTCTAAAGCTATTCTCTTCTTGTCCAAACTATTTATCGTCCATGTTTCACTTCCATACATGGCTACACTCTCTTCTTGTCCAAACTATTTATCGTCCATGTTTCACTTCCGTACATGGCTACACTCCATACAAATACTTTCAGAAATGACTTCCTGACACTTAAATCTATACTCGATGTTAACAAATTTTTCTTCTTCAGAAACGCTTTCCTTGCCATTGCCAGTCTACATTTTATATCCTCTCTACTTCGACCATCATTAGTTATTTTGCTCCCCAAATAGCAAAACTCCTTTACTACTTTAAGTGTCTCGTTTCCTAATCTAATTCCTTTAGCATCACCCGGCTTAATTCGACTACATTCCATTATCCTCGTTTTACTTTTGTTGATGTTCATCTTATATCCTCCTTTCAAGACGCTATCCATTCCATTCAACTGCTCTTCCAAGTCCTTTGCTGTCTTTGACAGAATTACAATGTCATCGGCGAACCTCAAAGTTTTTATTTCTTCTCCATGGATTTTAATACCTACTCGGAATTTTTCTTTTCTTTCCTTTACTGCTTGCTCAATATACAGATTGAATAACATCGGGGAGAGGCTACAACCCTGTCTTACTCCCTTCCCTACAACTGCTTCCCTTTCATGTCCCTCGACTCTTATAACTGCCATCTGGTTTCTGTACAAATTCTAAATAACCTTTCACTCCCTGTATTTGACTATGACTAATATCGTGCCATATCCTGTCAAATTTTCGCGTTAGATTATCAAAAAATCCCTGTCCATAATTCTCCAAACGTTTTCAGTTGGGGAGAGATCTGCCAACATTGCTGACCAAGGTAAAGTTTGGCAAGCACGAAGACTAGCAGTAGAAACTCTCGTCTGAATGGGCCGTCATTATCGTGCTGAAATGTAAGCCCAGGATTGTTTTCCATTAATGGGAATAAAACGAGACGTAGCATATCGGCGAAGCACTGCTGTGGTGTATGGGTGTCGAGAATGACAACCAAGGGGGTCTTGTGATGAAAGGAAATGGCACTCCACAGTATCACTTGTTTCACTCGGGAAATATGTCCCACCGAGTTCTGGGGTGTCTCCAGATACATCTCCGTCCTGGAATGTCATTGGTTTCAGAGTTGAGGCCTGCTTAGTACTATGTCGCAGTGACCAGCGAAGACATGTCTGGAGAAGGAGATTGCTTGTATACCAGCCTGACTGTGGCCCACCATACAGCCCGATAACCAGGAGAGATGGTCTGGGATGGCATTTCTTTTCATAGAAGGGCTCCTTTGGTTGTTATTCGTGGCACTTTTACAGCGGTACGTAGACGATTTTCTGTGTACTATTTTGGTGCCATTCATGGCAAGCCATCCTACACTTACATTTCAGCAAGGTAATGCCTGCACACTCTCAGCGAGAGTTCTTCTGCTTGCGTTCTCGCTAGCCAAGCCCTACCTTGAACAGCAAGGTATCTCCCCAGTTGAGAACCTTTGGAATATTATGGATAGCGCCCTCCAACCAGCTCTGGATTTTGTGGATTTAACGCGTCCGTTGGGCAGAATTGGCTAGATATTCTTCAGGAGGTCATCCAACCATTCAATCCCTTCCAGGCCGAATTAATGCTTCCGTAATGGATTAACGCATTATCGGCTCGATCAGTTTATGGGGCTCTTTTTATTGAATAAATCATATAATTTTTCTGAAATCGCAATCATTTGTTTCTCTCTACTTGCACATCTCTTCTATCGATGTCCGCTCCATTCGGACAATTCTCCCGTGATGTGTCGTTTTTTTCTATTTCTTTTCTTTTTTTATACCTTGGACTGTATTAAGTGATATGTTCTTTTACATAAATGAAGATTTCCGTCTTGTTATACATATGAAATGGGTATGTAAGACAGTGTCATCTTGAAAAGATCGGTTATATGTTAACGCACTTCTTAGTAGAAATGGCATAATAGGCCGATATCGCGGTCATGACTCAATACTTTTAATATCAAACCATGCTGGAAATGTTATCATTTCTACAATTTTGTTACTATTGCACGTACTTTAAGACCAGACTCATTGTGTCTATCCACATACAGCACGAAGTCCAAAAGCCTAGTGCTTCGGCCAGGTAGGCCGTGGTTGTGTTCCAAGGCCAGCTTTCCTTGGGCAAGTCGTCGGCCCCGTTTGTTGGCTTCGAGGCGGCCCAGCTAGCGAAGGTCAGCGAATTCAAGAACCGGCAGCGAAGGCAGGCGTCAGCAAGTATCCGATTCGCTATTTTTTGTGGTGGTGGGAGTCAGGCCGTTATACCGTTTTACATCGAACTTTTGCAGGAACTGCATCTACATCTTCTACGTCTACGTGATTACTCTGCTATTCGCAATAAAGTACCTGGCAGAAAATTCAGTGAACCACCTTCAAGCTGTCTCTCTACCGCTCCACTCTCGAACGGCGCTCGGGAAAAACCAACACTTAAATTTTTCTGTGCGAGCCCTGATTTCTCTTATTTTATCGAGATGATCATTCCTATCTGTGTAGTTGGGTACTAACAGACTGTTTTCCCAATCGGGAGAGAAAACTGTGGAGTATTAGTGTCATTTATTGCTTTCGTCCGTCTTGTCTCTACATTGTTGCACGTACTGTGTGCCAATGAGAATGCACAGTCGACTGTCGCAGAATAATTTTCTATATTACGTCGTAAGTGATTCCTTAATCACATCTGCACATAAACCAGACGCTACCCCTTCAGTATTTGCACTAAGCTTTTTCACGTCAATCAAAATCATAATCCATGGGAATGGGATGCCTTTGTATTGCAGTCATGTACAAAAACGCGCAGTTAAGCTCAAACGTGATATTTATACACCACTCTCCTGAATTTCCATCAGCGATTTATAAAGATGTTCCTTTATTTCTCGTCACAATTGGAGCCCAACACCGCACAGACGATAGTGCCAAAGGTAGTGCCTGTTCATCTGTTTGGTGCAGAAGGCGTGCGGAGCATCAAGACAGCCACGGACAGAGCCACCGACGTCGACGAGCGCGGAACAGTTATGGGGTATGTGGCAGAGGATCAGCCGGAACTTAAAGCCCACGATGAAAGAGACTTGGTGCGGCGGCTGGCTGATAAATGCACTGGGAGTGGCGTCAGATACTTGGAAGGCGGTGTTTTCTTGATTCCCAAGCGGTTGGTTAGTTAGTTTGTGTCAGTCTGATCAGAGCTTGAAGACGATGGACGACTGCTGGTCTATTAGTCGACAACAGTGGCGCCCGCTGATGCCTTGTTTCCCGGATATCTCCTAGAGCAGGCTGTTCCAGCTCGTCGGCTCCGTTGTGAGCCGTGGAGTGCTCCCTGCTCCAGGCAGCCGTGTCGCTCGCTGTGACCATTCAAGTGGGCCGACACGCTGGCACGTGGCACGACTGGCTAAGGCAGGCGGCATGCCAAGCGTTTTGATGTGCCATCTGCATCTTACAAGATCGACAGCCTCATACTCTTAACTGCTAAGACGTGGTGACATGCTACACCAGGAAATACGATGTTCAGGAAAAAAATAAGAAACAACTGTTTTACAAGAAATTGCATACGAAATTTATTGGACTCTATAGCTTGACATTTTCTTTTCATTACAAGATCGGAAATATCAGGCATCAAAGTGTTCACAGCGTTAATGCAGAGGATGGCCTTCATTGTTGCATCCTGAAGAAACGATCGTTCCTTACTTTTTACATTTTTTTCATTGCTGAGAAAAGCTGCTCACAATAATACGTAGATCCAAAAATGCACATGATCTGAGCGGCATTGTTGCGAAGCTTGGGAAATGTTTTTGCTGTATGAACGATACCATCGTGACAAATCCAACGTGCTGTAGTACCTCTCTTACAACAAAGTTGAATTCTGCAAATCAATAACCTCCAATTGAAGTGACGATGACAAGTCATCGAGGGAAACTGAAGAAGGAGTGCTGAACACCTTAAGTTTCATTTCCAAACTAGTAAGGTCTGGAATCGTGTTTCAAACGACGTGATGAGCTGCTTTAACATTGCTTGGTAATCGCCGAAAGTAGTTAGGTTGGGGTTGGGTTGTTTGGGGAAGGAGACCAGACAGCGAGGTCATCGGTCTCATTGGATTAGGCAAAGAAGGGGAAGGAAGTCGGCCGTGCCCTTTCAAAGGAACCATCCCTGCATTTGCCTGGAGTGATTTAGGGAAATCACGGAAAACCTAAATTAGGATGGCTGGACGCGGGATTGAACCGTCGTCCTCTCGAATGCGAGTCCAGTGTCTAACCACTGCGCCATCTCGCTCGGTCCGAAAGTAGTACCTTCAGGTAGTTTTAAAGAAGCAAGACGATTGAAGAACGTTAAATGTCCATTACTCATCTGCCTCTCAAATAAACGTAACTTTCCCATGAACGCTTTGATCTGGTCTTGCATGTCAACGATTAGCTGCCCTTTGCCCTGCAATGTCAGATTTAAATTATTTAGTTGCATAGTTATGTCAGCTAGGAACGCCAGGTCTGATATCCATTTTACATGTTTCAGATAACGCATTTCTTACCCTTTCATCTCGAGAAAAAGGGATATTTCCTCACGAATGGCAAAGAAAACAGACTCAGCTAACGATCTGTACTGTGGTAAGGTATATCCCCATACTCCGCTTCAATATCTTTCAGGAATCCTTTGAATTGGCTATGATTCATACTGCGCGGTTTGAGGCCCCGTGTACATACTGCGCGGCCTTCCCGCCGGAGGTTCGAGTCCGGGCATGGGTGTGTGTGTTGTTCTTAGCATAAGTTAGTTTAAGGTTGTTTAAGTAGTGAATAACTGTATTGACCGATGACCTCAGCAGTGTGGTCCCCTAGGAATTAACTCACAATTAAACACATTTAGAAAACGATGATGGAGGTGTATATTGACTAAACACCTTTCCTTCCAAAGTAGACCCAAAAAGCTCTACGATATTGTGATCTGCTGACTGGAGGCTGAGAGATATGTGAGAACTCATCCTCGTCCTCTCTAAGCCAGCCAGCGACGATGCGAGTTGTGTGTCATCTTGAAACACAGCATCACTACTAGGGAACAAACATTATCCTATGGGATGTGTCCCATCAGCAAAATGGTCACTCTTTTGTGATTTTTTAAATTAGTATTTATTTATTTTTTAATGCGGTCCGTCACGAATTCCTGTGCTTAAACGTCTTTATCTCAGAGTAGTATTTGCACTCAACGTTCATAGTTGTTTGCTGAGTGTATTCCAATTTCTCTCTTCCCTTACACTTTTTATGTCTCTGCAGTTCCCTCTAGTGTCATAGATCTGCTCTGTTATCCGCGGATGTTAAGCGACCGCTTTCGGAACGGGGAAAAACCCCGACAATGGGTCGAATCCGCACAGCGGATTAATAGCGAGGGGTCGGAATATACTATGCTGGTTCCCACGCTGCGCCTCAGATACACGTTACGCGAATATTTAGAACAGTTTTGTTTGGTCTCCTTAAACATTCGATGAGAATCAGTAGCATGGAGATTTTTCCCCAGAATGAAATATCATCCTGTCCCTTCTTTTTGCTAACGTTTTTCATTTGTTCCTTTCTTCGCCGATTCCGCGGAGAACCTCCTCATTCTTGATATTATCAGTCCATCTGATTCTTCTTTCTCTTTTGTGGCATCACATCTCAAACACGTCAGTTCCCTTCTGTTACGGTTTTTCCACGTCCAATCGTAAAATTTTTCCTCAATGAAGGCCTGCGATTGTTACCAGTAGACTTCTCTTGGCCAGGAATTCTCTTCCTTATGTGTGTCAGACTATTCTTTATGGCCTCCATGCTTCGTCCATCAAGGGTTCTTCCAGGTAGCAGAATTTCCTAACTTTTTCTACTTAGTGACCACCATTTATGATGTTAGGTTTCTCATAACCCTCATTTCAGCTACTTTTATCTTTTTCTGGTTTACTCTCAGTCCATATTCCGTACCCACTCGACTGTTTATCCCATTCTTCACTTTTACTTAGGATAGCAATGTCATCAGCAAATCTTATTGTTGATGGCCTCTCACCCTGAATTTTAAACCCATTCTTTGAACATTTTATATAGGTCATTGGTTCTTCGATATATATACACACCAAAAAAAGTTTTGCATCACCCTAGTTCCCAGAACTCCTGAAGATAGATGTTGACTGTGGACATTGTATCACAGACACAGTCTCTATGACTGTTAAGAGATGTCACTAAACCCGCCCAAAGATGTAAACAACCATTCATGAGCAGCGACTATTAGACGGAGGGGGCCCGACAGTCGATCAGTTCCAGTCACTACACAAGGAAGGAGGTATACGGCTAGGGCTGTCTGTAGTTCAACCGTGACTAGGCGGTCAATGCCGAGGTTCGATCGCGTCCACATTGTTACTTTGTGCCAGGAAGGGCTCTGAACAAGGGAAGTGTGCAGGCTTCTCAGAGTGAATCAAAGTGACGTTGTTCGGACATGGAGGAGACACAGAGAGACAGGAACTGTCAATGACATGCCTCGCTCAGGCCACCCAATGGCTACTACTGCAGTGGATGACCGCTACCTACGGATGCGGACCCCTGACAGCAACGCCACCATATTTAATTATGCTTTTCGTGTAGATTCAGGACGTCGTATTAGGACTCAAACTGTGCGCAGTAGACTGCATGATCCGCAACTTCACATCCGACGCCCATGGCGAGGTCCATCTTTCGAGCCACGACACCATGCAGCGCAATACAGATGGGCCCAACAACATGCCGAATGGACCTCCCAGGATTGGCATCACGTTCTCTTCACCGATGAGTGTTGCGTATGCCTTCAACCAGACAATCGTCGGAGACATGTTTGGAGGCAACCCGGTCAAGCTGAACACCCTAGACACACTTTCCAGAGTGTGCAACAACGTGGAGGTCCCCTGATGTTACGGGGAGGCATTATTTGAGGCCGACGTACGCCGCTGGTGGTCATGTGAGGCCCCGTAACGATTGTACGATATGTGAATGCGATCCTCCGACCGATATTGCAACCATATCGGCAGCGTCTTGGCGAGGCATTGGTCTTCATGGACGACAGTTAGCTCCCCCATCGTGCACATCTTGTGAATGACTTGCTTCAGGCTAGGCGCGCAGTCCGGAACCGCGCTACTGCTACGGTCGCAGGTTCGAATCCTGCCTCGGGCATGGATGTGTGTGATGTCCTTAGGTTAGTTAGGATTAAGTAGTTCTAAGTTCTAGGGGACTGATGACGACAGTAGTTAAGTCCCATAGTGCTCAGAGGCATTTGAACCATTTTTGAGCTTGCTTCAGGATAACGACATCGCTCGACTAGAGTGGGCAGCATGTTCTGCAGACATGAACCTTATCTAACATGCCTGGGATAGATTGAAAAGGGCTGTTTATGGACGATGTGAGCCACCAACCACGCTGAGGGATCTCCGCTGAATCGCCGTTGAGGAGTGGGACAATGTGGACCAACAGTGCCTTAGTAAACTTGTGGGTAGTACGCCACGACGAATACAGGTATGTATCAATGCTAGAGGACTTGCTGCTGGGTATTATAGGCCGTTACCTACAGCAATCTGGACCACCACCTCTGACGGTCTCACTGTAAGGTGGTACAACATGTAATGTGTGGTATTCATGAGAAATAAAAAGGGCGGAAATGATGTTTATGTTGATCTCTATTCCAATTTTCTGTACAGGTTCCGAGACTCCCGAAACCGAGTGATGCAAAACTCTTTTGATGGATGTGGATTCAAGTGGATGTGGTATGAAAAGCTGCATTCCTGTCTAACACCCTTTTTAATCCGAGCACTTTGCTCTTGGCCTTCCAACTTAGTGTTCCATCTTGATTCCTGTACATGTTCTATATGACTCGTCTTACACTATACCTTCTATTTTTCCCAGGATTCCGAACATCTTGCGCCATTTTAAGTTGTCAAACATTTGTTCTTAATCGACATATACGATGAACAAGTCTTGATTTAACTTTGATCTGGCTTCCTTTATCAATCACAACGTCAGAAGGGCCTCTCCGGTGCCCTTTCTTGCCTAAAGCCATCTGACATGTAACAGACCCTCAATTTTCTTTTCGATTCTTCTGTGTATCATCTCCATCAGATGCTTGCAGCTGTGGTTGCCCTTTTCACAGTTGTCCACTTTTGTTCAACCGAACTGCTTACTTTGATTTTCTCATAACATATTAGTACACATTGAAACAAGCTTTGACCAATCTTCATACGATATTGGTGGATGTAATTAATCACTATAATTCTCCGACTGAGGTCAATTAAAAGAAAAAAATAAAACAGTTCTGTGTTGCTCCATACGAGATGTCGATGTCGTGAAACACTGTCACGAGGATACCAAAAGGTTTAAAAGTTGTCCTTCTCATTCACTGTAAAAGCCAGAACGTTCGCAGCGACTACACCTAACGGACCTTCCAGGGTGCAGCTAGCAATGGCTGAGCGCCAAACACTGTTCCAGCAAATCACGGAACAGATATAATTAGATAAATACAACAATAATTGAGGTTTGTAGCACTTATGTTGTGTAGATATTTCAAGACTGAAGTGATGGATCATAGTACACATCAGAAAACTATTATAGCAGGGTACGATTACATCGAAAAAGACGTAAGAAGTGATATATACAATTCGTCACCTAGGCCCATTCCAGAGAGATGCTCAAGGTATTCTTGTATCAACGATCATACGACTAACTTAATCTTTCATCAGCGGAACATGCAAGAATGTGCTGTCTAATGAACTACTTTCGTTTATTGGCCTACGAAACAAACAGGCGACCAGTAAAATACACATATTCATCGCTCGAAAACTGTGTAATAACTATCCAGGAACACCCCAAGAACATGACGTTCTTCTTTGCCCATCTGAAAATAAGCAAAATCTCCGAACAGTCCTAGAAGGCTGAACGGTGTTGAGCAACCTTCGTGTCATCCTCATCCCACAGGTATCACTGGATGCGAATATATAGGGGCATGTGGTCACCACACCGCTCTCCCGGCCCTTGTCGTGGAAGTAGCTCTTCAGTTGCAGCCCTCACAGGGGCCGCGTGCAACCCACAAGCCAATAGCCACCCCATCCAACTGTTCGTCAAGACAGACCGCATATATTCGGTGATCTGACGTTGGCCGTTGGCTCCCTGGCCACCTACTTAACTTAATTTTAACTACTTTAAGCTTATCTGGTATGCCACTGAGTGAGATTAGCATACACTGGAACACGCTTTGACCAATTTCCGTGGGCTATGGGTGGAAATAATTAAACACGATGACTCCCCAAAACATTCAGTGTTTCTTGAAGCACAAAGCACGACGTGACTTAGGCAGAATTTGGGTTAAAGAATATGTTACATGCGGCTAGGTAATTATAGGTAAAACGGCTGCTTATAAATATGTAACATAGTTTTACGTACATCATTTCTTAATTCAGCCCATAATAACTAACTAAATCAGCGAACAGGCACTGAGGACCGTGCAGTCCTCCCAACCACGATATTTTCTAAAGCCTTAAAGCAATTACCTCTCATTCAGGTAGCTCCTCAAGTGGGCCAATGAGGCTTAGTGAACCTAACAAGGATATCATCCCGACACTATGGATGAAACGCCCTGCTAAACCCGGAGGACAGGACAGGTAGTTGGAATTGTGGAAAGGGGCCAAAATGAGCGGCTGTCAGTTACACTCGAACACATATAACTTTATTTATTTGACCAAACATTACAGTACAAATTCTTGAACTTAGTTATCGGCTGATTACGCCACACTATCTTATGCCTTAAGGGAACAACCACTTTAGTTAGAAAAAAAAGGCTAAAAGCCATTAACTCAAAATTCAGACGCCAAAAGAATATTTAGAAGGCAGAAGGCCTCACGTTAAATAAGTTCTATAATTTGACTGAAGGCCCAAAACTCTAACACTTGAAAAGCAAGGAACTTTAATTTTAAAGTGGCTGAAGGCTCATGACTTAAAGCACCATTAAAAACAATGCAACTTTAATTCAAAACCATCGGCTATGAGCCATACATATACACACAACAGAAAATAAGAAAAGCAGTGCAGCTAACGGCGCTCAGAAGTTTCGGGGGGTCGACAAGCACTTGAAATACTAACGTTCACTTACATCAGACAGGCAGTCGGCCCAACCATTCTCGATCCGACAACAACCCGACCAACAGACAGTTAACTGATCCACCGACGAGGTAACTTGCGCTCTACTCGACCAGCACACAACCGGGAGTTCAATGCAAACATAAAAGGCATGGACGCCCACAACCAAGCATACATTAAGCCATCGAACTACACACCTTGCTGGACTGCGACAACACGGTGAGGAAAGGACTTTGCCTAAATTTAGGTCAACGGCCAGGGCAGGTAACCGGAACGTTAAGGGCCACAAGGCAGAAAATTCCGCTGATGCACTTCAATTGCAAATAACCAAATACAGTTAGACCCTACCGGACAGTGGCTAAACCTTCACCAACTCGAACACACACTTTGTTGCTCGCGCAAATGTCCCAGCAGCCAACAATGTGAACCAAACGGCACAATACGGACAGTCGGGACTTGCTGGTAAATTAAATCCAAACTCAACCTTCGCGTCCAGGGTCGGTGAGCCACGGACCACGTAGCAATGGGAACAGCCCCACACACTCCGACACTGTAGAGACCACCAGTGGGCCTGGCTAAACTACGGCCCGTGGAGATTTCCTCGCTGCTCCACTCCAGCCGACAGACCGCTCGCACACAGCACAGCCGGAAACTACAAGCACCAGACCAAAGATAGTACAAGGTGTGAATATCGATGCTACCTCTCACTGAGAGAGCGAACAACAGCATAATCGCAATAACCGCGGAAAACCAAACACAGAATATGGAGCAAGGTTTAAAACAACGCACAAATAAGCCCAACACGGCTCAGTGGAGATTCAAAATATCGTACTCCGCATGTCTGACCCGCTGACCGCTCATTTATGGAGGCGCGTTTTTATTTATTTACTTAATTTATTTTGACGTAATGATTATTCTCAGACTACCAACGTCAGGCATTGGATTTGCAGCGGCTCCAACGGAACCAGTGTTAAGTGCAGTTACCAAGATTTATTTACGAATCTGTCAGGCAGTAGTCCTAAGTTCTGTGCTCAGTTACCCTTCTCCAGTTTACACTAGGCGGCACCTGAAAGGTCGTGAGGTAGACTGCTCCCGACTCCAACACACCAATGGTAGCTGTTCTGGCACTGTCAGCTCCCACCGAACTACCTATCCTCGCAAAGTGTTGCGCCTGCCAAATTTCAGTGTGCTGTTGCTGTAAGTTCCTCGTGACAATTAGTGTAGCATGCATTCGGTCTCTGATATCAACGCGGATTTCAGGAATTTTACGAGATTTTCTTGTGGTGCTAGCGACCTTAAGCTTCATTCCCGTAAGAGTTAAATTTCATCATCTTGCAAAGCTTATACATATCAAAGTTGATACGATATGCTATCTCGGAAAGACCCGTTACTGACCGAGGTGTTTTAGTAATGGAAGAAAAATGAAGTACACTCCTGGAAATGGAAAAAAGAACACATTGACACCGGTATGTCAGACCCACCATACTTGCTCCGGACACTGCGAGAGGGCTGTACAAGCAATGATCACACGCACGGCACAGCGGACACACCAGGAACCGCGGTGTTGGCCGTCGAATGGCGCTAGCTGCGCAGCATTTGTGCACCGCCGCCGTCAGTGTCAGCCAGTTTGCCGTGGCATACGTAGCTCCATCGCAGTCTTTAACACTGGT
Source organism: Schistocerca serialis cubense (assembly GCF_023864345.2). NCBI lineage: Eukaryota > Metazoa > Arthropoda > Insecta > Orthoptera > Acrididae > Schistocerca > Schistocerca serialis. The sequence goes on along the minus strand of NC_064642.1, from coordinate 645,912,218 downwards.
AGCATGCCGCGACAGCGTGGACGTGAACCGTATGTGCAGTTGACGGACTTTGAGCGAGGGCGTATAGTGGGCATGCGGGAGGCCGGGTGGACGTACCGCCGAATTGCTCAACACGTGGGGCGTGAGGTCTCCACAGTACATCGATGTTGTCGCCAGTGGTCGGCGGAAGGTGCACGTGCCCGTCGACCTGGAACCGGACCGCAGCGACGCACGGATGCACGCCAAGACCGTAGGATCCTACGCAGTGCCGTAGGGGACCGCACCGCCACTTCCCAGCAAATTAGGGACACTGTTGCTCCTGGGGTATCGGCGAGGACCATTCGCAACCGTCTGCATGAAGCTGGGCTACGGTCCCGCACACCGTTAGGCCGTCTTCCGCTCACGCCCCAACATCGTGCAGCCCACCTCCAGTGGCGTCGCGACAGGCGTGAATGGAGGGACGAATGGAGACGTGTCGTCTTCAGCGATGAGAGTCGCTTCTGCCTTGGTGCCAATGATGGTCGTATGCGTGTTTGGCGCCGTGCAGGTGAGCTCCACAATCAGGACTGCATACGACCGAGGCACACAGGGCCAACACCCGGCATCATGGTGTGGGGAGCGATCTCCTACACTGGCCGTACACAACTGGTGATCGTCGAGGGGACACTGAATAGTGCACGGTACATCCAAACCGTCATTGAACCCATCGTTCTACCATTCCTAGACCGGCAACGGAACTTGCTGTTCCAACAGGACAATGCACGTCCGCATGTATCCCGTGCCACCCAACGTCCTCTAGAAGGTGTAAGTCAACTACCCTGGCCAGCAAGATCTCCGGATCTGTCCCCCATTGAGCATGTTTGGGACTGGATGAAGCGTCGTCTCACGCGGTCTGCACGTCCAGCACGAACGCTGGTCCAACTGAGGCGCCAGGTGGAAATGGCATGGCAAGCCGTTCCACAGGACTACATCCAGCATCTCTACGATCGTCTCCATGGGAGAATAGCAGCCTGCATTGCTGCGAAAGGTGGATATACACTGTACTAGTGCCGACATTGTGCATGCTCTGTTGTCTGTGTCTATGTGCCTGTGGTTCTGTCAGTGTGATCATGTGATGTATCTGACCCCAGGTATGTGTCAATAAAGTTTCCCCTTCCTGGGAGTGTATTTCATTGGGATCAGATTTCCTCGGGGTTATTAATCATGTGCTTCCGGTGTTTTACCGAGTTTTGTTTCTATTTTATGATCAGTACTTCGATAAGCAACCCATCCACCTTCTTCAGGAGCTGAGAGTTTCGTCGTTGCCGGCCGGAGTGGCCGAGCGGTTCTAGGCGCTACAGTCTGGAAGCGCGCGACCGGTACAGTCGCAGGTTCGAATCCTGCCTCGGGCATGGATGTGTATGACGTCCTTAGGTTAGTTGGGTTTAAATAGTTCTAAGTCCTGGGGGACTGATGACCTCAGAAGTTAAGTCCCATAGTGCTCAGAGCCATTTTTTTAGTTCCGCCATTACATGCAATTGCAGTCTGCACCCCAAACAGCACACCATTAGGTGTAGTACTGGACATGATAAGTCTGGAGCATTTTACGAAATGGAAATTTCTCCAGTTTAAAAATAATTAACGAAACTCAAACTCTAATTGCAATTAAGAGCAGATTTTTGACATACTAAGAAACTATACAGATATACATTCCAAACTTCAATTTCAAATTTTCAGTTAACTTTTTTTTTTTTAGATGAACGCTCTGAAGCAGTTTTCTGTCGTCCTGGAGGGCGGAGCGCCGTCACTGGTGCCTGCAGACACTGTTTTTCATGCAACGTTGCATGTATATATTTAAGATGTAAGGGACACGAAACGGAAGCAGTGGTTGAGAAGGGAATGATACAGAGTTGTAGGCTATCCCAGACGTTATTCAACCTGTGATTTGAGCAAGCAGTAAAGGAAACAAAGGAAAATTTGGAGGAGGAACTAAAATCCATGCAGAAGGAATAAAAACTTTGAGAATTGCTGACGACATTGTAATTCTGTGAGAGACAGCAAAGGACCTTAAAGAGCAATTGAACGGAATGGACAGTGTCTTGAAAGGAGGCTATAAGATGAACATCAACAAAATGGGGTAACGGAATGTAGTCAAATTAATTCAAGTGATGCTGAGGGAATTAGATTAGGAAACGAGATACTTAAAGCAGTAAATGAGTTTTGCTATTTGGGAAGCAAAATAACTGATGAGTGTCAGGTAGGGATGATATAAAACGTAGATTGGCTATGGCAAGGGGAGCGTTTCTGAAGAAGCGAAAATTGTTAATGTAGAGTATAAATTTTAGTGTCACAAGTATTTTCTGAAAGTATTTGTAAGGAGTGTAGCCATGTCTGCAAGTGAAACATGGTCGATAACTAGTTTAGACGAGAAGACAGTAGAAGCTTTCGAAATGCTGAAGATAAGATGGGTAGATCATGTGACTAATGAGAAGGTACTGAATAGAATTGGGAAGAAGAGGTATTTCTGGCACAACTTGACTAGAAGAAGGGAGTGGTTGGTAGAACACATTCTGAAGCATCAAGATATCACCAATTTTGTTCAAAAGGTTCAAATGGCTCTAAGCACTTTGGGACTTAACATCTGAGGTCATCAGACTCCTAGTCTTAGAATCACTTAAGCCTAACTAACCTAAGGATGTCACACACATACATGCCCAAGGCACGATTAGAACCTGCGACCGTAGCAGCAGCGTGGCTCCGGACTGAAGTGCCTAGAACCGCTCGGCCACAGCCGCTGGCACCAATTTTGTATTGGAGGGCAGCGTGCAGGGTAAAAATCGTAGACGGAGACCATAAGATGAATACACCAAGCAGATTCAGAATCATTAGCGTTGCAGTAGTAACTTGGAGACGAAGAAGATAGCACATGATACAGTAGCATGGGGAGCTGCATCAAACCAGTCTAGATCTGCATCAAACCAATTTCTGGACTGAAGACCACAGCAACAAGACGCCAGCTGATGTACATTGAGCTGAAAAAACTCATGGTCTACCTCCTAATATCGTGTGAAACTTCCATTTGCTGGGATAATGCGGCACCTTGACGTGACATGGACTCAACATGTCCCTTAAGTGTACTGCAGAAACGATGAGCTATGTGGCGCCTATAGTCATCCATAATTGCAAAAGTGTTGCCAGTGCAGGATTTTGTGCACGAACTGACCCCTGCGTTGTGTCCCGTAAATGTTCGATGGAATCCATGTCTAGCAATCTGGGTGGTCTGATGATTCCCTGAAATTGTCCAGAAAGCTATTCTAACCAATGGCGATCAATTATAGCACCGTGACTTGGTGCATTGTCATCCATAAAGATTTCACAAATGTTTGGGAACATGAAGTCCATGTATGGCTGCAGACGGTCTCCAAGTAACCGAACATGAGCATTTCCTGTCAATGATCGTTTCAGTTGGACCAGTGGATCCATTCCATTTCATGTAAGCACAGTCCATACCATCATGGAGCCACCACTACCATGCCTAGTGTCTTGTCAACAACTTGGGTCTAAGGATTCGTGGGATCTGAGCCACAATCGGTCCCAGCCATCAGCTCCTACCAACTTAAATGGAGACTCGTCTGATCAGGCCAAGGTTTTTCAGTTGACTAGCGTGCCACGAGAGGCGCTGCAGGCGATGTCGTGCTGACAGCAAAGGAACTCGCGTCGTTCGTCTGTTAACATAACCCATTAACACCAATTTTTGCAGCACTGTCTTAACGGATACGTTCGTCATACACCAATTTGGATTTTTGCGGTTATTTCACGCAGCGTCGCTTTTCTGTTAGCACTGACAACTGTACGCAAACGCCGTTGATTTCGGTTGCTGTGTGAGGGCTGTCGGTCACTCCGTCATCCATACTGGAAGGTAATGCCTTAAATTTTGTATTTTCGCCACACTCGGAACTCGGAATATTGAATTCCATAAGAATTTCCGAAATATGATGTCTTATGCTACAACTACCATTCCTTGTTAAAGGTCTGTTAATTTCTCGTCTTGCTGCCGGGCCACAATTGTATCGGAAAGCTTTTCACATGTATCACCGAAGTACAAATTACAGCTTCGCCAATACACTGCCTTTTACTCCATGTGTACGCGATACTGCCGCCATCGGTTTATGTGAATACGGGTATATCCCGAGTATTGTCACCTCACTGTAAATTAGATTATAGCTAGCCCACAGTCTTCATAATCATGCCGTAAAAGGAATATAGTGTGACGAAGCGATCCGTTTTACATGGAGCACGAACGTAGATCTCCCCCTCCCCTCCTCGCTTCATCGCCCACTACCATGTTCAGAATGCAGCCCCGCCAGATACCTGCCGGCGACGCGTGACCAGACAGCTATATGGGCCACATATGGCGACATATCGCTGCAGGCAGGCACGTACGTTAGCACCGCTCGATGGAGTCGAGGACAACGGTAAGGGGTCCGGACACTGCAGCGCAACGGAACTGCAGCGTAGCCCGCTTCGAGACTTGCAGCTTCAGCTTTGCACCCAGCGCAGTACATCGTATGTGCGCAAGTGCTTTGTCAGCAGCAGCGAAGGGCTGATATGAAGTTCGCGGACTCAACTGCTCAACTCGTAACCTGCGAATACGGTACTACTGCAGAGCAGTGGGGGAGCTGACGTTGGATGCCGACAGTATAGCATCTTTCACACCCTCTGCTAGACCTCTACGTCCTTTCGGTCTTAATACATTACATTAATAATGGAAGTGTAGGAAAATTTCTGAAAGAGAACAAAATTTCGCGGGTAACGAGAGAAAGATACTCGTAGCATATCCTATGTTCCTTGTGACGAGATATAAGGAAGATAAAAAAAGACCTGTTAAAGTGAACGAACAACTTACTCAGTCTGCAACATGGTTTAAGGGTCTGCATCTACATGATTACTCTGTAATTCACAACTAAGCGCCTCGTAGTGAGTTCACTGAACCACTTTGAAGCTGTCGTTTCACTATCGAATCGCGCGCGGGAAAAGCGAACACTTAAATCTTTCTGTGCGAGCTCTGACTTCTCTTATATTATTATTATGATCATTTCTCCCTGAACTGATGGGGACTAACAAAATATTTTCACATTCTGAGGACGAAATTAATGATAGAAATATTATGAGAAGATACTGCCGAAACGAAAAACACCTTTTTCTTTATTGATTGCCACCCGGATTCGCATATCACATTCATGGCATTCTGTCTCACATTTCTCAACAATAGAAAACGAGTTGGCCTTCTTTGGACTTTTTAGACGTCCTCCGTCAATCATTTTTGATGCTGATCCCACATCGCACGGCAGTACGCCAGAAGAGGCCGGACAAGCTTAGACCAGTTGCATTTCCTAAGTGTTCTGTCAATAAACCCCAGTCTTTGGTTTACTTTCGCTACAACTTTTTCTATGTCATAGTTCCGATTTAAGTTATTCATAACTGTAATCCCTAAGTATCTGGTTGAAATACAACCTTTAGATTTATCGTGTAAACGAAGTTCATCGGATTTCTTCTAGTGCTCACGTGGACGGTTTCATACTGTTCACTATTTAGAGTTGATAAAAAGAATAAATACGAAGGCGTTGAAAATGGAACGTAGAGTTGCTTGTTCAAAATTGGAAGTGACCTAGCAGTAGAAGAAGTGAAAGAATTGTCCTGTTTACGAAGCCAGATTACACAGCATCGCCGAAGCAATCAGAAGTTGATTGACCCATAAAATTAAACGTTTCCTCAGTAAAAGAAGTATTTCGAAATCAGATATTGATATGGAACTGAGAGAAATTCCTCATAGATTACACGTTTTCATGGACGTGAAAGACGAAAAAAATGTTAATCGTTCGAAGTATGGTGCTCTACAAAAATTTTGAAAATGTGGACAGAAGAGGCAACAAATGATTATGTTAGGAAAAAAGTTTGTAGAACACACTTACCTGAAGATGACTGGTTAATGGGACGTCTGCTGAGACATCCAGGAGTTAATTTGGTGCTGTGAAGGAGAGGTAGAAAGAGGGAAAGTACACTACATTACGCTTATTAAGAATGGTGGGTTGTGACAGTTACGTAAGGATGAGAAGACGAGTGTGACGAAAAGATGGGTAGCGGCAACAAACGAGTCGTAATACTTTTTACTCTCGTATTCAATGTTGTTACCACGGAAGTTTGACCATTTTTATTCATCAAGATAGTTTATTTCTCCTCTTACATTCTCCATCTATTTTAACAGTTTGTTTCTCTATTTTTCTCCCAAACAGTGAAACAGATCAAAATGAATTTTTAATTGCATTTTTCTCTTGATCTTTCTGCGACCTTCTTTGTGTGGTACGAAAAACACTGTGACCCACTCGTAACTGGATTTTGTATCGCTTTTTCACACATTAATGAAGGAACGGGTCAGTTAAAATGTTGAGCATTCTACTACTTTCTTCGTCTAAATGCAGAGATTTTTGATGGGTCTGTCTTCTCTTAGGTTCTACAATTCCAGGTCCAATGTGTTTCGTTCTTACCATGCCAAGGAGGTGTCTGTTGGGTACGTACCAGTGCAGTGATAGGTTTGTATTGCTGGTTATGAAGCTACAGCTCTCGAATACTATCAAATCAAAATGCATACTGTTAATAGAACACGCACCCCATGCGCACGTCTCTATCAACATTGTCACATATCCTCAGTCCACCAGACTGCGGTGCGTAAGATCGGCTGAATAGGAATTTTATTTCATCACCTTTTATTTCTCTACCAGACAAGGCCTATAGAATGCTGTATTCGTGTTGAACAACACCATACGAGCAAATGATAGCGATCATCATCTACGGAAATGGCTACTCTCAATAGTGTACGAACTGCACTGACATATGTGAATCACAAAGGCTTTATTGAATTTAAGGTACATAAAAGTGACAAATCACTTAAAGCAGATGTGAGTGTGGGTAATTCACACAATTACTTCTTCCACTTATCACATGCGAGGTGAATTACATCTCATCAAATGTCAAATGAAACTTTTATCAAGCCAAGACCAGCGTGCAAAATATTTATTCTGCGATCGGTGTTCTCATGAGGCTACTGCACTATTCTGACAATTGCCGAACGAAACTAAACCTAGGTAAAACACCGAAACCCTCGAACTTAACAATGATTACATCGGGGTGTCACGCCACAGTTTGCCGATGATGAGGTGGTTCCCGAAAACCTGCCGAAGAAGAAATAGTTCACATTTTGCTTCAGCTTCTGTTTCCCAAAGCTGTCTACCAATTATACGCAAGCTGTTAAACATTATTCATCAGAAATATTCGTACTTCTATGCCCTGTCATCATCATTAGTTTTATGAAAATATGTGTGTGATTCTCTGTCTTGCCAGCTTGTGTGTGCGGGAAGTGTGTCGCTCGCATTTCGTGGAAGACTGCCGTGGAACTCTGCCCACTGCTTTTGTCTTCAGAATTCACAGAAAAAGTGGCAGTAGTGAAGCATAGTCATTGACGCTTGTTGAACTTATTTGGATCTCGTGACGCCTTTAGTGTGTAAATTGTACGAACGTTATTTGTTGCTATCCGCTGTGTCATAGATTTATTTAAACTGTGTGTGTTATATTGTTCTAGGTTTGAATAAACCGAATTTTATTTAAAGAGTTCTTACTTCTTAACTTACTTTGCCAAATGGTTTATGTCCCATTTATTCTAGGTGAGTTGTCTACATTCTATCTACCGGGCTTGAGCCCATGATGCTAATTTACGTGATTCATTTTGTACTTATTAATTACTGTAAATTCAGTTTCACTTCCTGGAAGTTTACTTTAAACCATGAGGGTGTTGTTACTCGACTTTTGTTTATGCGTTCTTTTGTAGAACTAAGCTGAGTTATACCAGACTTTTCTTTAGAAGTAAGGTTGGTTATTTTAACGAGCCAGTTCAGTTGGGGAGGGGTAGCTGACCGTTCGTCAACCACGAAAGTATGCCTGTGAACACTGTTGCTGTCATTAATGGGAGTGATCACAGCATTATCATATCAAAGATGTAGTAGAAAGGGCAACATTGGTTTGCCGAGAGAGATTAAATTAAACATCTTGTTTCATGTTCAGCACGAATATCTGGGTGTAAGTCGTGACACGAAAAATCACTCCAGAACGTCATTCTGGATTACAACCAGCCGCCCCATACATACATACACACACACTGGAGTGTATTTTTCCCTTTTCTCCTGCTGATGTATGTTTTGTAGGGTTTGTGGTGGGTCTTATACCAGCGCTAGCGGGAAGTTGCGTCCCTGGCCGATATAACTGGGCAATATTTTGCTGATCCAAATACATCGCCAGATGAAAGTACAGTTACCTTTATTCTCTCTTCCAAGAGTAGTTGTTGGTAGGTTCGGATCCTTCCGTGCCACCTCACTGTTGATCCAACTGCTGTAAAGATTCCTGGAATGCTTCCACAAGTTCTCTCTACGGCGCTACTAAATAAATAGCCACACTTCTCACAAACAGGGGTATATTTCTCCCAACATTTTCGCTATTTCATTTAACAACACAACAAACAATTGCTGCAGTAATACCACTCTCTTGAGTACATTCAAGAACCTCCTTACGTGCGTACTTTAGAACGTGAGAGGGCAAAAACAAATAAACATCTACTGCTGTTCAAATGTTCATTACGCCTTTGTTTGTGTGTCGTTTACTCCATGGCTCTCGGAAAACAAACAGTTTCCCTTTCCCACTAAATTTATCCCTATTCAACTTAATCACGAGCTTGTCTTGTCGACGGCTTCCCAATCGTGTGTTGGGATGTTTACAAATGTCCTGAATCACTACAACACACACAAGAACTACAGATTAACATCTTGCTGAGCCGTAGATGCACTTGACACTTTGTTTGATTTGGAAAAAGGCAATGAATGATTCACCAGACTGCACTATATGACTCCAGTTAGCTACAGTACTTTTTCTGTGCTGCTTTTCCTATTGAACACGTTAATTTTTTATGTGCTTCTTTGAACAACGGCCTTTTGTGAGGTACCCGAACATAAAAATCCATACAATGTTCGTTCGGCAGCTCGTTGGTATTGACAAAGTATGACTCTCGTGCCCACTATCTGTCAGCTAGTATCTTTTTACTATCGCACATAGGCCAAGCGACATGTGTCTTAGAGGTACACCTTTCATTACAGGCACATCTGGCAGTTCACACTCATACAGCTCCTTCCTGCTATTCTGCCATGTTTCCACGTCAACCCTTCTTATGCGTCGATTCCATAGGATCGACTGTCTCCTACGCACTGCTTCACAGTGATGTGTGCTGAGTGAGGCGAGACGGCCGAGTACCAGTTGTCCATCATAAACAGAGACCCACGGCCATCAGCATTATGTTTTAAGAGAGCAGCTAATCTTTGGTCCGTTGAGCTCAAGAGATTCCTAATGGCTGGTCAAGTGCAGATCAAGCGACCTCAAATTTCAGAGCCTTCCACAACACCTTAAAAAAACGAGCAATTCTGCTCTGTTCTGCAATGCATTATAGTAGCTGAATTTCAGAACAGTGCTAGAGAGTCTCGATGCTGCTGTAAAAAATCGGAAACTAAAGCACTTTTATTTAAGCAGTACGGTTTCATGAAAGGACCAAAAACCAAAACCCAGAAGATCAAATGCAACCTCTGTCTCTTCACCACTATGTCCCACCAGTAATAGTTTGTTCATCTCGAGTGACATTATTACGGCTGCTTCATTGCGTTTGTAACGTATTGTCCTCATATCTTCCATACCGTTACAAGGTAGATAAACTGAGAATAAAACTAAAATACTGAAGTAAGCTATGAGATAGCGAAGTCGGAAGGTTCCATACATTCCAGGAAACATGCGAAGGAATAAGAAATAGAGGGCAATATACAGTACCTTATCTTTCGGGGAAAAAATGGTTCAAATGACTCTGAGCACTATGGGACTTAACACCTGAGGTCATCAGTCCCCTAGAACTTAGAACTACTTAAACCTAACTAACCTAAGGACATCACACACATCCATGCCCGAGGCAGGATTCGAACCTGCGACCGTAGCAGTCACGCGGTTTCGGACTGAAGCGTCTAGAACCGCTCGGCCACCACGACCGGCTTTCCTGAAAAGTTACTTCCTCTGTGAAGATTTCTTCCTAGAAAAAGCAGAAATCCAGACTTGTGACGATAGCTAGAGCGAAACTGGTAGAATTACAAATGCATGAACAGGTATCGTAAAATGTGTTGTAGGAGAAGGAAAGACGAAGAATGTAAACACCTTAAGCTAATTGACGGCAATTAATTTTATTTCATTTTTTATAGAAAAAGAAGTTTCGGCATTGCGATCGACATCAGGAGCTGGAAAATCCCTGAAAGAATGCGTTGGATATTTTCGCAAAATATTTTTTCCCTGGCAAAATTAAATACTTTTTAAATCGTTCAAAAGTAGTTGTGTGGCAGCTGGTGTTACAAAGACAGATATTTTTAATTAGTCGCTTAAGACTTGCAACTAGGAAATAATTAAATGCCACGTTGTTTGACTGACGTTAAAGAATGATCGCTGCACCGTATTTATAGTTTCTGCAGTAAATTTTGAATTGGTTGTATCAAATATGTTGAACGGAAAGAGATGCAGTTTATTAATATGTTTCTGGGGATGCACTCTAACATATTATGTATAGAATGAAATACTTTTTATATTATTGCAAGGCAACGAGAGATGCGCTTGAGGCAAACGTAACCAACTAATCCGCCATTCTTGTCGGAAAACTTTCCGGCCAACCCCAGTGCAGTGCATTACAGAGGTGTTTCTCTCGGAATAAAAAATAATGAAAGAGAGAGAGAGAAACCGTTACCGGACGGTCAGGCTTTATCTCCCGCCCACCATCCGTCGATAGGTGGGAGATTTTCAAACGGGCAGCGTAGCCTCCGCATACAGTACGGGAAGGCGGATATTAGGGGTGGTCAGAAACAGTCCCAAACGCATGTAAGGGAGTTGCACGGGTATTGGTTGAAAGAACTGTTAAGAAAAAGATTCGATACATTGCCCCGTTCCCGAGTTAATTAGCACTGACGTTAGCTAATCAGGACGTCGCGCGCAAAAGATTCAGCTGCCCGCTAGATACAATTAATGTCAGTAGTTCTCATAGCGTAAACGATAGCACACAAAACTGCTTAACTTTTGGCTCGGGTAAGATCCTTACTGTCGTCCCATGTCGAATTTTAGTACCGCTCTCTTGTTCGGTTTTTGGAAACCAAACGAAGAACACGTTTGGCGACATCGCCTCTCGGGGACCGAGTGAATACTTAAGCACAAAGCTGGGACTGGCTAACTTCAGTGGTAATTTACCATGAAGGCAAGATACTCTCTACATCTCTGCGTATTAGGGGCGGATGACAAACAGTTTGAAAAACTTGTGATGGGGTTGCAGGATAGGTTGTGCTAAGAAATAATTGATAAGAAAAATTCGGTGCATTGCGCGGTTTCCGAGTAGATCAGCACTTAAGTTAGCCACTCATGCCGAAGCTCACGCAATGTCAAGCGGCGTGCCAGAGACGGTGTAGCCAAATGTGTGCTTCGTTTAGTTCCCTAAAAGGAAGAGGGCGATACGAAACTTGGACGTGGGACGGCAGTAAGGAAGGAACCCTAGCTAAAGGCCGAGTAGCCTCGTACGCTATCATCTACGCTGTGAGAATAACTGACACTAACTGTATCTGGCCGGTCTCTTCAGTCTGCACGTACAGTGGTCTGACTGGCTAAATTCGATGCTAGTTAACTTGGAAACAACGCAACGTATCGAACATCTTTTCTTAGCAATGTTCTTCTCAGCATAACCTGTCCGACAACACCCTTAAAAGCTATTGAGACTGAAACCTCCTGGCAGATTAAAACTGTGTGCCCGACCGAGACTCGAACTCGGGACCTTTGCCTTTCGCGGGCAAGTGCTCTACCAACTGAGCTACCGAAGCACGACTCACGCCCGGTACTCACAGCTTTACTTCTGCCAGTACCTCGTCTCCTACCTTCCAAACTTTACAGAAGCTCTCCTGCGAACCTGCAGAACTAACACTCCTGAAAGAAAGGATATTGTGGAGACATGGCTTAGCCACAGCCTGGGGGATGTTTCCAGAATGAGATTTTCACTCTGCAGCGGAGTGTGCGCTGATATGAAACTTCCTGGCAGATTAAAACTGTGTGCCCGACCGAGACTCGAACTCGGGACCTTTGCCTTTCGCGGGCAAGTGCTCTACCAACTGAGCTACCGAAGCACGACTCACGCCCGGTACTCACAGCTTTACTTCTGCCAGTACCTCGTCTCCTACCTTCCAAACTTTACAGAAGCTCTCCTGCGAACCTGCAGAACTAACACTCCTGAAAGAAAGGATATTGTGGAGACATGGCTTAGCCACAGCCTGGGGGATGTTTCCAGAATGAGATTTTCACTCTGCAGCGGAGTGTGCGCTGATATGAAACTTCCTGGCAGATTAAAACTGTGTGCCCGACCGAGACTCGAACTCGGGACCTTTGCCTTTCGCGGGCAAGTGCTCTACCAACTGAGCTACCGAAGCATGACTCACGCCCGGTACTCACAGCTTCACTTCTGCCAGTACCTCGTCTCCTACCTTCCAAACTTTACAGAAGCTCTCCTGCGAACCTGCAGAACTAACACTCCTGAAAGAAAGGATATTGTGGAGACATGGCTTAGCCACAGCCTGGGGGATGTTTCCAGAATGAGATTTTCACTCTGCAGCGGAGTGTGCGCTGATATGAAACTTCCTGGCAGATTAAAACTGTGTGCCCGACTGAGACTCGAACTCGGTACCTTTCCCTTTCGCGGGCAAGTGCTCTACCAACTGAGCTACCGAAGCACTACTCACACCCGGTACTCACAGCTTTACTTCTGCCAGTACCTCGTCTCCTACCTTCCAAACTTTACAGAAGCTCTCCTGCGAACCTGCAGAACTAACACTCCTGAAAGAAAGGATATTGTGGAGACATGGCTTAGCCACAGCCTGGGGGATGTTTCCAGAATGAGATTTTCACTCTGCAGCGGAGTGTGCGCTGATATGAAACTTCCTGGCAGATTAAAACTGTGTGCCCGACCGAGACTCGAACTCGGGACCTTTGCCTTTCGCGGGCAAGTGCTCTACCAACTGAGCTACCGAAGCACGACTCACGCCCGGTACCCACAGCTTTACTTCTGCCAGTACCTCGTCTCCTACCTTCCAAACTTTACAGAAGCTCTCCTGCGAACCTGCAGAACTAACACTCCTGAAAGAAAGGATATTGCGGAGACATGGCTTAGCCACAGCCTGGGGGATGTTTCCAGAATGAGATTTTCACTCTGCAGCGGAGTGTGCGCTGATATGAAACTTCCTGGCAGATTAAAACTGTGTGCCCGACTGAGACTCGAACTCGGTACCTTTGCCTTTCGCGGGCAAGTGCTCTACCAACTGAGCTACCGAAGCACTACTCACACCCGGTACTCACAGCTTTACTTCTGCCAGTACCTCGTCTCCTACCTTCCAAACTTTACAGAAGCTCTCCTGCGAACCTGCAGAACTAACACTCCTGAAAGAAAGGATATTGTGGAGACATGGCTTAGCCACAGCCTGGGGGATGTTTCCAGAATGAGATTTTCACTCTGCAGCGGAGTGTGCGCTGATATGAAACTTCCTGGCAGATTAAAACTGTGTGCCCGATATAAAATAAATAAAATGAATAAAAAAAATGTTGTTAATTTTAAATATGTTAATTATTCTATCTGTATGATGGTGATTGTGATTGCAATTGTAATTGCTTATCTGGAACGTGGACGTTTAATTATTCGGTATCAGACGCTTGACAATGGCTTTTTCGTAAAGGCAATGTTACTCGTAGTTGACCGTGAAATAAAACTGAATAATCGGACTTCGTAATTAAATCGTTTCCAAAGACTGCTGCGGTAGGTGCGGACTCATAATCTAAATCTCAATATTACAATAATTTGCCAGCCATGCCAATACGTCGTACAGAGGTGATTGTCTACTAAACATAAAAAAGTTACACAGTTAGTTAAATCAGATATATTCAATGAATAAGCCTACAGTTCATAATCCTACTTACTTTTATAAATATAAATTCTTTACAGAATCGAGTGCCTAGTGTGGTTGCAACTTGCAGTATTCTTCTATAACATGAAATATGGTGGTGTGCCAGACAATAAAATAAAATACGTGCTTCTCGCACCACTTCAACCTGAGCTCTCCCTTTCTTAATCAAACATAAGAGTAACGTAATTATGCTTTTGTTTTATCAGCGACACAGCGCTGCAGTTGTGTGCCATAGGCTTTATTTATTTGTCACTGATTATTTATTTAATTAATATTTCGCGTTTCCGCGGAAACTCACGCTCGGCTAGCAAATGTGCCTTTATACCGACCGAGACTCGAACTCGGGACCTTTGCCTTTCGCGGGCAAGTGCTCTACCAACTGAGCTACCGAAGCACGACTCACGCCCGGTACTCACAGCTTTACTTCTGCCAGTACCTCGTCTCCTACCTTCCAAACTTTACAGAAGCTCTCCTGCGAACCTGCAGAACTAACACTCCTGAAAGAAAGGATATTGTGGAGACATGGCTTAGCCACAGCCTGGGGGATGTTTCCAGAATGAGATTTTCACTCTGCAGCGGAGTATGCGCTGATATGAAACTTCCTGGCAGATTAAAACTGTGTGCCCGACCGAGACTCGAACTCGGGACCTATGCCTTTTGCGGGCAAGTGCTCTACCAACTGAGCTACCGAAGCACGACTCACGCCCGGTACTCACAGCTTTACTTCTGCCAGTACCTCGTCTCCTACCTTCCAAACTTTACAGAAGCTCTCCTGCGAACCTTTCTTTCAGGAGTGTTAGTTCTGCAGGTTCGCAGGAGAGCTTCTGTAAAGTTTGGAAGGTAGGAGACGAGGTACTGGCAGAAGTAAAGCTGTGAGTACCGGGCGTGAGTCGTGCTTCGGTAGCTCAGTTGGTAGAGCACTTGCCCGCGAAAGGCAAAGGTCCCGAGTTCGAGTCTCGGTCGGGCACACAGTTTTAATCTGCCAGGAAGTTTCATATCAGCGCACACTCCGCTGCAGAGTGAAAATCTCAATCTGGAAACATCCCCCAGGCTGTGGCTAAGCCATGTCTCCACAATATCCTTTCTTTCAGGAGTGTTAGTTCTGCAGGTTTGCAGGAGAGCTTCTGTAAAGTTTGGAAGGTAGGAGACGAGGTACTGGCAGAAGTAAAGCTGTGAGTACCGGGCGTGAGTCGTGCTTCGGTAGCTCAGTTGGTAGAGCACTTGCCCGCGAAAGGCAAAGGTCCCGAGTTCGAGTCTCGGTCGGGCACACAGTTTTAATCTGCCAGGAAGTTTCATATCAGCGCACACTCCGCTGCAGAGTGAAAATCTCATTCTGGAAACATCCCCCAGGCTGTGGCTAAGCCATGTCTCCACAATATCCTTTCTTTCAGGAGTGTTAGCTCTGCAGGTTCGCAGGAGAGCTTCTGTAAAGTTTGGAAGGTAGGAGACGAGGTACTGGCAGAAGTAAAGCTGTGAGTACCGGGCGTGAGTCGTGCTTCGGTAGCTCAGTTGGTAGAGCACTTGCCCGCGAAAGGCAAAGGTCTCGAGTTCGAGTCTCGGTCGGGCACACCGTTTTAATCTGCCAGGAAGTTTCATATCAGCGCACACTCCGCTGCAGAGTGAAAATCTCATTCTGGCTATTGAGACTGTTTTTGACCATCCTGGATAATGACGCCTAGCGTACGTGAATCATATTTTTGGGTCAGTGTATGTTTAATAATCCAGTTACTGTGTCATTGTGCTTTGTGTTACATAGGTTTCAATAATGCAAGTGTGTGCGTGCGTGTGTGTGTATGTGTGTGTGTGTGTGTGTGTGTGTGTGTGTGTTTCTGATCGTGTACGGGTGAGGAAGGGGCAGAAAGAAGTACCTGACGAAATTCACTGTCAAAATTTGGCAATTTATGGAAAAATGTCATGCGTGATAGTACTGTGAGATAAACATCATTTCTGTATGAACAGTTATCGATTATGTGGATAAAGTAAAAAAGGAAATAATTATTTTTCATTTTTGTGTTTGTGTAATATTATGTATTACCATTTTGAAAATAACGTCTGTGTTCGGCGAGGGTGCAAAACCGAAGCAGACGATGATAATAAAAAATATAACAAAGATACATATTAGCATACTAAATTGCTCATAAATAGTGGAGGTTTAGACATTACTCTCTCTCTGTCTTCTTGTAGCCGTGAATGTTGTAAAAGCATGTGACACTCTCTCGAACGCTTAGTTGCTTAGTTAGCTTCCCTTTGTTATTTTATAAAAATATTATCTTTGTTCTTTAATCGAGAAAGACGCCATTAGATACTGATGTATAAAAGAGGCGTGTACTTTGAAATTTATGTTGATTTTGAATTTAGAAATTGTTAAAAATACCTGTAATAATTTGTAGCTAGCTTGCCCAGTATTTCATTCCACGTTGTTAGCCGTTTTCAGCGAATTTAGAATTTTCCGTGACGCAGTGCTGGGCCACGATCGCGGAAGCCGCTGCCACGGCAAATTCTGACTATAATTGAATGAAAGCCGTTTTCCCGCAACTAAGCGGGCAGGTAATGATACATTAAAATTATTTTTTACAGCTTCCCGGAGACCCCAGAGGTGAATTGTAGATATTATAATGTTATTTTCAGATGGACATGAGCAACTGCTAGTACAATATCAGTGACGTAAATGATTTACGTAAATCAGAGTGTTAAAACTTTACTTGTGTGATATCAAAGACTGCTGTGTTGAAATATGGTCTGGCTAGGAATAATAATTAAAATTAATTTTCAGTTTTAGTTTCATGGTCTCGTGTTAGCCGTGGCAATCAATAGTGTGCAAATATTATAAGATCCACTGGAGCTTTTATGTTTGGCAAATACTGCATACTGTAACTTCTTTGCGTATAATAAGAGTACTTTTCTGTGCATTTCAGAGACGAAAGTAGAGAAAGACACGTTTAATTTCGTAATCAGTCACAGTAATGATACAGTGTTCCATTTATAACAAAATGGCTCTGACAAGGGAACCTCCCCATCGCACCCCCTTCAGATTTAGTTATAAGTTAGTACAGTGGATAGGCCTTGAAAAACTGAACATAGATCAATCGAGAAAACAGGAAGAAGTTGTGTGGAACTATGAAAAAAAAAGCAAAAATATACAATCTGAGTAGTATATCCACAAGACAGGTAACTTCAAGGACAATGCTTCAGGAGCGCCGTGGTCCCGTGGTTAGCGTGAACAGCTGTGGAATGACAGGTCCTACGTTCAAATATTGCTTCGAGCGAAAATTTTACTCTATTTATTTTCACAAAGTTCACTGTAATAAGTTTAGTGTCTGTGTTTTGCGACCGCACCGCAAAACCATGCTATTAGTAGACGAAAGGGCGTGCCAATGGGAATCGAAAACACATGATCGCAAGGTCATAGGTCAACCGATTCCTCCACAGGAAAACACGTCTGATATATTCTATACGACACTGGTGACAGCATGTGCGTCACGTGTCAGGACTATGTTGTCGACCCACCTAACTTGTATACTTGGCGAATGGGTAAAATGATTCTTCTACCTTGCCCGATTTAGGTTTTCTTGTGGATGTGATAATCACTCCCAAAAAAGTGATGAAAACATAAGAGTTTGTCCCATTAACTGCAACAAATGAATGCAACAGTTTCACAGTCGCACAGTTTTCCTTGTGCTCTGTCAAATCATATGTTTTTAACGTTTTCAAAATTTCCGTGTGTAGACCGTCAAACCCTGCATATGTCCAAGCAAATCTAAACATATCCTGGAATTTTGGAGAGTGAAGTTGATTATATAAAAAATTAAACTTTTCACTCGAGTGAAGTCTTGAACCAAGGAGCTCTCATTCTGCAGCCGCTCACGCTAACCACGGAACCATGGCACTCCGTAGCTTACATAATCCTAGATGTTGCGTATGTTGGACATGGACTACTCAGTTTGTACATTTTGGTTATTTTTTTCATAGTTCCACACAACTTCTTCCTGTTTTCTCCGTTGATCTATGTTCAGCTTTTCAAGGCCTATCCACAGTGCCAACTTATAACTAAATGTGAGGGGGGTGCGATGGGGAGGTTCCCTTGTGAGCACTATGGGACTTAACATCTATGGTCATCAGTCCCCTAGAACTTAGAACTACTTAAACCTAACTAACGTAAGGACATCACACAATACCCAGTCATCACGAGGCAGAGAAAATCCCTGACCCCGCCGGGAATCGAACCCGGGAACCCGGGCGCGGGAAGCGAGAACGCTACCGCACGACCACGAGCTGCGGACCCATATATAACAAGCCAGAGCAGAATTAAGAGAACATAGTAGTGCAAAATAAGGATCATACATTCACAGTTGAAAATAATTTAGTGTTGTGCGTATCCCCACATAATAGATCAGAGGGAACAAAATTTCCAACTGCAAAAACCAGCAGCGAGAACCGCATTTTATCTTTTGAGTTCGCAACAATAATCAGCATATAGTTTACCTAAAGTGCTATGCAACGTAAACTGTACATCAAATCAAATTGCACGGGGAGACGCAACAAACCATTAGATCCCAGCAATGCATCATGTTACCACAGAATGGAACAATAACAACAATAACAACAACAGCAATAATAGCAATGATATACACATTGGTATATTCGTGGCAATGTATCAATGAGATATAGTAAGGGCTTGTGAGATCTGTGTGTCTACCTTGCGAAGTATACGCTCGTAGCCAAATCAAACTTTTCCCGACGCGGTAACAGCATTACTCCACATTAAGTCAGGGGCAGAGGAACTCTCACAAGTTACCGTTCATCCCTGGTATTGCAAACGTTGACAACGGCAGTATTCGCACCTATAGTTAAATACACATGGTTTTCGTCAAAAATTATAGCCCAATGGACATTCTTTTTAAGTGTTAACGAGGTGTATTTTGCACCTTCACTATACATATTATAAAAATGGGTGTACGTATATACATTTGTGTCTATCACAACTCCTCCTAAATTACTGAAAATATTTCAATCAAATTTTGTACATAAACTGCTTACTGTCTGGAAATCATCGCTGTGGTGGTAACTTCTACCTAACTACAGAAGTATTGGGGATGGGGATGAGAACGACGCGCGAGTATCCATACCTTACTCATGCAGTATTTCAGAATGAGAGCACTTAGAGACTTACAGTGAATGTAGCACAAAATTTAAAATATTGACAAAACTCTTTACCGCTGGTGACCACCTTAAATGGTCGAAGGTGAAAAAGGTTATCCCTTAGTCCATTTTCGCTGTTCGTCTCGTAAAAATGCAGCATGAAGCATGATTTTTTGCTTTATTATATCAAAATTATATCATTGTGCGACACTTATTTCAGAAGATATGATGTCATAAACTCTGAGATGCGTGAAAAACAGCAGCATCATACATGACGTTTAAAGTTATTACTTCTTTGCTACTAACTGTATTCGCAGCAAGTTCGTAGACAGTATCGTCATATGACGCTGAATCCACAAACGTAATTACATCATTGTATGACACATGGTTCAGGGAATATGATGTAATAAATAAAGAGATGCTTGAAAAATTGTCGCATCATGCATGGCGTTTTAATTTATTACTTCATTATAACTTCCTCTATTCACATTTCGTAGACAGTATCCACATATACCATTTCATGTCTCTGTGAAATTATATCATTTTATTGCACGTTGATCAGGGAATCATAAATACTGAACTGTGTTAAAACGAAACTTCGGGGTGAAACTCGCAAGAGAGACAGGTGAAATATGTGTACCAATAAATGTGATACACGTTAAAAATACGTGAAATATATCCGATATGTGCATACGTCAAAAATTGATGTTGTTATCTAAGATATACGAGGAGCAGCCAAAATTTTATATTTAGTATTTTTCATAATGGTTGACAGAATTAAAAAATTCAAAATACTGTCTTAATATACTCAATAAGAGCATTAATCATATATTAGAAGTTGAACGAAATATTAGCCGCGCGGTCTGAGGCGCTGCAGTCATGGACTGTGCGGCTGGTCCCGGCGTTTGTCCTTAGGATAATTTAGGTTAAGTAGTGTGTAAGCTTGGGGACTGAAGACCTTAGCAGTTAAGTCCCATAAGATTTCACACACATTTGAACATTTTTTTGAACGCAATAACAGAACCTGTCTTCAGGGTGCGTAACTGAGAGTGCGCAAAAACCTGGAATATATTCCATTATCTGAGGATGAGACCATTTAAATACTACCAACAAACACATAGTTCAGAAGATATGATATCATAGACATTTAGATCCGCGAGAAACAAACTTCTACGTAAAACAGCGTGCAATTCAATCCAAGCATCACACATAAAATTTTAATGTATGTCTTCTTTCCTGGTGAATCTATTCGCAGCTCAGTTTAAAGACAGTATCTGCATATAACACTGAATGTATCTGCAACGTTGTATCATAGTTTGACACATCGTTCTGAAAAAATGGCATTATAAACAGTAACGACCTCCAACAAACTTTAAGCATAATTTAAAATGTTTTCCAAACTATTTTTCTCTTACATGCTTAACGAAAATTACGCAATAACCCATTTGTGAAGTAATCAGAGTGTTTTAAACTGTTTTATACATTGGAGTTCGATTCTTATATATTATTAGAGCAGCACTTGTTACGTGTGAGTATATACTGTTGTCGTTGTTGTGGTCTTCATTCCTGAGACTAGTTTGATGCAACTCTCCATGCTACTCTAACCTTTGTAAGGTGCTTCATCTCTCAGTATGTACTTCAGCCTACATCCTTCTGAATCTGCTTAGTGTATTCATCTCTTCGTCTCCCTGTACGATTTTTACCCTCCACGGTGCCCTCCAATACTAAATTGGTGATCCCTTGAGGCCTCAGAACATGTCCTACCAACCGATCCGTTCTTCTAGTCAAGTTGTGCCACAGACTCCTCTTCTCCCTAATTCTATTGCTGAATAACCTCGTTGTTGTGCGCCCCAAAACATTAATCATCATCATCATCAATACCTCCTCATCAGTTATGTGAGCTACCCATCTAATCTTCAGCATTATTCTGTAGCACCACATTTCGAAAGCTTCTATTCTCTTCTTGTCCAAACTATTTATTGTCCATGTTTCACTTCCATACATGGCTACACTCCATACAAATACTTTCAGAAACGACTTCCTGACACTTAAATCTATACACGACGTTAACGCTTTCCATGCCATTGCCCGTCTTCTACCATCGTCCTTTATTTTGCTCCCCAAATATCAAAACTCCTTTGCTACTGACACATTTAAGGTAAGCATCATAATTTTATGCCACAGAGTAGAAAAGGGAGACAAATGAAAACTTTTCTTAAGTTCACGCTAGCATATCCACAGGTGGTAGAAGGGAGAGCTGGGGACATACCTATGAAGCAGAAATAAACAATCAACACTGTAAATGATTGTGCACTGATCACAAATTGCTACATGAGCAGCAATTGCCAAGCTCAAGTTACACACTCAACAAAATATCCATAGAGAGAGAGAGAGAGAGAGAGAGAGAGAGAGAGAGAGAGAGAGACAGACAGACAGAGATATATTCGATAGCTCTTGTTATGTGAAGCGACAAGCTTTATCTCAGATGCAATAACAACTTTCACAGACATCTTGATACAGTTAAGATCCTGTAACAAATAGTTAAGCAATAGTGGAATCAGGACTGCTGCATACTAGTAAGGATGCAGATAATATTCACTCATAACGAACAGAGTCTCTCGTCAGTACCTCCTGTGCATCTTTACATTTACTGCAGTTCCCAGCTGAATTATACTAGTCATTAAGACCACTGTCGTTCTTGCCGAAGCACTCGATTCAATAGTTATTAAGGTATAGTGAAACCCCTGTCTTAGATGTTCCAGCAATTCCCTTGAACATGCTCTTTGCCCTTCTTGAGATCACAACATCCAACTAACCATTAACTGGCACCCGTGGGACTCCATATTGACCACTGCCTTCCACATCATTTAAGGGGCATACTAAGGGTCTTCCAACATCATTACATATCGCAGTGCTTATCGCACTAACACCATCGTAACTGCTAGGTAAGAAGGCCGTATGATCGCTGCAGGGACTTCCAGGTGCCAAGGGCCTACCTGTACAGTGAAGCGAGGATCATCCAACCACACGACTTCAGATAGAGTGGTACATCCCGATGGACCACTGAGGTTCATCGTCGTTCATGGAGTAGAACTGAGGACGCTCTAACACAGTATGGGGGCATCATGTCACGCTACGGCTTCGCCTGAAGATTTCCAGACGTCAGCCCATAAGACTTCAGCAGAATTGCTGGAGCAGCGACCTGCCAGCCAGTTGCGCGGAAAACAAGAGTCAGTGGAATTTCGCTGTGTCACTGGCTCGAGGCATCAACTGAGGCTTACGAGAAGACACTGAGCTGTACATCGGAATCAAGAAATGTAAAGTTCCTAGTCATGTATTATTAGCTCTGAAAGAAGTTATACAAGTTCACTTCACCCTCCTGACAATAGAAGTGTCTGCTCTGCACTCTACAATAAGTGACTTGTTGGGTATATGGTTCACTTCTGAGAAGGCCGTTTTCCTACCTGCAATGAGCAGGCCAGCTTCTGTCATTTTAAAACCTTTGTTAGAATGTCTACTTTCAAAATTATTCTTTCTTCTGTGAATTCTGAATGGCAAGCATATAGCAAAGGTGTTCTGTAGCAAACTGGGGAAAGGCATGATGTTTGGTTTGTGGGGCGCTGAACTGCGCGTTCATCAGCACCAATAAAAATTCCCAATTTTTACACAGTCCAATTTTTCTTTTACACAGTCAACTGTCAAGAATGATAATGATGATGAAATTATGAGAAGAAGACAAACACCCAGTCGCTGGGCAGAGAAAATCCTCAACCCGGCCGGGAATCGAACCCGGAGCCCCTTGACCCAAAGGCAGCAACGCTGGCCAGTGGACCACGAGCTGCGGACACCAGGGAGAGGCATGTCTGCCGAGAGATACTGTTGAGTGGAGACGTGCGGGCCACGTGGCAGGCCTGTTCATCAGCATGATCTCTCTGTGAGTCCAGCAAGAACGACAAAATGCATTGCAGTCCGTCCCTGTCTGTGTTTCCGCCTGCATCCTGAACGCTGCTCTGGCTGAGAATGCATGTTATTGTTATGAATGACTGGTGTAGTAATTTACATGTAAGTTGCTTCCTGATGGCCATTCTCTTGCAATGAGTTACAAAAGAGTGGTGAGGTTTGCGTTTGGCAGCTTTACGTAATATTTTCTTGCACCATTTTCAGATCTTTCACACTCAATAAACATTATTGATGCAACTAACAACTAACATCAGCATTTTTCAGGACTACAGTTAGGATAAACCTTTCTCTATGTTTTGCATAGTAATGATGGGTTCAGAGACCAGAGACTGCTTGCTGCTTATCATTGCATATCCAACGTTGATAATGTGCATCTTTGTATTTAGATTTTCTGTGAAAAGATGGTACATTATCAGGTGCAGCAATGCATGCTCACACAACGTGGCTACCCATAAGCTGGATTATTTACCCGTTCTTCGGATCAGTTTATGAAATTGCTAGAAGTAACTGTAACCTTAAAATTTATTCAAGTATTGATTCGTACCCCTAATTCTTTCAGTCGCAAAACATAATCACTACTTACACTTGAGTATGTTCTTGAAGCATAATCAAATTAGGTTATAAATTATTTTTTGGGTCAAAACTGTGTTTAGCTAGAGGTACCTACTGAGGGATTTTTTCTGTATGACGTACTTTCGTGTACTGGGATCATTACAAGAAAGAGAGGTGGCCTGCAGCCTTTCCCCGTAGACAAGGTACAACTGCCTTGCCCATAGTGAACAAAAACCGCCAGACGATCAGCTCCAGTTAGCAGCCATGTTTTAATAATCCATGTGGATAATCATATTCACAATTTAAATAATGTAAAACTCTTATAATAGGGACCTGCGATAGAACCACATGCAGGTTCCACCCAAGTAACAAAGAACAGATTGTAGATACCATGCCCTCTTTGGAAACAAGCCTGTGCTTTTCAGGGTGAGTTGCCGGAAATACACAGATGCTGTCATTTGTGGTTTAACGCTCGTGGACGCGCCCCAGAGCCTAACCGCAGATTCGTGATAACACCACGCCACACAGCGCCGTAATTTCCGGTGCTACACACCCTAGCTCCTAAAATTGTGACGGCTTCCCACAATTTCCGTCCGCAGTATTCGGAACTAGTGAAGCCAACCAGGGTAGCTCTCATGTAATCATTTATCCATTTCTTATAACCGTTTGCGTAGCCTCCGTCGCGTCAGATCGTATCAGTGGTACCTACTTGTGAAATGTGTTAATATGGACGAAATCACTGCGCAGATGATTTATACGTATACAACGTCGAACAATAACAGCGTCCTTTGTAGCATCCGCATGCTCTCACTATCGATGCTATCCATATGTTACCGTTCCATTTTATCTTTGACGTCAACGCGATGCAGTATATACTTCTCTCCACTCTTAGAAGGGGCCGAAATTCTTTTGGATACCTTATGTTCCGCAAATTTAGATACTTAAATTTTAATTAGTTGAATTAGTGACTGAGACTTTGTCGACATTATTATTATAATTATTTTGCGTTCTTCTGATTCATAAAGTAGTATAGGACAAGTCGCTCTGTAAATTAGATATTTAATCTGCCGCAAAACACGAATAGCATCATACGACCCTAACTCGGTATTCCATCATGATGCACAAACACAAAGGATAATTGACTTTCTGACGATTGTATATGTCCACTTATAACTCAGAGTCATGTACAAGGTGTGCAGAAGCAATGGTCAGTATTCAGGTGTATGACAACAGGAACGACCATTCAAAGCAATAAAATCTAGTAATCTGATTTAATTTCATTATACATGGTTCTGAAAGTCTGCGACTGTGAAAAAAATAGGTTTGTTTATAAATAATTCTTCTGCTACCAGTCACAATTCTCTTTGTTTTACTTTTCACACGACGCGTTTCGGGAAATGATTCCCATTGTCAAGTGAGTTTTTTTTGTTTGTTTCTGTTATGCCATTTTTATGGGATGTCGTCGATGTGTGAGAGTCTGGTTCATTTCGTTGACTTTACCGCAATATATAAGAGAGACGCGATTTTTAGTTGGTTGTCGATCTTTTTGTGAAGATAGTGGCGAAATTGTGAAGAATTTGTACTTACAATTTTCTTATGGTCCATTTGTGCAGAGTCTTACACACACTAAACATCACACACAAGTTGCTGTGCACTTAAAAGTCGAAAATATCTTACAGAGACGAAACAGTTACAAAGATTTTCTTGCAAGTAGTCAATAGAGATAACATTATAGCTCTTCCACAGAGTATGATATGTTTTTGTACAGAGGTTATTTATCTTAACAATTTAGATCTAATTTACTTATATCGATTTTACAGTTGTGTTTATTTCTATGTGTTACTGTTTTTTATTTAAGCATGCCATCGAAACATCTGAAGAAATTCACTGATTCGCTTTCAGGTTCTTCATTTAATAATTTGTCTTCATATTTTCTGTAATGTGAATATATCTCCAGTTCTTCTAGCAAATCCATTTTATGTCTTTATTTAGTCGGTGGAGTAATTTGGCATTCTGCTCTACTTTTCAAAATGTGTTTCCTGTATTTCGTATGTGTGTTTCTATGGCTGATGTAGTGTGTCTGTTGTGTGTGTAGGCTTTAATGTGCTCTGTGTAACTGGTGTTGAAATTTCGGCCTGTTTGTCCTAGGTAGAATATGGAACATTCCTGCCATGTTACCTTGTATATTCCACAGTCTGAATTTGGATCGTGGTTACACTTCTTACTGTGTGTTTGTTTTTGTCGTAGTTTATCAGATGTAGAAAACCCAATTGTGATTTTTGTAAATATTTGCACTCTTCTGTGACACATTGCCAACGTATGGGATACTAGATACACATTTGTTTTTCTCTTTTTCTTCTTTGGTACAGTTTGCACCTGGGTATTTCTTCACTTTGTCTAGGATTGTGTCAACAAGGGAACCATTGTAACCATTGCCAACTGAAACCTTTTTCACTGTGTTAATTTCTTGTTGCGTGATTTCTTGGTTGCCCTGTAGCATTGACCTGTATGCTGCCTGTTTATGGGTATTTGGGTGAAATGAGGCTGCAGAGATTGTGGTGTCAGTCATTGATTTTTCCTATGACTTTTGAATGTGCATGTGTTGTTCTATCTTTTAATATTTGGCTCTATGCTGCCTGTAGTGACACACTACTGTTAGTGAAAGGGGACACCAGATACATAACATACATTCTAAATAACTTCAGTAATCTACAGGAGAAAATCAAATTTATGATGGAACATGAGCAAAATAAAAGCATTAACTTTCTGGACCTAAATGATACTCTGGCCTGTGCAAGCCTCTTTATCTCCTAGTAACTACTGCAACCTACATCCTTCTGAATCTCCTTAGTGTATCCATCTCTTGATCTCCCTCTACAGGTATTATCCTCCACACTTCCTTCGGTACAAAATTGGTGATTCCTTGATGCCTCAGAGCGTGTCCCCAGAAAGAATTTCCTTATACTTAAATTTATACTCTATGTTACAAAATATCTCTTCTTCAGAAACACTTTCCCTGCCATAGCCAATCTACAATTTATATCCTCTCTACTTCGACCACCATCAGTTATGATGCTTCCCAAACAGCAAAAATCATCTACTACTTTAAGTCTCTCATTTCCTAATCTGATAACCTCAGAATCACCTGATTTAATTTGACTACATTCCATTATCCCCATTTTACGTTTGTTGATGTTCATCTTATATACTCCTTTCAGGACAATGTCCATTCCGTTCAACCGTTGTTCCAGAATTACAATGTCGTCGGCAAACCTCAAATTTTTAATTCTTCTACATGGATTTTAATTCCTACTCCAAATTTTTTTGTTCCCTTTACTGCTTGCTCAATATACGGATTGAATAACATTGTGGAAAGGCTACAACCCTGTCTCACTCCCTTCTCAGTCACTGCTTCCCTTTCGTGCCCCTCGACTCTTATAACTGCCGTCTGGTCTCTGTAAAAACTGTAAATAGCCATTCGCTTCCTGTGTTTGACCCCTGCCATCTTCAGAATGTGAAGGATATGACTCCATCCAACATTGTCAAAAGTTTTCTCTAAGTCTAGAAATGCTAGAATTGTAGGTTTTCATCTCTATGCTCTAAGAAAAGTCGCAGGATCTGTATTGCCCCGCGTGTTCCAACATTTCTACGGAATCCAAACTGATCATTCCCGAGTTCGGCTTCTACCAGTTTTTCCATTCGTCTGTAATGAATTTTGTTTTAGTATTTCGCAACCAACACTTATTAAACTGATTGTTCGGTAGTTTTCACACCTACCAACACTTGCTTTCTTTCGGAATGGAATTATTATACTCTTCTTGATGCCCGAGGGTATTTCAACTGCCTCATACATCTTACTCACCAGATCGAAGAGTTTTGTCATAGCAGGCTCTCCCAAGCCTATCACTAGTTATAATGGAAAGTTGTCAACTCCCGGGGCCTTGTTTCGACTTAGGTCTTACAGTGCTCTGTCAAATTCTTCACGCAGTATCATATCTACCATTTCATTTTCTTAAATGCCCTCCTCCATTTCCATAATATTGCCCCCAAGTACATCGCCCTTGTATAGACAATCTACGTACTCGTTCCACCTTTCTGCTTTCTCTTTATGCTTAGGACTGGTTTTCCATCTGAACTCTTGATATTCATACACCTGGTTCTCTTTTCCCCGAAGGTCTCTTTAATTTTCCTGTAGGCGGTATCTACATTATCCTGGTGCTATATGCTACTACATTCTTAAAATTTCATCCACCCATCCCTGCTAGCCATTTTGCAATTCCTGTCGATCTCATTTTTGAGACGTTTGTATTCTTTTTCGCCTGCTTTATTTACTGCATTTTTATATTTTCTCCTTTCAACAATTAAATTCAATATCTCTTCTGTTACCCTCTACTAGCCGTCGTCTCTTTGCCATCTTGATCCTCTGCTGCCTTCACTATTTCATCTCTCAAAGCAAACCACTCTACTTCTACTGTATTTCTTTCCCCTGTTCTTTTCAATCGTTCCCGCGTACTCTCTCTGAAACTCTCTACAACCTCTGGTTCTTTCAGTTTACCCAATTCCCATCTCCTTAAATTCCTACCTTTTTGCAGTTTCTTCAGTTTTAATCTACGGTTCATAACCAATAAACTGTGGTCCGAGTCCACATCTGCCCATGGATATGTCTTACAATTTAAAATCCGGTTCCTAAATCTCTGTCTTACCATTATGTAATCTATCTGAAGCGTTCCACTGTCTGAAAGCCTCTTCCACGTATATAGCCTTCTTCCATGATTCTTAAACCAAGATTCAGCTATGATTATTAAGCTATGCTCTGTGCAAAATTCTACCAGGTGGCTTCCTCTTTCATTCCTTACCTCAGTCCATATTCACCTACAACTTTTCCTTCTCTTCCTTTTCCTACTATCTAATTCCAGTCCCCCATGACTTCTAAATTTTCATCTCCCTTAATATCTGAATAACTTTTTTTAATCGCATCATACATTTCATAATAATTCTCCATTATTCCAATCTCGAACAGCGAGCGGAAAAATCTAACACCTACGTCTTTCCGTGCCACCTCTGATTGCCTTTATTTTATTATGATCATCGTTTCTCCCTATGTAGGTAGGCGTCAACAAAACAGTTTTTCATTCGGAAGAGAAAGTTGGTGACCGAAAATTCGTGAGCAGACTGTGTTTTAATTATGTCCGCCCCAAATCCTGTATCATGTCCCTCTCCCATATTTCACGATAATATAAAACGTGCAGCTCTTCTTTGAACTTTCTCGATTTACTCTGTTAGTTCAAATGGTTCAAATGGCTCTTAACACTATGGGACTTAACTTCTGAGGTCATCAGTCCCCTAGAACTTAGAACTACTTAAACGTAACTAACCTAAGGACATCACGCACATCCATGCCCGAGGCAACATTCGAACCTGCGACCGTAGCTGTCGCGTGGTTCCACACTGTAGCGCCTAGAACCACTCAGCAACTCCGGCTGGTTCGTACTCTGTTAGTCCTCTCTGGTAAGGATCCCAGACTGCACAGAAGTACTCCAATAGAGAACGTACAAGCATACTATAGTCAGTCTTTTTAGCAGTTCTGTTGCACCTTCGAAGTGTTCTGTCAATAAAACGCAGTCTTTGATTCGCCTTCCCCACAATATTCTTTACGTGTGCTTTCCAGTTTAAGTTGTTCGCAATCACAAGTCCTAGATATTTAGTTGAATTTATGGTCTTTAGGTTTGACTAATTTATTGTGAATCAAAGTTTGATGGATTCCTTTTAACGCTCATGTTGATGACCTCATATTTTTCATTATCTAGGGTTAACCACCAATTTTCAAACCATACAGATTCTTTCTTCTTTTGCTGGTGCCTTGTCCCGCGGTATCGCAGGGTCGGCATTGTTAGGAGGGATCTGCAAGGTTAGTTTTAAGGGGTGACCAGATACCCTTTCTGCCGACATCCCGTACCCACCCCGGGATGGAATTAGTGTACTTCAGCTTTCTGTGTCATGTGTAATCCGTGGAATAGTGCGAATGTGTTCAGATGTTTGCGAGTCGTGTAACCGAGGCTGATCTTGGTGACGAGCCCGGTATTCACCAAGCGGGATGCGGAAAACCGCCTAAAAACCACATCCAAGTTGGCAGGCACACCGGCCGACGTCGGTAATCCGCCAGGCGTATTAGATCCGGGGCCGGAGCGCCTACCCGGGTCCAGGAAGCAGTGCATTAGCACTCTCGGCTAACGTGGCGGGTTTTCGCACCATACAGATACCTTTGCTAAATCGTTTTGCATTTTGTTTTGATCCTCTGATGACTTTACTAGATGATAAGCGACAGTATCATCTGCAAACAACATAAGACGGCTGCTTAGTTTGTTCGGAATGGTTCAAATGGCCCCGAGCATTATTGGACTTATCTTCGGAGGTCATCAGTCCCCTAGAACTTAGAACTACTTAAACCTAACTAACCTAAGGACATCACACACATCCATGCCCGAGGCAGAATTCGAACCTGCGACCGTAGCGGTCGCGCGGTTCCAGACTGTAGCGCCTAGGACCGCTCGGCCACACGGGCCGGCGCTCAGTTTGTATCCTAAATCGATTACAAAGATAAGAAGTATTAGAGGGCCTACAGGACTACCTTGCACCACGCCAGAAATCACTTTTGTTTTACTTGATGACTTGCCGTCAATTACAACGAACTGTGACCTCTCTGACAGGAAATCATGTACAGTGGCTACGTTACTGTTAAGTCTTTCGGCAATATCCCAGAAGGAACACAGAGTTTCTCGAAGCCCACGTTCAAACTCAGTGAGATGTTGATTGGTTCAAATGGCTCTGAGCACTATGGGACTTAAAATCTGTGGTCATCAGTCCCCTAGAACGTAGAACTACTTAAACCTAACTAACCTAAGGACATCACACACATCCATGCCCGAGGCAGGATTCGAACCTGCGACCGTAGCGGTCACGAGGTTCCAGACTGAATCGCCTAGAACCGCACAGACATACCGGCCGGCGGAGATGTTGATACTGCCGTCTTTGTCGCCTTAAAGGCATTCTTCACTAACACCAACTTACCACGTCCAGTTACAAAGCAAAACTAACTTTCACAATCATCACATCGTTTATTGAAAGCAAGCTGATTTGCATCCTCATAGTGGGCCACAAGCGCCGCTCTTAAGTGATTGACGCGAAGTTTGAATAGACACCATCTGAGATGTGTACAAAATTTAGTTTATGTCCCACAACTCCCTCTTGGTGTTGGGATTTTTGCTGTGTATATAACCAAAGAAACAACTCGCATAATTATCACTCTTACGTTATGACAAAGCCGTGGTTTTCACTAAGACAGAAAGCTTTTGCCGGCCGGAGTGGACGAGCGATTCTAGGCACTACAGTCTGGAACCGCGCGACCGCTACGGTCGCAGGTTCGAATCCTGCCTCGGGCATGGACGTGTGTGATGTATTTACGTTAGTTAGGTTTAAGCAGTTCGAAGTTCTAGGGGATTGATGACCTCAGCAGTTAAGTCCCATAGTGCTCAGAGACATTTGAACCCTTTGAACCAGAAAGCTTTTCTTTCAAACTAATTTTATTCAATTTTTGCGCAGCAGGTTATTGAGTGACTTTGAAATGATGGTGGAGGAGTATTCTGGCTATACTACATGTAGAGTAATAACTATGTTAGATCCGGATCACTACTGGAACTACCAAAAGGTAATAGAAATGGAGTGCAGTCAGCGGACGAAAAGCTTCTAGGATTCGTAATGGTCATTATCGCTGCGATTATTGATTAAATAATTGATTTAAGGAATTTTTATGTTGCTTTTATGTCAAAGTCATCGATGTTTTGGGGTCACGAGTCACTGGTCATAGATGTTTACACATCTATGACGAAATCAAAATCAGCATCGCAGATTAGGCAATATCTCCAGTCACTCCTTCAGAGGCACATATCCAGTGAAAACAAAGGCATAAACAGAACAAAAATGCGGGGTAAAATGAAGTAATATTACCTTCTGTTGGGTCTGGGAAGGGCTCACAGTAGTTGCAATAGCTATACTGTCTCATTTCTCAGATTTCACCCCTTACTACTCTGTCCATTTTCTTATTTCCTGACACCAAAAAATTCCGTAAAATTAGATGACTTTAGAGATTAGTTCTGCTGTAAAGTGTAACTGACAGAATGCGATAAGGTGAAAATGACGCGTACGTAGTACACTGAGACAGTTCTGAATAAGTTATGAATTATGTGTAGTTTTCGTTGTTTTCATTTCACATGGCTAATGAATCTACCATTGTTTCATTAAAAAAAAATAAACGTAGGTTCTATCAGGAAAAATATCTAGCTGTGTTTTTTACAGCTCTCCGACTTGGTCGGTGGGTACAATTTTTTTGTGTGAGAAGTCTCTATATAAAACAATTAAAAATGTTGATCATCATCACACCACCGCTCCATTTCGTGTCGAACCAGCTTCGCAGGTCGGTGGCTGACATCGAATGCTGCGAACTGTCCCCGAGCGGCCAGTGCGAAGTGTTAATAACGCACGGCCGGCCGAACAGCGCCGGTACAGATTATTATGGCCATTCCTCAGGGTGCAATATTCATCGCGGCCTGTCCATGAGAAATCCATACCGACAGCGGAGGGCGGGGTGTTTATGCGGCCGGCTGAACGCTGCCGACAATAGCGCGGGCGCCGACAGGCGAACGACACTCGGCACAGCACAGCGCAGCGCAGCACACGAGCACACAGCTCGGCACCGCACGCAGCCCATAACTCACCGGCGCATTCATTTAGCTGATGGGCGCACAGCGCGCTGTGTGTTACACGGGCGACGCGGCCAGCTGGAACCGCCCACCGACGCGATAGCGACACGTCGTGTCGTCCCCACAACAGCGATACGAGGCCGCTGCGGGGCCAGGCGCAGAAATTTTCTGCGCTAATTTAATTCATACGCCCCTTACTGATGACTGCGTGTTGCAGGAGACACGCCAGCAACGGACAGGGGGTTGTCGACTTTGGGATTACCCCAGGGTTATATTCTGGATCCGATTCTGTTGCCGCCGTACGTTATGGTGAAAATCTCGCGCAAGTTCTATTCAGTGAACGGTGTGTGATATCAGGCTATACATACAAGAGAACATAATGTGATTGAAACTTCCTGGCAGATTAAAACTGTGTGCAGGACCGAGACTCGAACTCGGAACCTTTGCCTTTCGCGGGCAAGTGCTCTACCAACTGAGGTACCCAAGCACGACTCACGCCCCGTCCTCACAGCTTTACTTCTGCCAGTATTTCGTTTCCTACCTTCCAAACTTTACAGAAGCTCTCCTGGGAACCTTGCAGAACTAGCACTCCTGAAAGAAAGGATATTGCGGACAAAGGGCTTAGCCAAAGCCTGGGGATGTTTCCAGAATGAGATTTTCACTCTGCGGCGGAGTGTGCGCTGATATGAGTGAAAATGTCATTCTGGAAACATCCCCAGGCTGTGGCTGTCTCCACAATATCCTTTCTTTCAGGAGTGCTAGATCTGCAAGGTTCGCAGGAGAGTTTCTGTAAAGTTTGGAAGGTAGGAGACGAGATATTGGCAGAAGTAAAGCTGTGAGGACGGGGCGTGAGTCGTGCTTGGGTAGCTCAGTTGGTGGAGCACTTGCCCACGAAAGGCAAAGGTCCCGAGTTCAAGTCTCGGCCAGGCACACAGTTTTAAACTGCCAAAAAGTTTCATATCAGCGCACACTCCGCTGCAGAGTGAAAATCTCATTCTGGAAATAATGTGATTTTCCTACGTTTGCAAACATGGATGTTTGTGAAAGCAGACGGCTTCTTGACTCAGTGTTTTCACGGACTGAAAGCGAACAATGGCTCTGAAATTTAACTTAGATTGTGAACCCAGTGGTAGTGGAAAAGTTTAGTAATAGGGCGAATGTCTTTCTTATAAGAAGCACTACTTAGTTTCGCAGTGAAGGTGAAAACTTGTGCAAATAGTTAACGAAAAACGTCCACTGCACTCTAGGACGTCGTCCACAATACTTGGGGAGAGTGGCAGTGGGGGAGAGTTACGAGCTATTCCATTTATCCTTCTATGAGACCGGTTCCAGAACTGACCATAGTCTGAAATACATGGTTGCCATTTCGTTTAGCACGCAGCGATATCTGCAGCATGAGTAGCATTTTAGACGAAATGCCACTATGATTTGATTCAATATCTTGTTTCATATCACGCTGCGCATTCCAGCTATGGTGTATGAATAATCATTTAGTGAAACGTATAGAAGTAAAATGAAAGCTACTGCAACGTTGACAGGTCGAGAGAAAGGTCTGGCCGAGGGGAGCTATTTGACCAAAGAAGTGCTGTAAGAACACAAGTTTGAAATATCTTGCAGAGTACACGTTGTCCTGAAATGGGAACCTCACATCACATGTTGTTTCTTGTTTCTGTCGGAGCGTCCTCATATACACTCCTGGAAATTGAAATAAGAACACCGTGAATTCATTGTCCCAGGAAGGGGAAACTTTATTGACACATTCCTGGGGTCAGATACATCACATGATCACACTGACAGAACCACAGGCACATACACACAGGCAACAGAGCATGCACAATGTCGGCACTAGTACAGTGTATATCCACCTTTCGCAGCAATGCAGGCTGCTATTCTCCCATGGAGACGATCGTAGAGATGCTGGATGTAGTCCTGTGGAACGGCTTGCCATGCCATTTCCACCTGGCGCCTCAGTTGGACCAGCGTCCGTGCTGGACGTGCAGACCGCGTGAGACGACGCTTCATCCAGTCCCAAACATGCTCAATGGGGGACAGATCCGGAGATCTTGCTGGCCAGGGTAGTTGACTTACACCTTCTAGAGCACGTTGGGTGGCACGGGATACATGCGGACGTGCATTGTCCTGTTGGAACAGCAAGTTCCCTTGCCGGTCTAGGAATGGTAGAACGATGGGTTCGATGACGGTTTGGATGTACCGTGCACTATTCAGTGTCCCCTCGACGATCACCAGTGGTGTACGGCCAGTGTAGGAGATCGCTCCCCACACCATGATGCCGGGTGTTGGCCCTGTGTGCCTCGGTCGTATGCAGTCCTGATTGTGGCGCTCACCTGCACGGCGCCAAACACGCATACGACCATCATTGGCACCAAGGCAGAAGCGACTCTCATCGCTGAAGACGACACGTCTCCATTCGTCCCTCCATTCACGCCTGTCGCGACACCACTGGAGGCGGGCTGCACGATGTTGGGGCGTGAGCGGAAGACGGCCTAACGGTGTGCGGGACCGTAGCCCAGCTTCATGGAGACGGTTGCGAATGGTCCCCGCGGATACCCCAGGAGCAACAGTGTCCCTAATTTGCTGGGAAGTGGCGGTGCGGTCCCCTACGGCACTGCGTAGGATCCTACGGTCTTGGCGTGCATCCGTGCGTCGCTGCGGTCCGGTCCCAGGTCGACGGGCACGTGCACCTTCCGCCGACCACTGGCGACAACATCGATGTACTGTGGAGACCTCACGCCCCACGTGTTGAGCAATTCGGCGGTACGCCCACCCGGCCTCCCGCATGCCCACTATACGCCCTCGCTCAAAGTCCGTCAACTGCACATACGGTTCACGTCCACGCTGTCGCGGAATGCTACCAGTGTTAAAGACTGCGATGGAGCTCCGTATGCCACGGCAAACTGGCTGACACTGACGGCGGCGGTGCACAAATGCTGCACAGCTAGCGCCATTCGACGGCCAACACCGCGGTTGCTGGTGTGTCCGCTGTGCCGTGCGTGTGATCATTGCTTGTACAGCCCTCTCGCAGTGTCCGGAGCAAGTATGGTGGGTCTGACACACCGGTGTCAATGTGTTCTTTTTTCCATTTCCAGGAGTGTATTAACGTGTGAAGAAGTTGGTATACTTGTCGGTAGTTACCTATAAGTCTAGGAAAGACGCTACTGCAGTTTGAAGGATGACTATTTGGCTCTAAGCACTATGGGACTTAACTTCTGAGGTCATCAGTCCCGTAGAACTTAGAACTAATTAAACCTAACTAACCTAAGGACATTACACACATCCATGCCCAAGGCAGGATTCGAACCTGCCACCGTAGCGGTCACGCAGTTCCAGACTGTAGCGCCTAGAACCGCACGACCACCCCGGCCGGCGGTGACTATTTGCCACTATATAGCTACAATCCATGGCCCCAATTTATGAAATAAATGAAGGCCATCTAATGATAGCAATTAAGTTTAGAGTAGCTAAATACGCACGTAAATTCGTATCACTTGATCGGCTGTTTTCAATAGCCCTATAAAATTGAGAGGAAACTGTAAATAAGTATTTTTGTACTTTCAACATTGCAGCACAGTCAGCAATCGTGATAATCTAATATATAGGAAACTATCAGCCTCGATTGCTGTATAGAAACCAACCTTTACCTGGGTTTCAGCCCAAATAATTGAGCCTTCTTCAGAAGATATACCTGAATCTTTGGTTTGTCTAAGTGGGCATGGTCTAGAAATAAAACTAAAACAGCTTGCATAGGCGTAGTCACATTTTAAAAATGCGGTACATGAGTACTAAGTCAACAGCAAGACTTAAGCTCTGGCGTGCGCCTCGTCTCCATTGACGCCTTGAGGTGGAGCTCGGGAGCTCAAGTGAATCTAAGACTCTTCTGAAGAAGGCTCAATTATTTGGGCTGAAACCTAGGTAAAGGTTGGTTTCATTACCGCAATCGAGGCTCATAGTTTCTTATATATGTAAATAAGTAGATACACAAAGACATAAAGCGGCAAAAATAAATCAATAAGCAACTAAACTACATAAAATTAAAATGTGAGATTACGAATATTTCATGGCCGATGGTTGCACCAGGACATACTGAGAACCAACATCTGCCTGGTGAGACATCAGTGAAGATTTTTTTTCCTAGTGTGGTACAAAAGTAGATCAACATAAAAAAAGACATAGGAGTGCATTTTCTAGAGCAGTAGTCGTCAAACTGCGACCCGCGTGTCACAAGTGGCCCGTGTCAAGTGCCCAGGCGGCCCGAGATTTTCAGCCGTAGTTTATAGCAATATGCATCGAGCAGCTAACAACAGAATCGAAAAGTCAGCTAACACCATGAGATTCTTAAGAGAGTGTTTTTCTTGCTCCGCGGGAAACAAATGTAATTACAGAATCAGTATTATTTTAAGATGAATTTAATTCTGATTGGCATCGGTGAAATCGGACAAGGGCTAAGTAAAGTTTGCCTCTTAGAGTGGCCACTGCGAACGAGGAATATTTCATTGCGTGTCTTCCAGTGATGATAACTCAAGAGTCTACGTAGCTTGCACCGTTCAGCTGGCACGGTAGAAGCTTCATACGGAATTAACTGAGTGCTTGAAAGCGTATCTTCGAATGTTGTACGTGTTTGCAGTAAGTAATAAGAAATCAAATTAAGGCTGTTATAATACAAAGCTATGAAAAGAAGAAAAATGACATTCAGACTATTTAGCAAACATTTGTGATCATGTCCCAGATTGCAATTACTGCTACTAATTAATACGACATGGCAATGTATGTAGGTTAGCCCATAATAGTAAGATCGATGTGAGAAAGTATGGTAAAGTGGCCAGAGCAATAAAAGTAGCCATTGGATATCTGTGGCCCTCAACAGCGATGCTGTCCGCCGAGAATTGGTGGCACTGATTCGAATATCCTTCG
The DNA here is from genome assembly GCF_023864345.2 of Schistocerca serialis cubense. Taxonomy (NCBI): domain Eukaryota; kingdom Metazoa; phylum Arthropoda; class Insecta; order Orthoptera; family Acrididae; genus Schistocerca; species Schistocerca serialis. The sequence goes on along the minus strand of NC_064642.1, from coordinate 645,874,819 downwards.
CCACAGTTGTCAATGGGGTTGTCAGAGGATGCTTGCTCCTTTATTGCTTAATAAATTTTCAGTCGTCTGATACAAGCTAAGCAATTTATATTAATGTCGTAATCCTATGTATGTAGAGAACAATAATTTTTTACAGTATCATTGCTTGAACAAAATCTTTTGTCCTATAAATGTAGTTCCTTGTTATCTTTTTCAGTTTCATAGTTTCTCCTGTGGATCACAAATGCCGACATGGCGAACAATCGGGAAAAGTGGCCATAATAATCGTCGGAAAAGGTGGGCAAGTTGTTTACCACCATAAAAGGTGGTTAATTCCAGAAAACACGCACTATGCGCCAGGTAAATCTGACTTCTAGACCCATTTATATACAAAGCTATCGCCTGCTATTCTGTTCCTTTGTGACAGTTTCGAATTTATAAAGTAGCATTATTTAAAACCGTCTCCGCTTCGTTATGTTTGTCCTAATACAAAAGTCCGATTGCAGATAGTCTGCTACAACCGCCTGGTATTCTTCAAGATACTAGGATGTAAAGATGCCCAGAAAATATGACTGGGAATCAAAGGAACATGGTACCCCGTTACGATGACATTGGCCACATTACCCGCTTAAGTGTGGAACACTGGCCGCTATATAAGCCCTCAGAAAAACGCACACAGTTCCTTGATATTATTATTTCCTCTTTCACTTAAAAATCTTTCCTGTGATACCTCACATCATCATCATCATCATCATCATCATCATCATCATCATTTAAGACTGATTATGCCTTTCAGCATTCAGTCTAGAGCATAGTCCCTCTCATAAAATTCCTCTATGATCCCCTATTCAGTGCTAACATTGGTGCCTCTTCTGATGTTAAGCCTATTACTTTAAAATCATTCTTAACCGAATCCAGGTACCTTCTCCTTGGTCTATCCCGACTCCTCCTACCCTCTACTGCTGAACCCATGAGTCTCTTAGGTGACCTTGCTTCTCCCATGCGTGTAACATGACCCCACCATCTAAGCCTGTTCGGCCTGACTGCTACATCTATAGAGTTCATTCCCAGTTTTTCTTTGATTTTCTCATTGTGGACACCATCTTGCCATTGTTCCCATCTACTAGTACCTGCAATCATCCTAGCTACTTTCATATCCGTAACCTCAACCTTATTGATAAGGTAACCTGAATCAACCCAGCTTTCGCTCCCATATAACAAAATTGGTCGAAAGACTGAACGTTGCACAGATAACTTAGTTTGGTACTGCCTTTCTTCTTGCAGAAGAGAGTAGATCGTAGCTGAGCGCTCACTGCATTAGCTTCGCTACACCTCGCTTCCAGTTCTTTCACTATGTTGCCATCGTGTGAGAATATGCATCGTAAGTACTTGAAACCGTCCACCTGTTCTAACTTTGTTCCTCCTATTTGGCACTCAATTCGTTTATATCTCTTTCCACTGACATTACTTTCGTTTTGGAGATGCTAATCTTCGCCATAGTCCTTACATTTCTGATCTAGCTCTGAAATATTACTTTGCAAACTTTCAATCGAATCTGCCATCACAACTAAGTCATCCGCATATGCGAGACTGCTTATTTTGTGTTCACATATCTTAATCTCACCCAGACAGTCTACTGTTTTCAACATATGACCCATAAGTAATATGAACAACAGTGGAGACAGGTTGCAGCCTTGTCTTACCCCTGAACCTACTCTGAACCATGAACTCAATTTATTGTCAACTCTAACTGCTGCCTGACTATCTATGTAAAGACCTTTAATTGCTTGCAAAAGTTTGCCTCCTATTCCATAATCTCGTAGAACAGACAATAACTTCCTCATAGGAACCCGGTCATTTGCCTTTTCTAGATCTATAAAGCATAGATACAGTTCCTTGTTCCACTCGTAACACTTCTCCTTCATTTGCCGTAAACTAAACATCTGGTCCTGACAACCTCTAACAGGCCTAAACCCACAGTGATTTTCATCCAGTTTGTCTTCAACTAATCCTCGCACTTTCCTTTCAACAATGCCTGAGAAGATCTTACCCACAACGCTGATTGAAGAGATACCTCTGTAGTTGTTACAAACTATCCTGTTCCCATGTTTAAAGACTGGTGTGATTACTGCTTTCGTACAGTCTGATGGAACCTGTCCCGACTCCCACGTCATTTCAATTATCCTGTGTAGCCATTTAAGACCTGACATTCCACTGTATTTGATGAGTTCCGACTTAATTTCATCCACCCCAGCCGCTTTATTGCACTGGACTCTACTGACCATTTTCTCCACTTCCCCAAATGTGATCCTATTTCCCTCGTCATTCCTATCCCATTGTACATCGAAATCTAAAACATTACTGATCGTATTTTCGCCTACATTGAGCAACTCTTCAAAATATTCCCTCCATCTGCCCAAGGCATCAACAGGACTCACCAGAAATTTTCCTGACCTGTCCAAAATACTTGTCATTTCCTTCTTACCTCCCTTTCGAAGACTGCTAATTACACGCCACAATGGTTTTCCAGCAGATTGACCCAAAGTCTCCAACCTGTTTCCAAAGTCTTCCCAAGATTTCTTCTTGGATGCTGCAATTATCTGTTTGGCTTTGTTTCTTTCTTCAACATAACTTTATCTGTCTACCTGAGTTCTGGTATGGAACCATTTTTGATAGGCCTTCTTTCTCCATTTACAGGCTGCCTTGACTGTGTCATTCCACCAAGCTGTTTGCTTCATCCTACCTTTACACACTACTGTTCCAAGGCATTCTTTTGCCACTTTTAGTACTGTGTCCTGTACCTTGTCCATTCCTTTTTCAATGACTGTATTTGACTACATTCAACTAACTGTTACCTTTCTGAAATCACTGTTATGTACTTGTACCTCACATGAAGATTCAAAATATGTAAATGGTAAGCTTCTAGCAGAAACCATGGTTTGGTGAAGCCAGTGGCTACTACGCCCCTGCCGCTCCCACCATCCTACCTCTGCGGTCAGGGATGTCACCTTACATACTCAATATTGGCTCTTGAGCAAAACAATTTGACAACCTCTACTCCAGAGAAAACTTGTCAATAGTTATTAAAAACGACACATAATGAATTGAGACGATTTCTTACGTTAGAGGTAAATGGGTCGCTTGAACTAAAATCACTGGACAAAAAAATTTTTATAATTTTTTCGAAACAATTTTCATTTTTTCAAAAATTTCAAGTGAGCGTTTTAGCACTTACATAAGATATGGTCTCAGTACTATCATGGTAGTACACCTCCTGCGCCACTTCATGTCGCAGCTTGAGACGATACTTACTGTTACCGAACTAGAGATGGTCGTAGTGCGCAGGTGATCCTCTCACTGCATGGGTAATATCTTATGACTCATTTGCATAGAACTACGGAATAATTAACTATGATTTACAGTCATTATGGTATGACTCTCTCAGTAAGTATGAATATTGTACTATTGGAAAAATGCTGGGAACCATTAGGGTGAAATGTTCTGTCGACACAAATGTCATTGGACATGTAGCAGCATCTCGAGTTGGAAGAAATTGATAAAGTATAGTGTTACTCTCAACTTATAAAGGAACCAAGTTAAGCTGCCCTTAAGAGAGTTTTGTAAACGTGTACATGTTAGATCAATGACCATATTGTTTAGTTTTACTTTCGTACTTATGACTATTACCACACTTAACAATCCCCTTACAGGCCTTCGGTTCTGTGGTACATCTCAGCAATCAACAGCAAGTACATATTTTAAGATTTACAAGCGGTGGAGGTATACTTGTAAGAGGCCTTCAGACACCGAAATACGCCAGTTATGTTAAAACATGCTCAATCTGAGATTCAGGAAACATACATTGGATTGCATGTCGCAACTAGGAGCATAGATACTAACCATCATTTAGTACTGAACAAAATTAGGCTGAAGGTTAAGAGAATAGCGGGGACGAATAAAAAAATTGTGATACTGAACTGCTGAGCAATGAAGAGGTGCGCTTTGAGTTGTCTGGCGTCCTAGATACAGAGACGAGGAATACTGCAATAGCGAGGTCGATTGAAGAGGAAAGAACACCATTTAAAGGACAGTCACAGAAATTGGACAGACGTAGAATGGTGAGTGAAAACAACATGACCACCGCCCACCGCAAGACAGAATGCCAGCTGGCGGCGTTGTAGGTACCCAACGCGTGAAGAACAGTGCATAAGCGGATATTATTTCAAACAGAAATAATTGATTGTTCCTACTCGCGTCTCAAAGCAGGATGGAACAGCCGTATTTTAGGCTTTTCAGGAAACTGGATCTTCTGGATATCCACGAAGTTGCAGGATCTTTCATATCTGTAATAAAAGTGATCGTATACCGTCTCAATTAACAGCCCTTTCAGCTAGAAAGTTTAATACAACACGCACTATAAGTTCTCTCAAAGCCACCTTCTTTTGCATTAAGTGAATAACTAACTGAAATATCACATAACAGTGATCTAGGTAAATTTCAAATCACGTTTATTTATTTATTTATTTATTGTTCCGTGGGACCAAATTAAGGAGAAGTCTCCATGGTCATGGAACAAGTCAACACATGAAATTATAACACGATAGTAGAAACAGATAAAATAAAATATAAGTAACATATGCAGGCGACAATTCGTAATTTTAAATAAAGAAAATCAACAATGTAACACTGGAATTTGCTTAATTTTTCAGCTTTCACAGGAGCTCCTCGACAGAATACTAGGAGTGAGCCATGAGAAAACTCCTCAGTTTAGACATAAAAGTGTTTGGGCTACTGCTAACATTTTTGAGTTCTTGTGGTAGCTTATTGAAAATGGATGCAGCAGAATACTGCACTCCTTTCTGCACAAGAGTCAAGGGAGTGCATTTCACATGCAGATTTGATTTCTGTCTAGTATCATCTGAGTGAAAGCTGCTAACTCTTGGGAATGAGCTAATATTGCTAACAACAAACGACATTAAAGAAAATATATACTGTGAGAGCAATGTCATAATTCCCAGACTACTGAATAGGGGTCGACAAGAGGTTCTCGAACTTACACCACACATAGCTCGAACAGCCCGTTTTTGAGACAAAAATAACCTTTTTGAATCAGAAGAATTACCCCAAAAAATAATACCATATGACGTAAGCGTTTAAAAATATGCGAAGTAGACTACTTTTCGAGTTGAAGTGTCACTCATTTCAGATACTGTTCTAATGGTAAATAAAGCAGCATTTAGTTTCTGCACAAGATCCTGAACATGGGCTTTCCACAACAGCTTACTATCTACCCGAACGCCTAGGAACTTGAACTGTTCCGTCTCGCTTATGATATGCCCATTCTGTCTGATCAAAGTATCAGTTCTTGTTGAATTGTGTGTTAGAAACTGTAAAAACTGAGTCTTACTGTGACTTAGCATCAAATTATTTTCCACAAGCCACGAACTTATTTCATGAACTACATTATTTGATAATGTTTCAATATTGCACACAAGATCCTTCACTACCAAGCTGGTGTCATCAGCAAACAGAAATATTTTTGAATCACCCGTAATACTAGCAGGCATATCATTTATATAAATAACAAACAGCAGTGGCCCCAGCACCGACCCTTAGGGAACGCCCCACTTAACAGTGCCTCAATAGGACTGAACATCACTACCACTCTCAATATTGCGGAGAATTACCTTCTGCTTTCTGTTCTTAAAGTAAGAGGCGAACCAATTGTAAGCTACTCCCCTTACTCCATAATGTTCCAACTTTTGCAGTAATATTTTGTGGTCAACACAGTCAAAAGCCTTCGTTAAATCAAAGAAAACACCTACCATTCGCAACCTTTTATTTAATCCGTCCAAAACCTCACAGAGAAAAGATAATATAGCATTTTCAGTTGTTAAACCATTTCTAAAACCAAACTGAACATTTGACAGCAAATTATGTGAATTTAAATGCTCCAGTAACCTTGTCTATACAACCCTCTCGATAACTTTAGCAAACACCGATGGCATAGAAATAGGTCTATAATTGTCAACGTTATCCCTGTCTCTCTTTATATAAAGTGGCTTCACTACCGAGTACTTTAATCGGTCAGGAAACCGACCACTCCTAAAGGAGAAGCTACAGATATGGCTACGTACTGGGTTAACATACATAGAACAATACTTCAGTATTCTGCTAGATACCTCGTCATATCCATGAGAGTTCTTGGTCTTTAGTGATTTAATTATTAACTCAATCTCCCTCTTGTCAGTATCATGGAGGAGCATTTCAGGTAACAGTCTCGGAACATTTTTTTCTACGAGTGCTATATGATTCCCTGTTGGGACTAAGTTTCTATTTAGTTCACCTGCTATATACAGAAAGTGATTATTAAACACTGTACATATATGCGACTTATCAGTAACACGGATATTCCCACTACGCACTGATTCTATGTCCTCGACTTGTCTCTGCAGACCAGCCACTTCCTTTACGACTGACCATAAGGTTTTAATTTTATCCTGAGACTTAGCTATTATATCTGCATACCACATATTTTTTGCCTTCCTAATAACTTTTTTAAGCACATTACAATACTTTCTGTAATGGGCTGCGGAATTTAGATTTTGCCTATTTCTAACGTTTTGATATAACTGCCACTTTGTTCTACAGGATATTCTTATCCCTCTAGTCAGCCACCCAGGCTGCCTGTTTATGCTAGTACCCTGTTTTGAACGTTCTAACGGAAAACAACTTTCAAAGAGCACGAGAAAAGTCTTGAGGAAAGCATTATATTTGTCGTCTACTGTATCAGTCCTATAAACATCTTGCAACTCTTGTTCCTTGATAAGTTTTACAAAGGTCTCTACAGCAACTGGATCAGCTTTCCTAAAAAGTTGATAACTATATTTAACTTGTGTTGCAGCACAAAAATCTTTTAGGGTCAAAATTTGTGCATCATGATCTGAAAGACCATTCACCTTTTTGCTAACAGAATGCCCTTCTAGTAATGAGGAATGAACAAAAATGTCGACTATGGTTGTTCTGCTGTTCCCTTGCACTCTCGTTGGAAAGAATACGGTTTGCATCAGATTATATGAATTCAGGAGGTCTACCAGCATCCTTTTCCTTGAACAATTACTTATACAATTAATATCGAAGTCGCCACATATTAGTAACTTTTTGTATTTCCTATAAAGTGAACCAAGAACCTCCTCTAGCTTTAGCAAAAATGTTGTGAAATCGGAGTCTGGGGATCTATAAATAACAACAGTTAGAAGTTTACCTCCACTAAATTTAACCACACATGAACAACATTGAAACACCTTTTCAGTGCAGTACTTTGAAACATCAATTGACTCAAATGGGATACCGTTTTTCACATACATGACTACTCCCCTACACCGTAAAGAGCTCCTAGAAAAGCTTCCAGCCAACCTGTAGCATGGTAAAGGAAACCTCTGAATTATCTCCTTATTTAAGAAGTGTTCAGATGTACCAATAATTTCAGAGTCAACATCTATAAGCAGTTCACTAACTTTATCTCTAATACCTTGTATATTTTGATGAAATATACTAATTCCCACATTAATCGGATACCTAAGCTTTGTCGAAAGCGGTTTCTTTGTTAGAGAGACTTCCCTTAAGCAGGAATACCTATCAGCTGACTTCAATCTAAAAAAGATACAGCTCTAATACCCACTACTACAGGAATTTTCCCATGCGTGATCCCACCACCCCCACCTATGCTGTCACCTATAAGCTTTGCCAACCTCCCCTTTCCATACCTGTTGAGGTGCGGGCCATGTCTAGTGAAACCCGTCCTGCTGATCGACTCCACCGACACCACTGAAATGTGACTAATGCCTTCTGTCATCAGCGCACCCCCAAGTCTCATGTTATTACGCCTGACGGCTGTATTAAGATGAGGCCGATCGTGACGCTGAAACAGTTCCACGAAATGCACATTCGTGTTGCCAGTCTGAGTGGCTATCTTTTCCAGGTCAATACTATTACCAGCCCCACCCACAATCACTACCTGATCCTCTTTAGTAAAATCCCTACATAACCCCCCTATGTTAACAGTCACCTGAGCCAATCCTGCATTAGGCTTCACAATCCTGGTGACCTGGTACTCACTCCACAACACTTCCTGCAACTGCTGGCCTACACCTCTACCATGAGAACTACCTAACAGCAGAACCTTCTTCTTTCTCTTAGACTTTGCAACTGTCCTAGCCACCGTAACTGCTGAGGTCTGCTACATACTTCCTACATCTACATCTACTAGAGATTCCTCTCCACTAGACTCTGACAGTTGGTCATATCTATTGCAAACACCAATAGTAAAACTATCTGAAAATCTCCTTCTCCTAGCAGATCTCTTGTCAACAGCCAGCTCCCATTCCCCTACCCCCTTGTCCCTCCTCATCCTGTCTAGCTCCTGTGCGTTTTTCAACTGCACCTGAAGGGCACAGATCTTACACTCTTGCTCCTCTATCAACTTACTCTTGCTACATAACCTGCAGTTCCAGGAGAGGCTCTCACCAGAATCCCCACTGGCTTCCCCACTGCATTCCCCCCAGTGAAAATACTACGAAAAAATCTCACACCACAATCCACTACTCACGAACCTACGGCAAAGTCCACACTTCTCACTCACGGTGAAATTTTACAATTATTGAAACAAGAAAACTACTTTATCTAAGTTCCGATACTACAATAAGAAGATGTTAAAAAACTGACTACAATAATCACAAACTTGCTCTACAAGGGAAAGTATTAATCAACAACAAATGAGAATGTAACAAAAGACTAACACAGAAAGAAAATGAAACGACTAATGACACAGTAACGAAACTGAAAGCAGTTTCCAAGAATTTCTTCTGAAATTATTTCACCAGAAAACACCAAGAACACCGGCTGAAAACTACTAAAGTTCCTAAATAAACGACAATACATAAACAGTTAATTAGTACTTAGCTTTCGATGCGCCGCTACAGCTGCAACTGGTCAGCGCGGAATGTAAACACAGGTAAGAGGTTAAGTTGCTCGATAAGAAACACTCACAAATATCAGGTCACAACACCACTAACCACTAATAAGTCACTTATATAGTAAATATTATCACAAAAACCGTTAAAATATATATCTGAAACCTAAAAATATATGAAAAGTTGGAGAGCGATCTCACACAGAGTCATGCGTTTATGACGTCACACCAAAGATGGTTTTGCTTATCAATTAATTATTTAGATCATTATTTTACGAAATTACACGTACGTTGCACGAACATCACTCGACGAGAACAACAGGGTCAAATGTGGGGCTTTCTGATCACCGACACGTTCTACGTAGGTTTTTGTACTCAATGAGCAGAAGCGACCGAATACAGCCATTTTAAACTTCAGGCACATGGTGCCTCTGGAATCGTAAACTGTAGCTAACAGAGAGATAAAAACTTCGCAAAAAACGCGAGATCAATACAACTTACGAGTGCTATTCGGAATGTACGGTCCAAGTAGGTCGTGAAACAGAAACGACAGTGAAAATTCAATGAAGCTTTGGAGAGGTGTGATAGGCAGTAGTGTCCCTAGTATGCCTGCCGATAGCATCACGTGGCTCTTTTCAATTCCGAGCAAACAATGAGTCCGTATAGATGCCTAGGACAACAGTGTCTTCCGCTGCGAGGTTTTGCCTAGTTTCACATATAACGTACCTGTCAAACATTTCCTTCTTCATGATAGTTCTCGGACGCACACTGCTACTGTGATGTTCATCTCTGCTGAAATAAACCACTGGCTATGAAGAAAACATTTTGGCATAGACAACGAGCTGCATCCAGCGTAGGAAAACGTCGGAAAGCACAGAAGGCTGCTTCCGTGACGATTGTACTGGAAAGTTGCTACAACAGTCGGAGCGGGAACTATGTGGAGAAGTGTAGCTGGAAGGTGGAGCTAACAGCTGGCAATAAAACAATTTTGATTTTCACTGTGGTTTCCACACCTCTACTGAGCGTTCCTTACTTTCCGAATAGCCCTCGTACGACGCTCCTAATAGAGGCAGAAGTTATTTACAATATAAGTAAGTCTGTTTAGCTTCTGATTGTACTCACCTCACTTCTAGTTACATTTCATATTTTGTAGTTTTGAGTTATTTTGGTCATTTTTCTCTCATATTACATTTGGGTTCTAACTTCCATTGATATAGGAACGTAGGAGGGAACATAGGAGTACTCCCTATACTTCCTGGGTGAAGAACTTTGATCTCAAAGCATAAGACTTCGGCGTGCCTGCAGATTCTTATCAATTGCATTCTCCGCTATGTTGTAGTTACGCAATAAACATTACACCCACCTGTGCATGATACAGAATTCTTTATGTCTGGCTTTGAACCTCATATTAACGCGTGATATAATATGCTAATGCGCCAGCAGAATCCAGCAGTATTTTCATTTTACATTCGTAGCACCCCTGTTGTAATAGGGTAATAAACGAAGTACGAGCATCTTTGCCCGGCACGCTCGGATAGCTGAAGTTCGACGTGCTTTTTGTATAGAGATCACTGCAAGATAGGGGTAGAATTGTCGTTGGATACAGACATAGTTGTTCTTTTTACGTATGTGAGTTGGAATGTTGCTTACTCACACTTGATAACAGTGAGAGATTCAACTGATTTACAAAATTGAAATCTGATCATTTTTACATCAACAAAGTTTTTAACAATATGCAGCATCTGCATTTTCACGGTTATTTCGCTACTCGTGACGCTGAATTCGTTGTTGTCACCCGGAAAACCCATGAGAAGGCCGAGTAAAAGTCCTTCATCCTTACTAGGCCTTTACTGAAAATACAGAAAGTGGTTTCACTATATTCGTTCATTCAATAGAAATTGAATATTACGTGTGAAAGCTATTTTCCACAACGTTCTGCTATTCATGTGGATCAAAGTTTTGACATAGCTAGTAACAGTTTGTTGATATTGTATTGGAGTTCATGGGCTATTGCTTTATGTTGTCATTACATCGTATGTCCTTTCACCTGCTGTTCGAGTGGAGATACATGAACTTCCACGTAATCTTTCATTGCACTGTTTTAGGAAAGTTATTTGCTTATGGTTGTTATCGTCGATGGTTAGAGTTAGAAACGTTATGCTTAGGTATGATATTGCCTCACAAATGTTCTATCTCGAATCGGCTGAGTTGGTCTCATCTGTGGTTGTCGGTGGAGCAGTATTTCGCAGTTACAGTCAAGGAGGCAATGTGTGGATATCTCTTTCGGACCCTCGGGATGAGGGAAAATACAGCTTACAGAATCATTGTCAGCATCAGATGCCAGGAACACATGAAAATATTGCATACAAGTTTCAAAAACACGTATTAATAATTTTCAGCTTCCATGCGAGAAAACAAGGTTACAATTAATTGTTCCACTTAAGGCAGAGATATGATTTGTCACAAATGCATCTGAATCGTTTAGATTAGGGAGAAGCAGTCAGTCTTAAAGTTTATTTAACAGCAGAAACCATGATCTGTTTTCTAGCTCAACCAGTTTACAGTGTATCTGTCACTTCGTGACTCGTAACGCCATCTGTAACCACAGCAGTCCATCATTGTCTATAACAGCTACCGTTTCATGCACAGTTTATCTGTGTAGCCAGTTAAGTGAAGTATTAATAACACAGAACATGATTTAAGAGTGTCTAATGTTTGCAGTCTCCAGTATCAATACAGGCGGTGAGTCTCAATGTCGCCTCTATGGCGCTTATTCAGTACTAGCAAATATATGCACGAGTATCTCTGTGGAATGAGAGGTCTCTTCACGATATACTGAGATTCGTATTCAAGAAAGTGAGTGTGCAGTCCTAAAGTACTGACTTCACACCGACCAGCGCAGCGCCGCGAAACGGCATCGAGAAGGTTCAATTGGTTCAAATGGCTCTGAGCACTATGGGACTTAACATCTGAGGTCATCAGTCCCCTAGAACTTAGAACTACTTAAACCTAACTAACCTAAGGACATCACAAACATCCATGCCCGAGGCAGGATTCGAACCTGCAACCGTAGCGGTCGCGCAGTTCCAGACTGAAGTGCCTAGAACCGCTTGGCCACTCCGGCCGGCCATCAAGAAGGCGCTGACTCGTGCGCTAATGGAATGGGCGGGTAGCGCCACATCTGCAAAAAAACAAAAGTTCAGCGCACCCTGTCAACGCTGATTTAACCAGCTGCCCATCGCTGGTTGACCCCCGTTTGGTCTCAGTCTTTGAGAATGATATTACTGAGTCATAGGAAGACGATACGTAGCCTGCGTTCTGCGACTAGTAACAGTACGTAAAGTAACTGCATGTGGAAAGCACAGGAAGCATATCAAGCCATTTCGTAACGAGAAGTTATGTATTTTTTTTAGAAATATAGAATTCTATAATTCTATTAATCTACAAGCGCATGTGGAGATAATATCGGATTCCTGCCACTGGCCATTCCAATTTCCCTCCTTCCTTGTGTCGGTGCTGACTCCCACAGCAGCCGACGCAAGGTAGTACTTCGAAAATACACGTACAGTACTTCCAACACACACACACACACACACACACACACACACAATACATATTCACACCTTAAATGGCAGAGTCACCTCTGGGAGGTGATTGTTATTTACAGTCTGTTTTTCTATACGCAACAGCACTTCATCACTCCTCCGCCACACATTGCGGTAGTTCATGAACTCGTGAATTAACTAACGTTTTTATGTTCGTATTTTCATTATGTGGATATCAATCTGATTGACTCACATCCCATCCATACAATAAGAATATGTTGAACTGACATCTCATATCCCTCACGACTGCAGATTACTCTATAATCAACTGCAATTAAAGCACACACACAATTAAGTCCTATGATCCTTAAACATGAGAAACTTTATTATGTTGCTCCATAAGTGTCATATGTATATCCTTGGATGGCATCCTCACAGCACAAGTGGATTTTGTGGACAGAACTGTACAGTACAAAATGTCGTATGACTGGCTGCCTCATCGTTTCTATACTGGACTAACTTCATCCACGCTCAGTGAGATGTGCAACATACAGCAACGGTAAGTGATACAGAAAAATGTAGACAGCAATCAACTTTGAATGAAGTCTTGTATCTAGCCTGAAGTACTCTGCTTAGCTCAAGACTCTCTCGAAAACAGTAGTGTTAACATATTACATAAAGACCAATTTTTTGTTGCCTGATAAACACAATTGAACGAAATTCTCACTGTTGCATTACTCACAAAAACTTTGTCACTGGTACATGGAAGAAACTGTCATTACTTTATTAGCTAAGACTGTTCTTGTCGCCACGTATCACCATTTTTGCTTGTCTTCGAGATTATTGTCTTGACTATGTTTTTTGTACTTGTTACTTCAACAATATACACAAGGCACAGTTCATTAAGTGCCTTAAAAGCATACTTTGTTTTCCACAAATATCTGCAAATTCTTTTGGGCTTCTACTATAGTAGAAAACTGTACTTCATGTATACAGATTTGCATAGAACACACTTATGCTATTATAGGTAGTTTCTATCTAGTACTAACATTTCTGTTGTTTGATACTACTAAACAAATATGTTCTGTTACATTAATTTTCTCTACACAACATAGATATTGCAGCTATGCACACATCTTGTTTTAAAAGCATATACTAGTAGCACCTCTTTAGATGCCATTGTGGGTACAGCTCCCTGCGTTTCCCAGCGTACATTAATAACTAAGCTTCAGAATGCGGTATACCTGCAATTGCAAATGTGCCTTTGTATCATATTTGCCTTTTATTGTTCCTTTAGTAGTGCGGATGTTGGGTTGTTTCTAATAAGCAAGCTCTCTCATGCGTTATTTTATTGTACTGTTATTAATATTTCATTAAAATATTTTTTTCATGAATCTTGTTTCTTCATCCCAAATGGTGGCAAGTCTATCAACCTACGGAGACGGATGAAATGTGGGGCAGAAGTTAACGTATGGTATATTTAGGTGCCACAGATATCCGCTGAAACTCTCACGCCTTTCATCAAACACTTTTGAATATTGCAACAAAATACTTGTTAGATTAAGACATTTTCAATATTTAAATACGTCGACTCGTTTACTTTGTTAACTTCTTCTTCTTAACGTCGGTCACATTAGTTACCTTAGATTGCTGTACATTGATGCAACTGATCTCACTATTTATCAAAATTTTTAAGCCTTGGCAATATTTGACATAACTTATATCAGACTTCAACATTTATACGTTCTCCTCAACACCGCCAAAGACGAATTGGTATTTGCCCAACGGAAGGTCATTTATGGCACTCTTATCCCAGCGAAACTCCATGCCTGAAATGCTGTCTGAAATCAATGATTCAACCACCTGCATCGTGTGGGAGGCCGCTACGTTCCCTAGACGTACCAATACGCGCGCTTGCAATTTCACTTTTTAAGTATCATAAAACAGCTGACTATCAACATCAGTACATCCATACCTTTACATATCCTGTCGTATAAGTCAGTAAAGTATATAATGATCACAATTTTAAATATACTGAACGAAAAGAAGTGTAACACCAAGAAGAATTTGCGACATAACGAAAGTTGGGAGGCGTTTATCTACATCTGAATTATGATATCCATTCAAATTTCGCGCCAAGTCGCTCAGAAGTGGCTCTACTAACGCGACTAAGAACGTACAAATCAGGTTTGCTTCAAAAGCACGCTGTAGCGATCGTGAGCGTTAGTTACCTTTGAGATTTGTCGTGGTGATTTGATGTTAGTCAATAAAGCATTTAAGGCAACAAAGACGTCATCGACAGCTCAGTGTGTTGAACGAGATCGTGCAATATGACTACGAGTAGGTGGATGTCCCTTCTGAAATATTGCAGAAAGACTTGACAGGAATGTAGCCACTGAAGTTGATTCCTGGTAGCGGTGGTCACGAGATTTTGCGGTCGAAAGACTTGGCTCCCTACGGCCACGTGGCGCTACCGAGTGGTAGGAACGTTATGTTCTGCGTATATCTCTGGCGCATTGGACTACATCTGCAGCAGCAAACTGATCAGCAGGTTGCACCACACTGGGAGAACGAACTGGTACAAATCGAATACTTCAATGACAGCTCTGAGTCAGACGCATTTCACTGGCCACAAAGTACCGCCATTTGTGCACTTCAGTGGTGTCGAGCGAGATTCATTGAAGGGTAGGATGGAGGTCGGTTGTGTATTCTGGTGAAACTCTGATCCGTCTCGGTGTGACTGATGGCCATTTATTGGTTAGAAGGAAGCCAGTTGAGGACCTGCAACCAACCTTCCTGCCTGCCACACCTACACCTGGAGTCTGGGGTGCTATTTCGTATTACAGAAGGAGCGCTCAGGGCCGTTACCCCATGCACCCTGTAATTTTTCCTCCTATGTAATTATGTAGTTATGTAGTTCTCAATTCGTTCAAGCAATCAATCATTCAGAATGGGAACACAGTCATAACTCAGTCACTCAAAATGATTCAGAAATTTTACTTGTTAGAATGAAATCAGGCGATGATTCTTCTTCTCTGCAGACTCGTGCTTCGCGGCAGTCTGCTAATCTGTACAAATAAAATGCCTCGTAGTTTTGGGAGGGTTGTATAATCAGTCCGGAAACCTCAAATCAAGCGGATATTTGGCCTTGGTGAAGTTCAACCTTCCGAAGAAGTAATGGAGCTCTTGGATTATTAAACGTAGGTTCGTATCCAGTCTTTCGGAAGTTCCCTTCTGATTAACGACTACGCAATATATCGATGAATATCATTACTTCTCAAATGTCAAATAATGTAAATTGTTACACACCTTTTGTATGAAGGAGCAATATATGTACACTCCTGGAAATGGAAAAAAGAACACATTGACACCGGTGTGTCAGACCCACCATACTTGCTCCGGACACTGCGAGAGGGCTGTACAAGCAATGATCACACGCACGGCACAGCGGACACACCAGGAACCGCGGTGTTGGCCGTCGAATGGCGCTAGCTGCGCAGCATTTGTGCACCGCCGTCGTCAGTGTCAGCCAGTTTGCCGTGGCATACGGAGCTCCATCGCAGTCTTTAACACTGGTAGCATGCCGCGACAGCGTGGACGTGAACCGTATGTGCAGTTGACGGACTTTGAGCGAGGTCGTATAGTGGGCATGCGGGAGGCCGGGTGGACGTACCGCCGAATTGCTCAACACGTGGGGCGTGAGGTCTCCACAGTACATCGATGTTGTCGCCAGTGGTCGGCGGAAGGTGCACGTGCCCGTCGACCTGGGACCGGACCGCAGCGACGCACGGATGCACGCCAAGACCGTAGGATCCTACGCAGTGCCGTAGGGGACCGCACCGCCACTTCCCAGAAAATTAGGGACACTGTTGCTCCTGGGGTATCGGCGAGGACCATTCGCAACCGTCTCCATGAAGCTGGGCTACGGTCCCGCACACCGTTAGGCCGTCTTCCGCTCACGCCCCAACATCGTGCAGCCCGCCTCCAGTGGTGTCGCGACAGGCGTGAATGGAGGGACGAATGGAGACGTGTCGTCTTCAGCGATGAGAGTCGCTTCTGCCTTGGTGCCAATGATGGTCGTATGCGTGTTTGGCGCCGTGCAGGTGAGCGCCACAATCAGGACTGCATACGACCGAGGCACACAGGGCCAACACCCGGCATCATGGTGTGGGGAGCGATCTCCTACACTGGCCGTACACCACTGGTGATCGTCGAGGGGACACTGAATAGTGCACGGTACATCCAAACCGTCATCGAACCCATCGTTCTACCATTCCTAGACCGGCAAGGGACCTTGCTGTTCCAACAGGACAATGCACGTCCGCATGTATCCCGTGCCACCCAACGTGCTCTAGAAGGTGTAAGTCAACTACCGTGGCCAGCAAGATCTCCGGATCTGTCCCCCATTGAGCATGTTTGGGACTGGATGAAGCGTCGTCTCACTCGGTCTGCACGTCCAGCACGAACGCTGGTCCAACTGAGGCGCCAGGTGGAAATGGCATGGCAAGCCGTTCCACAGGACTACATCCAGCACCTCTACGCTCGTCTCCATGGGAGAATAGCAGCCTGCATTGCTGCGAAAGGTGGATATACACTGTACTAGTGCCGACATTGTGCATGCTCTGTTGCCTGTGTCTACGTGCCTGTGGTTCTGTCAGTGTGATCATGTGATGTATCTGACCCCAGGAATGTGCAATAAAGTTTCCCCTTCCTGGGACAATGAATTCACGGTGTTCTTATTTCAATTTCCAGGAGTGTATATTTCCCTTTTAATCGAACAATTTCGTATCAGTTATCTTTTGTCATAAATCTCAATATTCAGATTACAATTATTCAAACAATGCTCAGGCTAATAGGCACGAAGACAATCTCGGAAGCTTTTTCCTAACAACCACCTGAGAGAGTACTACAAAGAATAATTATGCGCTCATGGCATAGCTGTTGTGTGAAACTACTTTGCACATGGATTCTGCGATTGTGAAAGGTAGAATTGTATCAGAATAATTCATCGAATATAAAGAGATATTACAACCCTGGCTGCAATTTTGTACGTCACTCTGCTGATTCGACCTGTAGTATTGCCATTCACGAACAACATTCCAGCTGGTGTTTTCCAACCGGACTACTCTCGTCCACATACCGCTGTTGTAACCCCAGCATTCGCTACAGAGCGTCGACATGTCTTGGCCGGCTCGATCTCTAGATCTGTCACTGCAGTGACAGCCGTACTTCTACGGATCTCGCTGCGTCTGCCGGCACCAGCAGCCGTAATGGCAGTAAAAAGCGTGAAGATGATAGGAGGAATGGGTCGAAATCGGTTGCTAATAAATAAAAAATCTGAAAACGCGATCGGGACTGTTTATATTTGATTTTTAGCGTTTAATACCGATTCACTGTGCTCCAATTTCAGAATGCTTTATAAAATTTTGATTTCTGTGTGAATCAAATCGCTCATGCACGGATTTCTCCTGCTCTGAAGCAAAGTTGTTCACCCTACTGTATAACTTTCGAGAAGCTTTAGACAGCGTGGAGTGCGTTAGTTTAATGTGTTCATTTAATTTTAACAGCTTCATTCGCTAACTTCCATGCGGCCTTAGGTAGAGGCATGTGCTGGTTTTACAGCTAATACTTAGTGTCTTAATTCTTTCATCGAAGTATTTAGCTTTTCTCGAAAGCCTGGCAATAACTGCCGTGACAGGGTCCTCTTTCTGTGAAATTTCGGACGACGTTCGTTCTTTGTCCTGGACAGTTCTGTAAAACTGAGCGGGGCTGTGTCCTGTATTACTAAGAATGCCGTAATTTCTGAGACGTCGCCATTCGCGATAAAGAATTTTCGTTAATTCTAAACTTGCGTTTGAGACGCAGCGAAGACTTTTCTTCTCCTCCAGGTAGTTTTCCTTTTATTCTCTTTCGGATGGTCTCCAGTCGAAATCGAGAATAATTCAATAATTAAGTGGACATAAAGCCAATAAAAGATCCAGTCGATAGAGCACTTGTCCGCGAAAGGCAAAGGTCCCGAGTTCGAGTCTCGGTCCGACACACAGTTTTAAACTGATAAGAAGTTTTAAATAAGAGATATCTAATTACGAACATGGCGCTTACAATATAAACAATCGCATAAAAGACAGCGATATGAATATTCAGAATACGTTGTGTGTATGTGAGTAACCTCTTTATTCAGTGGCATAAGTCGTCCCCAAAGTAAATTACGCTGCTGTTAAAACGAATTTTGTGAACTGTTGCTCGAGAAGATTTTATTAGCTGCGAAAGCACGCTGAACGCTCTGTGACTGCAGCTCTTCTCCTTAGAGAGCGAATTTCGTAACTAGGTAATGCTAGAATTGTACTTTACTTTTGGTATGGAGGCTCATCGTGTGCAGGAGCTTGTAGGGATTCGTATTAATATTGTTAAATATGTTGGCCATCGTCACGACTTGTAGTAATTTAAATGGTGTTGTTATCTTTATGAAAATCTACGTATTCCGCAAGGACGTCCGTGAGTCAGGTGAGTACTATAATTGCACGTTTAGAGCCTCTGAGGATTCTTTGTGTGAAATTAAGCCAAGATCAAGTTTTCAGGCGACCGAATATTATATAGAGGAGTATTATTTAGCTGACCGACGAAATCTTAGGGAAATAGCGCAGAGACTTGTAGCAGATTTCCGCCATTTTGTGAGCTCTCCAAAAAAGGTATTCTGGACTCACGTTATTGAATAACTAAATAGGCATAAATTAGATAAAAAGTGATCATATTAATAATGCAGTACTAGTGATATAAACATTTAAGAGGAAGAGAACTTTCTGAAATTCAACTAAAACCCCACAAGGGAAAAATATATAGTATCACAATTGCCTGTTCTATGTGGCGGCTTAAGGCAGAAAGTAAATAGCCCTATTGCAAACTCTACACAACTTAAGTTCTCTCAAAAAACTCCTCATTTCTGTTGAATAAATAATTTAAATATCGCACATCAATGATTAAGTTTCAATTGACAAGCAATGATTATGAATTTGTAATAATGATTTCATTTATAATTGTATGTAATTACATGTAAGCTGCACTAACGTCACGAACAGAGATACAAATAAGATTTTTAAATGGGTGATACGCTTTCTATAATTTTATTATTGAGAGAGGGAAGCAAATGACATATTCGAGCCCATAGAGCCTCTGGAATCTTACGCGACAGCTAACAGAGATCTATAAACAGTGCAAAAAACGCGAGATCAATACAACGTATTACGCGGATCAGAAACGAATGGAATACCAGTTTAGCTACGATACTTCTCACAAACATGGAAATTTAGTGATACAAGCGACTTTGACGTTGGGCAGATTGATACGCCCCGGTTTCTAGGAACAGTTATCTCGGAAACGGCGAAGCTGGTCGATTGTTGGTGCGGTACTGATGTGAGCAGCGATGCGAAGTGGCTCAAGAAGGGTGAAATCGCGAGAAGGGGACCGGATTTTGGGTGTCCATAGAACATGAAGGTCGCAGACTTGTTGATCCAACGACACCACAAACAAGTATTGCAGCGAGCAAGGGATCATCGAGACTGCCCCATGGATCAATGGAAACATATCGCTTGGTCGTATGAATCATGATTACTGATACACCTGATTGATGGTCGCGTGCGGATACGTCATCTAGGCGAACATCTGGTCAAAATAAGCAGCGCACCATGGACACAAGCGGTGTGTGCAAAGCCCCTGGGCTTTGTGCTGCCTCGAATCGCAAACGAAATTTTTCTTACTTTTTGTCTCGCCTTCACGTATTACGCTTCTGAAAATAATTTTCATATCCACGGAAATGTAAAAATAACGCTTGCAAACGTTTTCTGACATGTGTGTCGTACTTACGATGCAGACGCCATAAATTCGAAATACTGCATACCATTTTCGAGTAATACTCCGGTGGGCTACGAAATGTCAGTGTTCAGTCCAGAGCCGGCCGCTGTTGCCGAGCGGTTCTAGTGGGTTCCTTCCGCACTGCTGCAATGGACGCAGGTTCGAATCCTGCCTCGGGCATGGCTTTGTGTGATGTCATTAGGTTAGTTAGGTTTAAGTAGTTCGCAGTCTAGGGGACTGGTGACCTCAGATATTAAGTCTCATAGTGCTCAGAGCCATTTGAACCATTTGAACCCCAGTCCAGAGAAGTTACAGCTTTCCGTCCGAGATCCTCGCTGAGAATGCAGTTGACGGTCATCATGAACAATATTAAAACTGCTAAAAAGAATAGTGGCGCAGTACATTTGTCCAAATTAATGGTCCAATCAGTCTTAACATGGACCAGAGACGCAGTACAATTGCAGCCGAACTAGTATTCAGTTCCAGTCTTTAATCGGGATAATCTTAATAACAGTCGTTGTCGTGAGGGATCTATTGGCCATGATAGCATGAGATTACCGACGATATTTATGGCTTCGCATATCCTTCCAAGATAAATTTTTGGAGAAATGAGTTCAGATAACGATTCGCATGGTAAAGGGAAGTCTTCTGCAGCGAGTTAATGTTTAACTGGCCTCAGTAATGATTTATTGTTATAATAATAGACCTATGTTTAAGAGATGTAAGGATCAAGTATCACAAAGGGAGGTGGCGCAGTGGTTAGCACACTGGATTCGCATTCGGGAGGACGACGTTTCAAACCCGTGTCCGGCCATTCTGATTTAGATTTTTCGTGATTTTCCATAAATCGCTTCAGGCAAATTCCGGGATGGTTCCTTTGAAAGGTCACGGCCGGTCCCCTTTCCCATCCTTCCCTAATCCGATGGAATCGATGACCTCGTTGTTTGATCACCTCCCCCAACTCAACCAACCAATCAAGCATCAAGTATTAATGATTGCGTTTATGAGTTGTAGATTTGTGATGGCGGACTGGTATTCGTATTATTCCGTGGGATAGCACACACTAAGGTAACTGAGTCGTTGCTATTGCACTGAATTTAAGGTGAGAGACCCTAGCACTGGATAGCGGAAACGTGTTATTAAGGAAAATTTGTAAAGCAAAACTATTACGTCTGATTTGCGAGTATCGAGTCTCCTTTTCAGTCAGAGATCTTCAGTGGGGTGCCAGCATCTTACGGCCTATTCAACCACAGTAAGAACAGTATATTTTGAAAACAATGCTGTATTTTCTATGAATATTACGTCTTATACTGATTATTGATGGTTCAATAAATCTGATTATTAGTGTGAATGGAAAGTAATATAATGAATGACTCTGCTAGCCTCGTTGTCTTTAGTTTTCTGTCGCAGTTTCCTTTCTGCTGAATGCATATCCACACTCGACAGACGGTGCCGTAATGTGTCTACGACTTGACCCACTTGCGACGTATTGTCTTGCTTCCTGCTTCTCGCCCTGTCTCTAGCATGACTTGATTTGACCGTGGGAGTGTGATGAGTTTTAACGAATTTTTTCTAATTTATATTCTTTCTATTCTGTGACGTAACAGCATCATGAGTACTGTTCATCAGGCTGGGACTCTTACAATGTAGTTTTAACAGGAGAGATGGCACAACCGGAACACTATCTGGTGCCAGCTCCACATTCACAAGCCACCAGCCCGTAATTTACGGAAACTGCCTGACCTGCCTATAGACAACTGGTGAAACAAGTACTTGTCGAATCTCTGCCAAGCAGATTCGCCGCGCTATTGCTTTCCAAAGGTGACCATCATGCTACTAAGAGGATGGTTGTAGTATTTTGGCTCGTCGGTGTGCTGAAGTAAAAGAAAGTTGTTGTTGTCGTGGTCTTCAGTCCAAAGACTGGTTTGATGCATCTCTCCATGCTACTCTATCCTGTGCAAGCCTCTTCATCTCCGAATAACTGCTGCAACCAACATCCTTCTGAATCTGCTTAGTGTAGTCATCTCTTTGTCTCCCTCTAAGGTTTTTATCCTCCACGCTTCCGTCCAGTAATAAACTGGTGATCCCTTGATGTCTCAGAGCGTGTCCTACCAACTAATCCCTTCTTTTAGCCAAATTTTGCCAGAAATTCCTCTTCTCCCCAATTAGATTCAGCACCTCCTCATTAGTTATGTGATCTACCCATCTAATCCTCAGCATTCTTCTGTAGAACCACGTTTCAAAAGCTTCTATTCTCTTCTTGTCTAGGCGATGCAGTCATGGACTGTGCGGCTGGTCCCGGTGGAGGTTCGAGTCCTCCCTCGGGCATGGGTGTGTGTGCTTGTCCTTAGGACAATTTAGGTTAAGTAGTGTGTAAGCTTAGGAACTGATGACCTTAGCAGTTAAGTCCCATAGGATTTCACACACATTTGAACATTTTTCTCTTCTTGTCTAAACTGTTTATCGTTCATACTTCACACCCATACATGGATACACGCCATACAAATACTTTCAGAAAAGACTTCCTGACACTTAAATCTATACTCGATGTTAACAAATTTCTTTTCTTCAGAAATCCTTTCGTTGCCTTCGCCAAAAAAGTGAAAAAATCAAAAGGGAAATGGTCAGCTAAATGACGGATTCTACATATAGAGAAACGAATACAAATGTAAGTGAAATTAAAAGCAAAGCCGTCAAGACTAAAAGCGGAAAAGGAATTCCACTATTGAACGCAGAGGCGATACTGCATAGGCGGCACCGAGGAGGCCAAGTGCGCTGACCGGATATCAGAAAAAATTAATTTATACGGAAGAAGCAGGGAACTCAGAACTAAACTCAAAGTTTAACTGATTTTTGGAAGACTTGCGATCTTTTAAGACAGAAGGGATGGATAATATTCCGTTGAAATTTCTAAAAGAGAAGACCAGTCAAATTGCTGTGTCCAGTCTATTCACCGGAGGCTGAGATTACGGTACACGAAAGAATGGAACACAAGACATGGTATGTTTTATATGACCATAACATTTTGTACCACTGCATAAACTGGCACCCATCGTGTTGCACGCCTTATCGTTAACTGTCTATTGCCCATTATATTTTTTTAAACTCCCATATGTAGCTTCTTTGGAATACCGTTTCTTTTTTCAATTAAAGAAACTTATGTTTCACGTAGTATAACAAAATGACATGGGAAGTACGAGGGCAGTTCAATAAGTAATGCAACACATTTTTTTTCTCGGCCAATTTTGGTTGAAAGAACCGGAAATTTCTTGTGGAATATTTTCAAACATTCCCGCTTTGTCTCGTATAGTTTCATTGACTTCCGACAGGTGGCAGCGCTGTACGGATCTGTTAAAATGGCGTCTGTAACGGATGTGCGTTGCAAACAACGGGCAGTGATCGAGTTTCTTTTGGCGGAAAACCAGGGCATCTCAGATATTCATAGGCGCTTGCAGAATGTCTACGGTGATCTGGCAGTGGACAAAAGCATGGTGAGTCGCTGGGCAAAGCGTGTGTCATCATCGCCGCAAGGTCAAGCAAGACTGTCTGATCTCCCGCGTGCGGGCCGGCCGTGCACACCTGTGACTCCTGCAATGGCGGAGCGTGCGAACACACTCGTTCGAGATGATCGACGGATCACCGTCAAACAACTCAGTGCTCAATTTGACATCTCTGTTGGTAGTGCTGTCACAATTGTTCACCAGTTGGTATATTCAAAGGTTTGTTCCCGCTGGGTCCCTCGTTGTCTAACCGAACACCATAAAGAGCAAAGGAGAACCTTCTGCGCGGAATTGCTTGCTCGTCATGTGGCTGAGGGTGACAATTTCTTGTCAAAGATTGTTACAGGCGATGAAACATGGGTTCATCACTTCGAACCTAAAACAAAACGGCAATCAATGGAGTGGCGCCACACCCACTCCCCTACCAAGAAAAAGTTTAAAGCCATACCCTCAGCCGGTAAAGTCATGGTTACAGTCTTCTGGGACGCTGAAGGGGCTATTCTGTTCGATGTCCTTCCCCATGGTCAAACGATCAACTCTGAAGTGTATTGTGCTACTCTTCAGAAATTGAAGAAACGACTTCAGCGTGTTCGTAGGCACAAAAATCTGAACGATCTTCTCCTTCTTCATGACAACGCAAGACCTCACACAAGTCTTCACACCCGAGAGGAGCTCACAAAACTTCAGTGGACTGTTCTTCCTCATGCACCCTACAGCCCCGATATCGCACCGTCGGATTTCCATATGTTTGGCCCAATGAAGGACGCAATCCGTGGGAGGCACTACGCGGATGATGAAGAAGTTATTGATGCAGTACGACGTTGGCTCCGACATCGACCAGTGGAATGGTACCGTGCAGGCATACAGGCCCTCATTTCAAGGTGGCGTAAGGCCGTAGCACTGAATGGAGATTACGTTGAAAAATAGTGTTGTGTAGCTAAAAGATTGGGGAATAACCTGGTGTATTTCAATGCTGAATGAAACAACCCCTGATTCAGAAAAAAAATGTGTTGCATTACTTATTGAACTGCCCTCGTAGTTACCAACAGACTTACAAACAGAATGCTTGTGCTTGAGTGCGTGGTACAGGTTTCAGAATGTGGTTATTATTTCAAGAAGTCTTTTAATTGTAAGACCCTGTGATTCATTTTCTGGGTCATTAGGGTAGCTTCGACGTTGCCTAGCTGCATTGTATGATCAGAATTAAAGGATCAGTTTTTCGAAACCCTGTAATTCCCACTCATTGCAACGCTTAAGTTTAAAAAATGCCTCATAAGTGTGTACAACATTCCTTTGTAACGATGAAAAAGCGTAGAGCCCTGCGACGTCTCCCCGTGGCTCAATGAAAATTAAAGCAACAATTTGCCGTAATAAGTGAAGAAAAGGCCGCAGCACACAAGTTCATGTGAAATGTAAGGTGGGTTAATGATGTCACACTGGCACCGGATTTCACCATAATTCTGCCCAAAACCACCAAGGATGTGTCACCCAATCGGAAGGTTGTCACACCCCCTGCTATCTACATTCCACGCCCTGTTTTGACGCCTCTGCATTGGAGGTCAAAACCCGACACCCATAGCTGAAATCAAGCTGTTATCTTACGAGTGGCCGAGGAAAACATTCCAGACACACCACCGCCCAGAATCGACACGAAAAGGCCCCTGTCCCTGGGGCGTTGACTTTCACGCGCTTCGCGGTTGAAAACGACAGTTCTGAGTGTGATGAGCAGTAGGAAGACGTTCTTTGCAATCTTGATACTGGAGACACCCTCGGGTGCTTCAGCCCTTTTCTAAGGATAGTATGGGGTTATATTGCAATCTAAGGTGATAACTCCTATTTGGAGTGCAGCGCAACAGCAATTTTTGCTCTCTTGTACAGGCAGTAACCACTAGGGACAGTCGAAAACCGCTGGATAAAATTTGAACTTCATTGAGAGCAGTTACTGGCGGTTACGCATTTTCAGCGCTCGTATTTTCGGGGGGGGGGGGGGGTAGGTGGGTACTACATTGCCACATGCCTGAATAATACTGTAAAAGGTCCGTCTGCTCTGGGTGCAACCTGCTCTACTTGTGCAGACAGAAACCCTAACGAAGTACTAGGCCCTTGCACACCAACAACACCTTCGACAATCTCCGATTCATGGAAAGGGGGGGGGGGTGTCTACTATCAGGCAAAGCGTTGTATAAGCGAAAGAGCAGCAGCAGCATTTACCTGCAAGCGCCTGCTACTCTCCTCACGGTTTCTTAATAAAGAGGTCAGTTCCTGAAATTTTTAATAAGAATAGGCGGGTGGGAGCGAGGGTTTTGGCAAACTGAGGGTGTTACAGGGACCATTTGCGGTTAGTTCACACGTGGGCCAATGTCGCATCCCCCCGTGATCACACCTCAGGAGGACACAAAATAGGAGCGCGAGAAAGCGTAAGTACCCTAAGCTGATTCGGATCAGGTTCAAATTTGCTTTATGCGACACTACTGCCCATTTAAATTGCTACACCAAGAAGAAATGCAGATGATAAACGGGTATTCATTGGACAAATATACCGACATGTGATTACATTTTCACGCAATTTAGGTGCGTATATCCTGAGAAATCAGTACCCGCAACAACCACCTCTGGCCGTAATAACGGCCTTCATACGCCTGGGCATTGAGTCAAACAGAGTTTGAATGGCGTGTACAGATGCAGCTGCCCATGCAGCTTCAGCACGATACCACAGTTCATCAAGAGTAGTGACGGGCGTATTGTGAGGAGCCAGTTGCTCGGCCACCATTGTGCAGACGTTTTCAATTAGTGAGAGATCTGGAGAATGTGCTGGCCAGGGCAGCAGTCCAACATTTTCTGTATCCAAAAAGTCACGTACAGGACCTACAACATGCGGTCGTGCATTCTCCTGCTGAAATGTAGGATTTCGCAGGGATCGAATGAAGGGTAGAGCCACGGGTCGTAACACATCTGAAATGTAACGTCCATTGTTCAGTGTGCCGTCAATGCGAACATTAGGTGACCGAGACGTGTAACCAGTGGCACCCTATACCATCACGCCGGGTGATATGCCAGTATGGCGATGACGAATACACACTTCCAATGTGCGTTCACAGCGATGTCACCAAACACGGATGCGACCACCATAATGCTGTAAACAGAACCTGGATTCATCCGAAAAACTGACGTTTTGCCATTCGTGCAACCAGGTTCGTCGTTGAGTACACCATCGCAGGCGCTCCTGTCTGTGATGCAGCGTCAAGGGTAACCGTAGCAATGGTCTCCGAGCTGATAGTCCATGCTGCTGCAATTGTAGTCGAACTGTTCGTGCAGTTGGTTGTCTTGCAAACGTTCCCATCTGTTGACTCAGGGATCAAGAATTGGCTGCACTATCCGTTACAGCCATGCGGATAAGATGCCTGTCATCTCGACTCCTACTGATACGAGGCCGTTGGGATCCGGCAGGGCGTTCCGTATTACCCTCCTGAACCCACCGCTTCCATATTTTGCTAACAGTCATTGGCTCTCGACCAATGCGAGTAGCAATGTCGCGATACGATAAGCCGCAATCGCGATAGGCTACAATCCGACCTTTATAAAAGTCGGAAACGTGATGGTACGCATTTCTCCTCCTTACACGAGGCATCACAACAACGTTTCACCAGGCAATGCCGGTCAACTGCTGTTTATGTATGAGAAATCGGTTGGAAACTTTCGTCATGTCAGCAGGTTGTAGGTGTCGCCACCGGCGCCAACCTTGTGTGAATGTTCTGAAAAGCTAATCATTTACATATCACAGCATCTTCTTCCTGTCGGTTAAATTTCGCTTCTGTAGCACGTCATCTTTGTGGTGTAGCAATTTTAATGGCCAGTAGTGTACATTCTGAGCCCTTTCCGTGCCGATTCTGAGCGGCAGTGTGCCTGTAATAAATTTCTCGGCCACTCATAAGGGAAACACCCGATTTCAACGCTGGGCGTCGGGTTTTGAGTTCCATCGTAGAGATGTCAAAAGAAGGGGTGAAATGTGTGCAAGAGGGGGTGTGACACGTAGGCGGTGGAAACGGCGAGAATTATGGTGAAATTTGATGCATTTCACATCAACTTCTGAGCAGTGTCCCTTTTTTCGAATATGTCGACACTCAACTCTTTGAAATGTCGCCGAGCCTAGGGGTAACATTTGAGTGCCCCACGCTTTTGCGCCATTACGGAGCAAGGTTGTACACATCTATGATGACAATTTTTAATTAAGGGGCTTGGAAAAAGTGATTCTTTAATTCTGTCCCACAGTGTATTTGGGTAATCACCTAGTGGAACTGACGAGTGTTTTCGTCGATTTTTTAAAATTAGTAGTACATGAAGTTGAGGTCAGAGGTGTCACGATGGAAATTTGCACAATGAGGAGTTCAGGGTAAGATCTGACTGAGGTGGATCATGGAGAGAGAAGAGAGGTAAATAGCGAGGAAACAAGCGCATCGAAAAATAAATTAGGGAACGAAATTTAATGTAGTTGGACATAATGTTGAAAGACGATGCAGCTCATGGACAGGCATGGTTAACTGAGCACATGCATTGATTATTAGCACAGACACGGAAAACTTTGTCAAATGATTTCAAACCGACGCAGGAAGAGCCTAATCACAAATTTGTGGAAGAAAATACTGTGACGGAAGATGCGATAGATGATGTATATGCAGATACCCACACGCAACGCGGAAATGATGAGCAGCGATCAGTAAAACGCGGGTGGTAATGCAATCAGATCCAGACGAGAAAATAATGTTCGAAATTGGGGAAGTAATCGCTGATGCCGCAGGTGTAGTTGACGAGGCCTCTAATGCTCTTTATGTTGTGCTGGGTTAGGAGACAGATGTGCCACCGCAAGACGCGGTTGAGCCGCAGCGCGAAGTTGTAGACTAGGACAGCAGCAGCCTTGGGACAGTATGCGTCAATCTGGCTAGACAGTGATTGATAGTAATGGAACACCTTGTCCAGAAGAGTGTGGGGTCAGAATGTCGCATGCTTCGACACAGTTACAGAACGCATTATTTGACGCAGTGTCGGAGAATTCATTGCTCACAAATTTTAGATTGTAAAGTGGCGCGGAAGATATGAGAAACACGAGGTCGCGGAAAAGACGTATATCACAGGGACACCCCATCCCCAGAAAATGCTGTTAAAAATTTAAAGTTTCTTGAGTCAGAGGATGAGAAATGATCTGAAACAAGAAGGAGCGATTTGACGCCAAGTATAAAGCCCAACGTAGAGAGTGTCAATAATGAATTAAGTGGCCTCTAGTACTGACCACTGGCCAGCGAAATTTTTTATTACCAAATGGAAAACGAAACCGTGTTTAGGTAAGATGTTGGGAAGCTTTGTGTTAACTGAAAATTTTGAGAAGAAAAATGCCAGGGGAAAAAGTGATCAAACGCGAAATTGGCGATTGAATGTCAAATTGAGGATGAGTAATTCAGATAAGAAGACGGGAATAAATTTAAGAACAGATACTTATTCCAAAAGGCCAGCAGTAGACATACATGAGCTGAGCTATTGTCGTGATAATTATTTTGACGTATGTGCAATGGCGTATAGTTTCAGTGTCTGGTAAGTAAACGCCATGATAAATTAGTAAGCTAATAACATCTACAGTTTGTTTCCAAACGAGAGGTATGTAGTAGAGCTGCGTTGGTACCATTAAAATACTAGCGATAAAGTTCAGAAACGAGACAACGAGAACATACTACGATATTTTTACGGCACAACTCATGCGTCATATTATTATAAGTTACTGTTTTCTTGAAGAATTGTTGAAGGTGAAAAAATTAATATTGTAAAAGTAACACAGCTTTGGAAACAAGCGTCATCGTTCGTACTTAATAAAGGTACATGATATATTGAAGTGCGCTTTCGAAGTGAACTAAGTTTTGCAAAAGTGAGGAAGTTTTTAAGATAAGAATCAGGATTATGCACCGGACAAGAAATAAGTGAGAGATCCCGCTGGAGTAACTGAGCACTGGAAGATGCATGAAGGAAAACGTGAATGGAGAGAGCCATGGCTGCCGTATGAGTGATGGAAGAGGTCAGAATGTGAAAATTACATCTAAATCTCGATAGATAGAAATTTAGTGAGTGAATAGACAAGCAAATCACATAATGTACCGTAAAAGAAGGAATGCAGATACGTGTAATAAACGCTGATGTGGGTGCTCATAGAAAGTAATGATCATAAAATCCATAGAATAGCCTATCCGCAGAGTAACCTTTAAGGATATTCCACTTGTGAATGGAGACGTATCTTGTCCAGAATGTGAAAAGTTTTGCATCTATGATTAGAGGGAACGGCAGTGCGAGAATCATGAGGGACTATTACAAAACTTAGGTCGATATTTATGAAAGGGAGGTTGATCTCAAGTAGTAATGACGCGGCATTGTGGTTAATGGTATCATACAATTTGCTGATATGAATGTCGTGCGTTCGCCGTACGAGAGTGACAAGCGAATGAGGTTCGAAAGTCGAGGACTGATCGGGAAAAAAGAGCATAGAACGTTCACCAACAGAGTACAGTGCAAGTCGTTGTGGCAGACAGTATGAAGAAAAAACTTTTAAAGTTGAAGTACAATGCAAAGAACACTCAAGTCAAAAGGGAACGTATGTATGGAGAATCAGCTTAAAAACAGTCAAGATACCAATTATTATTTAATTAAAATGACCGGTTTCGGCCTAGTCTGCCATCTTCAGACAGTACTGTGGAAGACAGAAAACGTGCCAGTAACATAAAGAAGCCCAAGACTTAAAATAAAGTACATATCAAAATCGAAGACTCGTTACCCATCAGCTGAAGTTGTCGATGCGTGAAGTAGTCACCTAAGACAAGGCCAAAACCGGCCGTTTTAATTAAATAACCATCGCGATCTGGACATTTTTCACTGACTTTATTCAGCTTACATGATCTCTGTTATCCAACAACGTTACCAAAAACGTACGTATAGGCTCATAACAACGAAAGGACTGCTAGTTGTACCAACGAATTAATTCTATTTAACTGAATTTTAATGTGTTATTGTACTTGTTTTCTTTTACGTTTCTTTACTTCATTCTCTTTTCCTTATTGTATGTTCTCTGTTTCCAGTCTATATCGATATGCTTAGGCCTCTGACAAATATGTGAACGTCTGAGGCGAAATAGCTCCAGATCATACGAAAAATATTTTGACTCTGATGTAAACTGTATATAGACTTTGGCCTAGGATGTGTATACGGGTTTGTTATGTATTTGAAGATTTATTATTGATTTAGCGTATGGATAACAGCACTTCACATCACACAAGAATATTTTTTTCTTTAACAATACATATACATATATTTAACATTTAGTAAGTCTTATAATTGTATGTTAATTAAATTTACAGTTCTTGCAAAGCGCAGAAGGTCAAGGGCATACGAGAGTTGACGTGTTCCTGGTGGTCCCCTTGATGTGCAGAGTCTGCCTGAGCTGCGCAACGACGAGTTTGGTGTGTGGGCTATGTGCCACAGACTGATGAAATGCTTATCTACCGCTCGCTTTAACAGGTCATAGCACTCGAATATGTAAGGTGTCATTTTTTGTTCACAGATTGTCAATGATAGTGCCATTGTGTGGCTGAAGCTACAATTCTCATGTTATAGTACAAATAGTTGGGCAAGCCCAAGTAAGGCCGGACGGCATCCAGCCGCTTTGACAGCCTCAGGCGCCAAAGCAGCTACGAGGACCATTCAGTTGAATGGGTGTCGAAGTCTGCGGAAGGTAATTTTTCTTATGCGCTAAAGAAAGGTGCACGGTTGGCATCAAGGGGGTCCAGAACGAGGGTCTTTACACACACTTCAGTTTTGCAGCCCTCCGTGACCACACTACAGAAGGTCACGAAACAGGAAGGCTAACAGAGCGTGAACATCCTTCTTCACTCTAGTATCTAATGTAACGAGTTCACGGACCATCTCACGAAACTGATGCCCAACAATATTGCACTTGTCTTCCACATAAAGATTTCGTTGCCGACGTAAGGAAAAGAGTTCATAATGAACGTAGTATTCATTCCACTCCATCGTTGGCTGGTTGATACAGCACCCGGTTTTCATGGTTATATTATAAATAAAATGTCAAACAGAATAGTGTTCCAACACTTACTTAAAGGAGATTCCTTACCTTTGTTTATAATATTGTCACATAGCCGGATTTCGATGGCTTCATGCACTACACAGTCCCAATAGCACGACACAGGGCAACCACTTGTGTCACATCGTACATTTTATGTCCTTCAGTAAGACAGTGTTTCCCAGTACAAATTTTTCTGGCGATGATGCTCCACGCGACGATCCTGGACTGCACGAATCGATTCTCCAGTATAGGCTTCCTGCAATGGCAGGGCATCTTCTAGATCCCGGGATTTCTCAAACCCAAATCATCCTTCACTGAGCCCATCAGAGGTCTGGGCTTAGCTGGCGGGCGAAATACACTTATAATATCAAATTTCTTCAAATTTCAAAGAACTACACCGATTTACTTGCATCTTCTGTTGGTTCCCGCGAAGTTCCAATCTGTAAAGCACGACGCATCTGATTGTCAGTATAACCATTCTGCCTGAATACAACTTTCAGGTGATCCAGTCCCTGTGTCAAACTAAGTGTATCTTACATGGCGTAAGCTCTTGTTACCACTGTTCAGAGGAGTCCATTGCGTTGGTACGGCGTATGACAACTTGATGCCTGAAGATATCGGTCCGTATGCGTTGGCTCACGATAAACGCTATGTCCTAATGTCCCACCATCCCTCCTGTAGTTCCATCGTGAGCGTAATATTGGAATGCAGTCAATTAAAATGATCTAGGAAACGATCCAGAGCATACTTCCTCTGTAGCCATACTGTGGTGTCACCGCCAGACACCACACTTGCTAGGTGGTAGCCTTTAAATCGGCCGCGGTCCGTTAGTATACGTCGGACTCGCGTGTCGCCACTATCAGTGATTGCAGACCGAGCGCCGCCACACGGCAGGTCTAGAGAGACTTCCTAGCACTCGCCCCAGTTGTACAACCGACTTTGCTAGCGATGGTTCACTGACAAAATGCGCTCTCATTTGCCGAGAGTCTATTGGAAGAATTTACCAAAGCCTAGTCTTCTCTGATGGACCGGATCGCTGATCATTGAAGCGAAGTGATGTTTCGTCCGAGGCTGACACCCGACGCAACCTCATCAGATAGATCCTCGGGATACATGGACATCCCCTTGTTCAGCGTCGGAAATGAATTGCGTAATGGGAATATTCCTGGGTGTAGAGGCTAAATTCAATCCATTATCCAATACTGCCAGCATAGCACCGTCCATTTTTTTGGTTCTAAGACTGATCAGAACATGTCCTCATCCGTTATTGTAGACAGAGAAGAATGCCGTTGAAACTTAGAAGATTGCCTACTGACGGAGTTTGCAAGGACCCAGTCTGATATTTCCGAGGATGAACTGTCAACCCAATCCCAGGATGCAATAAACCGCAGCGCCGAAACTTCCAAATGCAAGTAAAATAAAGCCTTGAATATGAAATTCAGCTGTCTACATGTAAAAAGATGCGCTCCCTTACTAAGGCAAAACCAGCACGCTTCTTGAGGTTGGTGGTCATTCTTGTCCCAATGTAATGAACAATTCTAGCAAATTTAAGTATTCTACCTTTATTCCGGCATCTCAGCAGAAAAGCGAGGGCGCTCAGCAATTTACCCTTCCTCTTATGAAGTTTATCAAACTTCCTCACAAATTCTAACATCTCCCCGCAGAGGCTCTTGTGGGGCTCCGTAAACATACCTGCCTAATAATTGGTTGTATTGATTTTGGGTCGCCAGCCGGAACATATCGTCATCTCGACACAGTATTTGGGCTCTTCACCTGGCCGCCAACTTCATGTGAGTAGGCCGGCGCACTATCTCATCGGAACTGAAAAAAAAACACGCCACGGCAGCTTTTTTATACACCAACCGTGGGTCCACCGCGCTTGCGCGAACATAACTGCCTTCTACCAACAGGCATTACAGCGCACCGAGGGTGAAAGTTCGCGTGAACGATAAATCTATATGAAACATTATTGACCGTTTATCATGACGGAAACAAGAACCGTTGTTTCTTATTGTCAAACGGAACAGCGTTCCAACTCTTACTTAAAGGATACTCTTTCTCTCTGTTTATAGTATTGTAAGACAGCCGAATTCCAATGGCTTCTTTCACTACACAGTCCCAATACCGTGACGCAAGTCAACCAGTTCTGTCTTATAGTGCAACCTTTTATGTCCTTCAGTAAAGAAATATTGCACCAGTGCAGATTTTTCTGGCAGGAATAAACGCGTGTGGCGACGATGCTCCACGCGACTATCCTCGACCACACGAATCATTTGTCCAATACAGGCAATGGCATGAAATCTTGTAGATACCGGGCTTTCTCAAACACAGATCATCCTTCACTGAGCCCATCAGAGCTCTGGTCGTAGCTGGCGGACGGAATACATTTTTAACATCACGTTTCTTCCAGTTTATGATGATGTGCTACCCGCAAAAGGTAGGAATGCCCCCGATTTGATTGTATCTTTTGTTGGTTCCCGCGAACGACCAATCTGTTATGAATGACCTATCTGATTGTCAGTACAAGCATTCCGCTTGAACATAGCATTTAGATGATCCAGGCCCTGTGTCAAACTATCTGCAACAGAGATGGCGTAAGCTCTTTTTACCAATGTACTGATTACCCCATTGAGTTGATAAAGTGAATGACAACTTAATGCATGAAAATGTCGGACCGTTTGCGTGGGCTTACGATAAACCCTATGTCCAAATGTTACATCACCCCTCCGGTAGACCAAGACATCTAAGAACGAAAGTTTTCCATCGTTTCCAACTTCCATCATGCACTTAATATTGGGATGCAGACCCTTAAAATGATCTAGGAAACGATCCAGAGCATCTTTCCCATGTGGCCATAACATAAACGTATCGTCGACGTATCTCCAGAAACAAAGGCAATGCAAAGGTTCTTCTTTCATGGGAGATTATGTGGGTAAAGTGGATCTTTTCCTCTCAGACTCGTCATACCGGAGATTGCAGAACGATCAAACTAAACGTCGGTTTGCCTGAGGTACACAATCAAGGAGTTCCTCTTCGGCCTGTTGTTAGCAATTTGTGAGCTCACAACTCAGCCAAGTATGTAGAGTCTACTCTCAATACCCATGTCAGAAAATGCGAACACCATATTTCCCATTTCTCTGGTTTTTATCTAGCGTTTGAAGTCTTTGTGTCTCAGTACCACCGATTAATTCGTCAGTTTTGATTTTGTGTCGCTGTTTACCAGAGTCTTGAAGATTCTTTGCAGTTAATTAGTGAAAAATTGGACGTAGAAACAACTAAGCTTTGTCGTCATGTGTTGACGTCGACGTATTTTTTTAAATGACAAATTCTTTGAACAAACTGACGGAGTGGCTATGGGGAGTCCATGATCCACCATCGTCACCAGTTTATTTGTTGAAGATTTTAAGGACATGGCGCTGAAAACGGCGTTCTTAAAACTAACTTGTTTCTGGAGATACATCGACGATACGATTATGCTATGGCCACATGGGAGGGACACTCTGGATCGTTTCCTAATTCATTGTATGGGCTTGCATCCCAATATTAATATCACAATGGAAGTTGAAAAAGATGGAAAACTTCCGCTCTTAGATTTCTTGGTCTACAGGAGGGATGATTTTGAAGTAGCATATAGTGTTTATTGTAATCCCAAGCATACGGACCTACTGCTTCATGCATCAAGTTGTCATCAATTGTATCAACTCAGCGGGATCCTCCGTAGATTGATAAAAAGAGTTTACGCCATGGCCTCGCGGGATTAGCCGAGCGGTCTAGGGCGCTGCAGTTATGGACTGTGCGGCTGATCCCGGCGGAGGTTCGAGTCCTCCCTCGGGTATGGATGTGTGTGTTTGTCATTAGCATAAATTAGGTTAAATAGTGTGTAAGCTTAGGGACTGATGACCTTAGCGGTTAAGTCCCATAAGACTTCACGCACACACACAGTTTACGCCATGTCAGATGATGATAGTTTGAAACGGGGACTGGATCATCTAAAAGCTGTGTTCAAGCACGGTTATATTGACAATCAGATCCGCAGTGCTCCACAGGTTGGACATTCGCGGGAACCAACAGAAGATACAAGCAAATCGGTGGCGTTCCTATCTTTTGCGGAGTGCATATCTTCACAAATAGGAAGAAATTTGAAGAAAATTGATATTACAAGTGTATTTCGCCCGCCAGCTAAGCCCAGAGCTCTGATGGGATCAGTGAAGGATGATTTGGGTTTGAGAATGCCCGGAATCTACAAGATTCTCTGCCATTGTGGGAAGCCTATACTGGAGAAACGATTCGTGTAGTCCACGATCGTAGCGTGAGCATCATCGCCACACGAATTTATTTTAGCCAGAAAAATCTGCACTGGCGGAACACTGCCTTGGTTCAAATGGCTCTGAGGACTATGGGACTTATCATCTGTGGTCATCAGTCCTCTAGAACTTATAACTACTTAAACCTAACTAACCTAAGGACATCACACACATCCATGCCCGAGGCAGGATTCGAACCTGCGACCGTAGAGGTCGCGCGGTTCCAGACTGAAGCGCCAGAACCGCACGGGCACTACGGCCGGCGGAACACTGTCTTACTGAAGGACATAATATGTACGAAGTGACACAAGTGGTTGCCCTGTGGCACGGTATTGAAACTGTGTAGTGAATGGATCCATTGAAATACGGCTATCTGTCAATATTATAAACAAAGATAAGGAGTATCCTTTAACTAAGAGTTGGAACAATGTTCTGTTTGACATTAAGAAACAATGGTCATTGTTTCGGCCATAAAAAACTGCGAGCTTTCACCGCCGGTGCGCTGTTGTGCCTGTCGATAGAGGGCAGCTATGTTCGCACAAGCGCGATGGACCCACGGTTGGTGTATAAAGGATCAGCCGTGGCGTTTTTGAGTTCATTTCCGGTGAGATAGTGCTCCAGCCACTCACCTGAAGATGGCGGCCATGTGGAGAGCCGAAATGTTCTGTTCGACGACAATATGTTCCGGCTGGAGAACCGACATGAGTACAGCCAGCTTATCTTTTCTGTATCAGCGATTTTTTGTACGTAGGGAGTCAGAGAATATGAAAATCTCGCACGTGTGTTGTAAAGGCAAGTTGTAATATTGCATGAAACGACAGCGCTACGGACAGTTGAATCAACCTGTATATGATATTGTCAACCGGATCCGTAATTATTCATTTCTATGGCTAACTGACTAAAGCAAAGGCCAATAAAATTAAGAGAAATCAGTTTGAGCTAGCGGTTCAAGAGAATACACTTGTGGACACAGTATGTATGGATGTGAAACACAGACTTTGTGAAATCTGGAAAAGAAGTGGACCTAAGCGTTTGCGATGTGAAGTTGTGGAAGAATGCTTAACCTTTAGTGCACCAATGAGATTTTTCCTCCGGAGTTTCTTCACAGAATCAGTTCTAAAAATTTGATTAACACTAATTAGGAAATGACATAAAACGATATGACACATACTGAGACATGGAAATAATTTGCATTGTACTAGAGAGAGCTGTGGAAAGAGGATAAGGTTTTCAGGTCAGATCATTAAAGGATAATATCGACAGCAGCAGAAAATTTTGTAACGAGAATGGATTCGTGATGATTAGAAAGGAAAGGCGGAGAGTGAGTTACTAATAACAGTTCTGTGATAGGGTTGTTCTCATCAGAATCGACAGCAGAATCATTACCGACAACGATAGTTCAGGCATACGAGCAAACGTCGGAAGCTGATGATAAAGATACAGAAAAAGTACATGAGGTTACTTAACAAGTAGTTCAGTACGTTAATGACGACGAAAATCTCATAGTCATGGCGCATTTGAATGCAACTCTAGAGGAACGAGCAGAGAAAAGGGTTACGGGAGAATGTGAACATGGTAGGAATGAGAGAGAAGAAAGACTGAGTTCTGCAATACATTTTAACTAGTAATAGCGAATACTCTGATCAAGAATCGAAATACGAGGAGGTATACTTGGAAAAGAGCTGGAGATACAGGAAATTTCAATTAGATTACATTTCTGGAACCGAATACCGTACTGGATTGGAAGGCTCACCCAGGAGCAGATATAGATTGAGATCACAATTTAGTAGTGATGAAGCGTGGGCTGAGGTTTAAGAGACTAGTCGGGAAGAACCAGTGGACAAGGAAGTGGGATAAGGAAGTACTAAGAAATGAAGAGGTAAGTTGGAAGTTCTCTGAGACTACAGATACTGCGGTAAGGAATAACTCAGTTCAGATGAAGAGGAACGAACAAAGTACAAAAATGTTCAGGGAATTTCAGGAATACAGAAGTTCAAATCGCTCAGGAATGAAATAATTTCAGGGAAGCCAAGGCGAAGTAACTGCACGAAAAATGTGAAGAAATCGGAAAAGAAATGATTGTCGGAAGGCCTGACTCAACATAGAGAAAAGTCAAAAGAACTTTTGAAATTAAAAGCAGGGGTGGTAACATAAAAAGTGCAATGGGAATTCCACTGCTAAATACAGAGGAGAGGGCAGATAGGTGGAAATAGTACACTGAAGGCCTCGATCAGGGGAAAGACTTGAATGATGTGACAGATGGAGCAACAGGAGTCGTTATAGAAGAGATAGGGAATCCAGTTGTAAATTCAGAATTTAAAAGAGATTTTGAAGACAAGTTCAAATAAGGCAGAAGAGGTAGACAACATTCCACCAGAATTTCTAAAATCATTTGGTGAAATGGCAACAAAACGTCTGTTTACGTTCGTGTATAGACTGTATGAGTCTGGTGGTATACAATATGACTTTCGGGAAAATATTATCTACACAATTCCGAAGACTGCAAGAGCTGACATGAGCGAGAATTAACAACTTACGTGTACAATACGCTGACAAAAAAAAAAAAAAAAAAAAAAATACAAAACTATGGAAAAGAACTTTGAGGATGCGTTAAATGACGATCAGTTTTGCTTATGGAAGGTAAAGGCACCAGAGAAACAGTTCTGACGTTGCTGTCTATAATGGAAGCAAGATTGAAGAAGAATCGAGACACATTCATAGGAGCCGGCTGCTGTGGCCGAGCGGTTCTAGGCGCTTCAGTCCGGAACTGCGATGATGCTACGGTTGTAGATTCGAATCCTACCTCAGGCATGCATGTATGTGATGTCCTTAGGTTAGTTAGGTTTAAGTAGTTCTAAGTCTAAGGGACTGATGACCTCAGATGTTAAGTCCCATAGTGCTTAGAGCCAACCTTTTGATTTGAACATTCATAGGATTTGTGAATCTGGAAAAATCTTTCATCAGTGTCAGATGGCGCAAGATGTTCGAAATTAAGCTATAGGGAGACGCGGGTAATACGCGTGTACAAGAGCTAAGAGGGAATAATAAGAGTTGAAGACCAAGAACGAGGTGCTCGGATTAAAAAGGGTGTAAGACAAGGTTATAATCATTCGTCCCTGTTGTTCAACATGTCCATCGAAGAATCAGTAATGGAAATAAAAGAAAGGTTCAGGAATTGAACTAAAATTCGAGGTGAAAGGATATCAATGATAAGATTCTCTGGTGACATTGCTATCCTCAGCGAAAGCGGTGAATTACAGGATCTGCTAGATGGAATTGAAGTCTAGTGAGTACAAAATTTGAATTTAAAGTAAATTGAAGGGAGCTCTAGTTGGCAAAAACTATAGAGAAAGACAGAGATTAGAATACGTCCGGCAAACAATTGAGAACGTAGGCTACTATTGCTATTCTGAGATGAAGAGGCTGGGCGAGAAAAGGAATTCGTGGTGGGCTTAATTAAACCTGTCAGAAGACTGATGACTAAAAGAAAAGAGAAAGAGAAAATAATGGGAGCTGCTGAGAGGAAAAATGTAGTAAAAGAGACGGAGGGAATTTACGTAATAGAAGACGTCTGGTGTAACAACTACTATGAGAAGCAGAGCAAGTCGTGGCGGGCCACATTTAACTAGACGGAAGACTAGTGATTCTAAACGAAGAGTTACCCTAATGTACAATACTGAGGAGACTTCTATTTTGATGCCCTTCACTTTGTCAATAGACACGTGTCCTTGGGTTTTCTTGACGTTTTGTATTAATATTTAATCGCAAGAAAAGGTATGTGCTATATCTGTTTAATCATGGCCGGCCAGTGTGGCCGAGCGGTTCTAGGCGCTTCAGTCTGGAACCGCGTGACCGCTACGGTCGCAGGTTCGAATCCTGACTCGGACATGGATGTGTGTGATGCCCTTAGGTTAGTTAGGTTTAAGTAGTTCTAAGTTCTAGGGGACTGCTGACCTCAGATGTTAAGTCCCATAATGCTCAGAGCCATTTGAACCATTTTTTTGTTTAGTCATGACAAACAACAGTAGCTGAATGAAGCAAACAGATTCGTTGGAATCCCGGTATTACCACATTTATTGTTGCACCACTTTTACTTGAAGTGGTTATACTACTCCACCGAACAACTTACAGTGCTTATGAAGCCGATCTTTATGCTGTCAGACACACAATGCCTGTCTGTAGCTGAGGTAGCGTGTTTTGAAATCGTAATTTAGAGCGCCAGTCGAACGTTTCGTCAGAATTACGACGTACTTTTATAATTAAAACTTTATTTGATGTAGTCATATTAATTTTAAATTGTTGAAGCAAAATTTTATATTTGATTCAGTGCATCATAATAAATAATTGACTCTCGTTCAATGTTTCAATTTTGTTCGCATACGAATCATGTTTGTAGCTTGTTGGTATCAGCGGGTTGTCGTGAACGTTGAAAGACTAAAAGTATACCCAAAGAAAACGACTATAAATCTGGCAACTTAAAGATAGGATGGAATGTTACTTCTAAGCAATAAAACGATTGCAACAGATTACAGGATTACGAATCTGGAATGAGTGTTTGTTATAGAAGTTTATTTTCACATATATCACTGTATTCTTATTGTTGTTGTAATTATTTAATTTTAATGAAAGAATCGTCCTTTACGTGAAACTATTTGTCTCAATCGAGTCATTCTGACCTCGTGCTTCGACAGGGACAGCTCAGTAGCTTCAAAAGGCAGTTTTTAAAATATCTAAATAATATCAAGTAAGCTGAAGAATGCTGTTTAAACTGCTACCTCCAAAACCCACTACTTCATTAGGAACAGTAGGTCGTTCTGATTTGTAATAAATCTTAGTAGTAAAATCTTCTGGTTTGTTAGGCCACATCATGTTGCTATTCAATATCGTTTTATATCTCTGACGTTTAGACTCCAATTCTGTTACATTCTTCAGTGTCTACAGTCGACCGAAGGTTAGAGTCTTCAAGGTTCGCACTTTCCATCATGTTCCTTTTCCATTTCTCCCAACATAATGTTCGTTTCGACCTGTATGCTGGCATACATAATGTCTGCGCTACAGACACTAGCAGTGTTCACGGTTAGACGAATATTGTCAAAAGCCAAGGTAACTGCTCCGAGATTGTTTTGAAAAGATATGGTCACTAGGCGAATATTTTCCATCTATTACTGGTGGCTATCGTCACAGGATAGGTATCAAAACTGGTTCAAAATGGCTCTGAGCACTATGGGACTCAACTTCTGAGGTCATTAGTGCCCTAGAACTTAGAACTAGTTAAACCTAACTAAGCTAAGGACATCACACACATCGATGCCCGAGGCAGAATTCGAACCTGCGATCGCAGCGGCCGCACAGTTCCAGACTGTAGCGCCTAGAACCGCTGGGCAACTCCGGCCGGCCCATTTTGTTAGAGAACGCGACAGTGCTCTTGGACAATACTCAGCTATCTGTAAACTCCTGGATATCCTGAAGAAATGCCCACAGACAGGTCGAAATGTAGATTAAGTTGGAAGAAATGGAAGGGGGCATGACAGGGAACTATCGTCTTGAAGGTTTTTAATTTCGGTCAAGTGTACGCTGATGTGAAACGTCCTGACAGATTAAAACTCCGTGCTGGGCAGAAAGTCGAATCCTGGATCCTGGTCTTCAGCGGATAAGTGCTCTACCAAATTTCATATCAGCGTACAATCCGCTGCAGAGTGGAAACTTCATTCTGGAAACAATCTCCCTGTGTGTGGCTAAACCATTTCTATACAGTGTTCCTTCTTCCAGAAGAGATAGCCCGGAAGGCATACAGGGGAACTTCTGTGAAGTATCGAAAGCAGATTAGGTACTGGCGGAAGAACAAGTGTGAAGATGGGTCGTGTGTCGAACTCGGGTAGCTGAGTTGGTTGAGCCCTCTTATTCTTCATACGGAGATTCAGTCCACTTGGTACATAACATTTAACGGGAAGCAGATGCGCCAGTGCCGCCTACATCAAATTCAACTGGTGCACTGGCCATTGTGTGTCACCTGTGGAGTGATGGATAGGGATGAACATTCCCTTGTCGGCGGATCAGCGGTTGATGGCTCGCATTTGGCGCGCCAGATATTGGCTTTCCTCACGCGCGTGATTTTCGGTCGAGTACCTGCACAAACACTCCGCCTGGGGTGTATCATCCGTGAGTAAAAACGAATTGTGTTATATCGAGACGCGGCCATGCCGTCCACTATACGTTCGGTGACGGTGAGAAGACAATTCTTGATTTTTGGCACTACTAAAACGAACGGCAGTGTGCGATCGTACGGAAGCCCAAGTACCAACAATATTCCTCAAATTTCTTCTGGATGCTTTCCGCGATACAGCTCACAACTACATTATCCATGACAGGAGAAGCTGAACCACGAATCCATCTTGTTAGGGCTGAGCTACTAACAGCCTCATATTGTTGCGAGAAGTCGTGCATTGTTAATCCTGAAGCGAGTAGCACCGTGGAGCATCCTCAAGTCAAACGGCCACTTTTGTTTTTCTTATTCTTTGGTAGCCGACGAGGACAGACTTCCACTTTCCTTCCCCTGAGTTTTTTGAGGCGTGTCATAGGACGAAATTATACTGCACATTGGTGGTGATACAAGGTATTTATGCATTTTCGCGTCCTCCCTTCTTAGTTCTGAAGGGAAGAACGGGAAATCGCGGCCAGGTTTCGGGTTGCGACTCCTGCTCATTTTGCCCCCGACCCTCTCTTTTCAGGACTATATACAAAATCATATTGAACATCCCATATATATTACTAGTTCATGTCTGATTACAAGAGGTTCCTCAGTTCAGACAACTCGGTGCGCCATCCAGTTGTGTCTGACAAACCAGTTACCGTATCTGTTGCGTAAGAGTGAGGCGGCCTTATTGGTTTGAGCCGACAGCCCCCCGACTGTCGAAAAACGCCTACAACAGCGGAATGAATCGCCGGCGCGTCGACGGCCTGAGCTTCGCCGCCAGCCGTTGATTAATGGCGGAGGATCAGCCTGTTGCGACGGCCCCGCGCACGCAGCACGGCCGCTTTTTCCCGGGCATATCGGCCGCCTCGGTGTCGGCGCAGCGCATATTAAAAGTTTGGGCCACCTCCGCCGCCACGGTTGTGCGTGCGCTGCCGGCATCCTGCCACTTGCCGCCCCCAGCGCCCCCGCCCGCACCCACCCCCGACCGCCAGCACCGGCGCCGCCACCCGGAAAGCGAAAAAAGACAAACGAGTTTAAACTCGCAGCTGTCCGCCGGCGGCCATTTGTTTTCGTTACGCGGCTTTATTAGGGAGCGGGCGTCGCTCTTTAATCCAGTGAACTCTGCTTTCTGATATAGCCGCGCTGCTGCGGCCGCCGGCGACGACGGAAACAGAACTCCACTCGCGACTCGGCCAATCTTTCGCTGTAGCTCATGCGTGGCGTGTGGACTTTCTCACCAAACAATTTTCAAGCGCTTGCGTACTACCTACAGAAAGCAGAGCTGGTAAGACATGATGAATTTCTTGCCGCAAACTTGATCTAAAAACTGCAGGGCCATAAAGAATGAACCTCCTGACGTTACAGGGAGCTCAGTGTGGCGGGTGAGTGAGATACTATTTTTCAATTTCGATAAGCCACGTCCGGCAAGCTTTTGAACTGACAATCTTCTAAAAAAAATGTTTAAATGTGTGTGAAATCTTATGGGACTTAACTACTAAGGTCATCAGTCCCTAA
The DNA here is from genome assembly GCF_023864345.2 of Schistocerca serialis cubense. NCBI lineage: Eukaryota > Metazoa > Arthropoda > Insecta > Orthoptera > Acrididae > Schistocerca > Schistocerca serialis. Next base: position 645,830,851 of record NC_064642.1, on the reverse strand, counting down.
GCTTACGCTGCAGTCTGGAACCGCAAGACCGCTACGGTCGCAGGTTCGAATCCTGCCTCGGGCATGGATGTCTGTGATGTCCTTAGGTTAGTTAGGTTTAACTAGTTCTAAGTTCAAGGGGACTAATGACCTCAGCAGTTGAGTCCCATAGTGCGCAGAGCCATTTGAACCCTAAGCTTACACACTACTAACCTAAATTATCCTAAGGACAAAGACACACCCATTCCTGAGGGAGGACTCGAACCTCCGCCGGAAGGACAACCTACTCCCCCCGTAACTACTGGATCACGAATAATAAACATCGCAAGTAAAATTTATGGGGGAATGGTCAAAATCTAATGAAATAAAGCGAAGTGTCAGACAAGGAGGCCGTTTGCTATCTTAATGTTTCAACAGAGCGTTTGAGAATGTGGTGAGAGAGTCTACACCTACATACATATTCCGCAAACCACCGTACGTCGCATGGAGGAGGGTACCACATACTGCTACCAGTCATTTCCTTTCCTGTTCCACTCGAAAACAAAGCGAGGGGAAAGCGAACGCCTGTAAGCCTCCGTAAGAGACCTAATTTGCCCCACTTTATTGTCGTGGTCTTAGGCGAAATGTATGTGGGCGGTGGCAGAATCAATTTGCAGTCGGCCTCAAATGATGGTTCTCTAAATTTCCACATCGCTAAAAGAGAGCCGTTTTCCCTCCAGGGATTCCCATCTGAGTTCAAGAAGCATCCCTGTAATACTTGTGTGCTGATACAACCTAAGGGTAACAAACCTAGCACTACGTGTCTGAATTACTTCAACGTCTCCCTTTAAGCCGAGCTGTTTTGGGTCCCAAATTCTCTAGTATAGATTGGGTCGCGCTGGCGTTCTATACTCGTCCATCGTCTCCTTTATAGATGGCCTAGACTGTCCCAAAATACTCCCGATAAAACGATGTCGAACATTCGCCTTCCCGACTGCCAGCCCGATGTGCTCATTTCATTTCACAGCGGTTTGCAATGTTAGGCCTAGATATTTAACAGCTGTGGCTGTATTAAACAGCACTTTATTAATGCTGTATTCGATTATTACAGGATTCTTTTTCCTACTGGCTTTCCTACTGGTTTTTCTAAACAGAGGGAATCCATCAATAAGGTCGTTGAAGTAGGAAGAAAGTCAAATAAAATCGCAGTAAATCTTCTAGCTGTAGCAGATGAAATGGCATTAGTTACGCTCTGGAAAGAGCCAAAGCCCGAATTATAGAATTACAAGAACAATAAGACAAAGAGGACTAAAAATATCGTTTGAACCAAGACTATTCGCAACAAATGTGAGTAATGAGCCCCGAAATTAAAAATTTCATAACATCTCAAAATTTTAAAGAAATTGTTTTAAATGCCTAGGAGAATGGATGATGAGTAATACCAAAAATGATAACAATAGGAATTACAGTACATAAAATTCATCGTGCTTTCCATAAGAAAAAAGACATGTAACAAAAAGATCTTAGTCCTGTAGCATAAAACAAAGACACTATGAAATCGTCATAAGCAGAAATACGGAAACTAGCAATATTTGGAGATCTTGAAACACTGGAAAAAGTTTAAAGAATAATTCTATGGAAAAAACTTGTACCTAAAAGTAATAGTACTGCTGAATGTATATTAATATGAAACAGAGAGCTCTGCTGGGAAATGGAAAAGCTAACTTATAGAATGAACAATTGAATATATAGTTTCGTGGTCACATACACCAAATGGGTGGTAACAGAGTGACCACGCCGACCTTCAACTTAGAGCTACAAATCATAACCCGCATCATTCACTGGAACTGACAATCATGTGAAAAACATTGTCGAACCTGCATCTACCGCATGTCAACTTCCAATCCCTCATACTTGCCGCCCCTAGCATTTTTGCTCAAATAATCTGCGCCTATTAATCGAGTCTGTGGGAACGAAAGCCTTTGCTCAGCTGAGACGAGGTGCCAAACCGACCGTATTTGGTAAACTGTATGTTTCGGTCAATGTGTAACCAACTCGGGATCTGCCAGGGCACAGTGTTCCGTACTGAAATGGAACACAAAGTGCCTTATTTAGTTTTTCTTCTTTGGCTGATCTGAAATATGTAGACAAATATGTTGGCTAACGATTGCAGTTGTGGCTTATATTTGAAAAGTTGCAGTGAGATTTTCTGTCTCCATTCCCAAGTTACGTAACGTATTGCATGGAAAAACTGATGTGTTATATTAGCGCAGAGAAATTACGTCTGTACTGATCCATTACGATTGAGACTATCCGACATATTTTCTACTTTTGGGCTCTGAGCACTAGGCGATTTAACTTCTGAGGTCATCAGTCGCCTAGAACTTAGAACTACTTAAACCTAACTAACCTAAAGACATCACACACATCCATGCCCGAGGCAGGATTCGAACCTGCGACCGTAGCGGTCTCGCTGTTGCAGACTGAAGCGCCTAGAACCGCACGGCCACAACGGCCGGCTACTTTTGGGAATTCAGTCTCGACTCATGAGGGTCACAATCCGTTTTCTCTATGATTGTTAAGTGTCTTAATCATAGGTAAAGTATATACTCTCTCTCTCCCTCCCTCTCTCTCTCTCATATATATATATATATATATATATATATATATATATATATATATATATATATATATATATATACACTCCTGGAAATGGAAAAAAGAACACATTGACACCGGTGTGTCAGACCCACCATACTTGCTCCGGACACTGCGAGAGGGCTGTACAAGCACGCACGGCACAGCGGACACACCAGGAACCGCGGTGTTGGCCGTCGAATGGCGCTAGCTGCGACGCATTTGTGCACCGCCGCCGTCAGTGTCAGCCAGTTTGCCGTGGCATACGGAGCTCCATCGCAGTCTTTAACACTGGTAGCATGCCGCGACAGCGTGGACGTGAACCGTATGTGCAGTTGACGGACTTTGAGCGAGGGCGTGTAGTGGGCATGCGGGAGGCCGGGTGGACGTACCGCCGAATTGCTCAACACGTGGGGCGTGAGGTCTCCACAGTACATCGATGTTGTCGCCAGTGGTCGGCGGAAGGTGCACGTGCCCGTCGACCTGGGACCGGACCGCAGCGACGCACGGATGCACGCCAAGACCGTAGGATCCTACGCAGTGCCGTAGGGGACCGCACCGCCACTTCCCAGCAAATTAGGGACACTGTTGCTCCTGGGGTATCGGCGAGGACCATTCGCAACCGTCTCCATGAAGCTGGGCTACGGTCCCGCACACCGTTAGGCCGTCTTCCGCTCACGCCCCAACATCGTGCAGCCCGCCTCCAGTGGTGTCGCGACAGGCGTGAATGGAGGGACGAATGGAGACATGTCGTCTTCAGCGATGAGAGTCGCTTCTGCCTTGGTGCCAATGATGGTCGTATGCGTGTTTGGCGCCGTGCAGGTGAGCGCCACAATCAGGACTGCATACGACCGAGGCACACTGGGCCAACACCCGGCATCATGGTGTGGGGAGCGATCTCCTACACTGGCCGTACACCACTGGTGATCGTCGAGGGGACACTGAATAGTGCACGGTACATCCAAACCGTCATCGAACCCATCGTTCTACCATTCCTAGACCGGCAAGGGAACTTGCTGTTCCAACAGGACAATGCACGTCCGCATGTATCCCGTGCCACCCAACGTGCTCTAGAAGGTGTAAGTCAACTACCCTGGCCAGCAAGATCTCCGGATCTGTCCCCCATTGAGCATGTTTGGGACTGGATGAAGCGTCGTCTCACGTCCAGCACGAACGCTGGTCCAACTGAGGCGCCAGGTGGAAATGGCATGGCAAGCCGTTCCACAGGACTACATCCAGCACCTCTACGATCGTCTCCATGGGAGAATAGCAGCCTGCATTGCTGCGAAAGGTGGATATACACTGTACTAGTGCCGACATTGTGCATGCTCTGTTGCCTGTGTCTATGTGCCTGTGGTTCTGTCAGTGTGATCATGTGATGTATCTGACCCCAGGAATGTGTCAATAAAGTTTCCCCTTCCTGGGACAATGAATTCACGGTGTTCTTATTTCAATTTCCAGGAGTATATATATATATATATATATATATATATATATATATATATATATATATATATATACATATTCGTGGAGACCCTGAATAGTTAGATATTTTGATAAAGAATTAAACTACCGAAATATATAGTTTCAAAGAGGACAAACCTAACGAAATAGGAGATGGGATTCCTCGTCCTAGTCCAGTTTCAATATTTTCAACATATTAAGTTCCAATAGACTACGAAATAAGTGGCTTGTGACCTTACGTGGCAATTGGCTCATTAATAAAAACAAATAAAGAAAAAATAATCATAAAAATAAAAAGAACTCTCGAGTCAGAATGCTTGCTGGTGATAGAGTTTGAATGTGTCGTGACTTCCACCTCTGTTATGGCCCAGTCCACACCGTCTTATCTCCAAAGCGTAGCGACCGAATGTCATTTTTAATGTGGATTGGGAACGACATTGCAACCCTAAATCGTTCAACTGGCGTTACAGGGGTTGAAGAGGGGCTTTTTGTGCTTGTTAATTTCTCTGCCTCGTGATGACTGGGTGTTATGTTATGTCCTTAGGTTAGTTAGGTTTAAGTAGTTCTAAGTTCTAGTGGACTGATGACCATAGATGTTAAGTCCCATATTGCTCACAGCCATTTGAACCATTTGTGCTTGTTAAAACTGGTTGCCTGGTGAGAGAATCGAACTCACACCTCACGTATGCACAACTAGAATCGTTCCAAAAGACCATAAACCTATAATGAGTACTGGTTCAGGATTGTGTGTAAGGAAGGATGCTCCACATTGAAAGAGAATTCTGATTGGAAACGGGATATTTGCGGTAAGTTGTTACCGGACCAAACTGCTGAGTTCATCGGTCCCTAGGCTTATGCACTACTTAATGTAACCTAAACTAACTTAGGCTGAGGACAATACACGAACCTATGGCCAAGGGGGAGGGGGGTGGGGGGTGGGGGGGTGGGGGGAGGTGCGTGAACCGTGACAAGGCGCCCCTGACCCCGCTATTCTGATTCTCTTGAGGTTGATCACATCGTATTTGAAACATTCAGTTCCTTGTTCGTCCACATGGATATTCACTAGTTGCACTGGCTGTTGTGGCGCCGCCGGCCGGTGTGGCCGAGCGGTTCTAGGCGCCTCAGTCTGGAACCGCGCGACCGCTACGGTCGCAGGTTCGAATCCTGCCTCGGGCATGGATGTGTGTGATGTACTTAGGTTAGTTAGGTTTAAGTAGTTCTAAGTTCTACGGGGACTGATGGTCTCAGAAGTTATGTCCCATAGTGCTCAGAGCCATTTGAACCATTTTTTTGCTGTGGCGTCGGCTTGAATGGTGGAACTTATAATTCGAGATATCATATTTTCTACGTTCATTTGCAAACCGGGCATAAAAACTACTCTTATCAAGTTTCGCGTAAGCTTATAAGCCTGTCGCGAACACGCGAAGGTATTGTTTCAGATAAAGGGAGTTGTTGCGGTACCGAGTGGTGCAGTCGCTGTGTGTGGCAGTAAAGAAGACAGACATCCTTCGAACACCATTGCTTCAGTTATAAGCGAGGGCCGCTTGTACATTTCGGCGTGCTCCTCCATCGATACGCGGATATCTATTACAGAGATAGTGTCTGAATGTAACCAAACAAAGCGAGGAGTTTGTGTTAACAGTTACAGATCGGAGTTGTCGCGACACACACACACACACACACACACACACACACACACACACACACACACGCCACATTATTTGGCGGGTATGTGTGTGTCGACTCAATGGAATTGGATGTTCACATCTGGTTGAACACAAGTCGGCATCCGTCGATGGCGACAACTCTGAACTGTAACTGTTAAAACAAACTCCTAGCGTTGTTTAGTTAGTTTCATGTACTATCTCCCTTTGACAGATATCCGCGTATCGATGGAGCAGCACGCCGAAATCTATAAGCGCCCCTCGCTTATAATTGAAGCAATGGTGTTCGAAGGATGTCTGTCTTCTTTACTGCAACACACAGCGACTGCACCACTCGGTACCGCAACAATTCCCTTTATCTGAAACAATAAACCAAATATCCTTCGCGTGTTTGCGACGGGCTTATAAGCTTACGCGGAACTTGATGACAGTAGTTTTTATGCCCGGTTTGCAAATAAATATTCAAACGTAGACATCTCGAATTATAAGTTCCACCATTCAAGCCGATTTCACATTACAGCCTTGCGAGGATGTTGATTTGTGAAGTATTACAGCGTCGTTAATGCGTCGCTACGGTGCTAATTCAACAACTCCAGAGTCGTAAATTCAGAGATAATGTATTCTCTAAATAACGTACAGAAAGCGTCGTAATACAATGTTCAATTACTGTACCCTCTTAGTAATATCATTCAATCACCTTTAGTTTCGGCGTTCTATAAAGAAAATAATTATTCACTGTTACACAATAAATTTCAATTACATGACGTACAGGACACGAAGTTTTAAAGTTATAACTGAGTTTATTGAACTTCTGAATTACCTAACCACTGCACTGGAAAGCACACCGATCTTTCATTCAGGGAATTTCAGCTACGATTTACATCAGCAATTCTGACATTGACTAAAGCTTCCGGCAACACCGCGTACCTGTGAATTCTTCATGTTTGCGTGTATATGTTTCCTACTCAAGTCTATTTGTAGAGTTTATGTCGGCGTCTGGTACATTGCTGTGTCCTTCAATGTTCGTGACAATCACAGATCACGACGACTAAGTCCCAGAATTGATTAAGTATCACACGAGTTAATTTTCCCTCGCGTAAAATATCTGTTCCGTTGTCAGGCTAAACGGTAAATGTTCTATCACCTTTCTTCAGAACTTTGACTAATATGTCCAGACGATACATGAAAAACATTAAAATTCCAGAGCGTTCTGTAACAGTATAAAATCGGTCAATAATCGTGCTTCTATCGCGACGTCTACAAGAGAGCGAATTAACATCTCCATTGAAGTTTTTTATTGTAGTCTCAGCGAACTTACAAAATGCGTGTGAAATCTTATGGGACTTAACTGTTAAGGTCATCAGTCCCTAAGCTTATACACTACTTAACCTAAATTATCCTAAGGACAAACACACACACCCATGACTCGAACCTCCGCCGGGACTAGCCGCACATTCCAAGCGAACTTACAGTCGATGCGGCTACAACTCTTTTCTTGGATAAATGTTATATCTGATCACTTTATCTCGTTTGGGTTTTAACCTTCGTAAAGCATATATTTTGAATTCTTTATTTAGAGTTTCACGCTTCGTAGATTAAGTGATCATCTGAGCGTCTTCCATTTAGTTCCTTCCGTGGAATAGATGTTGTTGGTTTCCTAGTATTTCTGGTGGTGAAACTTTCAATAGTGTTAATATTTTGTTGCCAGTAGCTACCGTCAAGGTCAGGATAACTAATTTTTATATCTTTTGCTACCAAAAGGGATGTCATTAGGGGCTCTATATTTGGGGTGTTATACTGTTGACTTTAGTTTGTAACCACTGAAACAAAATCTTTTAATAGCCAGCTGAAAGAAATAGCAACACGGTAGGATGCGGGTGTTTGTTCAGGAAGTGTTGCTTTCCATTTCTGGGTCTTTGCTGATGCGTATAGTTATGGCCTACTCATAAATATGACGCAGTTAAGGCAGAGAGGAGATATCGAGCAAACTTTCTTCTTTACGTTTTTAAACCGCATTTCGTCTCTCATAATTGCGTTGGCAAGGGAATAGTTACATTTTCTCATCTAGCATTTTACATGAAGAATACTGATATTTATAATTCATAGACTCAAAATTTACTTGAAATGGTTGGTTGATGCATATTGTAATGGAGGTTTTGTTTTACATTTTACTAAAATATTTGTCAGTTGTTAGTTTTTACTAAATTGTCCTTGCCATGAAGTATTGCATGTTGCCTATTTGAAGGTAACCAGTATAGTAGTTTATGCGTTAGAAAAAGGTGCGTTTTATGGGAAAGAGTCTAATATTTGTGATATATTGTTCTCTTAGCGTTTAATACTGCTGAGACACCTAGAAAGATTTGTGCCGTGCATGGGATAAGTGTGTAGAATAAATCACGTCAAATATTTGTTTACTCATATCAAGTAGGGTCGCTTCGACGTGAATAATTCTCTACGTTCAAGAAGGCCAAAGGCCTTCAATGGATGACGTTTTTTATGGATTACCAATATCAATTATCTGATTACTATGGAGTTCCTTATTGCTGGCAACTGTGATGAACTCCGGCTGTTTAACCTAGTTGGGACACTTGCACTCAATGGGTGAAGTCGGGTGAAAATGAAAGAATGGCAGCACAAGGTTAAACGTCGTCAGTAATGAGGTCATTAGAGAGAAAGCATAAGATACGTTTGGAAGGTTGGGGAAGGCAATCGAGTTTGCCTGTTCACAGGAAGAACCAAAACATTTACCTCAATCAGTTTTGTTTTTTTTTAATGAAGGAAAATCTAAATCAGGATGGTGATATGGGGATTTGAACCACTGTGCATTAACTTCATAAATATAAATTAATAGCTGGCCCTAACAGAAGATATCTCAAACGAAGGCCAGTATGAGTCCACAAAATATTCCGTTATGCATATGGTATTAAGAATTGTATCCGCCGCATGTGTCCATCGCAGTTCTGATCAGTTTTTAACAACTGAGACGCGTTATGATCGCAACCTACGAAGCTGCAGCTATTTTAGTACTATACGAGAACGTCCGTCTATACTCTTGTGATTTCATAGAACGTTGGCTAGAAATCCGTTGATTTCATCACGTTGGCTAGAAATCAATTTCTAGCGCAATTCTTCAGATTTAGCGTCCTAAATTGGTTATCATCCTCGAGTCTAATCGAACAACCAACGAGAACATTTCTTTGTGAACAAAAATGCAGTTTAAAATTAGCTTATCAACATCTTTATTTCCAAACAGTAGATCTCAGAGTGGAATCCAGACACTGCTAAAGTCACACTATGGAGGGAGGGGCGGAGGAGGGGGGGGGGGGGTAAATATATTCTTAATAATTAACTTCTCTCTTATTTTTCCCTGTTAACTCCATGAAAATATGCTTTCTGGTAACATAAATGAATTACAGATTACTGTAATTTAAAGAAACGAATGGTATCTGTAACATTAGACAGCTCAGACCATCATGCGAGATATTACGCACTTTGACCCATATATAGTCTGTGACTACGTGATTACCACGGAAATATGTCAGTCTGGCAGTGAGAGTAGACGGTAAAAGAACCCACTTATAAAATTATTCAATGCCGCACTTAATCTATTGAACTGTGTGACAAAAAAAATTTCGATGCGTGGCGGTATAACTGGAACAATGTAAGTTTTAATAAGAGTGCAAGGTCACAGTTCCTTAAATGTTTCACCTTTATTATCAAAGAGGTACATATCGAAATTGCTATATCTGGAAGCTTATAGCTCGATAAGATAAAATGGAAAAGGTCTACAAAATGTTTAGGCCTGTAGCGAAATAACAACTAGAGCAAACGCAGCGTTCTCTGCACACAAAGACTCACCTTATCGCGTAGCTAGCGAACCAGTGCTGCTCTGAGTGCAGTATTCTTCATTAGTAGAGAGAATTAGTTATGTTAAATATGAGATTACTTACAGATTCTGTGTGGAACGACCTTTATGGAGTCAAATAACGGGTTTGACATCCCAATGTTACACTTTAGGTGAGAATCAACCAGATTATATACCTTAAATTGCAATGAAATATCAAGTGAATTTAGCAGAAATTCATTCGCCTGACGCGTGTCACCTTTTTTACTTTCTGACACCGTTCGTGGTTACACCGTAAAATTATGTGGAGATGGCGCTTTTTATTCTTTTGACCATTATGAACTTAAAAACAAGTTTTCTTAAGAATACTCTCTTAGTCGTATACGGAAAGCTACGAATAACATTTGGTTTCAAATCCAGGATGTTAATTGGGCTTAAAACTTGCAAAGAAATGGACCTGGCGAGTGTATGCAGAGCAAATTCCATTCGCACTTTCGTTAACACGAAGAGAGAAACAGCTGTCATCAGCACATGTAAATAAGAACACAAAACGCCTACAGTCTGTCTGTATTATCTGAAATAAGTCTTCATTAAGCCAGACTGCCATTCAGCCTGCAATAACCGAATTGATGAATAGCATCATCTACTCTTAGTGATTGCAATATAATTACTGATATAGCCTTATCAATGAAAGCAAAATGTGTCTGATGAACAGCTGTGTCAACAAGCAGTACACTTCAGATGGAGGGAAACCAAAACATCAGTAAGAGGTCCATCAAGATGAGAGTGGGTTGAAGTTTCTATGCAGCGCTTCACATTGGAGGTGTTTGCCCTACAATTAGTTCCTCAACGCCATCCAAAACTTCATATAAGAATTAATATAGTGTAATTATTAAACCAAGCCACTACGTTAAATAGTACTCCACTTGTGAGTGCATATGAGTCAGTTGGTGAGTCCAATTTTAATTCCATTTCGTCTGCTGATGACATGCAGCATGACTGCTCCGAAAGTAATTTTGCCTGCGTTGTGAAAGCTCAAAGAGAGTGTTGTATCACCTGGCTATCAGAACTGGTAGCTGAGATGCGCAAAAGCTCTTCATTGTTGTAGAGGATTATCTCTTCTTAGCAGCTTGTTGCTCACTACCGTAATTCCTTGCTTGTTACAGTTATTGCGTTAATTCCCAGGGCCTGTTCTAGAACGTTTTTAGGCACAAGCGACTTATCATTTGACACCCGCCCACTCCCCCCTTTTAACCTCTCACTTCCACGTCCGTGTCAGTTTAGGCTTCCATAGGCGATATGCACAATATAGAGATCTTGCGTTTGTCCGGGACACCGCGGGTGGCCACTCCATCCTGGCACAACTCCCAGCTTGGCGCCGCAGATGGCTGCACGTGTCGCTTGGACGAAAAGCTGGTTTTGTTAATTCCAAAAATAATAATTTGCATAACACATGGTCACTGCACGTGTTCTGCGTGTTACATTTTGTTAAATAATCAGTTCACTGCCACCTATCTTTCACCGTTTAGAAATTTACTGTAAGTTAACACGTACAGCATGGAAGTTTCCAAATATGTTATACATTTCTGTAGACTCAGTCCTTTGTACTCCTCACTTTTGATACATTACCTGGACTTACAAAATCTGAAAATGGCTGTAAAAAGCCGAGAGACTGGCTGCTCCTCATTCTTTTATAATACTACACAACTGTCTAACGTATTCTAATTATTGGACTGACCATTCTAATTGTTTTTGCACAGGAACATTCGCCTTAATTGGGGTACTGAATAATTTGTAACCGTATTTCGTTGTGTGTCTGCCCACACTGCTACATTTCCATTCTTTCATGGTAGTCGTGAAACGCTACTTCACTATGATCATGAACTGCACATAGTCAGGGAAGACTTTTTTGCCAAAAGTGCACGATAACATGCTTATTCACGACGATTCGAAGACGACTGTTTTATAGGTACTTTGTTTTATTATAGAAGACTTTTGCTCTAATGTTACCATGGTCAGGTGCCATTCATTTGTACTAGCACACTGTATATATTACAGGGTTTCTTCGTTGGTTTAATGAACGCAACAGATTAACTTAAGAGATACGTTAGTCATCAGCAATATCGTCCTCCAGATTATCTAATATTATCGAACTTACACTGTACTCGTTTGCTTGTTTCATCTCCTTCATAGCTACCTTAGTCCTGTTTCCTGGTCACTGAAAAAATGTCCTTGAACTGTTTGCTTTCCTTATTCGAAAGTAATTGCTATTCGCAGCGTATGAAAAATGTTCGTGAATGTTCGTGTTTTCTAATCAGTGTAATGCTGCCTTTACGTTTGTGTTATTATATAGGGTGACAATTACTGAAGTATATTAAAAAGAACGTAAATTAGTTACAAACTACGGCGCGCGCACACTTTAGCAACATGTAAACGTCACTACAGATATTCGACTATAGGTTATGACACGTTTCATATGCCTGCCATCACTGGCGATAACCTGGGAGAGACGAATATCGAAATTCTGCGTGACCCGCTGAAATGTCGGAACGTCGATGGTATCGATGACGTCCTGAATGGCTGTTCTCAGCTCAGCAATGGTTTCGTGATTATTGCTATACACCTTAACTTTAATATAGCCCTACAGAAAGGAGTCGCATATGTTCAGATCCGGAGAATATGGCGGCCAATCGAGGCCCATGCCAGTGGCCTCTGGGTACCCCAAAGCCAGAATGCGGTCCCTAAAGTGCTCCTCCAGGACATCAAACACTCTCCTGCTTCATAGGGTCGAGCTCCGTCTTGCATGAACCACATCTGTCAAAATCAGGGTCACTTTGGATAATGGGGATAAAATCACCTTGCAAAACCTTCACATATCGTTCGGTAATCACCGTGCCATCAAGGAATATCGCACCGATCATTCAATGACTAGACTTTGCACACCTTATAGTCACCCATGGAGGGTGAAATGCAGAGTCTCAGTCCTTCAAATGCGCCAATTTTGCTTATTGATGAACCCACCCAAATGAAAGTATACCTTGTCGATAAACCAAATGATGCATGAGCATACTAATTTTAATGATGCCCCGTGGCCAACCATGCAGTTTGGACATCCTAACGCAAACCGTTCGGACGTTATGTCGATTGTTTCATATAGTTCAATAATATTCACCCTGTATGGTAGAGGTGGTGCCAATGAATGCGTTCTTACCGAAAATTTCTTTAAGTGAATAATATAAAAAAGAACGTCATTGAGTCACAATCTTAGTAGTGGAAAGTGATACTGAAAATGCGGATCACATGTGGTAAAGGAGCGCTGTATTTGCTGTACATGTATGAAGTGAAAAACACATATTGCTGAACAGTTACTAAAGAATAGGGCCACCAGATAATTCCTCCTACTATTAATTTATGATGTTCGACTTACAGTATTACTCGTAACTATGCTTCACATCAAACGGAGAGAAGACTCTAGGCTCTGTATCATATATTTTTTCCATGCCTTAGATCAAAATCTTAGTTACAAAAATGCAAAAAAAAAGATGACCCTGGGTTCTGCTTCAGATATTTTGCTGCCAGTCAACGCAGTAGCAGACAGCTTCGCCGCATCTTCGAAAGCTAAGATTTCCAAGGGCTAGTCAGCTCCGCACTTCGACTGAGTCAACGTATTCTTCCTTCTGCTGGACTAATGGAGATCTGGCAACGCTGCAGAATACGTTCGCCAACTATGTCGTCGTCGATTTACTTCCTGGTGTGGTTTAGCAGTTTCCTACAAAAATTCAAGTGATATTTCATTGCCATTCATTTCCGATAAATAACGTGATTGATTCTCACCTAAGGTGTAACACTGGGATGTGAAATTAACTATTTAATTCCATAAAGGTAGTTCCACACAAAATCCATAAGTAATCTCATATTTAACATTACTAATTCTCTCTGTTAAGGAAGAATACTGCACTGAGAGCATGCTTCTGGCAGCACTGCCTCGCTACCTAAGCGGTGAGGTGACTGGTTTGTGCAGGGAACGCTACCTTTGCTCTAGTTCTAATTTCGCCACATGCGTAAACATTTTTTCGGCATTTTTACTTCTTCTCTTACAGAGCTTTAAGCTTCCGGATCTAAAACCATTTAGGAAAGCTTAACTTCACCATCTTAAGTCCCATAGCAATTTCGATTTAGTATTCCGTAAATATAAAGGTGAAAAATTTTAAAAATGTGATCTTGCATCCTTGTTAAAACTTATATTTTCCTGCTTATACCGACACATATCTAATTTTTTATGACACAATTCAACCAGTTAAGTGCGCTATTGAATAATTTGATAACTCTGTTCGTTTAGGGTCTACTCTCATTGCAATATTTACGTATTTCTGTGGTAATCCCAAAACGTTTGTTGGATAGGACACAGGATTTCACGTAGACACAGACCGTAAGCGGATCAAAAGTGCGCAATATCTTGTTAATAATACATGATGGTTTTGGCAGTCTCGTGTTACAGCCACTATTCGTGTTATTGAAGTAGACTTCAGTTGTTGGGCTACCTGGTAACTTTTGTTAGAACACAGCATACTTCACGGCGTTTCTCGTTGGTTTATAAAATATAACAAAAAACATAAGAGAAATTATCGTAACAATATGTCCCCCCTCTCATTTACTAGAATAGTCTTACAATAGTCAGACGGCTTTTGGATTCCCCGCCTGTAGAGAGCTGCTGTTTGGAGACAAAGACGTTTGCAATCCAAGTTTAACGTGTATGTTCGTCCACAAAGTAACGGTCCTTTTGATTGTTCAGTAAGGGACGAGAAAGATAATCGTCTGGGAGTGCTAAATCTGAAGAAGTACGCTAGGGATTGATTCTCGGTCAAATTTCGGGGCAGTGTCTTTATGAAATCAGCAGAGTATAGACGGGTCTCTTTTACGATAACAATACTAGTTGTTGTTTTCTCGGTCGCTTTTCATATTTTTCAGCTGCATGGCGTCTTCGTTGTTGACAATAGGACACAACTGTGCTGGACACATCCCTGAGATGTAATTCTCAAAATAAAACAGCTTTTTGTGCCACTAGATGCCTAATGTTACATTATGAGGACTCACACTATCCTATGCTCCAGTTTTCTCCTTTCTCCTGTGCCATCCATTATTTTCTGTTTATGAGTTTAGTACGCGGTGGTTTTCCTTTTTTTCAGTTCGCCTGACTCTTCATCTGTTAAGACCTCTATTTTTCAGAAACGGGTAGAGGTACCGAGTTGAAATTTTTGTCAGTACTAAGGTCGACAGTCTTTGGTGGTGTAGAGTATTTAAGATTCTAAGTTAACGCAATTAAATGATACGGCATGTATATCACATATTTTGAAACTCGCATACTCAACCATGAACTTCGATAGATGAAAGCCTACATACACCTCGGTTTTGGTGGTCTTCCTGTAAGGTACAATCCAGCAACCCAGATGTATATCTGACGTAGGCTAGGGACACGAAAGTCGACGACGTGGCGTCCAATAGAAATGCTCGCATCGGGGAACCTTTATTAATATCAATACACAAATTTAGTTTCGACGGAATCCTCAGGCTCCGAGTCCTACTCGCACTTACCTGTTTCTTTTTAGGTAAACTTTACCCTGTAGGATTACGTATACCAGCATTCTTCGTCTAAAATGTCATATGAGAAAACGTCACTTCACCCGTACCTACGTAATCATGAGACGAAATGCGGTTTAAAAACGTACAGAGGGAAGTGTGCTCGACATCTGGCCTTAGCGTTCACACAGCGTCGTATTTATGAGTAGATCGTAACTGGTTCAAAAATGGTTCAAATGGCTCTGAGCACTATGGGATGAGTCCCATTCTCCGGATCTGAACATATGCGACTCCTTTCTGTAGGGCTATATTAAAGGTAAGGTGTATAGCAATAATCACGAAACCATTGCTAAGCTGAGACAGCCATTCAGGACGTCATCGATACCATCGACGTACCGACATTTCAGCTGGTCATGCAGAATTTCGATATTCGTCTCTCCCAGGTTATCGCCAGTGATAGCAGGCATATCAAACATGTCATAACATATAGTCGAATATCTGTAGTGACGTTTACATCTGTGGTCATCAGTCCCCTAGAACGTAGAACTATTTAAACCTAACTAACCTAAGGACATCACACACATCCATGCCCGAGGCAGGACTCGAACCTGCGACCGTAGCGGTCACGCGGTTCCAGACTGACGCGCCTAGAACCGCACGGCCACACCGGCCGGCAGATCGTAACTATATACATCAGCACAGATCCCAAGCGGTATGCAACACTCCCTGCAGAAATTTCTGCGTCATACCGTGTTTTCAGTTCGTGCAGCTGGCTGTTACATGATTTTATCTCAGTGATTACAAAATAATAGCACGCACTCGGTAGCCACGTCTGCTTGTGTTTATCTATGTGGGCGAGCAATGAAATGAATGATCGAACATGTTATAAGTAGCCTCAGGAGAATTATAATAATCTTTCAGAGTGGAGCATGCTTCCCTATAACAGGACCATGAACCAATGATCACATGAGGTTCGTGGTCTGTTAGAATGATTATAGCGACGTTTACTTACGGTGTGGGTTCGGTTCTTTCATCAGGCAACCGTTTTTAAGAAGCACAAACAGCCTTCCTTTCCCTTAGCACTGCCAACTAAACTATGCGGGGTGACACCGTGTTTCCAATCCACATGAAACACGATGTTCTCTCACTGCCTATTGGAGGTTGGGACATGCCAGAGGCGGAAGTCACGCCCGGTTGAAAATCTATCACCAGTAACTTCTCTTACACGAAAGGCTCCTTTTTTTACGTTGTATTACTGAGATAATCGTCGCACTCATGTTTTATTGTATGAGCTTGAGATGTGGAAAATATTTGTGCTAGACTGGGGATCAAACGAGGATCTCCTCTTTCGCCAGGTTTGACCTCTATGAGATGATACATTTCCATTGTTTCATTGTTTCCCCATGATTCCAATGTTCTCTAGGTCTCCGCGACAGACATGTGTCTGGCCCCAAAGTTCACATCGTGTCATTTTAACCTGTAGAGCACGCAAACCAAACTACAGGTGACAAATATTTTAACATTTTTAACACATCTCTCGTGTTTTCAGTAATATCAGTAGGCGCCGGTTTCGACTCCTAGTCAGACACAGAACCTTTCATCATGGCATATCTGGTTCAAATATGCCAATCGAATTTACTGGTGACAAGGAATCCATTATTCAGTTTCTTATTGTATGTGATCAACGATTGTAGTGTAGGCTTCGATTCACAATCAGCACAGAAATTTTCGTCTTATGATTTCCAGTTCAGACATGCACACAGCTCGCTACTGATGAAATAAACCGATATTACCGTTTGCTTTGGACTAGAACTCAACAGCGATTGGTAAAGTGAACTTTTTTGTCTCAACATTTCATGTTGTCATCTTGCTACTGGTGAAAAATTACGATTTCCGATACTTGATTGTGGTTAGTTAACAATGCGATTAGGTTCCGTGTTCGATTCTCCGTCCAACGCTACACTTTTCGTCATGACATTTTAAGTTTAAACGAGCGCACTCTTCATTACTTGTGACTGAAACTATATTTAATATCTTCCGTAGTTAGTTAACGGTAACCATAGTTGCTGGATTGGAGTCTCAGGTCCCACCCCAGTACGAAAATTTTCGTCACAAATTTCAAGGTGAAATTTAGTTTTAGAAATGACATTTATTGGAATAAATCTGAGTGTACCACCGTAATGGTTCAAATGGCTGTGAGCACTACGGGACTTAACTTCTGAAGTCATCAGTCCCCTAGAACGTAGAACAATTTAAACCTAACTAACCTAAGGACGTCACACACATCCATGCCCGAGGCAGGACTCGAACCTGCGACCGTAGCGGTCACGCGGCTCAAGACTGTGGCGCCTAGAACAGCTCGGCCACTCTGGCTGGCCCACCATAATGGGCGTGTCATCTCTAATAATCTTTTTTCAATATTTGCATTATCTTGGTACTAATTTCCATCTGGATTTATAGCCATACAGATTAGTTATCTCTTAAGGCCTCTTGCAGTAAACATTGTGTATAGGTAAACGACTGTACCGAAAAGAGAGCAGAGGACCTGCTATGTGGGTTGCAGATAAATCAGGCGGAATGCAATTCAAGTCGTTCGGATACTTTCGAGCTTGAAAGTACATCACATCTACCGATTTCCGTCCATTCAGATAATCCCTTCGTGGTGCGTCTTTTTGTTTGTCTTAGTGTGTAAGTCCCGTTCTCATTTGTACTCAACAGTTCCTTGAACGCTTCATGGGTAAAGTTTTTGTTATGCAGATTACCACACGTTTCTGTGAAATTATTCATGTCTTCCATCTGCCATGAGGGGTGTCTAAAGTTGAAATAATCAGTAATTTACACACGATCCAACTGAAATTATTTACGCTCTTTGCTGTTATTAACTTGATAGCACACATATTAATTATAATTAATAACTCATGAGCTCATAGACTTTACAAATTACCATGATCATTTGTCTTCAGCAAACGTATTTATTCACTGAGAGTTGCTTGCACAGTCGCCACTCATATATTCGGTACAGTATTGTTGGAAGGGCTTTCGCATAAATCTTTCAGGTTACAGAATATAAATTTACGTCGAGAACTTTGGAGTGGTTAATGATATTCCAGTACTCATTCCGTGTGCATCTGTCATTAGGAACTTTCAGTCTTTGTGTGGCAAAATGTTTTATACATAATTGTCAGGCAAGCACGCTTAGAGTGCATGTTCGTCAATATGATGGAGCATTTATACATTTTGTAAGTCTAGGGGTTGATTCATTCGTAAGAAACTGGATCATTAAGAGATATTTAAATACTGATTTATCGCATTACGCTAATAAGTGGAACCTGTGTTAAACTCTTATTGAACTAAGACAGATAGCGTTAAAAGAAAACTTTCAAAATTTAGGAGCAATTTAATTGATGTAAATTTCTGCAGACGTTCTTTCGTGAACTCTAAAACCAGAAACTAAACTCCGGTCGGACACACGTTGGAAGGCCCAACGGTACCGACCGGCCGCCTTGTTATCCTTAGCCCACAGGCTTCACGGAATGCGGATATGAAGGAGCATGTGGTCAGCACACCATTCCTCCGGCCGTATGTCAATTTACGAGACCGGAGCCGCTACTTCTCAATGAAGTACCTCCTCAGTTTGCTCACAAGGGCTGAGTTCACCCCGCTTGCCAAGAGCGCTAGGCTGAAAGGATGGTCACCTACCCAAGTGCTAGTCCAGCCCGACAGCGCTTAACTTCGGTGGTCTGACGGGAATCGGTATTACCACTGCAGAAAGACCGTTTTCGTGAATAATCATGATAGTTACAAATGGCATAGATTTACCATACTCTCGAAAATGATTATTCAAATGAACGAATAAACAGGTAAATAAAAAATACTTGGTTCTTATATTTTTTCCCATAAAAAGGAAAAGTAAATGATCTTCTCGTGCAAGGAGTGTGGGCGTTCACCAGATAAAAGCATGACGTCAGGAGTGTCCCAGGAAGGTGTTACACGACCAGTCTTGTTCTCTATATGCATGAATGATTTAACAGATTTGCTGATGTCACTGCAGTGTACGGGAAACTGTCGTAAGTGAAAGTAGAAGGATACAGGGTTACCTTGTGAGACTCTGTATGAACTTCAAAGCAATGTGCTATTAAAATTTAAAATTCCTGGATCCTCTGAAAGAGGCTGCTCCCCTGACCCGAGTTACCATAAAAGTGTCTCGCAGTGTAAATGTCGGTAAGTACCCCAAATGATAAGAAACTAAACAAATGAAAATCAAGGCTCTAATGGCAAAGTTATGCTTACGAAGTTCCTATATTCAATTAAGGCAAGATCGGAAATCTGACTACAAAATTAAATACAGTGTCCAGAGTTTCTCAGTTTCATTGCTTCAAAAGGCTCTCCTCAACGTTAAAAAATCAAGGAAAAATAAGTCATAAATAAAATACATACTGCACAGAAATACCTCATAGGCAATAAAAATAACGAGACTAAGATTCAACCGAAATTCTGGGAGGTACGACGAAACAGGCGAGAAAAAGGAAGAGCGTTTTCAATAGAAATACATTCTTGGCTGCATGAAATAAATCATTTTTTAAAAAGGGTGACCCATTTAGATCGGTGTGAGATCCTCTTCAAAATAGTTAGTCTATGAAAAGAAAAAAAATTAAAATTTTAGGGGAGACAATATATACAAAAATAAAATATTATAACTATAACATAAATAGATAATTACCTTCTATGACTACTGGAGATGGTGGAACGGAGCCGGAACCGCTATGTGAAGGCGTGAAGATCAGCGGCTGCCTGCCTTGCAGCTGCTTTTTTATAAATAGCGAGAGTATTACCAACCGTTTCCCGCATTACATCATAGATAGCCAGTGCCTGTGAAGTGTGGATAAAATCATTATAAATAAAAAGTAGACTGCAATATTTATATCACGACTACAGTATAGAAAAAATTAAAAATAAATCTTAGTCATACAAAAAAAAAAAAAAAACAATTCACATAGTAGAAAAATAAGAAAAATAAAACGGACCTCAGATTTAGAAACAAGGTGTCCTTTACGGTGACTTGCACGAAACATACGTAAGACAATGAGTTCTCTGACCCGACGCCATCCGTAACCAAGGCAAGGAATAAACATCGATATGTTTCAGTCACAAGCCAAAGATAAGGAAGTACTGTACTGTTATTGAAACTTTTGACTCGAAACAAATATATGTAATTCATAACAGCACGTATACCGTCAACCCATTGCTTCCTTCAAACGTAAATAGTTTATGAACGTTACAATAATTTGGGCAACATTGAGAACGGGCAATAGATTCATCATGAAAAGCGTCGATCGTAAAGAATAATGAAGACCAGCGCATAATTATAGCTCCGACATAGAAACATTATTGAAACATAACATTAGCGCAAGTGTAAAACAGGGGTGTCAATTGGTGCTCATTACGTGAAAACAGTAAGGCTACTTGTAGTATGAGCATTAAACGTGATTGCTAGTCAGTCATGTGAACGTAAAAGTAAAATAAAAATCATAAACAAACGGTACCGGTACGTTAGTGCTGGTGTATATTTAGGCAGAAAATGTCATCTACGGGGAGTCAGCGAAATTTATAGTGAATTGTAATGGCTCGGACAGAGCGCCATCGGTAACCAGGAGAACAAATAAACACCGATATGTACAGAAGAAGGAGCTATCTGTTACTAAAATGTTTACTTGGGAAAAGGAAGTGCTGTATAAAATGAAATATTGGCACCCTTTAAGCCCTTCTAATGCACGTAAATGGTTCAGGATAGTAGCTAAAACTGAAAACGGATTACAGACTTAGTGAAGGCGTAAAGAATAATGCAAACCACTGCATTAATTAGCTAGAATGTAGCGTATAACTAGTGTAGAAACATAAAATGGGGAGAGTAAATTTACGACCATTATATAGATGACATAAAGTTGATTCTGCTTTTGGTGTTTAAAGAGGGTGCTCGTCAGAAAATACAATCATAAAAGCAATGTATAAATATAGGGAACTACCATTTTTTCCTCTATGTTGTGGTGTATAGTTTTATTACATTTTTATCTGCCACCTAAGAAAAAAGTCAGCACCCAGAGGTACAGCCTACATATCGTTTACGTATACAAAACTTATCAATGGTATAAAGCTACAACTAAACTTTAGTATTGTAATAACAAAGTCATTATATGAGAAACAACAAAAAAATTAATACAAACCAATGCATAATTTGTTTAGCATCAATATAGAAATCTTTAGCAAAGCTAGGAATTGGGCTAATGATAAAGAAAGCAGTGTTCTATAGATTATAGAGAGTACAGAACATATTGCCAAGTTGAATTCTAAAATAAGAATATGACTAGACTTAGATTCCATGAAGTATTTCAAAGTTTAAAGATGAAAGGCAGCCATTGCACTAAGCAGCAAAAGAAGGTCTCTTGGTTATACAGTTTCATGAAGTAAGATAATTTTAAGCAAATTCCCTAGAAATCATAATGGAAATCGTAGGTAATAACATTTAAAATGAAATAAGAGAGCAAAGAGTTTCAGAGTAAATCGCAAAAGAGATTGAGAAACAATTTTTCTCTGAAATCCAACCGTTCATTGGGTAGTGATGGTTTATTTTTGTGACAAACATGAATTCCAAATTCTTCTAATGTATTAGGCAGTTGGCCTTTGGGATCATTGTGGAATACTTTTAGGTTATTGAAAATATGCTCTATAGAATGATTGTTGTGTGCTATGTTGCGGCAAAAAATAGACTTATGGCTTATCATATGCCGATGTATGTTCACAGAATGTGATTTGAAAGTTCCTGAGTGTTTTTCCGATACAAAGGTTGTCACATGTGTCACAAAGCGTTTTGTAGATCCCTCAGTTAAGTACTTACTATCACGGTGGCTAACGGTGTGTCAATGTTTGTTATGTAATAGATTGTTGATCGTAATGTTAGTTGCGTATTTACGTTTAAAGTGGACGTCCATTCATTGCATTAAGCAGAAATTTTGTCCAAGTCTTTTTGCACGTATTTAAGATGGCTCAGCGACGATACTTCCCTTTATAAAACACCACAGAACGCGAAATGAGCCACGGCAATTTTTATCTTAGGCGATGAATCATTTAAGTGTTTTTGAAACAGTAGATATTCCATTTCTGTTCCTTGGAGCTCACCAGTCGCTGTTTTGGACATCTGCCTCAACATTTGCATCTACATCTACATCCATACTCCGCAACTCACCGTAAAGAGTGTGGCGGAGAATACTATGTGTAAGCCCTTTCCCGTCCGTCGCGAATTGTTCGTGGGAAGAAAGATTGCTGATAACCCTCCGTGTCGGTTTAAGGCTCTGTAATTTGGGTTTTATGCCTTCTCGCGAAATATAATAAGGAGAAAACAATATATTGACTGACTCTTCTAGAAACTTACGCTCTCGCAATTCTAATACACTTCCGCCGCCCAGTATCACATAATGGGTTTCATTTGCCGTATATTCATTCAGTCAGTCTCATAACTTAAAACATCAGGTGTCTGCAACTCCGCTAATAATCGGCTGTATGGATGACGGTTTCTACCCGTTAATCTGTTATCCACTGTTTGCAAATTCCTTCTAATGTATAAATAAAGTGACCTCTGTTTTACACGACTGGTTGTTTCTTAATCCGAGCTTATTCCCTGATAGAAGATCTTCTCCTCCAGGAACGCGAAATGATGCGATTGCTACTTTTTCTGCAAGCAAGAGGGGATAAAATGTGCATTTGTATTATGTTTACCCAAAAATGCTGTAAATTAATAAAATACGTGTGAACGCATACTGCAGTTTTCCGCTACTATTGTGTCCTAGCCCTCTCCCATGACTATTGCACGTGTTTCACCTCCGCACTGCATCGAAGCGGCCAGAGCGTTTATATATCGAACGCCCCTGAGGCACGCCTGACAAATTTGCATGTGCAGTGTTTACACTACGGCAGTGACATGGTTTTAAAGCTCGAGATAAAACTTTTATTTACTGCTTTGTCGAACTGTGGTACACGGAAAACTCCATTGTGGCTGATAAACACATTGAGGATTTTGCAACAACTATAAATATACAGTAATATCACTGATGTGAGGTCGTATTAAGTACTGAGCACAGGCCAAAAAACAAACCGTAACAAGTACGAAAATTATGGTTTCAATCACACGTTTCATGTTAATAAGGTATATTTGCTCTGCCAACATAAAACAGCTTTTGTACAGATATTTCAGTGATCTGATGATAGTATCAAAGTTTTTATCCACTGACAAAATACTACGAGAGACGCAAGCGCACACAATGTTTCATTTTGTCCCAATGATATAACAATAAAAGAATAGTGACTTCTTTGTGAGCAGTTTGATATGGCGCTGAGAACATACGGACCTTGTTTCTACCGACTGAGTTGGTTGCCACGAAGTGACTGTCAGTCTTTCACGATATTACAATCTAATATGTAAAGCAAATCCGTTCACTAGACACAGATATTATTTTTCGACAAAAATCTATTGTATAACAACTCCATTAGAATTCACAATTAAGGTATAGTATTTCTCATTCCAGGCTTCAAAATTACACGCTCAGGATGGGATATCACAGCACTCTTGGTCCTCATTCCCTGTTTTTCTTTTGATTTGCTACCTCATTTCTGAAGAAGAGAAATTAGTTAACATCGAGTATAGATTTATGTGTCAGGAAGTTATTTCTGAAAGTATTTGTATGGAGTGTAGCCATGTATGGAAGTGAAACATGGACGATAAATAGTTTGGACAAGAAGAGAATAGAAGCTTTCGAAATGTGGTGCTACAGAAGAATGCTGAAGATTAGATGAGTAGATCACATAACTAGTGAGGAAGTATTGAATAGGATTGGGGAGAAGAGAAGTTTGTGGCACAACTTGACTAGAAGAAGGGATCGGTTGGTAGGACATGTTCTGAGGCATCAAGGGATCACCAATTTAGTGTTGGAGGGCAGCGTGGAGGGTAAAAATCGTAGAGGGAGACCAACAGATGAATACACCAAGCAGATTCAGAATGATGTAGGTTGCAGTAGGTACTGGGAGATGAAGAAGCTTGCACAGGATAGAGTAGCATGGAGAGCTGCATCAAACCAGTCTCAGGACTGAAGACCACAACAACAACAACAACAACCTCATGACTTTCGTAATATTTTATATTTTACTTTCCCCGCATAAATTACAGAGTTATGTATTGTGTCGTCTCTGGATTGGACTTGGAATACCGTAACAATCGAGTTCTTGATTGGTCCTCTGCGAACGTAGTTTTTTTAAGATAAAATTCCTTTTATTAGTAACGCATAGAAGATACTGAATACCTTGAAATGAGGCCCGCCGCTGTGGCCGAGCGGTTCTAGGCGCTTCAGTCCGGAATCGCAGCCGCGCGGGATTAGCCGAGCGGTCTGTGGTGCTGCAGTCATGGACAGTGCGGCTGGTCCCGGTAGAGGTTCGAGTCCTCCCTCGGGCATGGGTGTGTGTGTGTTTGTCCTTAGGATAATTTAGGTTAAGTAGTGTGTAATCTTAGGGACTGATGAGCTTAGCAGTTAAGTCCCATAACATTTCACACTCACTGGAACATTTGAACCGGAACCGCGCTGCTGCTACGGTCGCAGGTTTGAATCCTGCCTCAGGCATGGATGTGTGGATGTCCTTAGGTTATTTAGGTTTAAGTAGTTCTAAGTCTAGCAATAAAACCTCAGATGTTATGTCCCACAGTGCTCAGAGCCATTTGAACCATTTGCACCTTAAAACGAGGTCAGTGTTTCTATTTTCCTCGGTTCATAACAATGTTCCCACTACGCACTTGCATTTAAATAAATGTCTTCTCTTTCAGTAATGTTGAGTAAGCCACCACTTCCATATCTCGGTCTTGTAACTGCTGATTTGTGATAAAGGCGGACCAGTTAACAAAGAGCATCTTATTGCTTGTAATGACGAATCAGAAGTAACGTATTTGCCATCATCTTCACCTTCTAAAAAAGAAGACAAAATATTGCACCGAGAACACGGGACGTGCGCTACCAGTACATTAAGTTCCAGCAAGTCCTTTTATTAAACAATGTTTCCGTCACTCCATATATCAGGATTATGAGGAGTCGCGACGCCGACTTGTGAACTGGATATCTGTTGGCTGCTGGTTTTATCATAGGCAGATTTATTGGTGCTCCCATTGACAGAGAGTAGGCCTGTACCTTCTGTTTTTGGAATGTATGGACCATTAGGGGTATCTCCTCGTCTTCATCCGCATCATCTGTATCTCTATTCCACTTATATCTAAACATGAGTGTCGGAGAGTAAATAATGTATAATGAAATGTCTCTTCGTATCCTTCCCGTTCCATTTGCAGAATGCTCCCAGTGATCAGTATTGCTGGCACTTACTAGAATATACTAAAATTTATATTTTTTTCCTGGTGGACATCAGGCGACATATGGACTGGAGGATGTAGTAGACTACGTTTCTTGACTGTTTAAGGCAGTTCTTAGAACGTTCATCTGGCAAAAGGTAATTTGCATATAACGAGAAGTTCTGTGACGGTTCTACAGTGATTAATTCAACCCACAAAAAAGTAAGCACCCATTTATTAAATATTTTCTGTTTCATCCATTAAGTCAAATGCCTACAGGTTCCATGCCGCCGTAAAAAGCTCAAGAATTTGTCGAACGAGATCTACATGGGCAACCATGATACGAAGCAAATGGCTCTTTCCTTGAATTATTCTCGTCACTCTTAATCTAATTTCACAAGGAATGTGTTTGTTTCGACGTTTAAATACTGCAGATAAAACATCATTAACTTTTGCATGTTAAGATTTAATCCAGTAACTGATGGTCTTCAGGAAAATTAATACACATCCACGATTTGTCTTTTCGTTCTGTACTGCACTCGTAATTTGTGTTACCGCTGCTGTTAACGAATTTCCATCTTATTAGGAGATTCAGCCGTGTTTAATATTAATTTTTAAATTTGACCACCTTACGGTGTTAGAAGTATTTAACTGCACGACTGTAAAATTTATCACAGAGATCAATTTTGAAAACTGCTGTTTTATGTAGCGAAAGTGTCGTCCATACGCAGAATGAATAAGCTGGATACCAAAACAGCTCATGACTGGATTATATATATTGGAACCTTTAGATACGGAATGTATGGTTAGGAATTATTTGGCAAAATTGGCAAAATCAGTGACAATAGGAGGGCGAATCGTTAACCATTTCTCCACATTTGCATGAGAGATGTCTCTAATCTCTTTATGTATATTTCACCTGGTAAAAGGTAACTTGCAAATAACGTTGTGTCTTCTCTGGCTGTAAGATATATGACTACGAGTTTAAACGTAAGAGCACCTGCACAAATTTTTATCAATGATATGTTAAAAACGAGTGAAAATGTGGTACACTTTGCATTCCATTGCTATGGAACGGTGACGACGAAATGTTCAGACATACATCAAATACTTTTTGTTATCTGTGGGATCTGTTTCCAACATGAATGCGATGTGGTAAGCTATTTTTGTTGAAACAAAATGAGACCAGATACTCGCAGAAGCTAGAAATGTGCCGCAACTGCTTCACAATCAGAACTGCAAAAAGTCAATTAGTATTTGCTGCGTATCGTACTATTTATCGTCAAGTACTCTTTATTAAAAGCATCACAAGAAAAGTAATGCATGATGTGACATAACAACCACGATGTGACTCAACAACAATGATCTGCATGAGATACTAAGTAGTGACGTTGCCAGCCACTCAGTTCGTAGAGTGACTACCATGCTATAGCTACAAGCGCACCACGGAACCGGTACGATTACTCGTAATCCTTCGTCCGCAACTATATATCTGACATTCCATTGGCCTAGAGAGAGTTCGCAGTTGATCCCAATACAACCACTCTGTATGTTGCGCATTCTGTATCCCATTGTGCAATGTGCCGAATACACCGAGCCCCCCGCCCCCCCCCCCCCCCAAAAAAAAAGGAAAAAATGGCTCTGAGCACTATGGGACTTCGGGACTTAACATCGGAGGTCATCAGTCCCCTAGAACGTAGAACTACTTAAACGTAACTAACCTAAGGACATCGCACACACCCATTCCCGAGGCAGAATTCGAATCTGCGACCGTAGCAGTCGCGTGGTTCCGGACTGAGGCGCCTAGAACGGCTCGGCCACCGCGGCCTTCTTACACCGTCCAGTCACGTCGATGTTACCGCCAGTCAAAAGCATGAATAACTACCCTCTGCAGCACGGAGCGTTTCGAGACGTGCATGGAGTCAATACGTTCTGGAAGGTGCTGACAGGGGTGTGGAGCCATGCCGACTCCACTTCCGCAGTCAGTTGCGCTACGTTTCCCTGTTGAGGATCCATGGCGAGAACTGATCGATCGAGATGGTCCCACAAACCCTCTCATGGGTTTAAATACGAGGGATTTGATGGCAAGGTGAGTACGCTAAACTCATGGTGGTGGTCCTCATGTGATCTGTGTGACACGTTCCATTGTTCTGCTGGTAGATTCCATCGTGCTGAGTAGAAACAAAATGCACATGGCCTCCAAGGGTAGATGCATACTTGAGTTGAACTATTGTGCATTGCAGAATGACAAGATCACCCAAGGAATTCCTTCCGGCCTGGACCATTCCGACGATTGATAAGGCTTTCAGACGTTTCACAACGTACACACCAAGGGCTATCTCGCTATTTTGTCAAAAACTGACATCTTGAGTCCGTGGCTGTATACAAAACATAGGTTGACTCTTACATAGAAGATGAAAGCAACCAGCCACTTTGTACAGTGCTATTTAAATATTTAAATATCGCCGTCACCGTTTTCGAACTGACACGTTCATCTTCAGATATCTAATTAACGATTTAGATTAGTTTTCGTCTTTTGTTTTCCAAATTGCTGAAACTTCCTTGGGTTGGTTGGTGGTCTAGAACCAAAACAATATGTCAGACAATGCCTTTTTAGCTATAATTGTGCCTCACAACGATTTTAAGTGATGTTAACAACTTATTAAAGGGAAGAGTTTTGCGTTAGGATGAAAAATACACGCCATTATGTTTTCGCAGCTACAAGATCACAATGGCGCGAATTTTCATCGTAAGTAGCCGAAACATCTTCTTTATAATAGTTTGTTTACATGACATAAAATCGTTGTAAGGCACTATTACAGTTTAAAATACATTGTCTCACATCTTGTCTTAGTTGCAGGACACCAGTACCCCAAGGCAGCTTCAGAAATTGGGAAAAGCAAAGGCGAAAGCTAATGTAAAACGTGAACTAGCCGTCTGAAGATGAACCTGTGGGTTCGAAACCGGTAAGGTCGATATTCAAATAACTAAATAGCATTGTAAAAAGTAGCTGGTTCCTGTCATCTTCTGTGTAATTGTCAACCTATAAAGGCCATATTTCCGCTAGAGCATTGTGGTGTGGGTACTGTAAGACCTTCGGTACACACACCATCAGATTATTTGACTTGTCACTCTAACGAAGTAGGCGAGTGTCAGCAATATGTCTCGTGGTCTTATCGTGGCGTGTTTATCTTCTGCCGTTAGATCAGACGATAGAAATGCCACTTGCACGCTTAGAGTAGCAGATTGACGGTGACCAACTTTAAACAGAACTTGATTAATTTTCACACACATTTATTAAAATAATAAAAAGGCATATTACGTAACTTGATTGTGGATGCTGTTTACAATTGACAATCTGAAGTTCCTTTGGTCTTGGTACGTTAAACTTATTCTCACATATCTCGAATACTTGACAAAGTGTCTATTCATTTATCTTCATGGCTATGTACAGGAATATGGTGATCTTATTAGGTGCAGACTGAAACTTGTCTGTAGACTAATGCAGACTGATGCAGACTGGTGCAGACAAATGCAGACTCACTATTCGTAGGTCTGTACACTCGTTATAATACCTTGCGCGTTCAGGTATCACTGCGCGAGTGTGATCCGCGAGGAGAAAAGGTTCTACGTTAGCAGCAATCTCATTGGCTCCGTTACATATTAATACGCGGATCGGCGGAAGCGGAATTTGGTCCGTCTCTATGACAGCGTCATCTCGTAGTGCGGAGACGGACGAGCGCTGCGCCTGCGCTGTTGTGCTTAACGGGGCGCGCTCTAGTGGGAAAGTTGTGTACGCGATGACTACGCGGAACTATGTACACAACAAGCATAAAACTTGATCCTCTTAGTGAGCTTCCAGTTACGATATTGCAGATTCTGGTCTTTGTCGACGATGAACAGTAGTCAGCACGGATGCGGGACTGCATGAACCAGGTGCCTGGTGCAGAGCTTCATACGCAGAAATGTTCGCTGAACGGTCTTTGAGTAGACTATAGGTAGCCCATTGGTTAATCTCGGCCGTATCTTCGCCCGTACACATCTCAGCACCCATCATGCACGCGTGTCATCTATGGACAGTGGCGCATCACAGTTGCCTCGGTGCCGGTTTTGGATAGCACCATTTTGCCATACACGGTACACTTAGACCAAGGTTGAACGCAACCCTCCCCCCCTCCCCTCCCCCTAGTGCGCTTTATATTATTTCCGCAGCTAGTGTTGCCACCGTCCAACTCTGAGTGGTTATTGCACGTTAATGTCGAACATACGCAGTTGTCACTTTAATGTGAACCGTGTATGTCCTGCAACAGCTGGCTGCAGAGCAAGAAGACTCTCACTTCAACAATTAAATAAGACAGGTAGCAGGTAGGAGAGGACAAATACCGACCGACGAAGAGTTTCCCCTTTTTGGGTACAAAACTTCGGGCGTCAGTGCGCTCTTTCTCGCAGCTCACTGTGTTATGGAGAGCGTCTCGTATCTGAAGCAGACAATTTTTTAGTTTTTCCACCCATTCCAGGAGATAGTTTCTAGAAATTTTATAAATGATGCAGCCAGTTCTTTAAGGTGTAGTAGTACAATCGGCTGTCCTACACTGACAATAAAAAGTGAATCTCAGAAAACATAGTCGTATGGTAATTTAAGTTCGTACACGAACACGCTGTAGATGGATATGTAAATGATTAGGACCGCAATTCTGTTTGACAGGTAAAATAGACAATAGAGTGCATTACTTGATGTTAGAGTGTCACAAGGCCAAGTAGCATATAAGAAGGGTGTGAACAGTGACATATATCTAGTGAGCACTATGAAGGACTCGTAGTTGTGTACTCATGTAACGTACCTTTATCAACATCTGGAAGAGTTTGAAACGAGTCTCATTGTTGGTCTTCATTTGGCCAGGTGGTCGAATCGTGCACTATCCCGGTTTGTGGGTCACTTGGCTATGACAGAGGGCCTGTGTTGGGCTGAATAGGAATGTGAGGACAGGCATACCCACTCAAAGTTACTGTCTACCTCGTCTGACGATCACAAAGGAGGAAAGCACAACGTATTCTGTGTCGTCACACACTATTAGTCGGTGACTAGCAGCTAGAGGGCCGGCCAGTTTGGCCGAGCGGTTCTAGGCGCTTCAGTCTGAAACCACGTGAGCGCTACGGTCGCAGGTTCGAATCCTGCCTCAGGAATGGATGTGTGTGATGTTCTTAGGTTAGTTAGGTTTAAGTAGCTCTAAGTTCTAGGGGACTGATGACCTCGGATGTTAAGTCCCATAGTGCTCAGAGCCATTTGAACCATTTGAGCAGCAAGAGGACTAAGGAATTATCGTCCCACGCGAAGGCTGATGTTACCACCACAACAGAAACGTCAGCGATTGGAGAGATGTCGTGAATGCATAGCTTTTACGGCTGACGAACAGCGGCGCAATATGTTCAGCGATGCATAGCGGTTGTGTACTCCACAGGAATACCACCCACTAGTATGGTGGCGACCTGGGAAGCAGATCTTCCAATGTTTTCTGAGTGAACTCTGACAGTAAAATGGTGCGTTATGGACATTTTGCGTTTCACATGTCATCTCTAAAGCGGCAAAATCGTGATACAATTTCTCAGCATGACAATACTCGTCAGCGCCGACATGTGCCTCTATGAACTGCCTGAATAATGTTGACGTACTCCCGTCCCTATATAAAGGCACATTTGCATGCCGAGCGTGAGTTTCCTCGGAAACGCGAGATATTAATTAAATAAATAATCAGTGACAAATAAATAAAGCCTATGGCACACAACTGCAGCGCTGTGTCGCTGATAAAACAAAAGTACATTTACGTTACTCGTATGTTTGATTAAAAAAAAGGAAGAGCCCTGGTTGAAGTGGTGCGAGAAGCACGTATTTTAGTTAATTGTCTGGCACACCGCCATATTTCATGATATAGAAAATTACTGCGAGTTGCAACCATACTAGGCACTCGATTCTGTAAAGAATTTATATTTATAAAAGTAAGTAGGATTATGAACTGTAGGCTTATTCATTGAATATATCTGATTTAACTAACTGTGTAATTTTTTGTTTAGTAGACAATCACCTCTGTACGACGTTTTGGCATGGCTGGCAAATTATTGTAATATTGAGATTTAGTTTATGAGTCCGCACCTACCGCAGCAGTCTTTGGAAACGATTTAATTACGAAGTCCCGTTATTTCAGTTTTATTTCACGGTCAACTACGAGTAACATTGCCTTTACGAAAAAGCCATTGTCAAGCGTCTGATACCGAATAATCAAAACCTGACGACTCATAGGAGAGCCAATCATACAGATAAAAATAATTAATATTTTATTTTATTTTATTTTATTTTATTTATTTTATACCTACCAAGATACTCAGATCTGTCCCCGATGGAACACAAGTGGACGCCAACTCATGAATGTCAAAGACTAGTTCAAAGTAGTGCGCCAGCTTGCCTCAGGAAAGGGTGCAATGGCTTCATGTGACTCTTACCAACCAAATCGGTGCATGTTGTGCTGTATTTTACCAATTAGTGAACTCATGT
This sequence comes from Schistocerca serialis cubense, assembly GCF_023864345.2. Lineage (NCBI taxonomy): Eukaryota > Metazoa > Arthropoda > Insecta > Orthoptera > Acrididae > Schistocerca > Schistocerca serialis. The sequence goes on along the minus strand of NC_064642.1, from coordinate 645,798,785 downwards.
CGCCAAGATCAGTCGGTTTGACTAGATCAATCACTGCAGTGTTAGGTACGATCTCAACCTATGAAGTTTCATTCCATCTCGTCCTTCACTTCCAAGTGCTCCAATTTGTTTGTCATTAAGTCTGTCAACCGAGATGACGTAGCTCACGGAAATATCTCGAGAAACGATCACGGAAAGGTACATACCTAGAAATTGTTTGTTTTACTCTGGTCTACTATCACAAAAATTGCGGTCAGATCAGCGATGTTCGTCTGTGATGACCACATAAAATACAATATAATAAAGCCAGAGTGACATCGTATACTGAGAAATATTTTAAACAGATTTGTAGATGGTCACCATGTATCTAAGTGCGACAGTCTGACAACATTTTTTGTGAGTAAAAGAAACAGTTTCTACACTTCCTGGATTACTCTTTTTATTCCCGGTTCTTACGCAAAGCGTGCAAGAGACAAACCAATGACGGAACCCTCTGTGGAATGACTCACTTGTAGGCACAATTTAGCTATCTGTATACGTAACTTATGAGTCTCAGTATATGGGCCAATATTACACAGCAAGAGCACGTTGTCTACATTCAAAATCGACAATAAATTAGACAAACCTAAACATTTTCCGATAATTTAAAAATAGTTCTTAATCTCCCGCATCTACTATGACAAAAATATATACAGGGTGATTCAAAAAGAATACCACAACTTTAGGAATTCAAAACTCTGCAACGACAAAAGGCAGAGCTAAGCACTATCTGTCGCCGAATTAAGGGAGCTATAAAGTTTCATTTAGTGGTACATTTGTTCGCTTGAGGCGCTGTTGACTAGGCGTCAGCGTCAGTTGATGCTAAGATGGCGACCGCCCAACAGAAAGTTTTTTATGTTATTGAGTACGGCAGAAGTGAATCGACGACAGTTGTTCAGCGTGCATTTCGAACGAAGTATGGTGTTAAACCTCCTGATAGGTGGTGTATTAAACGTTGGTATAAACAGTTTACAGAGAATGGGTGTTTGTGCAAAGGGAAAAATTCTGGACGCCCGAGAACGAGTGATTAAAATGTAGCACGAAGCCCTGATCTTACCCCCTGCGATTTTTTCTTATGGGGGTATGTTAAGGATATGGTGTTTCGGCCACCTCTCCCAGCCACCATTGATGATTTGAAACGAGAAATAACAGCAGCTATCCAAACTGTTACGCCTGATATGCTACAGAGAGTGTGGAACGAGTTGGAGTATCGGGTTGATATTGCTCGAGTGTCTGGAGGGGGCCATATTGAACATCTCTGAACTTGTTTTTGAGTGAAAAAAAACCTTTTTAAATGCTCTTTGTAATGATGTACAACAGAAGGTTGTATTATGTTTCTTTCATTAAATACACATTTTTATAGTTGTGGTATTCATTTTGAATCACCCTGTATATTGCGATGAACGAGTACTACCCTACAATGAAACGCAATGAACCATGTGGATAACATGAGAGTCAATATGAATGACTTCGAATACTGAAACATTAGGCTGAAAATACGCAACGAAGTAACTTAAGGAAGACTAGGGCAGACAAATTGGCTAACATCCCAAAAATACTAACGGAATAACTAGAGCGTCTCTATTTGTTTATACAGACCTCTGCACGTCTCTTGTGCCAGGATGACCACTGAAGTCTGGATACTTAGCATTTAAAGTACAGAAACAACAACACTTTATGACCGACCGGATCAGCGCTGGATTCGCATTTGGAACTATGCGGTCCGTCACTCCTGTTTGTTTTCTGTAGTGTGCCTAAAGCACAAACGCCTTTGAAAAGGACGTCATAGATTTCTTTCGCAATCTTTCACTAACCTACACTTGTGCTTCGTCTCTAATGACCGCGTTATCAACAGGATAAGGGACTCGAATCTTTCGACTTCCAGTAGCTGCATGGACAGCGCACGACAAAGCTGGATGTAGTTGAAGTAATTTTATTAGAATGAGTTTCATCAGCATCACCACAGGTTTTTATAGGATTGGGAGTAAAGTAAGGAGGGGGGAACTTTTGGGACTGAACCCCCCACCCTCCCCCACCAGCCCCGAATGTTCTTAGTAAGAGTACGTTTCCCATTTAGTACAGATAGTTGAGTTTCGGCTGGAAAGCAGCACCATCGGATGTGAAGAAGCAGCATCCACAGGTAGCAGACGAAAGCGTTAACGACCCATAGATTGTGCGCACAGAAGGCTGCATTCTGGCAGCAGGTGGTCAGCAATCTAGACCAGCGATATTAATGATGCCTTTCTATCGTAAGGAGCAAGGCACAGTACTAGGAGAACCTTGTCAGAGCCTGCGCTGCGCCCGCCAGTGGCGGCCAGCCAAAGGGGGGACGTAGGAGAAAATGGATGTGTTTACATTCTATAACACAGTATTTGTTGTTTGAAAGATAATAGAACCAAATTTTGCACGTGAGTTAATTATGTCATGGGCTACATTCTGGAATTTTTCAATTTTTTTTCTAAATTTCAATTTCATAGAAAAGTAATTTTGACAGAAATACGCTTAGAAAAAATTTGTACCACAGGAAGTTGTGTTATACTATGAGCAGAGTCTGCAGAAAATTTCACTTTTCTATCTGCAATGGTTCATAGGAAAATGTTCCTTATACACTGAAAAATGAAAGTTCCAGGAAATGCTCATAAAAGATTTTATAAGGATTTACATCATAAAGTAGTACCTCAATGTTGTCCATAACCATACATTTAGTCTTCTTGCTCTTTGGTTACTTGTTTTCTTTTTATCTGATGTTTCTGGAGTGCCCTTTCGGTTATATCCTTCACAGACAATTCAGAACGTGCAACACACGCAGTATCTGTCTTCTTCAATAGCTTTTCGGGGTTAAGCAACCTGCAACAAATCCTCCTTATTCTTCTAATGTTACCATCATGAAACACAAGACATGCATCATACGTGGCAATTTTAACAACAGTAGATGAGCTAAATGTTGAGGGTTCTCATTCGGGTTTTGTGTTGCACCAAGGATATTTCTTTAACAAATATGGATGAGCAATAAACTGGAATGTGTGCTTTGCATTTGCCTGCATATGTTTCACCAGGATATATCACACAATTCATATACTGGCTTCTCATCAGTTGACAACTTGTGAAAAAATATTGTCCACACTGCCTTCTGCATTGCCTTCAAATCTCCAGTATTTTGCCATATTATATTTGTAAACTGTGGACATCTTTGTCAGTTAGGCGTTGTGACCCAGCCAATGGCTTTCCATCTTTGAGTTTTACACCTTTTTGTTCTCGTTTCAGTTTCAGAAGTCTCCCGCCCATCCTCTTCTGAATGTGCTTCACACACTCTAGCTTTTCAATGTTGCGTCCTTTTCCATGTGGCTTGCTTTCTACAAGTTTGAAAGCACTAGAATCTCACCAAGATATTTCACATGTTTAACTTCATGCCTCATATCATTCCGATGAAATATTAATTTCATTCCTGCTGGCTCCATGCCACCACTAGGACCATCAGAATTCTTGCTGAAAATTATTTTGTCTTTTATTTGCCACTGTCTCTCTTCTTCCTTAGTGCACAAATAGAGCAATGTTAGGACATCACCTGTAAATCTAAAACTTTTCGTGTGTCAGCACTTATAACTGATGAAACACTGTGTACGGAGGTGTGGCCCCTATTTATTCATGTGCTTATCACAGGAAACACACATATATGTAAAAGGCAGAGGGTCATTTACTTCTGCTCTGAATGTCTTTGTTAAATAAAACTGCCTCTTTCACTGCTGCTGACAAACTGCTATTGCATTCTGTTTCAGAAGATGATAGTTTAGTGTTGAGTACGAGGCAGACGGAGATGGCATATTCATTATTGCACAAAGCAAGTTGCTACCTTCCCTTCTAACACCAACACATCTTATCCCATAGTAGAATCTTATGTTGGCTTCATATGCACAATTCTCAGCAGCTGATATTTTGAATTGAATGTCGGTTTGACAGCTGTCACAAAACAAATGCATATTACACACACTACCATCTCTATCATACGCCCAATTCTCGGCAGCTGACATTTTGAATTGAATGTCGGTTTGACTGCTGTCACAAAACAAATGCATATTACACACAATACCATCTCTGTCATTGCTGTCATATAATCTTAAAGATTTATTGTCTCAGTTACCACTTGCACACAAACTTCTAATAATAGAACACATAATCTCTAAATCAATTATCCTAAAACCACTATTTACTTTGGCTTTGAGACTGGAACTCTACACCCGTATCAAGTTTCTTCTGTGAACTGCTCGTCATCTTAGCTTCACAATTATCTTCCACTGAATTATGTTGACTCAGTTGTAGAAACTGTTTATTTACTCGTAAATGGCGAGCCTTAGCCACTTTCTTAAACACTTTCCCACTATTTCTTGGTATTTTAAATGGTGAATAAAAAAAAAGCTTGTACACAGTCGTAATTCTCACACTATCAGCAGAACTGAAACGTTTATATTACTGCACCACAGGCAATAACAGCTGCCAAAATAGCTATCGGAAGGCAAACATAGCACGACTTAAACGGGTCCACACCCCTCTATATTCTTCCGATGCTCTTATGACAACAGGAACTAATAAAACGTCGCAAACAAGAAGAGTGTCGTCTAGAAAAGCGGGTATGGCGATGGGCAGTGATTGAAACAACACAGTTTTTTTTATTATTTGTAGTTCGAATTAATCTGTGAAAACTGGAGGCAGTATTTCTAACATGTTACGGAACCATCTGGTGGGAATTTTTTTTTATCATTTTTGACAAATTTGGCCTACGTCCCCCCCTTAAGAAGTATGAGCGACACATGCTTTGCCCATTGGCTCCTTTGACCGCCGCCTGCCCTGTTGAGGCCTTCTCCTCGTTATTGCAATGAAGTTTTGCTCTAGTGCGAAGCGCTTGTCCTTGTCTTACATCATAGTATTTTTCTAAAATCCAGAGAACCGCGTATATGGACGTACTTTCCAATTGAGTTAGCTGTTGTTAGCAATGAAATTTTTTATTTCTTCACAAGAGCTTGATGCGAATTTGAATACTGATTTCAGATATATAGATAAACGTCCTCCTATCTTAGACTACATGTAATGTGGTGTTGTTAATTCTTTAGAAGATATATCCTACGTCAGCAATGTTAAATCAGTTTTGATACAGGCGTTACTTGTGCTCGTACTGCATGGCTAGAGATCGCTCTCACTATTGGCACCAATTAGAATCATTCGAACTCTGTTGGCTGTGTTATGCATTTCAGTGTCAGGTGACGCCTCTGAAGGACGTGAGTACCGGTGTCCCAGTGTTTTCTAGTAAAGTACATAGATGGCATTCGTCATTTGTAGATGTTGCTCTCAACCAAGCACATGCAATGCAACATTTTAATACAATGGAAGTTACAAGGGTAGTCTGTTTAATCCAAAAATGATGAATTTCCGGTCATGTTGCTGCAGATATCAGTATCTCACCATGTGTCATCCATAGGTTGTGGACACGTTGGAAGGAAACAGGACAGTACTTGTACAAAAAGCGGGTTGGACAATTTTGGCGACGCATTACAAACCCAAATGAAACCAATGGCCGTTTCTGCGCCGTAACGGCGTACGGATACCGTCAAACCACTGAAATACAATCTAAGAGGGGCTACTGGAGCCGCTTTGCCGACCAGACTCCAATGTACACGTTAAGAGAAAGGACCTTACGACCCAGACACCCTGTTCGAGGAACCTGTTTGGCACGACATCGAGCTAGTCGCCTTTATCTCTGCTGTCTAGACCTATCATTCACAGACGAGTCCAGATATCTTCTGAGCAAGACGATGGACGTGTTCGTGTGCGGAGACCTGTGGTGAGCGGTACATGGCATATACTGTCTAGAATTTCGGCAGATTTCCAAGAGTCTGTGATGTGTAGAAAATTCAGTGTTGATAGCTAATCGGGTCTTCTCGTTGTCAATGGTCGCCTCGTTTACCACTTATCATACTGTATGTTCCAGATGTTAATCGTTTCGTACTTAAGTTTGGCCTGGCTTTTAAATCTTAATTACAGTTAATTAGCCTTCATTGAGTGACGTGCCAAAAGCCCCCACTAGTATTATTAACAAGATGCTTTGTATTTTTGTTATTCCAAGCACCATATCCTTGCCAATCATCCGGAAATGAAATCTTCTTTTTTTTTTTTCAAAATTGAGAAGCGCCGGCCGCTGTGGCCTAGCGGTTCTAGGCGCTTCAGTCCGGAACAGCTCTGCTGCTACGGTCGCACGTTCGAATCCTGCGTCGGGTGTGGATGTGTGTGATGTCCTTAGTTAGGTTTAAGTAATTCTAAGTCTAGGGGATTGATGACCTCAGATCTTAAGTCTCATAGTGCTTAGAGCCAAAACTGAGAGGTCGCAACCGTTCGAGGGAAATACAAACCAGCCCGAGAAGTAGTTGAGCAGGTGGGCACTACGTAATTCCTGGCGCAGCCATGTGCAATATGGCGCTCTGCTGTCAGTGATTGGCTATGTTGCCACATAGAATAGCATAATGCAGAGTTTCAGCAGCTAACTACGTGATGGGAACCAACGTCACGTCATAACACACCCCAGCAGAGGGAGCATAAATGCTGCCAGAACGACCGATAGCAGCATTCCTTTTGTGTCGTGGATTCGTTTCGTGAAGTCTCACTGCCAATCATCAGTTGAATATATAGCTAAACCTCGTCAAGCAAAGACAACAGCCGAGTGAATCAGATTTTTAGAGGACCACCGTCAAGCCCTGACTGTTCAAGGCATCGAACTGGATCCACTGCGGCGAGGCTGTCCAGTGGGTGACATCACTTGACACTCCAGCCAGTCTCAGAGAGTCGTGGGTTCAACTTGGGACCTGCGTGTTTGCCGACATCGTTATAGAGCGTCGGCAATTGCCGCCTGGATTGGCCTTACGGCACCAAGCTGACAAGACGTCATACCTCGCAAGGTCGCTGCCGCCACCAACCGCCGACGTCCTGGCATTGTGCTGGGTATACGAGGTGTCTGAGAAAAGTAATGAGACTGTTTTTTGTACCTACCAAAGTTTTTTTTTTTTTTCCAAAATGCAATATTCTCCTCGTCAAAGTTGTACCCTTCGGCAGCATACACCTGCTGTGTCGTTGTTTCCAGTCTTGGTAGCAGCGTTGAAAGGCTAGTAGGACCTTTAATATGTCGGTCACATTCTTTTGAATGTTCTCCAGACTCCCATTTTAAGACATTTTTATATTTAGGGAAAAGATCAGGTGAATAAGAGAAAACTGGAATGTCTTTTGAGGTGAAAATTTCCAAAATTTCCGTGATGGATGTGGCCGTGTGACGCGGGAGGTTGTCATGGTGCAGCAACCACATTTTTTGCAATATCTGACCTCACTCGAGTCACCCATTTTCTGATATTTTCAGGAAAATCTTTGTAAACCACCTGGTTGACACTTTGTCCTGGAGGAACAAATTCTATATGAACGATACCCCTACTGTCAAGAAAGCAAATGAGCATTGTTTTGATCATTGATTTGCTGCCGGACGTTGTGGCCGAGAGGCTCTAGGCGCTTCAGTCTGGAACCGCGTGACCGCTACGGCCCCAGGTTGGAATCCTGCCTCTGGCTTGGATGTGTGTGGTGACCTTAGGTTAGTTATTTTTAAGTAGTTCTAAGTTCTAGCGGACTGATGACCACAGATGTTAAGTCCCATAGTGCTCAGAGCCATTTGTGCCATTGATTTGCTCATTCGAGCTTTTTTCGACTGAGAAGGTATCTCAGTGTGCTGCTCCTCATTTTGCCACTTTGTATCGGAATCGTACTAACAAATACAGGATCCATCACCTGTCATCACATGACTGAAACATTCGTAGACATTGGCAGTCCTCTCAAGAAGATCAACGCACAAGCTTCCTCGATTGTCGTTGGAATCAGTTGCGAGGTTTTCGGCACCTTTTTGGCACAAACCTTTCGCAAGTGCAAAACTTCGATCACAATATGATTTACGGTGAAAGTGTTTAACAGGTCACTTATCATCGTTATTCTTGAACATCGGTCTGATCTGACCATATCACGCACACACTCGACGTTTTCGTCTGTTTTTGAAGTTGAAGATCACCCTGAGCGAGGCTGATCTTCAACGTGTTCTCGGCCATTCAAAATTAATCTATGCCAGCGAAAACCTAATACTGTTGATAAGGGAAGTTCGCCGTAGTCCAGTTTAACTTTTCAAAGGCCACACTCGCGTATGCTCCAAGTTTAACACAAACCTGATAGCATAACGTTGCTCTAAATTCCGCCATTTATAACATGTTATGAAAACACCACTTCACTGATGGCGCTCTAAAAACCCACGTGATGGTCATACGGAGCTGAAATTCAGACTGAGCATCTGGAACAGACGAGCATATCGGTCTACACAAGTAGAACAATACAGCGTTGCCAGATCGCTCGCATTGTTGTCAGTCCCATTATTTCTCTCACACGTCTCATATCACGGAGTGCCTATTATCTACAAGTGGCTCCTGGGCCGCTCACGTCGAAGCACTGCACAGAAGGCATCAAGTGATAATAATTGTATGTGATGAGTAAGAATTATTGACTCTGCACTCTCGCCATGTTTTTGGAGAACTCATCTCACAGCTTCCAACACAAGCAACACTGCTGCGCTGTAACACTGTACAGACTATGGCTTATCTCTATGATCACTGTCTCACAGGGACGAACAGAACATCGTTGCAAGGACCTGCACGTTTGGAACATGTAGCTATAAATGTGATAGTAAAACAGAGACCCATAACGCTCTACTGCTTGTGCCACGTGGTCACATATATACGGTTTTTGTCAGATAATGCCGACTGCAGCTATTGAGACAGCAGTACCGAAAAATGACGGTATGTAACGGGCTTGTCATTTACGACTTCATACAGACACGTAGCGACGTGCAAGGAGGGACAAAATGGGCAGAAGGAAGGAGGAGGAGAGGTCGGCCGGAGTTGCAGCAGAGTTCTCGCCACGGGTCGGCGGTGGCAAGTGCAGGCTCCGGGCGCGCGGAGTTGAAGCACAATGGCGTCTGCAGAGCACGTGAATGAAACGCCCAGTAATGGCTGGCGGCGGCAGCGAGTTAGGCAGCGCGGGCACGCCCCATTACCGCCCACACACACAGCCAGCAGCGCACACAGCCGGTCCGATTTAGCCCCGCAGTTGCCGCCGCGGTTCACACCTCGGGCGCTCTCGCGGCCTCGCTGGGATATTCAGTGATGCTGCGGATATCTCGCCTTTCATGCACGCCTCGAGCGGATCCGTTTCTCCGTGTGTCGGAGGAAGCCATGTTTGCGCTCCAGATACCTCGCAGCACTGTACTTGCTACAGTCTCGTAGGATGTTCAAAGCAGAGGCGGCCCCAAAGGATTTCTCTTAGACCTCAACATATATAGGCCACATAGCTCACAAAATAAACAAACTGTTAAAGAATTTGAACCACCGACAATTTACAAACAAAGCTAAGATCAGGAAAAAGCAACGTCCCTGTCTTTTCTAATCCAGATATTTCCAAAATTTCCTGTGATGACTGCAATAGTTTTTACATTGAACAAACAGGACGAAGGCTTCGAATAAGATTTAAAGAACACATGAAGAGATTACGATTGCCACCAACGAAACTTGATAAATAAAACCACAGAGTGAAGATAACTGATAACACTTTTATAATTCTACATAGGATACCAAAAGGTGAAACGAACAACATTTTGGAAGAAATAGATACTTATACACACGCAAACACACATCCTAAACGAATAAATTTACATGTTGTTGTTGTGGTCTTCAGTCCTGAGACTGGTTTGATGCAGCTCTCCATGCTACTCCATCCTGTGCAAGCTTCTTCATCTCCCAATACCTACTGCAACCTACATCCTTCTGATTCTGCTTGGTGTATTCATCTGTTGGTCTCCCTCTACGATTTTTACCCTCCACGCTGCCCTCCAACACTAAATTGGTGATCCCTTGATGCCTCAGAACATGTCCTACCAACCGATCCCTTCTTCTAGTCAAGTTGTGCCACAAACATCTCTTCTCCCCAATCCTATTCAGCACGTCCTCATTAGTTATGAGATCTACCCATCTAATCTTCAGCATTCTTCTGTAGCACCACATTTCGAAAGCTTCTATTCTCTTCTTGTCTAAACTATTTATCGTCCATGTTTCACCTCCATACATGGCTACACTCCATACAAATACTTTCAGAAACGACTTCCTGGCACTTAAATCTATACTCGACGTTAACAGATTTCTCTTCTTCAGAAACGCTTTCCTTGCCATTGCCAGTCTACATTTTATATCCTCTCTACTTCGACCATCATCAGTTATTTTGCTCCCCAAATAGCAAAACTCCTTTACTACTTTAAGTGTGACATTTCCTAATCTAACACCCTCAACATCACCCGACTTAATTCGACTACATTCCATTATCCTCGTTTTGACTTTATTGATGTTTATCTTATGTCCTCCCTCCAAGACACCATCCATTCCGTTCAACTGCTCTTCCAGGTCCTTTCCAGTCTCTGACAGAATTACAATGTCATCGGAGAACCTCAAAGTTTTTATTTCTTCTCCATGGATTTTAATGCCTACTCCGAATTTTTCTTATGTTTCCTTCACTGCTTGCTCATTATACAGATTGAATACAGGCTACAACTCTGTCTCACTCCCTTCCCCTCAACTCTTATAACTGCCATTTGGTTTCTATACAAATTCTAAATAGACCTTCGCTCCCTATATTTTACCCCTGCCACCTTCAGAATTTGAAAGAGAGTATTCCAGTCAACATTGACAAAAGCTTTCTCTAAGTCTACAAATGCTAGAAACGTAGGTTTGCCTTTCCTTAATCTAGCTTCTACGATAAGCCGTAAGGTCAGTATTGCCTCACGTGTTCCAATATTTCTACGGAATCCAAACTGATGTTCCCCAAGGTCTGCTTCTACTAGTTTTTCCATTCATCTGTAAAGAATTCGTGTTAGTATTTTGCAGCCGTGAATTATTAAACTGATATTTCGGTAATTTTCACATCTGTCAACACCTGCTTTCTTTGGGATTGGGATTATTATATTCTTCTTGAAGTCTGAGGGTATTTCGCCTGTCTCATACATTTTGCTCACCAGATTGTAGAGTTCTGTCAGGACTGGCTCTCCCAAGGCCGTCAGTAGTTCTAATGGAATGTTGTCTACTACAGGGGCTTTGTTTCGACTCAGGTCTTTCAGTGCTCTGTCAAACTCTTCACGCAGTATCATATCTCCCATTTCATCTTCATCTACATCCTCTTCGATTTCCATAATATTGTCCTCAAGTACATCACCCTTGTATAGACCCGCTATATACTCCTTCCACATTTCTGCTTTCCCTTCTTTGCTTAGAACTGGGTTTCCATCTGAGCTCTTGATATTCATACAAGTGGTTCTCTTTTCTCCAAAGGTCTCTTTAATTTTCCTGTAGGCATTATCTATCTTACCCCTAGTGAGATAAGCCTCTACATCCTTATATTTATCCTCTAGCCATGCCTGCTTAGCAATTTTGCACTTCTTGTCGATCTCATTTTTGAGACGTTTGTATTCCTTTATTCCTTTTCGCCTGCTTCATTTACAGCATTTTTATATTTTCTCCTTTCATCAATTAAATTCAATATTTCTTATGTTACCCAAGGATTTCTACCAGCCCTCGTCTTTTTACCTACTTGATCCTCTGCTGCCTTCACTACTTCATCCCTCAAAGCTACCCATTCTTCATCTACTGTATTTCTTTCCCCCATTCCTGCCATTTGTTCCCTTACGCTCTCCCTGAAACTCTGTACAGCCTCTGGTTTAGTCAGTTTATCCAGGTCCCATCTCCTTAAATTCCCACCTTCTTGCAGTTTCGTCAGTTTTAATCTACAGTTCATAACCAATGGATTGTGGTCAGAGTCCACATCTGCCCCTGGAAATGTTCCCAAATCTCTGTCTTACCGTTATATAATCTATCTGATACCTTTTAGTATCTCCAGGGTTCTTCCATGTATACAAGCTTCTTTCATGATTGTTGAACCAAATTTTGGTTTCATTAAGTTATGCTCCGCACAAAATTCTACCAGGCGGCTTCCTCTTTCATTTCTCACCCCCAATCCATATTCACCTACTACGTTTCCTTCTCTCCCTTTTCCTACTACCGAATTCCAGTCACCCATGACTATTAAATTTTCGTCTCTCTTCAGTATCTCAATAATATCTTTTATTTCATCATACATTTCTTCAATTTCTTCGTCATCTGCAGAGCTAGTTGGCATATAAACTTGTACTACTATAGTAGGCGTGGGCTTCGTGTCTATCTTGGCCACAATATTAAACCTACTCCTGCATTACCCCTATTTGACTTTGTATTTATAATCCTGTATTCGCCTGACCAAAAGTCTTGTTTCTCCTGCCACCGAACTTCACTAATTCCCACTATATCTAACTTTAACCTATCCATTTCCATTTTTAAATTTTCTAACCTACCTGCCCGATTAAGGGATCTGACATTCCACGCTCATATCCGTAGAAATGGATATAAAACACAAAAATTATTTTGAAAACACTGTTAAAAATGGCTCTAAGCATTGTGGGACTTAACATTCACTAGACTTAGATCTAGTTAAACCTACCTAACCTAAGGACAGCACACACATCCGTGCCAAAGGTAGGATTCGAACCGGCAACCGTAGCAGCATCGCGGTTCTGGACAGAAGAGCCTAGAACCGTTCGGTCACAGAGGCCAGCGAAGACAGTGTTAATTTAATAGAAAAAGCAAAGGGATGAACTCAACACGATAAACAAGAAACAACAGACAACATTAAGATTGCGTATGTACACCACGAAAAACGTCTCTGGCAAGGATTATATCAGACGGAGTAATATATACACTACTGGCCATTACAATTGTTACACCAAGAAGAAATGCAGATGATAAACGGGCTTTAATTGGACAAATATATTATACTAGAACTGACATGTGATTACATTTTCACGCAATTTGGGTGCATAGATCCTGAGGAATCAGTACCCAGAACAACCACCTCTGGCCGTAATAACGGCCTTGATACGCCTGGGCATTGAGTCAAACCCTTCCCAAACACTGCTTCCCTTTCATGCACCTCAACTCTTATAACTGCCATATGGTCTCAGTACAAATTGTAAATAGCCTTTCGCTTCCTGAATTTCACCCCTGCCACCTTCAGAATTTGAAAGAGAGTACTTCTGTCAACATTGTCAAAAGCTTTATCTAAGTCTACAAATGTTAGAAAAGTAGGTTTGTCTTTCCTTAACCTATCTTCTAAGATAAGTCGTAGGGTCAGTATTGCCTCACGTGTTCTAACTTTTCTACGGAATCCAAACTGATATTCCCCGAGGTCGATTTCTACCAGTTTTTCCACTCGTCCGTAAAGAATTCGTCTTAGTATTTTGCAACCGTGACTTATGAAACTGATAGTTCGGTAATTTTCACATCTGTCAACACCTCCTTTCTTTGGGATTGGAATTATTATATTCTTCTTGAAGTCTGAGGGTATTTCGCCTGTCTCATACATCTTGCTCACCAGATTGTAGAGTTTTGTCAGGTCTGGCTCTCCCAGAGGGGCCTTGTTTCGACTTAGAACTTTCAGTGCTCTATCAAACTCTTCACGCGGTACCATATCTCCCATTTCATCTTCTTCTACCCCCCCCCCCCTTCCATTTCACTAATATTGTCCTCAGGAACATTGACCTCTTATAGACCCTCTATATACTCCTTCCACCTTTCTGCTTTCCCTTCTTTGCTTAGAACTGGGTTTCCATCTGAGCTCCCTTTTCTCAAAAGGTCTCTTTAACTTTCCTGTAGGCAGTATCTATCTTACCCCTAGTGAAATATGCGTCTACATCCTTACATTTGACCTCTAGGCATCACTGCTTAGCCATTTTGCACTTCCTGTCGATCTCATTTTTGAGACGTTCGTATTCCTTTTTGCCTGATTCATTTACTGCATTTTTTGTATATTCTCCTTTCATCTATTAAATTCAATATTTCTTTTGTTACCCAAGGATTTCTACTAGTCCTCGTCTTTTTACCTACTTGAACCTCTGCTGCCTATATCTAGCTTCAACCTATCTATTTCCTTTTTTAAATTTTCTAACCTACCTACCCAATTAAGGGATCTGACTTCCATGCTGCGTTCCTTAGAACGCCAGCTTTCTTTCTCCTGATAACGACGTCCTCCTGAGTAGTCCCCACCCGGAGATACGAATTGGGGACTATTTTACCTCCAAGATATTTTACCCAAGAAGACTCCATCATCATTTAACCATACAGTAAAGCTGCATGCCCTCGGGAAAATTACGGCTATAGTTTCCCCTTGCTTTCAGACGTTTGTAGTACCAGTACAGCAAGGCCGTTTTGGTTAGTGTTACAAGACCAGATCAGTCAATCATCCAGATTGCAGGCTGAAAAGCCTGCTACCCCTCTTCTGGAACCACACGTTTGTCTGGTCTCTCAACAGGTATCCCTCTGTTGTGGTTGCACCTATGGTACGGCTGTCTGTATCGCTGAGGCACGCAAGCCTCACCACTAACGGCAAAGTCCATGGTTCATGGGTAACAGATGGAAATCGGGAAGAAATATCACACCCTGTCAATTACAGTCGGTATAAAGCCCAACAGCAACTAATTTCACTGTAAATTTAGGACAATCTCAGCCAGATTGCTAATGAACTGAGCGAAAGTAACTGGTTACAAATTACATTTGGAAAAGGACTCTTCCTGACAGCGATATAAGTAGCTGCGCGTTTTGAATGCGCCAGACAGTATTGGAACAGGGCAGTAACTGATAGGAGTCGTGTAGCGTGTTTCTAGACGAATTTCACTCTTTTCGGTTAACGCAAGCAGTTGACTGCTCCAAAGAACAGATGAGACATTAATCTTCAGCGTGCTGACGATGCAGTTCAGGTGTCTCTGTGATGTTTTAGGGGTACTTTACGTACCATATCTGGCACCCACTAATTGAGGACATCGTGCTCAGGAAGCGGGATGAGACACCGTGCCCAGGAACCGGGAGAAATGTTTGTTCACAATGTCGATGTAGTGCTTCAGGGTTCGCAACTGTAGTAATTGCTTCGAAACAAACGATGGAAGGAGCTGCTATTTTATTTTCATCTCTACGACCTGTTTCAGCCATCGAGGACATTTTCAAGTAGTTACCTGCACAATACTGAAAAACGAGATACGAATGGAATAAAGTATACGAATAAGAAAGTGACGACAAACACTATGGAAACAGGACAATGTTGTAAAATAGATACTGTCGTATTATAACTTGCCCAAAATTTAAGAAAGCAATTCATATAACATCAATTTTCCAGCAAGACTTTCGGAGGTACACAGATCGGTGAAACTGAGGAGAAAATTTCATAAAAAGGAGTAACACGAACGGTAAAGACACCAGACGACGCTCGGGGAACCTAACCCCAAAAAAGTGTTAATCTTGGAAAGCAAGTGAATGCGAGCAAGTGAAAACAGCAAATACATTTCTTCCGGAAACAAGATACTTAAAGGCCAAGAAGCATGAGGTTGTGGCCTGCTGTGTACACTAAGTGAGGCACATAGACTATTTAACGATACGTGACGCCATTAGATTCACTTACATTGCAACATATCGAACTTTTAACTGAAAAGTATCCAGAAAAACGTTTATATTTATGTTTTTCTGTCTCTTGCACGTTGTCCTTACAGGTATGCTACACCATTTGATAAAACATAGTAAGATTATAGGCAGTACTAGTGATACTTTGTCCTTCCGCTTTTAATGGGGAAGCATAACCATATTTCCTTTCTACGTATTTCCTTTTTTTCTGTATGTTGCTTTTATCTAAGTTTGATGCTTCTGCCTCTTCAGTACTGTCCCGGCCGTAGTAAGGACTGAATGCCACAGAGCTCCACTGAACCCAAGTTAACAAGGGCAAGCACATTTTAAAAATGATTGAATTACAGTTTTAATAGAAGGACTTTCTCGAATTTTTACTAAGCCAAATCATGATGCGGTTAAAGGGAAATTCTGAGGTACAATGAAAATGTGTTTGAACATTTTTCTTCAAAAATTTATTGTAACTCTTGTCATTTAACTACTATATTTTAGTCTCTACACACTTATTAAGAGACCATTAACCTCAAATAATATTTAACTAGCGCTTCGAATTTCGTAGACTACGCAGAAAAAGAATGGAAAACAAACAGGTGGCTTTCTCATCGCATTCGGTGCTAGTGTTGTTTCAGCTGTTAAACCAGAGTGCAAGATGAGGAGTTGCCGAAGTCCCACAGTTTTTTTGCATCTCCGACACTGCAACGCACTGCGAAACGGTATATATGTAGTGGAGAAAGACACTCCACATGCAAAAGAGGTCATATTTCGGAGTCTGTTATGACACTATAAATTGTAGCTGCTTCAGTTGGCATACATGGATTGTTATTCTCTCTGAGGCATAGAAAAGTAGCACAATATGATTAGCTGATGATGCAGCAGTGGTAGCTGAAGGTGGACAATGATAGCGTTTTCTGCTAAATGTAAGGGATGTCCACAAAAGTAAGAAAAGAGCCGTGGTAAAAATTGCTGGTTTGAAGAGCGCGCCACAGCGTGTAGTGTGAATCAGTCGCCCTCCGTTTCTGGAGGTGGCGCTGCTGTGGCAATCGCAGCTTTGGTGTCTCCCTCTGATGGGAAAATGGGAAGGTTGCGTGTTCACGTGTATTTAAAGGCCGCTAAGAGCTCGCCAGTGTTTCCCAAGGTGGCTTCCATCAACTCCCACTCCCGGATGATGCCCTCTCTCTCTGCATTTATCCCTCCTATCAACTCTGATCCTCACCCCCCCTCCTTTCCACCGTCCTTTTCCTGGGCTCCCTCTGCCCCCCTTCCATCCTCTTTTTACCCCGCCTACCCTCTCTCTTTCAAATAACTTCCGGGAATTCAGCCAGGTAACACTTTCAGCGACCGCCGATATTTCGGCGGGAGAACACCCCGCCATTTTCAAGGCAAACTGCAACGGACAGGCGGCGTACATGCAAATTTAATACCTCGGTTCTCGGACCCAAGCAGGAAAGATAACACACACACACACTGAACACTAGTGCCACCAAAGATGGCCAAAGTCAGAGCTCTCGATAGTGAGACTATGAATTCGCAAGGTGAGGTAGCATTGAGTCTGTCCCTCTGTATCTTGACAAGGGAGAGAGCAGGATTCCAAACAGAGTTTAAACAGAAACCACCATCCCTGTTAACAAGGTTGCTCGCTAATTTAATCTCAACTGCCTCCCGAATCACACTGTCCCAATAGCTGGATGTGCATGCCAATATCTCGGTGTTATCATATAACATGGGGTGACCAGTATCCAAGCAATGTTCGGCAATAGCAGATCTATTTGGCTGCTGTAATCGTGTGTGCCGTTTATGCTCAGTACATCTGTCCTCCACGGTCCTCATAGTTTGACCAATTTATGCCATGCCGCAGCTACAAGGGACACGATATACACCCGCCTTACGCAGTCCAAGATCATCCTTAACGGAACTCAAAAGTGCTCTAATTTTAGATGGAGGTCGGAAAACACATTTCACATCGTATTTCCGTAAAATACGACCGATCTTATTGGACGTGTTTCCTACGTAAGGCAAGAAGGCAGTAGACTTAGGTGTTGACTCAGAATTATCATCAATCACCTGATGTACAGTTGGTCGATAGCGCAACGGACGTTCAATCTGTCTATCACTGTAACCATTTTGACGAAATGTGACTTCGAGATGGGACAGCTCAGCTGGCAAAGTCTCAGCGTCAGAAACGATATGTGCCCTGTGTACCAAGGTACGAAGTACCCCCTCACGCTGAGCCGAATGGTGACAACTATTAGCTTGTAGGTACAAGTCGGTGTGAGCACGTTTCCTGTAGACTGCATGTCCCAATGATCCATCATCCTTCCTCCTAACCAACACGTCGAGAAAGGGAAGGCAACCATCCTTTTCCACCTCCATCGTAAAACGAATGTTCGGGTGGATCGAGTTCAGATGTTCTAGAAAGACATTCAAATTCTCCCTACCGTGAGGCCAAACAACGAAGGTATCGTCAACGTATCTATAGAAACAGGCGGGTTTTAAAGGCGCCGACTCCAATGCACGTTCCTCGAAGTCTTCCATAAACAAATTTGCGATCACAGGAGATAACGGACTACCCATCGCAACTCCATCTGTCTGCTCGTAATACTGGGCTCGTCCACCCAAGAGTAATGTAACAGCAGCAGAGAGGGTTGCTTTACGCTCTCTCAAAGTTGATCCCAGTATTGTTATTTTACCTGCTGACACGGGCAATGCCACCGTTGTTTTAAATAAACATGATTATGTACAAAAGATGCAACGTTTACTATCTGATTCAACGTATCGCAGAATCGATGCTGACCCCACGAAAAGTGTTGAGAGAAAGACCAACAGCCTCCTGAAGAAAAGTGGTTTGTCGCAGGACACAATCAAGAGGCTTAACACCTATAGTGCGGTTCCCCCTAGGTTATATGGCCTTCCAAAGGTTCATAAGGAAGGGGTTCCTTTCCGTCCTATAGTGAGTAACATCGGCGCCCCGACATATTGTGTATCCAAGCATCTTGCTTCTCTGTTGAGTCCACAAGTAGGACGGTGTGAACATCATATCAGGAACTCAGCTGATTTTTTACGTCGTTTGGAGGGACTGAGGCTGAATGACTGATATTTTAGTGAGTTTCGATGTGGTCTCTCTCTTCACTCGTGTTCCTCTGTCTGATTCGTTGCGGTTAATTGAAGCCAGGTTTGGTGCTGATTTAACTAATCTCTTTAGGCATGTGTTGACATCCACTTACTTTTTATTTAATGACCAGTATTACGAGCAGACAGATGGAGTTGCGATGGGTAGTCCGTTGTCTCCTGTGATCGCAAATTTGTTTATGAAAGACTTCGAGGAACGTGCATTGGAGTCGGCGCCTTTAAAACCCGCCTGTTTCTATAGATACATTGACGATACCTTCGTTGTTTGGCCTCACGGTAGGGAGAATTTGAATGTCTTTCTAGAACATCTGAACTCGATCCACCCGAACATTCGTTTTACGATGGAGGTGGAAAAGGATGGTTGCCTTCCCTTTCTCGACGTGTTGGTTAGGAGGAAGGATGATGGATCATTGGGACATGCAGTCTACAGGAAACGTACTCACACCAACTTGTACCTACAAGCTAATAGTTGTCACCATTCGGCTCAGCGTGAAGGGGTACTTCGTACCTTGGTACACAGGGCACATATCGTTTCTGACGCTGAGACTTTGCCAGCTGAGCTGTCCCATCTCGAAGTCACATTTCGTCAAAATGGTTACAGTGATAGACAGATTGAACGTCCGTTGCGCTATCGACCAACTGTACATCAGGTGATTGATGATAATTCTGAGTCAACACCTAAGTCTACTGCCTTCTTGCCTTACGTAGGAAACACGTCCAATAAGAACGCTCGTATTTTACGGAAATACGATGTGAAACGTGTTTTCCGACCTCCATCTAAAATTAGAGCACTTTTGAGTTCCGTTAAGGATGATGTTGGACTGCGTAAGGCGGGTGTATATCGTGTCCCTTGTAGCTGCGGCATGGCATATATTGGTCAAACTATCAGGACCGTGGAGGACAGATGTACTGAGAATAAACGGCACACACGATTACAGCAGCCAAATAGATCTGCTATTGCCGAACATTGCTTGGATACTGGTCACCCCATGTTATATGATAACACCGAGATATTGGCATGCACGTCCAGCTATTGGGACAGTGTGATTCGGGAGGCAGTTGAGATTAAATTAGCGAGCAACCTTGTTAACAGGGATGGAGGTTTCTGTTTAAACTCTGTTTGGAATCCGGCTCTTTCCCTTGTCAAGAAACAGAGGGACAGACTCAATGCTACCTCACCTGCGAATTCATAGTCTCACTATCGATAGCTCTGACTTTGGCCATCTTTGGTGGCACTAGTGTTCAGTGTGTGCGTATTATCTTTCCTGCTTGGGTCTGAGAACCGAGGTATTAAATTTGCATGTACGCCGCCTGTCCGTTGCAGTTTGCCTTGAAAATGGCGGGGTATTCTCCCGCCGAAATATCGGCGGTCGCTGAAAGTGTTACCTGGCTGAATTCCCGGAAGTTATTTGAAAGTTGTATACGCCAGGAGAAACTGAGGTCTTACCCTCTCTCTGCCCCCCTTCTCTCCCCCGAGTCCTTTTGCATTTCCCTCCTCTGCCTTATCCTATTCCCTCTCGCATCTGTCCTGCCCCCCCCCCCCCTTATGAGTCCTCTACCTCCTTCGGTTCCCCCCACCCTTTCGTTTTTCCTCTTCTCCCTCCTTGTTTTCCCCTTCATCTGTCCAGGTCCCGTCCCCCGCCCCCCCCCCCCCCCCATCTGCCATTGGCTTTGGTGTGTCAGCTTTGTGCCGGCATTTTAGTGCAGTGTTTACAGTGAGTGTTCAGTGTTGTGTATCTTTTCCGAAGTGTTGTGAACGGAAATCATACTGCCGCTGGTTGTGATTTTTATATCTCTTCAGAAAAGAAACCAGACTGTCGCCATGTTTTTTAATTGTCTGTCTACTGTTTTACCTGTCTGCTTCCTGTGTATTTTATTAGCATTGCTAACCCTTTGTTTTATGTTTCACCTTTCCACAATTTTCCGCCGTTTTATAATTTAAGTCACCGTTTTATCGCCTGCTTTTATTGTTTCTTATCTTCTTCTCACGTTTTAAAAAGTCTGTAGGCTGCAGAGCAGCGTACTAAGCTGCTGCCAGCCCGCCCGCTTAGGGGGGAATCGAAATTCAATAAAGGAAAAAAAAAAAAAAACTCGCCAATGGTCAGTCTGGAGTCAGTCTGAGTCAGTCTGTGTGAGTCTGAGTCAGTCTCTCGTCCGAATTTGATAGGCAGTTAGGGTCTGTCTGTCGTCCGGAGTGCTAGTATGTCTGTCGTTCCTATCAACCTTTAAAGCCGGCGAAATGAGAGTCTTTCCACTCCGCTACTAAGAGAACTCAGCAAGTGGTCGCCCGGTCGGGACTTAGTTCCTGCATCTGAGTCTGCGCGTTAGGCCGCTAGTCTGCTCGAGTTTGTCAGGCAAAGGTCATTGGCGGTTGGATCGATCGGTTGGTCGGTCGCGCAGTGAGACACAAGGTGACTTGTCCGTCTTGAGCCTCGGCGCATGCGAGGTCGCCACGTGAGTCCAATGGGCCGCGGCGTGTAGCGAGGTGTAGTGGCTTCGTGGTCGACACGGGAGCAACGGGAGTCAACCCACGGCATCAGTCTGGCCGGTGCGAGCTGCGACGCCGTGACACGGGAGGTCGGGGCGCCTTCCTGCGTCCGTTGAAGCGGCTGGCGGCGGACGGTTCGGGAGAGCGATTTGGGGGTGCTGCGCCAGGTCTTCTCGAGAAATCGCAGTTTATTAGAAGTTAAGTGATTGGTGATATTTTGTTTGATTTACTGTTGTTAAATTCTACTTGTTTTCTTGGTGAGTTCACCAGTCGTTTTGCTTTGGGGTCGTCCCACCATTCTTCTCCGTTTGCCCACCCGCGGGAAGGTGGTTGTTTATAAATTGAGTGGTCCGTTTTTTCCTTGTGGAGTAGGCGTGGGTTAGAGCAACCTGCTGTTCGGGTTGTTCGGTAATCTCCCTATCAGCCTACCGTACGTTAGTAGCTGCCTCTGTCATGTTTGTCGGATTTTGTGTGTTAACGAATTTATTGCTTGGAGTGTAACGGCCTAATACCTGAAATATGTTTTGATCTTTGGAAACTTTGATATTATTGCCTATGATCTTGAGAGGCGGTATGTGTGTACTGTAGAGCATCTTAACTATTGTTTGGCCAACCTTGTAGAATTTTACATAAGATTGCTTTTTATGGGTTTTTATTTAAATGATCATTTTAGTATATAAATTTGCCACTCCTTCACCGTAATACTTTTCTTAGAAGTTAAATTCAAGTTGCACCTTCGGTGGCAAGGTTAATATTTTATTTGTTAGTGTTTTGTACCATCTCCATCCCTCCCGTGTGGGGTGCATAGTTTGTGTGCTTGTGTAAATTGTTAAAGCTCTTAGTTTAAAGTTATCTGGTGTATTGCATATTTGCACCAGTGTAGTCTTTTAGAGGCTGTTGTGAGCGTTCGTAACTACGGCCGTGTCAAAAGGGAGTGGCAATGTTCTCTGCCCGAAAGCTGATACCATCAAAACTTGTTTCTTTCTGACTCTGAATAATCTGTAACTTTGATATTTAGAGGGTGCTTTCCGATTATAATTTTAAATCTGTTTCTTTAAAATACGCTTTTAGGCAATATTAAAGTAAATAAAATTCCCATTTGTTAAAAGGAATTTGGTTATGATTTCATCAGTTACTCCCTGGCAACTACTTCCATGCTTACATAGTGTGATCAAATGTGTTAATATCTTGATGAATCGCTAGTAAATAAAATAAATTCTTAAGAATATTCTTTGAAAATAAATCAAGATTCAGTTAACATAGTATAGGACTAAATGTTACAGCTGGGAGAGAGAATCTTGAATATATACATACATTTTGATATCTAGAAAGCAGAACAGATAAACTAGATAGGTACACGCATGGCACAGTAGTAAGAACGGGATGTTTTTGTTAGAAAACACGCTGCAGCAAATTTCCAAGAATGTAAAAATTGTGCCTAGTTTTGAATATATTAAAATGAATCTGAAATTCGCAAAGAAACTCATGAAACGAATTACAGTGTCGCAAAGCATGGAAAAGTACGTAGCGAGCACGCGGATATACTCGTCATCAGTTCATTTTGAACTTAAACACTGAGGTAAAAATTCATTCCTCATATTAACTGATTTTCGATGTATACGACTGCGACTCTGCTACTGTGAATCGTACGTTATATAGCACTGAGATTTCATTGTTACATGTTGGTAATTAAGAGGATAGGATATTACTTTAATTACATTTTGCTGTTCTTATCAGAAACATTACCACCGCGTTTATTGACTGGGAAATGTGGAACCTCGAAACTGCATTAAAAATAGCAAGTTCTCAGATCATACGACGGCTTTTCGGAAAGTAAGGTCCGATCAGTTGTGAAAGGGAAACCACAGTGCAAATCTAGTGGAGCTTTGGATATAAGTGTTGAACAGTGTCTCTAGTATGCCCGTCACATCACATTGCATCACAGTGGGCACGTAAAGATGCCTACAAAATAGTGTCTCCCGCCAAGTATGAGTGCCTTCGACAAATTTCGCCTGGTTTCATGCAGCCAACACAACGTAATTTTCATGCATTTCCTTTTTCATGAGAACTATCGGCCACACACTGCAGGGGCAGTGAGGACACTCCTGAAGCGTTTTCGGTGGGAAGTGTTTGATGATCCATCATACAGCCCCAATTTGGGACCCTCTGATTTTCCTCCCTGCACACATGAACTGCTCGCTATGAAGACAACATTCTGGCACAGATAACAAGCTGCAGATCGTCGTAGTTAATTGTCCGAAAGCACAGGCGGCTGCCTTCTATAACGAGGATATTGAAAAGCTTCTACAGTGCCACGACAAATGTCTCAGTCGGAGCGGCGCTTATGCAGAGAAGTAGTTGGAAGGTGTAGCTTACTGTTGCAGATAAAACATTTTTGATGTTCACTACGGTTTCCATTTCACGAACGATAGGACCTTGCTGTCCTAATAGCCCTGGTGATCACTTATCATATGCTAGCTGTGTGGGGCGCTTTTTTGTCCTACGTGAGTTTCGAAAGTGTTTCCCGTAGACAATGGTTAAAGAATAATAATATTCACGATAGTGAAGCCATGGCTGTCCATGTCAAATGTTATACTACTGAACTATGAGATTCTTGTCACTAAGAATGGAACAGACATAAGCCTTACATACGCGCCGCTGTATAGGCTCATTTTTTCGACCGTGTTCAACCTCTAGCGATTGATCGATGAGATAATATGGATAAAAAAAGGGCTGGTGACTTTATGTCTGGAAATGCGTAGTTTGCAGTTATCCATTCACACACTGTTACAGAGACTACGGTCTAATATACATAGCTTCACTCTAAGGGTGGTACTGTTCCTCATACGTCGTGCCCATGAACCCTCTCCTGCCGTAGTAGTTCGTAATATTGTGTCCGACTGATTTCTCTTGCTGATTCAACTTGTAGTGGATGTTATACTGGATTATACACAATGGTTCCGCCCTCGAATCAAGAGCTTCCCGACATACGGAAAGGCGGCAGCGGGCGGCTGGCAGCGACGAAGTATCAGGAGACATACCCTCGCCGACTATAACCGCAGCATTCAATGTTTGCAACAGTGATCTTCGGTTTGTCTGAGACAGGGTCATTTCAGGAAGCAGGAAAGCACGAAGGACGTACCCGAAATGTTCGGACCCCAGACTTGGAGGAAAATGAGATTAACGCTGTGGAAGGCGACCGCAGGCAATACAGGTTAAACCAGAGGACCGTGTGGAACATTCTCAACGACAATTGTTACTAGTCTCATCACTCATCGAGTGTGCAAGATTTACTAGCAACAGACTTTCCACATCGGGAGCAGTTTTGTCAGTGGCTTCTTCTCCAGGCAACCACCATTCGGGAATTTGTGTCATCCATCCATTACGCAAGTGGTATCTTCAATTTTCAGTCATCTGTGGGACAGTATACTGAACCCCAATGGTATGGTGACAGCGAAACCTCGGCATCGGTGCAGCCGGAATATGTGGGCCGGAATAGTTGGCGACCGCATTTTGGGACTAGTCTTCCTTTCACGTCACCTAACAGGCCGGGATTATCAGCGTTTCTTGCGAGTGACTTTGCCTCCCCCACTGGAAGAAGTTTCATTGATTATTTGAAGGGTTATGTGGCTGGTGCATGATGGTAGTCCAGTCCACTTCGCCGTTAACACTCGAACGCATCTCAGTCGTGTCTTCCCGGGTCCAATAGCATGGCCTGCTCGTTCACCGGATATCAGCACGTGCGATTTATGATTATGGGGCCGTCTCAAAGGTATTGTGTATTCAGAGCCCATTCCATATGTGAAGACGCTGGAGCAGCGTATTCATGATGCCTTTGACACTGTTCGGCTGCAGCCTGGCCGATCTGAACGTGTGAGACAGAACATGCTACTGCGCGTGCATGCATGCGTTGAGGCACGTGGAAACCACTTTCAACACAACCTATAACTGCGATTGGGTGGTGCAGCGCATAATAGAATGCAGTCTCTGTAACAATGTACGATTGAATAAATGGTCTCTAGCATAAAAACCATGCATTTCCAAACGTAAGTAAATTAGATCTCTTCTGTTCCGTATCCTCTCGTCGATCAATTACTACACTCCTGGAAATGGAAAAAAGAACACATTGACACCGGTGTGTCAGACCCACCATACTTGCTCCGGACACTGCGAGAGGGCTGTACAAGCAATGATCACACGCACGGCACAGCGGACACACCAGGAACCGCGGTGTTGGCCGTCGAATGGCGCTAGCTGCGCAGCATTTGTGCACCGCCGCCGTCAGTGTCAGCCAGTTTGCCGTGGCATACGGAGCTCCATCGCAGTCTTTAACACTGGTAGCATGCCGCGACAGCGTGGACGTGAACCGTATGTGCAGTTGACGGACTTTGAGCGAGGGCGTATAGTGGGCATGCGGGAGGCCGGGTGGACGTACCGCCGAATTGCTCAACACGTGGGGTGTGAGGTCTCCACAGTACATCGATGTTGTCGCCAGTGGTCGGCGGAAGGTGCACGTGCCCGTCGAACTGGGACCGGACCGCAGCGACGCACGGATGCACGCCAAGACCGTAGGATCCTACGCAGTGCCGTAGGGGACCGCACCGCCACTTCCCAGCAAATTAGGGACACTGTTGCTCCTGGGGTATCGGCGAGGACCATTCGCAACCGTCTCCATGAAGCTGGGCTACGGTCCCGCACACCATTAGGCCGTCTTCCGCTCACGCCCCAACATCGTGCAGCCCGCCTCCAGTGGTGTCGCGACAGGCGTGAATGGAGGGACGAATGGAGACGTGTCGTCTTCAGCGATGAGAGTCGCTTCTGCCTTGGTGCCAATGATGGTCGTATGCGTGTTTGGCGCCGTGCAGGTGAGCGCCACAATCAGGACTGCATACGACCGAGGCACACAGGGCCAACACCCGGCATCATGGTGTGGGGAGCGATCTCCTACACTGGCCGTACACCACTGGTGATCGTCGAGGGGACACTGAATAGTGCACGGTACTTCCAAACCGTCATCGAACCCATCGTTCTACCATTCCTAGACCGGCAAGGGAACTTGCTGTTCCAACAGGACAATGCACGTCCGCATGTATCCCGTGCCACCCAACGTGCTCTAGAAGGTGTAAGTCAACTACCCTGGCCAGCAAGATCTCCGGATCTGTCCCCCATTGAGCATGTTTGGGACTGGATGAAGCGTCGTCTCACGCGGTCTGCACGTCCAGCACGAACGCTGGTCCAACTGAGGCGCCAGGTGGAAATGGCATGGCAAGCCGTTCCACAGGACTACATCCAGCATCTCTACGATCGTCTCCATGGGAGAATAGCAGCCTGCATTGCTGCGAAAGGTGGATATACACTGTACTAGTGCTGACATTGTGCATGCTCTGTTGCCTGTGTCTATGTGCCTGTGGTTCTGTCAGTGTGATCATGTGATGTATCTGACCCCAGGAATGTGTCAATAAAGTTTCCCCTTCCTGGGACAATGAATTCACCGTGTTCTTATTTCAATTTCCAGGAGTGTAGAATTAAGACATGGTGCAAAAAATCGCCCTGTGTATGAGTACATCTTTTGCAAACGCCATTGTTATAAAGAATACGTTGTTTGAAAATTTGTTCAGTCAGACCGTGAAGTACACTGATCTGCCAGGACACTATGACCAGCGACCTGCTAGCGATATAAATCCGTCCAGGTGATAGCAACGTCACATGCCGAGGAGTGACTGTTAGCTAGACACACAGCCGACGCTTGTAGTATCAATGAGCGTCCTGTCCGTGTGTAGAATGTGGAAGGCGTCGGATCTGTCTGAGTTTTACCGCGGACAGATTGTGACGACCCAGAAACTCAGCAGGAGCATTTCGGAAACCGCACGACTTGTCGGGTGTTCGAGGAGTGCTATGGTGAACGTCTTCAACACGTGACGAAACCATGGTGAAGCTAGGCAGACTGGTAAAACAGGACAGGCGACGAACTGTGGAGGAACTAACATCAGACTTTAATGCTGGGCAGAGTACAAGTGTGTCTGAACACGCGGCGCACCGAAGACTCCAAATAAAGAGATTCTTCAGACAATGACCCATGCAGGTGCCAACGCTTACACCACGACATTGGCAACTACGAATGCAATGCACATGTGACTATCATCCTGGATGTTGGCGCATTGGCAAAGCGTTGCATGGTCTTATGAATCCCGGGATCTCCTCCTTCACCATGCCGATGGAAGGGCACGAATCCCTCCTCTTGCAGGGGAACAGCTCCTTGACACCTGTAAGGCAGGACAGATACAAGCTAGCGGCTGCTGCAGTATGGGCATCCGTGAGTCCACTGAAGTTCGTGCAAGGCACCACAACGGTCAAGGAGTGTCGTACACGGCTCTCAGACCACGTGCACTCCTTCATGACGACCATGTTTCCCACTGCAGTGGCATTTTTCGAAAAAGTAGTGCACCATGTCACAAGACCAGAAGCGTGATGGAGGTGTTCAAGGGACACAGTGGCAAGTTCCAATTGATGTCCTGGCCTCCAACTCGCCAGGTCGGAGCAGTTAGAACAGATCTGGGATGTGATTGAATGTGACGTAAGAGATCGTCGGCCCCTCCCGGAATTTACGAGAATTAGGTGACATGTGAGTGCAGTTGTGGTGCCAGCTGCCGCCTGCGACCTACCAAGGCTTCATTCCTCCCACGCCGCAACGCGTCGCAGCTGTTATCCGCAACAAAGGTAGACGTACCGGCTATTGGGCGTGCTGTCATAGTGTTCTGGCTGATCAGTGTAAGCTGCGCTAAACTCCGTATAGGCCTACGTACGCGCAGTTCCACAATTCAGTAGCATTAAGTGGAAGAACAAGTCTTCTTATAACGCCAAAGGTGTCCTCAAGACGAGGCAGGCAGGTACACTTGCCCTCCCCTGAAATCTTGGTGGTACATACGTTTTACATATTACAAAAGCGATGTTTGTCTATGATTCTACTGAAATGAAGATGTAGCATTTTCGAGAGCAACGGGAAATATCGTAAACTTGTTTCATTGTTATGCTGTTCACGGAATACTACACAGTTTCTGCAGTCCTCTCCCTGTCGCTGATTCGTGAAGTCCTTACGAGGTTTAGGAACAGTCCGCTCCAACACACTTGTGTGCCAGTTCCAACGACATTTATAGCACATTATAAGCATGGCTTGACTATGCCTACCCGCGACATCGGCCTCCATTATCCGCAAGGATACCCCTTCCTCTTGCAGCACAGTGTAATCATAAAGGTAGTTCTGCATTCCTCTGCGGACAAAGATGGCCATCACGGAGTGAGGAGCCACCAATCAGTTTTACACGGGAGCTCTATTGCAGTTGACTCTGAAGCATGTATCAGTCGAACGGAGAGAGGATGAAAATAAAATTTTTAGGCCTAAATGATCCTCCCAGGAACTGCAATATTCCTAAGCTCCATGGAGTGTAAAATAGGACATCATGCAATTACGGAATTACAAATTTCTAGCTCAGTTAGTGTGGATTCTCCATAATGACTCGAACTGTGTGGGAACGTGACGACCCTCTGAGTTGAGCCCTATGCTATTAATTCGATTTCAGGAGCCGATATCAGGGAGATTTTACGAAGTTTACCATAGGATGGTTCTGATCTACTCTAAAACCCTAAGAAACCTACGT
The DNA here is from genome assembly GCF_023864345.2 of Schistocerca serialis cubense. NCBI lineage: Eukaryota > Metazoa > Arthropoda > Insecta > Orthoptera > Acrididae > Schistocerca > Schistocerca serialis. The sequence goes on along the minus strand of NC_064642.1, from coordinate 645,769,857 downwards.
CTGAAAGCATTACTTTCAGTTTTAACCCATGCATGTTATAAAAATGTATGCGTATATTTATGTATATATGTATGGGTATGTGTGTGTCCGTGTCTCTCTCTCTCTCTCTCTCTCTCTCTCTCTCTGTGTGTGTGTGTGTGTGTGTGTGTGTGTGTGTGTCTTCCGCATCTCCTCCAATTGTGTGGGTGTGTTTTCCACATCTCCTCCTAAACTACTGGACCGATTTCAACAAACCTGAATACATATACCTTAATGTAAAACGACAATCGCTGTGAGGGTAAGAACCTATCAAAGTGGTGGGGGTGAAAAAAAGCGTAGACCGCGACTCGTGAATTCCCACAGTTTACTCATCCAGTATTTGAGAATGAGGCACTTAGCGACTTACAACAAACCTTACACATATTTTCATGTCGTTACGAATTGTTTTCTAGCTGACACCCTCTACAAAATAATAAAAACGTGTGTGAAATCCTAAGAGACCAAACTGCTTAGATCATTGGTCCCTAGACTTACGCACTACTTAAACTATCTTATGCTAAGAACAACACATACACACCCATGCCCGAGGGAGGACTCGAACCTCCGACGCGAGGGGCCGCGCAGTCCATCACATGACACCTCAAAGCACGCGGCCACTCCGCGCGGCCAAAATAATAAAAGGAAGATGTTTATGGGTTACTACTTTTCCGTTGCTCGTGCAGTAAACGAACGGGATAAAACATGGTTCAGATGGCTCTGAGCACTATGCGACTTAACTTCTGAGGTCATCAGTCGCCTAGAACTTAGAACTAATTAAACCTAACTAACGTAAGGACATCACGCACATCCATGCCCGAGGCAGGATTCGAACCTGCGAGCGTAGCGGTCGCGCGGTTCCAGACTGTAGCGCCTAGAACCGCACGGCCACTCCGGCCGGCGAACGGGATAAGGTATGAAGTTTTAATTTATTACTTCCCTACTACGAGCTGTATTCACGACACATTTTGCAGACGGTGTTCACTTATAACACTGAATGTAAATGCTAAATTATATCATTGTACGGCATATAGTTCAGAAGATATGGCTTCAAAAATAGTGAGATGCGTAAAATCTGCCGCATCGTGCATTACGTCTAAATTTATGACTTCCTTGCTACTTGCTCCATTCGCCACAAATTTTGCATGCGGTATCCACATATGCCGCTAAATGTGCGTGTACAAACATATCATTGCACGACTCATAATTGCAGAGATATGACGTCATAAATATTTAGCATAAAGACATACATTATGTGGTTTGGGCGTGGACGCACAGCTATTAGTGCTTAGGCAACGCCGAGTTTCTCCGCTAGTTATATTATGCTAGTTAAGACAAGGTATGAAAACAGTGAATAAACCCATTAACGTGGACACAGCGTTACATTGGCGCCATCGTTAAAAACCGTTTTTTTAAAGTTGGTAACATGTTTCTCTGTTTTGAGAGGAATTATTTTTTCAGTTTTTACTGATAACTTTTGATACGGTTGCACCCATGGTCTAGGGCACAGTCTGGCTTTAGCTGCCGCCAAAAGTAGACGTACCGTACTTCCATCTGCGGAGCGCGTGTGCTCGTGTTTGTTTACATTGCGACTCGGCCTGGGCACGGGCTTCGCGCAATGAGATCACAGCAAATAAGTTCAGGAAATCTACATTAGGTTTCAACTTTTGCCTTAGACGTGGAACGTTTCCCCCTTTAAGTCGCCGCCTGCCATCCGGCGGCTCTCGGAAACAAGTGAACAGATGATGGATGGTGTTAGGCTCCTTTCTGAACCGGTTGGAGACGAGGTGACTGACGGTGTGACTTCCGCCATGCCCTCAGTTCTGGTGGCTGCTCCGGCTGCGCCCGTGGCCGGCGCTGATGTCCAACGTGAGTCCTTGATCGACTCTATGGTTGTCCCTTTCTCCCTGACCGGCGCGATTCCCTCCAGTCTTGGGATACAGAAGGATGACTGCGTAAGCAACGCTCCCCTAAACGGCGCAAAATATGGCGCCGTACGACCTCGGAACGAAACTCATCCCCCTGACCAAATGACAGACTAGCTGTTAAGGGGACCAGGAAATCTGGCAGTGTCAGCAGCTGTTGAACATAGAGACCACTTGCTGATGTCCACCTGCGCGCCGTACGAGGGTCGCTGGTATCTCCTGCTGTCGGGTGCCACTGCATCTTCACAGCAGCGATAAGCAGCCCCCCAACCTGGTAGGGCGTAGCTCCACGTATACTGTATAGCGACAATGAATGTCGACGTGTTTCTAAAAAAAACAGAAAAAAAAAGAATTGTGACAATAGACGGGAAGTAACGGAAATTTATTCAACATTCGGGTCACTGTTCAATTCGCGACCATGTCGCAGTTTGTGAAACTGAATGTCAACGGCGTCCGCGCGCCAGTCGGGATACATCTTCTGAAAGAAATGATACGGTCTCCGGTGGTAAATTTCGCATTGTTATACGGGAGATGCATTTAGCAGCGCTACCCCGGATAGTACAATACGACTTCTATGACTCTAGTGGCATTCACCTTGGCCATCGAGTGGCTGTCTATGTAAGTGAAATCCTGATTGAATACATCATGTATCTCCCATCTGCCAGGAATATGATTTTCACGATTGACTCCACGCGTGTCATTAATGTCCATGCACCGGGGTAGTGGAAGTCGGTGTGAAAGAGCACGATTTTTTGCGGAGGAGATTGTCCCACTCTAGTGGCATTCACCTTGGCCATCGAGTGGCTGTCTATGTAAGTGAAATCCTGATTGAATACATCATGTATCTCCCATCTGCCAGAAATATGATTTTCACGATTGACTCCACGCGTGTCATTAATGTCCATGCACCGGGGTAGTGGAAGTCGGTGTGAAAGAGCACGATTTTTTGCGGAGGAGATTGTCCCACTGTTCTTAGGTCGACACGAACATCTTCTCTTTGGAGGGGACTTTAACTGCGTGCTCGCCTGGAAAAATCGATACCCGAATTTTACACCGTGACAGTAGCTGCCGAGCCATTCAGCTAATTGGTTAGACCGCATTTACTTTTCCCGTAGGCTGGTGGATGCGGTGCTCGATGTAGCACTGGTCTTTGGTGTTCTCTGAGCACTGTGCGTACATATGTACATTCCTCCTTCCCCGCTAGATAGTTTTCAGCAGTCGATCACCACGGAAACTTAACACTGAGGATCTGCAGGGTCCTGATTGTCGCCAATGCATCATTGAGACGCAGACAAGATGCGAAAAGAGTCTTCGATTCTACGCATACGTCGTGGATGGTGACTGAAATATACCAAACCGATGCTTCGGCGCACTTTCATCACTTGTTGCAGGGAGGTAGCCGCTTGGCTCAGACGCACTACAAACATTTTCTTTAGCGTTCTCCGTGACCTTTATGGCCAGACACCTCGACGGGAAGTAAAAACTGAACGCAGCATGATTAAGGTGAAGCTACTAGCGGTTACACTCCTGAAACTACAGGTGGCTGTGGTGCGTGCCCGCAGGCCTAATTTGCTGTAGTGGGAGAGTCGCTCCACGCATCATATTGTGCACGATTGCATGTTACTGACCCCGAGTCCTTTCATTCCCAACGGCGAAATATTTTCCTGCAACAAAGCCTAGGACGGTTTTCTGGACTTTGGCATATCTATTTGGAGATGTTCTTCGCTCGCGCCTTGATTTCTGGCAATACTTGCAAAGTGCACATGCGGAGGTTGCCCGCCGTTCCTGTTATCGCCCCTATTTTATCAATTATCTTACCAGCGCTTTTACCAGGCCTCCACTAAGTTGGCGCAGTCCTGGCGTGGCAGGTGCCCGCCCGATCCGGAATGAAACATGAAGCGATTACGCCTTGGGTTCGGCCCGCCTGCCATCGTTTCTCACCTTGCGGGATTTCCAGGATTCCGGATGGGTGGACTTGTTTCATTTTCTTTTTCTTCTTCATGTATGTGTACAAAAAAATGAAACAAATAAATAAGTGAAATTAATATGAACAATCTCTCATTGTAGCGCAGAGGCGGTAAGGACGAAGCGTCGTGGCCAGCCCTCGGGATTCGACCCATGCGACCTTGCCTCCTCCAAAATTTATCTGAGTGTGGCACTAACAACAACAACAACAAAAAGAAATGTAGTAGAAGTAAAAAATGTTTAGCGTCTTTGGCTAGTAATCAAAACGTCCTCGTCCCAACTTCGAAACCCGCCACTGCTTAAATTTCGATTAATATCAGCTTAGGCGGCGGAACACATCCGGCGTGAGAAGTCACCCTTATTCTGCCAATCGTCTTTCCAAAGAGGGCGGAGTAGCGCAGAGAGGTTCAGGGCACTCTCTTGCCTTTGAGGTGGGAAACTGTTACTAAAGGCGGAAGAATCAGCAATGATCAACGGCATGAGAATGTAAAATGTTACGGAAACCACTGCATCAATGGTGCGCAGCGGTTATCAACAGGAAATGTGCCCTGTAATTGAAAAAGTGTTATGATTATCTCTCCATGGGCGAAAGATTCCGGAAAAGTCCCCTATCGGATCTTCGGGAGAGGATTCCCAAGGTGAAGGTGACCATGAGAAAAAAAATTGAATAATAACGAAAGGATAACGTTCTGCCAGTCTGGGGCTGAAATGTCAGAAACTTGAACGTGGTAAGGAAACTAGAAATCAGAAAAGGCAAATGCAAAGGATCAGCCTACATATGGTATGGGTCTATGAAGTGAAATAGAAAGAAGACAAGGATTGCTGATTAGATGAGTATAGGGTAATATCAACAGGAGCAGCGCGCGGGGTAGCCGTGTCGTTTAGGGCGTCTTGTCACGGTTCGCGCGGCTCGCCCGTCGAAGGTTCGAGTCCTACCTTGGTCATGGGTGTGTGTGTCTGTGTTGTCCTTACCTTAAGTTACTTTAAGTAAGATTAAGTAGTGTGTAGGCCTAAGGAACGATGACCTTAGTAGTTTGGTCCCATAGAAATTAAAACAGAAGCAGCAAATGGTATAGCTGGAGTAGGATTCGTTACAAATAGGAAGGTATGGTAAAGAGTGTGTTACTGTGAACAGTTCAGTGATAGGGTTGTTCTTATCAGAATCGGCAGGAAACCAACACCGACAACCGTATTTCAGGTATACATGCCAACGACGCAAGCTGAACATGAAGAGACAGAGGAAGTGTATGAGGATATCGAAATGGTAGCACAGTACGTTAAGAGGATGAACATCTAATAGTCCTGTGGGACTGGAATGCAGTTGCAGGGGAAGGTGCAGAAGAAAGGGTTACAACTTAGGACAAGCAATGAGAGAAGAGAAATAATGACTGAGTTTTGCTGTAAATTTCAACTAGTGATTACGAATACTTTCTTCAAGAATCACAAGAGGAAGAGGTACATTTGGAAAAGGCCGGGGGAAGCAGGAAGATGCATGTTGAGACAGAGATTCCGAAATCAGATACTGGATTGTGAGGCGTAACCGGGAGAAGATACAGACTTAGATCACAATTTCGTAGTGATGAAGAGTAGGCTGAAGTTTAAGACATAATCAGGAAGAATCAATACGCAAAGAAGTGGGACACAGAAGTATAATGGAATGACGAGATACGCTTGAAGTTCTCTAAGGCTACAAATACAGCAACAAGATAGAGCTCAGCAAGCAGTACAGTTGAAGTGAAATGGACATCTCTAAAACGGACCATCACAGAAGCTGGTTAGGTAGAACGTAAGAGCAAATAAGGTAACTGCGAAAAAACCATGGGTAACAGAGGAAAAATGTCTGTTGATCAATGAAAGCAGGAAGTACGAAAACGTAACGGGAATCTCAGGAATACAGACATAGAAGTCACTGAGGAATGAAATAAGTAGAAGGGTACGGAAGGTAAGATAAAATGGCTGCATGAAAAAGGATAAAAATCGAAAAAGGAAAGATTGTCGGAAGGACTGACTCAGTATACAGGAAAGTCAAAACAACCTTCGATGGCATTAAAAGCAACTGTGGTAACATTAAGAGTGCAATCGGAATTCCGTTGTCAAATGCAGATGAGAGAGTGGATAGGTGGAAAGAATACATTGAATTCTTCTATGAGGGGGAAGATTTGTCTGAGGCGATAGAAGAAGGAACATAAGTCCATTTAGAATAGATAGGGGATCCGGTATTAGAATCAGAATTTGAAAGAGCTTTGGAGAAGTTAAGATAAAAAAAAGCAGAAGGGATAGAAAACATTCCCTCAGAATTTCTGCAATCATTGGAAGAAGTGGCAACAAAGAGACTATTCACGTTGATGTGTAGCATGTATGAGTCTGGAGAAATGCCATCTGACTTTCGGAAATATGTCATCCACACAATTCTGAAGACTGCAGGAGCTGAGAACTGCAAGAATTATTGCACAATCAGCTTAACAGCTCAACATCCAAGTTGCTGACAAAAATAACATATAGAAGAATGAGAAAAATGGAAAATAAAGTTGACGATGTGCTAGATGACGATCAATCTGGCTTTAGAAAAAGTAAATGCACCAGAGAGGTAATTCTGACGTTGCGGTTGATGAAGGAAGCAAGCTTAAAGAGAAATAAAGACACTTTCATAGGATTCGTCGACCTGGAAAAAGCATTCGACAATGTGAAATGGTGCAAGATGTTCGAAATTCTGAGAAAAATAGGGGTAAGCTATAGGAAGAGACGAATAATATACAATATGGACAAGAGTCAAGAGGGAATAACAAGAATGGACAACCAAGAACGAAGTGCTCGGATGAAAAAGGGTGTAAGACAGGGATGTAACGTTTTTCCCCTGCTGTTCAATCTGTACATTGAAAAAGCAATGATGGATATAAAAGAAAGGTTCAGGAGTGGAATTAAATCCAAGGTGAAAAGATATCATTGGTATGATTTGCTGATGACATTGCTATCCTGAGTCATAGTGAAGAATAATTACACGATGTGATGAATGGAATGAACAGTCTAATGAGTACAGAATATGGATAGAGAGTAAATCAAAGAAAGACGAAAGTAATGAGAAGTAGCAGAAATGAGAACAGGAGAAACTTAACATCACGACTGATGGTTACGAAACAGATGAAGTTAAAGAATTCTGGAACCTAGCAGCAAAACAGTCAATGTCAGTCGAAGGAGGACAGCAGAAGGAGACTAGCATTAGGAAAAAGGGCATTCTTTGCCAAACAAGAATATTAGTATCAAACATAGGCCATAATTTGTGGAAGAATTTTCTGAGAATATACGTCTGGAGTACGGCACTGTATGGCAGTGAAACGTGGATTGTGGGGAAACTGTAGCAGAAGAAAATCGAAGCATTTGAGATGTGATGCTACAGATGAATTTTGAAAAATTAAGGTAAGGGATGAGTAGGTTCTGTGCAGAATCGGAGAGGAAAGGAATATGTGGAATAAACTGACAAGTACAACGGACAGGATGATAGGACATCTGTTGAGACATCAGGGAATGATTTCCGTGGTACCAGAGGGAGCTGTAGGGCCAAAAACTTTAGAGGAAGAGAGAGATAGAAATTCATTAGGCGAATAATTGAGGATTTAGGTCTCAAGCCCTTCTCTGAGGGCCGGCCGAAGTGGCCGTGCGGTTAAAGGCGCTGCAGTCTGGAACCGCAAGACCGCTACGGTCGCAGGTTCGAATCCTGCCTCGGGCGTGGATGTTTGTGATGTCCTTAGGTTAGTTAGGTTTAACTAGTTCGAAGTTCTAGGGGACTAATGACCTCAGCAGTTGAGTCCCATAGTGCTCAGAGCCATTTTGAACCTTCTCTGAGGTTGGCACAGAAGAGGAATCTGTGGCGGGCCGAATTAAAACAGTCAGAAGATTGGTGACACACCCCCCCCCCCTCCCCCCCGCCGCCAAAAAAAAATAAAAAAATTAACTCTGTCATGCTAATTTATTTTTCTGTTCAGGATTTTCAATTTTCAATGGAAAACCCATCATTTTAGCCACTAATTAATACAATATATTTGTGAATAACTCATTTGATACCATGAATATAATCATAAGTTGAATTAATCGTGAGGTAACAGTCATATTAAGAATATAAATAGATAAATTTTTCATATATCAGTGAAGTATGATTACCATGTAGGAATCAAACTGAAATACGTTCAGAAAATTTTTTATTCGTTACATATCAGTCACAAGTTGTGCAATAAGAGGTGTGAACGTGTTGTCAAATTTGGTTCTTGGGGCATTATGTGTTCTCAAACTCATCAGATCAGTTTCATGAAAAATGGTAATTTTAGTAGCTTGGGACCGTTTGAATAAATTTCTGCAGGCGTCCGTGTTTGTGTCAACTAATCACGTACCTGTAGATAATTCTGAAATCTCTCTTTTAATACTCCACTATAATTAATCCAGCTCCAGGTTCCGTTTCTGTTTTAGTTTGACAGCAGATGACAAACTGTGTGAAGCAGTACAATATCTTATCCTGGCCTCTCTTTGAGTAACTTTCAGCCTTATATTTACTTTTCTTTCCACAATATGGCTGTGTGTAATATTTGAATCAGTGATCTAAGAAATTAAATCCTGCTTAACACAGTGAGAAACACGAATGAAACGAAATGCTCATCCATTTCTTTTTTATGTATGTTTGGTCTAGGATCAGAATATTACACATGTACACTTACAATTCATACTTTAGACTCCAGTACAACTAAGTAAGGATGGCGGTTATCGCTGAAACGACCGGATTTTGATCATATAAGTTTCTTCCCTCGCTAGTTTAACTTGACGGTTAAAATCCCAAATAACCGGTTTCAGAAATAACCGATTTTGGGTTTCCTATTTCTCTAACTTCTGTAATAAACGTAGAAAAAGAAGACTGGAAAATATTGACCAGCACAGATCCACGATATACAGTTTCAAAACATCAAATTAAATTGGGACTAAAATAAAACATAGTCTTTCCACCTTTCGCTGCTTTTTTTTAAAAGTGGAAAGTGTTTCAATACTACCTGGGCATTACGAGTAGCCAGTGCTAAAGGTTGAAAACTGAGGATGAAGAGCGCTAATTTTCATGTTAATTTGTCTGTTTTCAAAGGCTACAAGCAGATAAAGGCATATTATGTAGTCACAGTCTGAAGAACAGCTATTATCTATTGTTCTTTTATTCTATGAAAGGAATTGTTGTTAAGATCTTATTTTATGTTATTTTCTTATTTATTTCTTATTATTTTTTATTTTTATTATATTTATTTACTATTATATAATTTATATTTATTATTTGTTTATTATTATCTTTGTCTTTTATTATTTCATAGAAATGTCAGAAAAATCTTTAATCTTATAAAGGAAATGAAGCATTTCTACACTACTGGTCATTAAAATTGCTACACAAAGCAGAAATGCAGATGATAAACGGTTATTCATTGGACAAATATATTATACTAGAATTGACATGTGACTACATTTTCACGCAATTTGGGTCCATAGATCATGAGAAATAAGTACCCAGAACAACTACCTCTGGCCGTAATAACGGCCTTGACACGGCTGGGCATTAAGTCAAACAGAGCTTGAATAGCGTGTACAGGTACAGCTGCCCATGCTTCAACACGATACCACAGTTCATCAGGAGTAGTGACTCGCGTATTGTGATGAGCCAGTTGCTCGGCCACCATTGACTAGAAGTTTTCAGTTGGTGAAAGATCTGGAGAATGTGCTGGCCAAGGTAGCAGTCGAACATTTCCTGCATCCAGAAAGGCCCGTACATGACCTGCAACATGCGGTCGTGCATTATCTTCCTGAAATGTAGGGTTTCGCAGAGATCGAATTAAGGGTAGAGCCACGGGTCGTAACACATCTGAAATGTAACGTCCACTGTTCAGTGCGAACAAGAGGTGACCGATACGTGTAACCAGTGGCACCCCATACCATCACGCCGGGTGATACTCCAGTATGGCGATCACGCATACACGCTTCCAATGTGCGGTCACCGCGATGTCGCCAAACACGGATGCTACCATCATGATGCTGTAAACAGACCCTGGATCCATCAGAAAAAATGACGTTTTGCCATTCGTGCACCCAGGTTCGTCGCTGAGTACACTATCGCAGGCACTCCTGTCTGTGATTCAGTGTCGAGGGTAACCGCAGCCATGGTCTCCGAGCTGATAGTCCATGCTGCTGCAAACGTCGTCGAACTGTTCGTACAGATGGTTGTTGTCTTGCAAATGTCCCTATCTGTTGACTCAGGGATCTAAACGTGGCTGCACGATCCGTTACAGCAATGCGGATAAGATGCATGTAATCTCGACTGCTAGTGATAAGAGGCCGTTGGGATCCAGCACGGCGTTACGTATTACCCTCCTGAAGCCACCGATTCCATATTCTACTAACAGTCATTGGATCTCGACCAACGCGAGCAGCATTGTCGCGATACGATATACCGCAATAGCGATAGGCTACAATCCGACCTTTATCAAAGTCGGAAACGTGATGGTATGCATTTCTCCTCCTTACACGAGGCATCACTACAACGTTTCACCAGGTAACGCCGGTCAACTGCTGTTTGTGTATGAGAAATCGGTTGCAAACTTTCGTCATGTCAGCACGTTTTAGGTGTCGCCACCCGCACCAACCTTGTGTGAATGCTCTGAAAAGCTAATCATTTGCATATCACAGCATCTTATTAGTGTCGGTTAAATTTCGCATCTGTAGCATATCATTTTCGTGGTGTAGCAATTTTAATGGCCAGTAGTGTATAATAACGCAATATTTCAAACCATGCGAACTTTACGAATAACAGTTATTCCTTTATAACGAAGGTTTACTTAAAAACGAAAACTTTTAGCTCTGCTGTTACGGCTGATATTTCGTTTCTTTCCTGGGTTATTAGTTGAAAGACACCTGTTTTAACCAAGACCAAACAAATAGCGAAAAATACCGGTTACTCAGAAATGAAATCGGTTTTAACCGGCCTGTTATTCCCATCCCTACAACTATGATGTTAGGTAAAGAACTGTAAGGGATTGTGCATAAGTAGGCAGAAGAACACATTTTTGTTTAATTTCATGATTAATAAACAATTTTTGGAACCAGTCACATCCCTAAATATCTGTGAGTACCTACACGAGTGATTTAAGGAGAACAACCACATAAAACTAATAGCAGGAAAGGCTGCCGCCACACTCAACTCACTGGAAGTCTACCCACGAAGCTTACAGAACTCTCCTTCGACCGCTTCTTAACGCATCTGTCTGGGAACGTTACCTGCTGTGCCGTCGTCCGAACAACACGTGCACCACAGGCTCAAGGATGCGAGCTGGTGCCGGTTCCATAGAGACGCCACTTGCGAGAATTCCATCAGCGCCACGGGCGGCGATGAGGATGAAGATATCGACATCGCCTCGGCCAATTGCTGCTCGAGTGCAATCCGCCAATGACAGGACGACAACGACAATGCGTACTCGGAAGGTAGAAGAGCAGCTTTCTCCCCGTTGGTTATAGATCATAGTCCAGGAATGACTTAAGACAGGGAGCGTTGTTCAGTGAACTCTTAGAAGTGAACAGGCAGTTGATGTAAATTGCATTTACTACGTACTGCGAAATATACCTACAATTATTTTCACTCAGCCATTGAGGGCGTTTTGTGTGTTATATTACATGCAGTGTTTCAGACTTCATTATTCAACAAATTACAAAGATAAGTAAACCTTTTTAAATGATTTGTGTGACTTCGTTACTAATTTGTTGGAGTGTTGGATAATCTTCGTTCTCCTATCCTGTTACTTGACCCTGGAGCATCGCTATGTGATAGTGGTTGGGAGAAATTGTCTTAGCGGTGTACTGCACCAGAAGCCGTTTCACGAACTCACAAACCCGGCCTGCCGTAACAACAGTGGGTACTCGACCTCCAAAGCAATAGCGACGAGGCATTTACAAAATTGGCGACAGGGATTTACAAAATTACCTGCTAGTACCAACAGACGAAATGGATCCAAAGAACAGTGCGTTTCTTCACAGGTTCGTTTAGTACACACTAAAGCGTCACACAGATTATAATCCAACTCTACATGCAGTGGCAGAGGCTACAAGACCGACGTTATGCGTGGCTTACTTTTAACATTCCGAGAGAGTGTACATTCCTAGAACAATCACCTGACATAGTACATCCTCATACTTATAAACCGAGTAATACGATTGAAAGCGAAACAGTCAGGTGTCACACGGAAGCTGATCAACAGTTTTTATTCTCAAATACAGCGTGGGGTAAAAAAAAGTGTCCCGGAGAACATTGGTCCAGGGTACAATGAAACACTGTAAAGGAAATGCAGTAGAAACTTAACTATAAACGTTGAAAGTGACCATTCATCTCGTGGCACTTTTCGGCCCTGGCCAGCGAGTTGCCGAAAGCGGATCGAAGCTGGACTACTGGAATTGCTGCAGTCTCATCCGAAATGTTCCGCTGAACTTCTGGAAGACTATGAGGAAAGGGGAAAGAGAGAGTGGTGTGCATTGCCACACACCGTAAGGCGGCTTGCGAGATATATTTGTGGAAGATGTATGCCGATATATGGAAACGATATGAAACTTTTGTCAGCAAGCGTTTTAGCAGCTATGTCTAACATAGTCCGACACCTATTTTCTGTTTCTTTGTAAACGTTTTCATCAGTTTCTTAGCCACAAAAGGGCAGCTAAGAACTTCTCAGAACTGCTAATTTCACACAATTTTTTATTTGGCAGTACAGTACTGGCAAAGTTTAGAGGCACTAAAACTCAATGGGATACAGATTTAAGTATCGACATTTTCCTTTTACAAAGAGCATTCCCAAATATGATGAGACGGTTAACAGTTGTTCACGAAGAGTTTAATAAACTATTTGCTCTCAGGGCAACAGCGAATGTCAGAAATTAAAATTGCGGAGCAGCCGCAAGCCGCATGTGACTTTTTCTTTCTGGTGATATCGTTCACTCGACAAAAGTGAGCATCTTCAAAAATTTACCTAGCCACGAGCCACACTCTATAAATCTCGGGCGGTATATAGCGCCGCCGTCGCACATACAGTATGTCATACATGAAGTACGTCGTACGTAAAGTATGTACGAAGACGGCGCTAGACATAGCCAGTTATCTTTAGCGTGTGGCCATCGGCTAGGTACATTTCTGAACATGCTTGTGTTTCTCGAGCGAAACTTGCCGAAATATAGGAAAGTTACATGTGACTTGTCTACAATTTCAAATTATTTATTATTTTTGTTATTATTAACACTCCCAAAATGAAAGATGACTGTGCGAAAACAGCAAAGTCACTGTTTCGAAGGCGAGACATGTGGTCCGCTGCCGACATTTGTTCTTTTTTCCACCATCTTATGGCCTCCAATTTCTACTATTCTGATCAAGAGCTTCTCTCTTAACTCCTATAAATTCAGGAAGAAATCATGGATTATCGTGTGTTTCTCTGGTGCGTAGAAGCACTGGAGAATACCTCTTACAAGGAAACAGATAAACACACATCATTGTCGTTTGACGTGTGAAATTACACGTCATGCAGCCACTAACTCTGTAAACATTACATCTGTCAGGCAGATGTACATACGATGATTTCAGTGCCTCGCAAACACCTGTCGCTAACTTTGATTCATTTTCGTTATAAAACTGAAGTCTAGATTTTATATCTAAGAAGCGACATCGGAATGGAGTACATGATATAAATCTTCGTTCGTTTAGAAGAATGTGTCAAAAGAGGATATTCACGTTTCATCACACATGTGATGGAAGTCCTCCGATGATCGTGAGGCTTGCTGTTAACGATCACAAGTCTTTTGTCTCATAAAATGGGCCACAATATCTAACTGGTTTAGAAGTTAAACTTCCAAAAACTTGTAGGTCGACGCTGATACCTCTATATGTGTTGTCGTTAGAAGTGTGAAGGATCCACGTTGACCGTGAAGTTTTTGGAACTCTACGGAAGCTGAGATAGCTGAAAGAGGATTGATAGAAGTGGTGTTACAATCATTCCAAAATTGGAAAACTGGAAAACTTTTTCATAGCTACTGTGAGTTATCTACGATTATGATATTGAAAAACGTATTTACCCTCTAACACACACGAAAAACGACGCACCAATAGGGAACCATACGGATGTTCTTAGATGTGATGTATATGTACAAATAAACACAGGGTTGCAACTTCCTGGCAGCACTTGCCCGCGAAAGGCGAAGTTCCCGAGTTCGAGTCTCTGTTCAGCACACAGTTTTAATCCGTCAGGAAGTTCCATATCAGCGCACAGTCCGCTGTAGAGTGAAAATCTCATTCCAGGTGCTTGCAACTTCAGAAAATTGGATAATTTATTCAAGAGAAACGGCTTCACATACTAAGAAAGTCAACGACGCGTTGGTCTTCCTCTGGCCCGTATGAAAGCAGTTATCCGGCTTGCGTTGTTGGATGGCGTCCTGATGGCTATCGTGCCAAATTCTGCTTAAGCGGAGCGTTAGATCGTCAGAAACTCGACCTCGTTGTAGGACTCTGTCCATAACGCTCCATCCGTTCTCAATCGAGGAGAGATCTGGAGAGGGATTGGGCAAGAACGAAGACAAGGTGTAGAATCTCTAGCCTTGTGCAGATGGCAATTATCTTGCTGCAATGTAAACACAGGATGGCTTGCTTCGGACGACAACAAAACGGAACGGCCGGCCGGGGAGGCAGAGCGGTTCGAGGCGCTACAGTCTGGAACCGTGCGACCGCTACGGTCGCAGGTTCGAATCGTGCCTCGGGCATGGATGTGTGTGATGTCCTTAGGTTAGTTAGATTTAAGTAGTTCTAAGTTCTAGGGGACTGATGACCTCAGAAATAAAGTCCCATAGTGCTCAGAGCCATTTGACCATTTTTTTGGAAACGCAACTACCGTCGACGTTCAGCTATGCTGTGAAGGTGTCGCTGGTGACCACCAGAGGTGTCCTGCTATGAAAAAAAATGCCACCTTAGACATCACTCCTGGTTATCGGACCATACAGCGGGCGACAGTCGCGGCGTCTCCAGACACATCTTCACTGGTCATCGGGGTTCGTTGGAAGTGGGACTTATCACTGAAGACAATTATCTTCCAGTCAACGAGATTGCAGGCCGAAGACGTGTTTGGGGACGCCCCAGGCAGCGGTAGGATACCAACCTGATTGCCGCCGCCATACGGCCCTATAGTTAGGAGTGATGGTATTGGGTGAGACTTCTTTTCATGGCAGGAGCCCTTTGGTTGCCATCCTCGGCACTCTAACAGCACAGTTCCAAGTCGACGATTTTCTTCGTCCGTTTTTTTTGCCTCTCATGGTAAGCCGTCCTGGACTTACACTTCAGCAAGATAATGCTTGCCCGCACACGGCGAGAGTTTCTACTGCTTATATTCGTGTTTGCCAAACACTACCTTGTCGCGGAATGTCGTTCGATCTCTCACCAACTGACAATGTTTGGACCATTATGGACACGGCCCACCTCCAACAATCTCAGGATTTTGACGATCTATCGCTTCAGTTGGCAGAATTTGCCGCAATAACCCGGAGAAGGATATCCATGAACTCTCTCAAACAATTTCGAGCCGAATATCTACATGTAGAATGTCTAGAGCTGAATCACCACGTTACTGAGCTGCTGAATCTGTGAAGCTCTATCTCTTGAATAAATAAGCCGTGTTTGTGAAATTGTAATCATTTGATGTTTGTACATGTAAATTACATCTAATGATTTGAGCCACATTTAGAAACGTCCCCTTTGAACAATTATACATGACTGTGCTTAAACTGATACACAATATTTTGTTAGCGCAACGCAATCTGACTTTCAAAATTCCCTACAAAAGAATGGCCCTGACTAACATTAAACTATACCTTTCACAAATCACTTACCTCACAAAAATCTTCGCTGCTCAAGCTACTGCAATACAGCGAGCGCCACTACTGCCAGCTAAATAAAAGATTCAAACTATGGAAGGCACTAACTACTGATAGGGATAGTTAGCAAATGAAAGATATTAATAGAGAACAAACAATGTATTTACCTTGATATCATCATATATAAATATAGCAGTTCATGACAAATTACAAAACTCCGCCATCTCTCTCCCCACATCCACCACTGCTGGCGGCTCACCTCCAACTGCGCAACGCTACGCGCTCTTCACATCCAGCTGCCTAACACTACAATGGCGAGAATTACAACAATGCAAAGCAGCCACAGACTGCACACAGCACAGCCAGTGATTTTCATATTGAGCGCTACGTAACGTTGCCAGTAAGAAAACATAAACAGCCTACTTACATTTGGCTGTTTCCCTCGTGGAGCGTCGTTTTCTCTTATAATATAATTGTGTGAGCTATTACTGATACTACGAAAAAAATACTAGGCTAAGCGAGGCTTTTATGTTTAACGAGAAACCACCCTTATTCCGATTGCGACGTTTACCAAAAATATTTGGGTTCCAACAGAAAGACCCTGATGTTCTTCTGGGGAAATGGCTACCAAATACAAAAGTTTTAACGACAGTCTGCGGCGAGTAGAACTACTACACTGAAATGATTAAGGTTTTTTACAGGACGTGTAGTATTCACTTACTAAGGAGTTGATGGGGAAGGCATTATGTGAAGGAGGATGTCAAACTGGATGTTGGATGTGTACATCGATGTAATCCTTTCTAGTAAATCCCATATTATAGAAAATTTAAGTTTCATGTCTGTAGCTCTTCATGGTAGTACAGATTAAGCTGTCGTAAACCGCGTACTTCCATTCGTCGAATAACTACTTGGTGCCGTACATTCTTCAGACATAAAATGTTCGTTGGCACAGAAGCGTTTAAAAAGGATTGTATGTTGTATATATCACCAACCTCCAGTACATAACCGTTTAAACAATAAAGTCGACAAGAGCTTGTCAGCACACGTATTCTCAGTAAGTTACTTTACGTCAATCACAGGTAATCAAAGTTTATAAAGTGTTTATTAAAACTTGCTGAAATATAATCCAGCATCACGCTGCTCGATGGTCACCATACGACTACAACCTCACTAACAGTGAAATACACAATTTTTGAATATTCTCCTGTAAAATCTCACGTTCTCTACATCTACACTGTGTTGTGATCACACGAAACCACTTTTGTCCGGCCATAACCGAGGCTTCTTCGATTGCCCTAGAAGAAGGTTCAACTAACCAGAACATATGAAATATTCGTGTTCTTTTTTATATTAATGAATAAAAGATTTACTTCACTTTCACACACTTCTTTACCACAGGAGTACTGGACAGTTTACAACTGGCACATATTATGAAAGCCTTTCTTGATGTACAGATTAACAAATTGGTTTCTTGCAGTACAAAAAGCAACATTTACGACAGGACTTTTCGCAGAAACTTTAAATTTCACTGTCCTACAAGCTGATGCTGACTGCTGTAGCTGAAGTCTCAACTTGGCTGAGCTCTTGCATACTAGACTCTATATCGTCCTCAGTGTGGGGGCACTGCTGTAGCTGAGAGGGAGGTGTGGTCTCCGGGACGTCTCCCATACATTGTCGCAGACTGTGGTATCAAAATGTGTTGCTGACTTTGATGTAGCAGCGTGATCTGTGGATGGAAACACACTCTGTAACCTACTGTTATGTCTGTGACAGAGGGTACTTCCTTATGTTTCCTTCTTCCATTCGAGTATAACGACATATTGTGAATAGTACTCTCTCGACATAAAAATTAAGAATTATGAAACAGTAACCTTATTTAAATTCCACGTGCTTTATGGTTTTGGATGAAATTTCAAATATTTTATATGTCACCCGCGATATGTGTTCCTGTCCACTGGAAACCAGCAAAGAAATTTGTTGGTTTTGGAAGAAAATTTAAATATTTGCTAATGTCATCCACAATATCTGTTCCTGATCACTGGAAACCAGCAAAGAAGTTTGCTGGTCTATTTAGTAACTATTCTCCTGGTCTCGAATGCCCTGCACTGTAGGATCCCTGCTGTAATCTTAGAATTTAAATAAATTCGTGTCTGGGTGTTTGACTGCAGATACCTAGTAAAACAGCAACATTTCCGCTGCTATTGCCATAAGATTTTGTAATAGTTACGGGAAGGAAGTGCCCTGTTATTGGGTACCGTTTCCAAAATTTCAAATTAGCTCTAATTTAGCAGTCTCTTAATTATTGCACTTTTATCAGGGAATGTTGGAATACTACCCTAGCCAGCCGGTGTCGCAGTGCGGTTCTAGGCGCTTTAGTCTGGAACCGCGTGACCGCTACGGTCGCAGGTTCGAATCCTGCCTCGGGCATGGATGTGTGTGATGTCCGTAGGTTAGTTAGGTTTAAGTAGTTCTACGTTCTAGGGGACTGATGACCACAGATGTTAAGTCCCATAGTGCCCAGAGCCGGACTGTAGCGCCTAGAACCGCTCGGCAACATCAGCCGGCTTTACTAATTCTTATACAAATCGTTCCAGAAAAGGATCACACACCCAAGAGGAGCGGCCGGCTTAGGGACTTTAGGCACAACCTAACCCTTAAGTGGACTGTGGACTATTGTCTCATATCAAATACTTTGAAAGTGCTTCATGCACTACGGAGTGGAGCACCAAGCAAAGGAAATATTCAGCTAACCAGAAGTAGGCAACCACTCAAAAAATGTGCACTTTACGCTACTCCCTGTGGCTTGTGCTTTGTGTTTGGTACTTGAAAATGGCAGGCTGAGAGCGTCGAGAAATCTCAGAAACCTCTTTCTGTTCTATTGAACGTGTAAGTAATTCTAGCATTAAGAATAAGATACCTACAAACGGCGAGGCTCGAGGATCAAGAGCGGCACTACTAAACTTCTTCAGTTAATATCGGAATGTTTCCTGAGACAAGTGAACTTGTGACAATGGTCTGCTCTACATTTATGAAACTTACTGATTCTGTGAGATACTTCTCAATTCCTAAGAGCAGCAAGACTTTTTGGTGGAATATTTATTTCTCCTTTTTTAATGGCTTTCGGGACGCGCCAATAGAGTCATATCAATAGTTCATTGTTAATTACGAACATACGAACGTGCGAATTTTTAAATGTTTTTGAATGCAATGAGGATTGTGTTGCAGACGATCCGCCCACGGCTACAGTGGCCAAAGTTGTGTCGTTGTTCGCTCTGGCTGGAATGGTATGCAGAGAGTGTTTCATTGCCGCTGCATCATAAGTCTAGGGATAATAGATCACACCATGAGGAACAACTGTGAGGCTTCCTTGCAACGATACGAGTCTTCTTAACTAATTCACAATTCATGGGGCGACGAGATCTCACAGAACTGAGCATGTGTGCTGCATCTGTATACTACATACGTACGAGCAAACTGGTTGTGATTTTCAGCCAGAGAACTCAGGAATAACTGTCTGTAAGCAGAGAAAGACGTTTTAAAAGTCGGTTCATTTCACTCGAAGCATATGAGTGGATTTTAAGCAACACACGTTGCATACGAATGTCACAGTGCCTAGAAGCTTTCGCCTCTCAGAGGCCTAACAATTACAAGAGGTACTTAGCATCGCAGGGAAGCATCTGTGAACATTTTGTAGCTAACGGAAGTTGTTCTCCACGTCATGATCTATCAGCCCTGGAGTTTGAAGCAAAGCCTTTGAAAAACACTGCATATTCATGACCAGATAACCGGCTCAGACGAGCAACCATAGTTGGTCTGTCACAGACTGAAGCCCCAATTAGATACCGCTGCGGAAACTATAACGGTGGGAGCACACGTCTATGATGGTCGTTTATGCGTTTGACAAAAATCAGTCACAGAATATCAGAAAGCTACCAACCGAATTGCGTGCTTTGTGGTGTGGAAAAACAGTCAGCTAAGACTGAAAGCCCCTTTTGTTGAATGAACACTGAACAATGTAAGGTACATAAACAACTGTTGGCGTGATAGCATCACGTGGATGTGCTTTATAAGCAGGGCTAAGCCTGCGCATATAATACGTCATGTCATCTGGTCTACGTCACCAGCAGCATCCTTCTCCAGATATATCAAACGTCGATGTCAAGTCATCACTACCTGCGCACAAGACACATAACTTTATTTTTGCTGAAAGAGGCTATATGTGACACTGAAATCCTATACAGGGTGCTCGGAAATTCCTGTTATAAACTTGTAGGGTATGTAGAGGGGAGTGAGTACATAATATTTTGAATAGGAACTATTGTTCGGAAACGTCATCCAACAACGCTAAACCATATCAAAGTTATAGGCGCCGGCTCCTCTAAATGAACCTCTATACAGAGTGATTCCTTGGTGATGTTAACGAATCTTTTAGTGTGATGGAAAAAGAAAAATGTATCAATTTGAGGTAAGTGTTCCTGTACCGGGAACGAAGGGGTCGAAAGTTACAGCGAGAACCGTTCTCATACCTGACGCTAGAACACATGTACTGGTGCTACTGCCGTTAAGGCTGTAGGGTACGACATTTTCAGAGGTGGTAGTATGGACCAAAACAAGGAAAAAGAGTCCAGTAGACATCGGCTGTAAGATGCGTAAGTGAGGAGCTATGAGCACTTGTTCATCTTTGGTATTGTGAAACACATATCCTCTGTTGAACAAGGACTCATAGTTTTTAAGGTATGCACTTTATAGAGCTCATGTTTACTGGACATTTTTTCTTGCTTTGGTCCATACTACCCCCTCTGGAAGTTGCCTGCCCTGTAATCTTAGCCACATCAGTACCAGTACATCAATGCCACTGCCGGAGATATCAGAACAGTTTTCGCTTATAACATTCGACTCGTTCGTTTCCGGTACAGTGACCCTTACCTCAAATTGATCTTATCTTTCTGCATCATCCTTGAAAGTTTGTAACATCAATGCGGTTTCACCCTGTATGAACATACTTTTACAAGCGCCGGCACCTATAACTCTGACGCACTGTAGCGTCGTTGGTGACGTTTCCAGACATGAGTTCCTATTCAGAATACCATGTGCTCATCCCCCTCTAAAAATCCTAGAAGTTTGTAGTGGGAATTTCCTAATGCTCTGTGTACAATAAAGTTACGTAATTCAAAGGATAGCGATTTGCACATATACAGGTGGCACTAGCATCGCGTACCCAATCTATAAAAGGGCAGTGCAATTGCGAAGCTGCCATTTTTACTCAGGTGCTTCACGTGAACAAGTTTACGACGTGATCATGGCAGCACGACGGCATTACCTCTCACCACGGACAACGCAATGGCCGACGACCTTCAGTTAATGACCGAGAGCATGAGTGTTTGAATAGAGGTGTCAGTGCTAACAGACAAGCAACACTACTTGATATAATCATAGGAATGAATGTGAGACGTACAATGAACATATTCGTTAGGACAATGCAGTGAAATTTGACGTTAATGGACTACGGCGACAGACGACCGAAGAGAATGCCTTTACTAACAGCATAACACTGCGTGCTGCACCTCTCCTGAGCTCTTCACAATATGGTTTGGACCCTAGACGACTGGAATTCCGCGACCTGGTCAGATGTCCAGTTTTAATTTTGTAAGAGATGGTGATAGTGTTCTACTGGGGCGCGGACCCCACAAAGCTATGGACCTAAGTTGCCAACGAGGCATTATGCAAGCTGGTGGTGCCTCCTTAATGCTGATTACGTGGAACCGATCAGAGACTGTAAATAGTTACGTTCGTCCACTTGAGGACCGTTTTCAGCCGTTCATGGACTTTATGTTCCCGAAAATTAGTGGAATTTTTGTGGATGACAACGTGCCATGTCACTGGCCCACATTTATTCGCGACTGGTTTGAAGAACATTTTGAACAATTCGAACGAATCAATTGACGACCAGATCGACATAATGCAGAGATCAGTTTGTGCATACAATCCTGCACCGGCAACACATTTGCTTCCATGGGTGGCTATAGAGGCAGCTTGGCTCAGTACTTCTGAAGGAGATTTCCAGCGACTTGTTGAGCCTAGCCACGTCAAGAGAAAGAAAGGAAAGCTACAAAAATTGTTCAAATGGCTCTGACAAGGGAACCTCCCCATCGCACCCCCCTCAGATTTAGTTATAAGTTGGCACAGTGGATAGGCCTTGATAAACTGAACACAGATCAATTGAGAAAACAGGAAGAAGTTGTGTGGAACTGTGAAAAAATAAGCAAAATATACAAACTGAGTAGTCCATGGGCGACATAGGCAATGTCATGGAGACAGTTAGCACACGAGCGCCTTGGTCTCGTGGTAGCGTGAGCAGCTGCGGAAGTAGAGGTCCTTGGTTCAAGTCTTCCCATCGTGTGAAAATTTTACTTTCTTTATTTTTGCATAGTTATTATCTGTCTGTTCGTTCATTGACGTCTCTGTTCACTGTAATAAGTTTAGTGTCTGTGTTTTGCGACCGCATCGCAAAACCGTGCGATTAGTAGACGAAAGGACATGCCTCTCCAATGGGAACCGAAAACATTTGATCGCAAGGTCATATGTCAACCGATTCCTCCACAGGAAAACACATCTGATATATTCTATACGACACTGGTGACGGCATGTGCGTCACATGACAGCAA
This sequence comes from Schistocerca serialis cubense, assembly GCF_023864345.2. Classification (NCBI taxonomy): domain Eukaryota; kingdom Metazoa; phylum Arthropoda; class Insecta; order Orthoptera; family Acrididae; genus Schistocerca; species Schistocerca serialis. The sequence continues at coordinate 645,747,389 of NC_064642.1, read as the reverse complement.
TATGTTGTCGACCCACCTAACCTGTACACTTGGCGAATGGGTAAACAGATTCTTCTACCTTGCCCGATTTAGGTTTTCTTGTGAATGTGATAATCACTCCCAAAAAAGTGATGAAAACAAAAGAGTTTGTCACATAAACTGAAAATAAAAAATTAAACTTTTCACTCGATGGAAGATTTGAACCAAGGACCATCCGTTCCGCAGCTGCTCACCTTACCACGAGACCACGGCGCTCCTGCGTTTCCGGCGTCCTTGATGTTGCCTATCTTCCCATGAACTACTCAGTTTGTATTTTTGGTTATTTTTTCACAGTTCCACACAACTTCTTCCTGTTTTCTCAATTGCTCTGTGTTTAGTTTATCAAGGCCTATCCACTGTGCCAACTTATAACTAAATCTGAGGGAGCACTACGGGACTCGACTGCTGAGGTCATCAGTCCCCTAGAACTTAGAACTACATAGACCTAACTAACCTAAGGACATCACACACATACATGCCCGAGGCAGGATTCGAACCTGCGACCGTAGCGGTCGCGCGGTTCCAGACGGTAGCGCCTAGAACCGTTCGGCCACTCCGGCCGGCGGAAAGCTACAGCTGCTGATTCCACTCTCTATTGAATAGATAAGGAAAAAGTGCATGCGACGGATTTTAATTACATTCAGACTTTACCTTATGTAGCTAAGAACTCTGCTATTAAACACATAATTCTATAGTTAAGAAGTTGGAACAGCGTACGAGAATCTGGAATCTGTCGGCTCCATTTCTTATCAGAGAGAGTTACGATTAATTTTCGTACAGGAATGACGATTCTGAAAAATACAGGTGTCATTAAAACATCTCATAAAACGACGAAGAATAGGTGCATCTCAATGGTGGAATGCCTTGCGCAGCGATCAAATTGCAGTAGGGTTTAGTTGTGTATACAAAGAAATTACTAATCTCAACCTGTCTGTTCCAATTCGAGAAGTACACGATGAGAACAGGCAGCAGAAATTCTATACAATTCTGACAATAACTGAGCCCTGATAATTACAAAAGTGATCTTCACCTGCAATATATTACTGCAATGAAACACTGAGTTAAGATATTGCTGCTGTCGATGATAGCGTAATGTCCCATATCGAAGCGTGATGCGTGTAATAGACGATACAAGAAAGCCGGCCGCGGCGACCGAGCGGTTTTAGTCGCTTCAATCTGGAACCGCGCGACTGCTACGGTCGCAGGTTCGTATCTTGCCTCGGTCATGGGTGTGTGTGATGTCCTTAGTGTTGTGTCGGTAGCTGGGCCGACACCGTGAAGTTGAGATGGCTGAAAAGGCAAGCTAGACTAACGCAGACGGGCGTGAAGTACTGGAACAGGATACGTAATTAATGTTAGGAAGAAAAGTACGGAGCAGGTTTAATACTTAACTTTACTCAATCATGGTGGTACATCGATCTTGACGATACACAGGAGACTTTAAGTACAATCACTGTATGGCTAATGGCGCCTTGCTAGTTCGTAGCCATTAACTTAGCTGATGGCTATTCTGTCTCTCGGCTAATGAGAGAGAAAGGCTTCGTACATCTGGTCGGTAGCTAGGTTCTCGTACAACTGGGCGGTAGCTCTCTCGTATCACGAGACCTGCCTTGGTGGTGGCGCTAGGTCTGCGATTACACAGTGGCGACACGCGGGTCCGACATGTACTAAATGGACCGCGGCCGATTTAAGCTACCACCTAGCAAGTGTGGTGTCTGGCGGTGACACCACACTTAGGTTAGTTAGGTTTAAGTAGTTCTAATTTCTAGGGGACTGATGACCTCAGATGTTAAGTCCCATAGTGCTCAGAGCCATTTGAACCATTTGAACCAGAATAAATTTGTACTGCGCTTTGATTACTGCAACATGAAACTAAAAACTGGAAGTGCTGAGTGACACGGTATCCACTGAAGGGGAAATAAACAACGCAATAGTTGATACATGGGATAAAATTCTAACTTACTGTGGAATGAAGGCCTAGAGCGTCTTTGTTGAGGTATACAAGGTTCCGTACGCTTGCCGTTTCAGCACGATAACTAAACTATAGGAATTTACCATGTGTTATACTGAAACGAAAATTATTTGTGAGGGATTCTGTCGTCAAAGTCGGACACTACGTTCATACATGGAATCTTTCGTTTGCGTAAAGCAAAAATTCAAGGCGGCTGACTTAAATCTTGAAGATCGTGCTCCGTTTTTAATCAATGGGTGGTCCACAGTAAATCTTCTTTTCTTCCTCTGTCTTGTACACTGTAATACGCTGTACAAGAACACCAATTACAAAGGATACGAAGAATAACCCAAAAAGCCGTCCTGAATTTCTCAAACAGGGTATTCTTTGAAGATGTGAGTGGGTGTCGTATAAGTTATGGATGTAGAAGTTATGTGGAATTATAGTTAACTATTGAATTGCCCGCAGCTCGTGGTCGTGCGGTAGCGTTCTCGCTTCCCGCGCCCGGGTTCCCGGGTTCGATTCCCGGAGGGGTCAGGGATTTTTTCTGCCTCGTGATGGCTGGGTGTTGTGTGATGTCCTTAGGTTAGTTAGGTTTAAGTAGTTCTAAGTTCTAGGGGACTGATGACCATAGATGTTAAGTCCCACAGTGCTCAGAGCCATTTGAACCATTTGAACTATAGAATTTCCATGAAAATATTTACTGTGTATACTGTTATACAATGTGTTAGCCGTATTCCCTTTGAGTGATGTACGCATAATTGCCACATATTCTGCTAGAAATTACATTCCTTTAACGGGTGCTGTTATTAAAAATAAATTGTACTTAACTATCTTTTAGTTTAATACGATGCGAGATCAAAGCTTCACAGACAAAACGCCTTCGGGAATATATTTTCAGTCTCGCAAAATTATTACTTTCAGCAAATATTCACAAGTACAATACACGAATCTACATGATTGGACATAGCTTTTGGTCATAATAAAGTTCTTATTAATTATTACCTGTTTTTCTGTCTTTAAGTTACTGCAATTAATGGGTGTTTTATACCAGACACGGTCCGTTTTTACTTATAGAGCAACTTCTGTGATCTTTCTGAAAATATGGTATGTATAATAACAATACACTTTGTTAATCATACATCAAATACAATTTTTCTTCATGAAATTAGCGCGTATTTTACCTTTGATGATTTTTCCTCTTGTTTACATTTTCTAAAGCCCGCTACTTCCGCCAGCGGAGAACGAGTTCGAACGGAACTTTGTTGCCATTCATATTCCACAATTTATCGCTTTATTTGAACAGGCTATTACTTACGCTGTGTCTGTGTTTATTTTCCACTTCGCATACTTGTAAACTTAAGAAGCACAGTGTCCATATTTATTTGTTTCCCCGGTTCTCAGTCTATACATCCAAGAAGTAGTGACGGACACAAAAGAAATATTCAAGGGTAGGATTAAAATTCAGGGTAAACAATGTTAATGATAAGGTTCGCTGCTGAGATTGCTATCATCTGTTAAATGGACTGAACAGTCCAGTGAGCATATAACCTGAGTTGTGAATAAACCAAAGAAAGACGAAAAAATGAGAAATAACATAAAACGCGAATAGTGAGAACCATACCATCAAAACTGGTGATCAGAAAGTGGACGAAATTAAAGGATTCTGCTACGTTGGAAAAAAATAACTCATGGCGGACAAGGGAAGGAGAACGTAAAAAGTGGTCTAGCACAGACAAAGAGGGTATTCCTGGCCATGAGAAGTCTACTAGTATCAAACATAGACCTTAATTTGAGGTATAAATCTCTGGTAATGTACGATTGGAGCTAAATACTGTATGCTTTTGAATCGTGGACTGTGGGAAAACCGAAACACTGACAAGAAGAAGGCCCAGACTAGTTGAACGTGTTTTAATTGAAGACGTAGCCAGCCAGTGCTGCTCTGAAATGAAGAGGTTGGTTCAGGAAAGGAAGTCATGGGCTACATCAAACTAATGAGAAGGCTGATGGAAAACAATAATATTAATAGAAACCAATTCCATGTGTGTGTGTGTGTGTGTGTGTGTGTGTGGTTGTGTGTGTGTGTGTGTGTGTGTGTGTGTGTGTGTGTGTGTGTGTGTGTGTATGTGTGTGGGTGTGTGTTAGAGAGAGAGAGAGAGAGAGAGAGAGAGAGAGAGAGTGCGTCTGTATGTGTGTGTATGTTTGTCGGAACATGTTCTATATTCAGTACAGATGTGAACTGTAGGATAGAGGGGAGTGAGTAGTGGTTATAGTTAAAGTGGGTGGGGAGGGAGGGGGGAAGGCTGAAGAGATAAGCAGCAAGGGTGAGATGGTAGGGATGAATCTGAACTCAGTGAAGAGTGGTGCTGTTAGTGAGTGGGCCACATAGGTTGAAGTATTTTCACATGTACACTGCTCGCACCATGATGTAATTATCAGTGCATATTATGATAATTACATATTTCGGAAAATTAGATTATTTATTCAGCAGAAAGAGCTTCATAAATTAAGCAAATTCGTAATGCATTAGTTCATCCCTTACTGTTTATCGGGCCGAATGGTGTGCGACAGCCAGGCTGGTAACCCACTGCAGTCTGAGAGATCTCCAGACACGTCTTCGTCCTCAAATCTCATTGACAGGAGTAGAATTGTCTTCAGTGGCGAATCCCGTGACCCAAATGACCAACGACCAGGAGTGACTGACTGGGGGTGCCGTTTATTTTCATAGCAGGACCTCCTTCAATTCTAATTCGCCGCAGCCTTGTAGCATAGCTGTACGTCTACGGTATTCTACGTCCCGTTTTGTTACCCTTCAAGACAACCACTCTTGGCTTACATTTCAGGAAGAAAATGCCCGTCCTCACACGCCGAGAGTTTCTACATCTTATCAACAAGCTTGCCAAGCCCTACGTTCGCCAGCAAGGTCTCCGGATCTCTCACAAGTTGAGAATGTTTGGGGCGTTATGGGCAGAGCTCTTCAGCCAGCTCAAGATATTGACGATTTAACGCGCCAACTGGCCATGTCGAATAACTACCTGCCAGAGGTGGACCAACGAGTTATGGACTTGTTCAATTTGTGAAGTACTTTCTCTTCAATAAATCATAAATTTTTCTGAAATTGTAATCATTTCTTTGTTTGTAAATGTACATCTTCGTTGGGCGCAGTTTAATTTTTTTCTTTTCTTTCCTAGAGTGTACTTACCATGTTGTCTATTTATCTTTATAGTTGATGGTTTGCTAGGTTTGATGATCATTTCTAAGTTACTTCATTTCTCTTGTCGTTTTCATGAATGGTGGGAAAGTGTTTATCGTTGTTAATCCTTAAGATTTATATGTATGTGTCTCTGGCAGCAATTTTGAGTTGGTTTTGGTGCAAGAGGTTGGGCAAGGGCCAAAGTTTTACTCTTTAATATCCTTAGTATCGAGTGTCAAAAATTCCCACGGTTTAAACTATGTATCTTCTATCCTACATGTTACACTTCTTGCGGGCTACTACTAATTTCTGACGAATTCGTTTATTTTCTTATGTCTTGGAAAATAATCTTTGAATTGAATTGCTGGTTTGGTGAGCAAATTGTTACGTCTTTTATTCTGAGACTATCAAATTTTCTCTGTGGTAATATTATACACTATCTTTTATGTTCTTTCTCTTTATAGCTCTATGTTGTTTGTGTGGGATTAGTCGCGTTGCTGGTACATGGGTGTCTTACGCTGTCTGTTACTTTGTTTTACTGTTCGCCATTGTTAGGAAGATTACTACATATCCGTAGTTCATGGCTTTTTTAACTATAGTACTGGCATGCTTTTGTTTTTGGTAGTTTCCTGTGCCTAGCGGTATTGCGTTTAACTTGTGGAGCATGTATCTACGAACAGCTTATTCCTGTGAGTTTGGATGATTCTTTTCTGCTATATTATTGCATTTGTTGTTGTGGTTATTTAATATACGTGTATGTGGAATATGTTTATGTTGTACTAAAAGCATACAGTAAGGTCCAACAAATTTAAATGTCTGTTTTACTCTTTTGTATCATGAAATTAATCTCATCATGAATCAGTTTTATGTGTCCCTGTAACTGATCAGCTTTTTCTGCTTGTTTCTCCTATGAGGCACAGAATATCATACATATATGTAATGGAATACAGGCTGTACTACTTATTTAGTGCTGGTTTGTTAAATATGACCTGTTCTATATGGTTCGTAAACATGTTTGCTGTCATTCCACACACTGCAGATGGCATTGGAAATCCTTCATTTTGTAAATAGACTTCACCTTCGAAGTTGAAATATTTCTCTTCAGGTATTAGTCGTAGCATATTCACTGTTTCTTTGACGTATTCGTGTGGAAGTGCACTGTGTCTTTTAGGATTTTATTCTGTGACGATTATTGTTCATTTTATTGCTGTAAAAGTAAACATGTTCCCTACATCACACTAGACAAGGGGGCTATGTGTGCAGTCTATAAGTTCTTTACGTACCGAATAATTTTATACTGCAGTTTAATCCTCTTCTACGTAGAAGTTTCATGGTACCAGTTTGCATACAAGTTTTTTGCGACCTCAAACTGTGCTAGCTATGAAGGAGGAATCACTTGACTTCAAAAGCTGTGAGCTAGATGCAACAGCACCGCAAGTAATTTATAACTAATTACTGTCTGCAATTTATGCAGACCAGATATATATAGGTATCGTGTATACCATATTTCTAGAACGACTAGAGAAGTTGTTTCACGATCAAAGCGAAAGGCGTTTGATGTGAAATATTAAATGCAGCAATCTAAAGACGGAAACACCAACCACAATTAACTTTATATATAACAGCTGCTGCAGAAGACAGCCATGCAAGCAAACAAGAGCATATAATTTTTATGACATCAGTGCTTATTTCTTTTAACCTTCCCTTGGGAATGCAATAGGACTGCTAAATTCATGTTAGAAAAAGCTTACTGATTAATGGTATTAATGTAATGGATTAATATGTAATGCAGGTAATAGTTGTATGATCCATTCCTTAAATTACATATTTCTGAAATTACGTATGACATCGCCCATCAACGGCGATCGTAGTCTGCGTTCGTGCTATGGGAGCACATTTAGTGTATTTTCGGCGTACTGATATTACGAGAATGAATCTCTGCTCTACTGTGGCGTGTGCGAGTGTGTGCTACTTGTTGGCTGATTAGACTTGAGACCTCGGTATTTCGCAAGGCAGATCCTGTGACCCTTCGCTACATATGTGGTATTTCTTGAAACTAAAATTTTTTCGATCTGTCCACGAATATTTCGCATATTTAATATATAATCATGAATTCCTATTATAAAACAGAAAATTAAATAAAGGAATAATAAGAGCCAATGGAACAGAATGTTATTTGCAAAGTAGCAAGGGGCTTTATTCAAAGAGTTTCGAACGTACGTCCCTTTTGTTTCACAACTACTATGTAAACCCAACGCACGAACTGTTGAGATCGTTAGCGTCTGGGAGACTTTAGCATCCGGGACTCTTTGTGTTCGAGATTTTAGCGTTTTAGCATCCGAGCTTTTATCGTTGGAATGCAAAGTATTGGCGTCTCTTACGTTCATGCTCCCCAGCGTGAAATAATTAACTTCATTGGAAGCCGTGAAAATTGAACTTAAGTTTCTGCTCGTTCGATATAATGTCAAAAGTACGAAAACTGACAGAATTGAGATAACGCTAACATCTATCGATAAAAGGTCGATATCATTAATTCCAACTTAAGAATTTAAGTTGTTGCCGAAGATACTATTCAAACATCGCATCGCAACCTGACTTCGATTATAGACCCTGTGTGGACAATTACTAACGGACTAAAGTGTGACCATTCATAGTAGTGAACCATATCAAAGAAACTGTACTATTACAAAAATGGTTAAGCCCTAAGATTTCGAGCAGAGTATCACTAGAGGTGATCCATGTATTGGATTATCTCTGGACAATAATAATAATAATAATAATGAAAGGTAATAAGTTTCATGGGACGAAACATCGTGCTGTGTTAAATGAACGACGTGACTTTTGAAGAAATTAATTCGCTGTATACGTGTTAAACAAATCAAAGATATCAGTTCATTTTTAAACGCGAATTGCCAGCCTAGTAACAGTTAATGAGCATCTTTGGTTGCAATCGCTAAACGACGCAGCTACCCAATTTGAAGCTAAATTTTATAACGAAAGAGTCTGACTCAAATTAGTGCAATGATCGCACATAATTAAGAAATATTGACTGCAATAACAGATACTGTTGTGCCGCCTCGCTTTCACATACCTTGACGAGGTGAATAATACTGGCTGGGCGTAGAAAATAGACATTACACTTTCAGTAATCTTGGAAGTGCTAGTAGGCAGTAATAGAAGGCGTCACAAATCCTGCCCTCCCAGTCTGTAGAGGATGACTTTGATACTGCGTGCTAATCGGCATTCTACGCTTTACATCGATTGTTAGTCTGTCCTACATGACTGGATGAGATCCACGTTCGTCCTTGCTTTTTGACGAACCCTTGACCCCTGTTTCGCAAGTCTTATAGTTCGCTAAAGGAGAAAAGCCGCGAATATTGGATCTTCTTGAAGGGAAGAGAAAATTTAATGCAGCAGAGGAAGAAAGCTGCTCTGCTGATCGTGACCAGAACAAGTGCGTTCGTTAAAGGATTGGCTTATTTCGTTTTCTGCGCGTAGCTCCGTCGAGAGACGCTTCAATTACTGCAAAATGGTCTGAGTAAAGCTTTACGTAATAGAACTGCCAGCAACAGCTGAAGATGGAAATAGGAAAATGCAATGCCCTGGTAACGGGGACTTGACGTATAAAATTAAAATATGTGAAAAACGACCGCCAAGCAGAAACGTGGAGGAGAGAAGGAACGTGCAAAGAGATTTGGTCGACCACCTTCAGACCATGTCTCCACCATTACACTGTCAGACAGTGCGCAGAGAAAAAGGAACTTTTAAATCTTCCCGGGAAGCTCTTATTTCTCTTACTTTATTAAGATGATAATTTCTTCCTATATAAGTGGGCGTAAAAAAAAATTTTAACATTGGTAGGAGAAAGCTGGTGACTGAAATTTCGTGAGATGATATCGCCGCAACGAAAGACGCCTTTGCTTTATGATTGCCACCCCAACTCGTGTATCATACCCATGACACTTTCTCCAGTATTTTTTGTAAATATAACTCGAGCCCGTCTTTGATCTTTTATAATGTGCTCCGTTTGGTAAGGATTCTACACCGCGCAGCTGTACTCCAGAAGCATATGTACAAGCGTAGTCTTTGGTAGAACTGTTGCATCTGCTAAGCGTTCTGCTAGTTAAACGCATTCTTCGGTTCTCCTTCCCCACGACATTACCTATGTGACTGTTGTTCTTAAATTACGAACCGCCTCTTCTGTGATAGGCGTTCACGAATCCAGTCGCGCAACGGAGACGATACTCCATAGCCACGCAATTTTATTAGAAGTCGCTTGGAAGGAACGGTGTCAGAAGCCTTCTGAAAATGTAGAAATATGGAATCAATTTGACATCCTCTGTCTACAGCAGTCATTACTTCTTTCGAATAAAGAGCTAATTGTGTTTCACAATAACAATATTATCTAAATCCGGCCTGAATTTTTGTCAATAGATCATATTCTTCGAAGTAATTCATAACGTTCTGAGATTGTATATGTTCCAAAATCCTGCTCCATATCGACGTCTGTGATACGCGTCTCCCATTTATCGGGGTACTCCATTTTCTTTCTTGGGTATTGGTGTGACCTGTGTAACTTTCATAGGGGTTTGCAATCTCTCTGTGGTGTGCTTTGCCATCTGGAAAGACTACATGTTGACGACATCTTTCTTATCCTTCTTCCCATGCTGTTAAAGTAGCATAGAGTTTACCTCTTTAGTTGCCACTTTCTTGGTCCGAGATAGCCATTGCGAAGATGGGTACGCCAAATAACTGTTTACCAGCTTCTTTGGTATACATAGTAGACAAACGGACTCGTCAATGTTGCTCCGCTGGAGCAAAATTCCCTTCTTCAAAAGAGGAAATTGCCAGATGGTCGCTTGAGTCTTGCCCTTTCACCTTCGTTTCGGTGCGAGCAATGCAGGTTCTCTGTCCCGCTCCTCCTTAACATTATTCATTCTGTTGATCACATAGCTCTCAAATGAAACTTTCTGTATAAAAGAAAATGAATTTTTTAAGTCATCACTGCCATTACCAACAAGGCTACCAAATGAACTAGACACCGCATCCGCATTTAAGTTGCTTTTCCACAGTACTTGTGTGATCGTAAAGTCCAATTCCTGAAGAACGAGAAACCACCTGGCAAACCTACTGTGGATTAATTTGGCACTGAGGAGAAATTCCAAAGAGTTGTGATCGGTATATACTTTTGTTTTTCTCCCGAATAAGAAGAGTCGAAATTTCTGTGCCAGTCCTTCCAGTTCAGTTACTGTTTCTTCTATGTTTTCGTCAAAACTCTTCAAATTAATGCGATCATTTTGTGTACAATATTCCCTTCTTCTTCATATTCCTGAAATAACATAATTACGAGTCCAAAATAGTCGCTACCCGAGGACAAATAAGATTCTCAGGAAATGATGGGGTGGGCAAGAATAGGTGTATTAACTAGTGCAGTTCAGAGAGACGAACTCTCGTTCCTTCAGCAGAAATGATGTCCCCTTCCTGGACACAAAACTTGATATCTATTAGCCGTCACACAATGTTCTTGGAATGTCCGCAATACTCCTCTCAAGACTGTGGTGTTCCTCCAAATTCCTTTCGGCTATTATCAGATTTTTGATGTAGCAGGTGACTCTTCGTTTCAGCACTTCACTTAGAATACTATCTGAACCACGAATGAATGCAGACGAAGACATATTTAACCCACTCTGCAAACGTTTAACCTTTTAACAACGCTCGAATGCTAGAAGGTGGTGTGCTGTCTACACTCTGAGTGAAGTTCAGTCTGCCAAAAACTGGTGCGTAAGTCTATCGATGAGAAAACTGACACCACGTGGAAATTCTGCAATAACTCCTCTGACTTCTCAGCTCTATCTCTCTCTGCGTCAACAATAGTATTGACTTGGCAGGAATCCAAAATTATTCGAATCGAAGCATCCTTCTCTTCTACCACACGCAGAGATCTGATGTATGTCGACATTGCAATCTCCATAACCCCGTCTTCCAACATCCTCCGAATTTCTAAAAATGATCGGTGTCTATATGCAAGTGGGACATTATACGGTGGCACGAAAAATCGACGTTGTTCCTTCACTCGAAATGGGAGTTGCAAATGTAACCTCCCTGCACAAATTAAAGAATAATAATGGCCGAAATGTAAACTCCCCACAAAATTAACGTTAAGATGATGGATCATTAAACCCACAATAATACTACTTAAATAATGATCTATGAACTGAATGTAACAGCTCAACAGAAATAATTAAACCTGACAAATTTTATAAGGGCAGCTGCGCTGACCTTCGGCCCTGTGAAATAATTAAACCTGATAAATTCTTACCTCAGTAAAACTGCATCTATATCTGCTCTTATTTTTCGGCACAGCTCCGTGCAATGCTAGCCCATGTTTAATTTTAATTCTTGGAGGGAATGCATAGGAAGTATTACTTGACTTGAAATGAATCTTTTTGTTTAAAACAGTTACTTTATAAGAAAATTATTATTGGGGCAATTCTTGAACAAATTAGTTACAATTAACATATGTCATTAGCTGAGCGCAATGCTGCTTCATTACCTTCTAAAACAATATACCTCGTCCTGAATCGTGACCAGAGATGGAAGGAGAGCACGCCGCCGACGCATGCCGACGCCCGCTCAGTACAACCGTCCACACGTTACAACTACTGCCGACCGAGAGCCACTCGCAACTGAACTCTCGAGCGGTCAAACGCAGACTAGCAACGATAAATAACTCTCTGGTCAGAGATTCTGTCATGCCTCGCCATCGCTGGTAATGAATACATACGTGTTTCATAACCCTCCACTGGGGGTGGGGGCAAAAATTTGGCAGCGATGGTGAGTCATTTGGACTTGCCATGAACAATAAATTTTTTCTTAACTGACTAACTTTACAATCACAAAATATAAGTATATAGGTGTAGAACATGAAGTAAATATAGTGCACATGCACCGAGTACACAACATATCAGACAATGACAAAAAATATATATACAATGAGTACAGAACATATCAGCAAATCACAAAATATATATATACAAATCATATTGATAAATGGCAAAAGTGCACACTCACTGAAGTAGTGAACATATCAGGAAATCACAAATGTATAGGCAACGAGTACAAATCATATTGAGAAAAGACAAAAGCGCACACTCACTGAAGTTCAGTGCAAAACATATTAACAAATGGCAGAAGTGCGCACACACTGTAGTTCAGAACATATTAAGTAAAGACAAAATGTATATACAATGAGTACAGAACATATTCACAAATGGCAAAAGTGCACATGCACTGTAGTTGAGAGGAAATCACAAAAATGCATATGCAATGAGTAGAAATCATGTTTACAAATGACAAAAGTGCACACGCACTATGAGTCAGAATATATCAGCAAATTAAAAAAAATGTATTGGTCATGAATACAAATCATATTAGCAAAAAAAAATGATTTTCACTATGTTACAAGAATTAGGGTAGGAAAGGGAAGGATTGCATCATGGTTGTAGCACTTTAGGTTGCACGGAGCTGCACTGAAAGTCCATATCTTTCTACAGAAGCACAACACCAAGTGAAAAAATCTGAATTTCTTTTCCCAGAAGTATTTATCAGCGTTGCCAAGACACTGAAATGTCGTAGTAATATTCCATGTTATCATTTTGGCAGTACATTAGGTACGCCAAACAGTGGTACCATAATAACATCTCCCTCGCTTACAGTGGTGGACAGCATGTCGTGTCAACACCATGTTCTTGTAAGGTACACCAACGTAGATATTAGTGCAAAAACCAAATATAGTGCTCCATGATCAAGAGGATATACGGGACAAACGGATATTGCAGTAATTCAGGGTAGTTAGGTCAGAAGGTGAAGGACGTAGGTCACATACTAGTCTTCACTGAGAATTACATTAGTAGTTTGCGGCATTCATTGCCCAGTTATTGAACATTTCTGTACCATGTATGTAGTATTACAGAATAATGTTCATAAATTGGCGTTTTACAGAGAACATTGGCACTCATTGCCTAATTATATTACATAACAATATTCATGTGGCATATTACAGAGAACATTGGCACTCATTGCCTAATTATAAATCATCGGAAGTCATTACATAATTATATTCATGTGGTGTTTTATAGAGAACATTGGCACTCATTTCCTAATTACAAATCATCAGAAGTCATTACTGAAAACAGGAGGTAGTCAAAAACATAGTATCACAGAATAATGTTCATAATTAATCATTGGTCATCTCAATACAGTAATCAGTAGCATTCATTTCCCAGTTACAAAGCATAAAACAGGAGGTAGTCAACAACATAGTATTACAGAATAATGTTCATAATTAATCATTGGTCATCTCAATACAGTATTCAGTAGCATTCATTTCCCAGTTACAAAGCATAAAACAGGAGGTAGTCAATAACATAGTATTACAGAATAATGTTCATAATTAATCATTGGTCATCTCAATACAGTAATCAGTAGCATTCATTTCCCAGTTACAAAGCATAAAGCAGGAGTTAGTCAATAACATAGTATTACAGAATAATGTTCATAATTAATCATTGGTCATCTCAATACAGTAATCACTAGCATTCATTTCGCAGTTACAAAGCATTATTATTATACTGTAACCATTACTCAAAGTCTGTGGTTGGAAAACATCATTTAGTATTACTCATGACTCTTTTAAATTGGTAGCATTATTTGGGACTGGTAATACTCTCCTTTTTTTGTGTTAGCAATGCATTGCGTTGGGTATTTAGAGGGGAAGGCAAAAAATTGCTTTTGGGTTGTTGCTGTAAATGAAAATGTGTAACGTCCTTCGTCATGAGTCAGCTGTAGCAAGATTATGAAACAAGTAGAGTATATGTAATCACATTCATAAATGACATAGATTTAATGAACAACTGCCTATAGCACATTAATTTCATAAATTATTTCTCCTGCAAAATATACAAAAATGGATTATTAAACTGAAAGAAGAAACGCATTTTATGCTGAAAAGTAGTTAACTTCGAATTAAAAGGTAATGAAATGTGTATAAAATTGTGTTCCATAGCTGTCCCTTCCAAAACCTTCAGTCATCATACTATGCAATATAATACCTACTGTCAAAACGAACTGCAACAAATACTTAAATAATTACATAGCATAAATACATAACTTCAACAATATCCTCATCTCTAAAGAAAAAACTTCATTATCCATCACTTCATTATCTATATTATCATAACTCCATTATTATCATCACCTGTAAAGAAAAACTTCATTATCCATAGTAGCATATTCTTCATCATTATTCATCAGCATTCATTATCATCTGCAAAAAATCACTTCATTACTCATTATACAACTATTCCTTATTTCTATCATATTTCATCACTAAAACTAAGATGTGCAGTTCTGTCTGACAGCTTGCATCAATCGCCTCGTATTCTGAAAGAAAAAATTAGTTAAGACTGCTATTCTACGATGTGTATAGTATATTCTTGTTAATGCTTGTTAATTCTGATCCATTTACTCTTCATCACGAAGTATTGCATTCTCTTTCGTTCATTCCGAAGGTGAAATTCCCATTTTGTTTAATTTCTTTCTTTCACGCATCATTTCTTTCTGAAATTGATGAACAAAGATTAATGTCTTGCATTTACATAATACACTCACTAAATAATGACTGGTTTATGGTAACATAATTAAGCACACAGCATAACATGACAGAAAACGTAATATGTAAAAAAACATAGTGTTCAGAGGCAAAAATGTACCCATTGTATCACAATGCAGCAGCAAAAGTAAAGTAGTCACGATGTGGAGATATCATAAGGCAAAATGTCAAAGTCAACTGGTGTTTGCTATATCTTAACTATTTCATAGTGCATACAAACAAAATATGAAAACAATCGTACAAACATAAAAAAATGATGACAAGAAATGTGACGTTCTTTGTGTTCAGCTTGTATGTTGTGTAGTTAATAGAGGCGAGAATTGAAGACTTTAATGGAGAGAGAATTTAATAAAATTAATATGTCACTAGATAAAATTGCATAATTATTCATAAGATACGCAAGTTTATCTGGAAAATGTGCACAGTCTGATACGTAACGACAAGAAGAGCGACCTGCTAACCTTACCTTGCCGGGCACTTGCCAAGAAAAAATACGACAGTCATCAGTAAGTAATCATGTAAATATAATTGCATAAGTGATCATAAAAAAATTAGGAAATGGAATTATAGCATGTTAAATCATAAAGTATCTTCATTCAATAAAAGGTTTGATGTTTGACCAGTGGTGGTTTCCTTTCGATTTTCTGGTTCTCAAAGTTCCGACGTGTACGACATTAGGGTGAGGAATGCTGCGAATCCGATATGGAGCTGCGTATAGAAGTTCAAATTTCCTGCACCTACCTTTTATTTTGTTGGATAAATAGTGTGTACGTGCTAATATCTTCTGTCCAATGTGGAAGTCACGGCGTGTACAAACCTGTTTTTGCTGTCTTCTCCGGCGCTCTGCGGCACGTTTGATGTTGTTCAGCGCAATGTCAATTATTTCATGGAGTCGTAGTCGACGAGATGTAGGAAAGTTTACTAATTCTTTAATTTTGTTATGTGGTTCAGCGTTTTTCAGTATAACAGACGGAGATAGCATAGTAGATTCATTTGCTATGGAATTAAGTACATCCTGGAATGAGTGTATGTGTGTGTCCCAATCAATATGTCTTTTATGGCAGTATATTCTACACAGTTTACCAATTTCTTTCATTAATCGTTCACAAGGGTTCGAAGAAGCATGGTACCTGGATATATATATCGGAGAAATGTTTCTAGCTAGTAACATACGTGTCCATATAGCAGATCGAAATTGTGGTCCATTGTCGGAAATTACTTTCAATACATGCCCTACATGAAATAGAAAATGTTTTACAAATGCTTTCGAAACAGTTTTAGCAGTAGCTTTGCGTAACGGAGTGAAGGTAACAAATTTTCAAGTGAGTTCAACAGCAACAAAGATGTAGCAAAAACCTCTATTAGTTCTGGGAATAGGACCAAAAATGTCTACAGCGGCCATGTGTCTTAATTTAACAGGTAGAATGGGATATAATGGAGGAATATGTGAAGTCGTGTCTGACTTAGCTTTCTGGCAGATTTTACATGACGCTAAAACTCGTCGTATACGTTTCTCCATGTTGACAAAATAACAGTTCTGTCTCAGTATAAGAAAACATTTTCTAGCTCAGTAATGTGCGTAACTTAAATGAGTGTACCAGATTAATTTGTTAACAAGTTCATCAGGAATGCATAATAACCAATTGTTGTTGTCAGGATGAGAGCGGCGAAACAGAATGTCATTGCGTACAGTGTAATGGTTTCTAATGGTAACATTATTCCTATCTTGCCAAAGGTGTTTAATCTCTTTCCATACGTTGTCTTTACTCTGCTCTTGTGCTATGTCTTGTAATAACGACGAAATAAAATTTTCAAATGCAACTTGTTGAATGTACATGACGCTGAAATTTGCTTTACATAAGTTGGTTGCTATGTCTTGCTGATTGTTGCTGAGAGAACGGGATAGTGCGTCTGCTACAACATTTTGTGTGCCGGGAATGTGAACTATTCTAAAATTAAATTCCTGTAGATAAAGTTTCCATCTACTTAATCTGTCGTGTGTGAATTTAGCCGAAAGTAAAAATTGTATCGCTCTGTGGTCTGTGTAAACGGTGGTATGTCTTCCATAAAGAAAATGTCGAAATCTCGTAAAAGCCCAAACAACACAATGTTTCCAGTTCTGTAACAGAATAATTTCGTTCAGCAGGTGACAGAATGCGACTTGCAAATGCGATGTTTTTAATTACTGTACAACCATCTTCTTCAATTTCCTGAAAAATATGTACGCCTAAAGCGGTGTTAGAACTGTCGGTGGCAATAGAAAAATTTGTGGTAGGATCTGGGTGCGATAAAAGTGGTGCATTCAACAAAGCATGTTTCAGGTTCATAAATTCAGAATGTGCTTGCTTATCCCAGGACCAAATAGTGTTTTTACCTGTCAATTGACATAATCTAGGGGTGTCTAAAGCAGAGTAATGAATAAATTTACGAAAAATTAATTAGACCCAAAAAGCTGCGTAATTGTTTTTTCGTCGTAGGAACAGTAATGTCACGTAAAGCTTGAAGTTTTTCCGGATCAGGCGTAATGCCTTCTGCTGAAATTACATGTCCAAGAAATTTTATAGAAGTTTTGCCAAAATGCGATTTACAGAGGTTAACTGTGAGTCCTTGTGCACGAAAAGTTTGCAACAGTTGTTCAAGAATCAGATTGTGTTCAGTCCAGTTAGCTTCTGCAATAAGAATGTCGTCTACGTACGTTGTAATTCTGTCTTTAAGTTCTGTCGGAAGTATTGTATTCAAACCGCGAATAAAAGCTGCAGAAGAAATACTTAAACCGAATGGTAATTTACAAAATTGATAACAGTCACCAAAACAGAGAAAAGCTGTGTACTTTCTGCAGTTCGGATGGAGCTGAATTTGCCAAAATCCCGATTTCAGATCTAATGTAGAATAAATAGCAGTACCGTGAAATTTCTGTAGTAGATCCTCTAGTGTCTGTGGTCGATCTGTTTCATTAATAATTATGTCATTGATGTGACGTGAATCAAGCACGATGCGAAGTGAGCCATTCTTTTTCTTAACAATATGGAGCGGGTTTATGTACGGACTAACTGCCGGTTCAATAATTCCTGGAGCTTGCTGTAAAAGAATTTTGTGTAGTTGCGTGCGTTCGTCGTCTGTATTTGCACTGCTTTGTTTAACTTTATCAGAAATCATCTGCATAATGTCATAGTCGGCTTCGTCTAGAGTATTATAGTTATGTACGTACGTATCTGTGAACAATGTGGAATTACAGTCTATGCCACGTAATACGGAAATGACCTCTGTACAATTAATTGTTTGTTCTTCCGCAGATAAAGAGTGCTGAAATTCTAAAGCCAATTGTACATTCTCGTCCTTCAACATTAAATAGGAATTTTGAAAATCAATAACTGCGTCGTGTTGTACCAGAAAATTAGTACCTAAAATAACGTCTGTTGTCAATAAAGGAACAATCCAAAAATTTGAGTGAAAAGTATGACCTGCAATACAAAATGATAAATGCGTCTGTAATTTAACGTCTACTCCTTTACTCGATACTGCTCCTTTTACTTTCGTTTTGCCTAATGGTAATGTAGGATAGGTATTCTGTTTGTTACACTCGTTGAAAGTTTCTTCATTTATAACTGACATAGGTGATCCGGAATCGATTACTGCTGAAAATTTCGATGAACCAATTTTAATTTAGATGACAGGATGTGAAATGGTTTTCTGAACAACTGGTCTTTCCTGTAAAAGAGTGTCTCTGATGTCGTCAAAAGTAATAACATTTTCGTGAACAACATTCTGCGTGTCAAAAGTAGTGCTTGTGTTACTGGAAGATGCGACCTGTACAGTATCTAGTCAGATTCTATCTGACGTGTTATTATTTTCTGGAGGATGCTGTGGCATTTCCACTATTTGAACTGTTCTGTTATTTCTTCCAGACGTATTACGTTCTGGATGATACCTACTGTCGGGTTCATTCATGAGAATATGTTGTTGCTGATCATTTTGCTGCTGGTAAGACCGACTGTTATTAAACGTATGTTGATAATTGTGCTCATTAATTTTACGTCTGTCATGATAGTCATTTCTATACGGCGCATTGCGATAGGAATTGAAGTACTGTGTTTTCTGCACGTAGTTATTACCTTGTTGACGTGCGTTACTATTTGTTGTAGTTGGGACTATTCGTGCACGCGGCGAAATATTAAAGTTTGGCTGACCTTGTAGACTGCACTGTTGGTTAGGTATGCTAACCGGTTGGCTTTCATGTTGTTGTGGTGAAAAACGTCTATTGTTACCAAAATGTGGTTCCTGTTGCTGATAATTTTGACACTATTGATAATTAAAATTTTGTCTGTTACTAAAGTTCTGGTGGTTGTCGTTCCTAAAGCGTCTATTACCTTTGCTATTGAAATTGCGTGGCTGATCGTGTAACTTTGTTGGCCTTGGTTGTTATATAAAAAATTTTTGTTTACGAAGGAATAATCTGATTGCTGCACTTCCAAAAGCTGTAACAGATCTCTGAATGCCGAAATGTTTTCCTTCTGCTGACCCGTTAAAAGTGACACTCGTAATGATTGTGGTAATTTAGAGATACATAGTTGGATAAGTGCAGATTCACTATAAGGTTCACTTAAATACTGGTTTTGTTGGACCATGTGTTCAAAAAATTGTGTGACACTGGGATAATTTGAGTTCTCATAATTCGGTAAACTAATTAGTTGATCTTTAACTCCGCGCTGTGTCGTCTTCAACCAATATGCTGACAGAAAAGCATTCTGAAACTCTTCTTCCAAATAACATTGTCTCGCGATCGGTCTCATACGAGTTGCCGGTTCGCCTTCCAGAAAACTGCAAATAAATTCAAGTTTGTGTGTTACAGGAAAAGTCGGTGGGAAAGCAAAGCTAAATTGTTGTATCCAATCCAGTGGGTGAATTTGTGTTCTGTCATTTTTAAATACTTTAAATTTTTCACTGATAGAAAATGTTTGTAATCAAAATTATCGTCTCTGTATGTCGGAACAGGTTCAGGATTGTATGAGAATCTATTTGTCTGTGGCTGTTCGGAATCTAAGTCGCGTACTCTCTGTAAATTACCCAAATTATACACGCTGCGTGAATCTGACAAATGTTCGCAAAGTGGCTTCTGCTGTGATGTATTAAACGCTGAAACATTTTTCATCTCTGTTACTTCTTGCTGTAAACTTGACAATTTTCTACGCAATGTGTTATTAGACGAATCGATCTCATTGACTGTCTGCTGTAAATTTTGGAATTCAGGTGTTTGGTTAAACAAAGTCGGTGCAGTATCGTCTAATTTACTGTCATTATTACTTTCGCTAACATCAATACGACTGGCTAATTCATCATATTTTTCAGTCAGTATTTTTGTCTGATCATCATTTTTAGTGTCAGAAGCATTAATCTGTTTTTGTATTTTACGTGTGGTTTCGTTCAGTTTTTTAACATCAGCTTTGATGTCATCGGAATCCTGTGTTAGTTCTAATTGTCCGAGTCTGTCTGTCACTGTCTGAATATCTACTGTGTGTGTATCTGTTTTTGATTTAAGATCGGAAATTTCATCACGTAATTCTGTGTTCAACTGCTTGATGGTATTAATTTCGTCGGACACTGTAGCAATATTATTGTCTACGTATGTTTTTGCTTTCGCGAACAATTTACGTTTGTCTTCTTGTCTCTGTGCTGTGATTGTTTCCATGACTTGTCGTTTTACTTTATTCTGTTCCTGAATAAATTTACGGAAACGCGTATCACTGATTTGTAGGTGAAGATTAAAACGTTCGTCAATTGAAGTGTTCTGTTGGTCGAATTTCGCGTCTATCTTTGCATCCATTGTGCGCGAATGTTCTTCTGTCATTAACTTAAACTCGTCGCGTAATTGTGTTGCTCTTTCAGAGCATTGTTTACCGACTGCACTAATTTCGTCTCTAAGTGTTTCTGTTGTAGCTGTTTGCATATCCCTTAATTCCTGAGCAACAGATCTAATTTCTTCGCTACTTTTCCTAGCACAAGCCTCAATTTCCTCTCGTAACTGTTCTTTAGTATCATGACACTGCGCGGCAACGGCTTTAATCTGTTCACTAAGCTGTCTGGAATTGTTGTCTAATTTTTCATTTAACTGACTGGAATTGTTGTCTAATTTTTCATTAAGTTGTTGTTTAAAATCTTCTTTAAGGTCGTCTTGTTTTTCATTAAGTTGTTTCAAACTTTCTCTAAGTTGTTTGTTATCTTCACTCTGTTGTTTGTAATTTTCACTGAATTATTGTTTGAGATTCTCACTTTGTTGTTGTAGCAATCTTGCCATAATTTGTCCCAAGTCAATATTACCGGCTCTATTCTCTCTGCTGTTTGATGGTGTACCTGCAATTGTCACGTTTTGTGTATCCATTTGGATATTCTGTGATTCTCGAAAAGGTTTGCCAATCAGATATGCACTATCGGTCCCTACCCCGGAATTAAATAAATCTGTTGTACTTTCAGTACACTGTTCATTTTCATTAGAAAAATTTGTCTGTTCGTCACGTGAATTTTGCAAACTGGTTGTGTTAAGCTGGGCAGCGCTCATTGCAACAGAACGCCCCGCGTCATCAATTGTCATCAAATTAACAGAGGACACAACTGAATTCGTCTGTTCATCACTAATATTAAAATCATTATTAGTGGTCGGTACGTGCTGATTGTCAGTAAACGGAGGATTGTCATCAATACACTGTGTGTCACAAGTACTATCGGTGAAGTTATTTAAGTCGGTTATTTCACTCATTATACCTCGCGATGCACTATTAACAGTCTTTCGCGGCATTTTTACACTAGTCACACTTATTCACAAATGAGACAAAGACAATACAAAATCCAGCAAACATAAATACAACAAAGAGCAACGAATAGCCGATGATCTGTGGAAGAAAGTCACAAAATTAGTAAAAGCGTTGCGGCAAATGCTAATTATATTTAGTAAATAGGAGCAGATATCTGACTACTTATCAGAAGATTCTCAAAGAAATACGATCCTGGTCCGGATGTCGCCAAGTGTAACCTCCCCGCAATATTTTAAAGACAATGATAATCAACCAAAAATCTAAACTCCCCACAAAATATCGTTAAATATGAAATGGAGCCAAGCGTAACCTCCCAACAGAATTAATGAATAATAATGGCCCAAATGTAAACTTCCCACAAAATTAAAGAATAATATGATTGATCATTAAACCCACAATAATATTACTTAAATAATTATCTATGAACTGAATGTAACATCTCAACAGAAATAATTAAACCTGACAAATTTTATAAGGGCAGCTACGCTGACCTTCGGCCCTGTGAAATAATTAAACCTGATAAATTCTTACCTCAGTAAAACTGCATCTATATCTGCTCTTATTTTTCGGCACAGCTCCTTGCAATGCTGGCCCGTGTTTAATTTTAATTCTTGGAGGGAATTCATAGGAAGTATTACTTGACTTGAAATGAATCTTTTTGTTTAAAACAGTTACTTTATAAGAAAATTACACTCCTGGAATTGGAAAAAAGAACACATTGACACCGGTGTGTCAGACCCACCATACTTGCTCCGGACACTGCGAGAGGGCTGTACAAGCAATGATCACACGCACGGCACAGTGGACACACTAGGAACCGCGGTGTTGGCCGTCGAATGGCGCTAGCCGCGCAGCATTGGTGCACCGCCGCCGTCAGTGTCAGCCAGTTTGCCGTGGCATACGGAGCTCCATCGCAGTTTAACACTGGTAGCATGCCGCGACAGCGTGGACGTGAACCGTATGTGCAGTTGACGGACTTTGAGCGAGGGCGTATAGTGGGCATGCGGGAGGCCGGGTGGACGTACCGCCGAATTGCTCAACACGTGGGGCGTGAGGTCTCCACAGTACATCGATGTTGTCGCCAGTGGTCGGCGGAAGGTGCACGTGCCCGTCGACCTGGGACCGGACCGCAGGGACGCACGGATGCACGCCAAGACCTTAGGATCCTACGCAGTGCCGTAGGGGACCGCACCGCCACTTCCCAGCAAATTAGGGACACTGTTGCTCCTGGGGTATCGGCGAGGACCATTCGCAACCGTCTCCATGAAGCTGGGCTACAGTCCCGCACACCGTTAGGCCGTCTTCCGCTCACGCCCCAACATCGTGCAGCCCGCCTCCAGTGGTGTCGCGACAGGCGTGAATGGAGGGACGAATGGAGACGTGTGGTCTTCAGCGATGAGAGTCGCTTCTGCCTTGGTGCCAATGATGGTCGTATGCGTGTTTGGCGCCGTGCAGGTGAGCGCCACAATCAGGACTGCATACGACCGAGGCACACAGGGCCAACACCCGGCATCATGGTGTGGGGAGCGATCTCCTACACTGGCCGTACACCACTGGTGATCGTCGAGGGGACACTGAATAGTGCACGGTACATCCAAACCGTCATCGAACCCATCGTTCTACCATTCCTAGACCCGCAAGGGAACTTGCTGTTCCAACAGGACAATGCACGTCCGCATGTATCCCGTGCCACCCAACGTGCTCTAGAAGGTGTAAGTCAACTACCCTGGCCAGCAAGATCTCCGGATTTGTCCCCCATTGAGCATGTTTGGGACTGGATGAAGCGTCGTCTCACGCGGTCTGCACGTACAGCACGAACGCTGGTCCAACTGAGGCGCCAGGTGGAAATGGCATGGCAAGCCGTTCCACAGGACTACATCCAGCATCTCTACGATCGTCTCCATGGGAGAATAGCAGCCTGCATTGCTGCGAAAGGTGGATATACACTGTACTAGTGCCGACATTGTGCATGCTCTGTTGCCTGTGTCTATGTGCCTGTGGTTCTGTCAGTGTGATCATGTGATGTATCTGACCCCAGGAATGTGTCAATAAAGTTTCCCCTTCCTGGGACAATGAATTCACGGTGTTCTTATTTCAATTTCCAGGAGTGTATTATTGGGGCAATTCTTGAACAAATTAGTTACAATTAACATATGTCATTAGCTGAGCGCAATGCTGCTTCATTACCTTCTAAAACAATATACCTCGTCCTGTATCGTGACCAGAGATGGAAGGAGAGCACGCCGCCGACGCATGCCGACGCCCGCTCAGTACAACCGTCTACTCGCTACAACTACTGCCGACCGAGAGCCACTCGCAACTGAACTGTCGCGCGGTCAAGCGCAGACTAGCAACGATAAATAACTCTCTGGTCAGAGATTCTGTCATGCCTCGCCATCGCTGGTAATGAATACATACGTGTTTCACAAATTCTTTATTTTGCCACGCTTTGGTAAAAGTACCTCAGAATTCTCTA
Source organism: Schistocerca serialis cubense (assembly GCF_023864345.2). Taxonomy (NCBI): domain Eukaryota; kingdom Metazoa; phylum Arthropoda; class Insecta; order Orthoptera; family Acrididae; genus Schistocerca; species Schistocerca serialis. The sequence continues at coordinate 645,723,275 of NC_064642.1, read as the reverse complement.
ACAAAATATCATACAGTTCTTCCCTGTCTTTCTCTCCCATGTTTGCATACACTGAATTTTCTGCTCTATTGTAGCGTTAGCTTCTCGTCCCAATAATTCTGTGTCTGTTAGATGGATGTCCCCATGTTCTATTCTGTCGGAAAAGCTAAATTTCAAGCAATTCTCTGGAATTAGCTTCTTGATTGCTTGCTCCTAAAACCGAATTCAAATTAAGGAACACTTCGGCACGACGACCTCACCTCTACCAATGTCTATCATGGCTTTTTGTTCGTTAAGGGACTCCACCCCTATTATAAGTTCGATCTCCAAATGTGTCATCACTGAGAAACTGGATTCTAGTGTGTGTTATTGGTATATAAACTCGAGTCGTGATTACCTTCTGACTTCAGTGCGTTTACCCACTAAAGCCCCCTTAATCATTGTTTTCTTGAGAGACAGAGTCGGTCATGATCGATTACGAGACCATCGTTCCAGTGCTGATTCCGTAATGGCAGTAATGCGACTTGCGCTGTTCACAATGCCTTTTAGCAATAAGCCTCCTACTGTAACTTAGATTAGGGGATGTACATCGTTCGGTACGATCTCTTCTCGTTCTTCTAGCAACAATCTGCCTCTGTCTTTATACTCTAACAAGGTAATCTGGCTGACTCCGATGTTTTTCCTGGGAGAATTTCGAACGGAGCCCGCGCTATTACTCGGTCAGCTGCATCGTGGGTGGCCGTATCGATTCTCGTTCCTCGGATTTAGTCATCTAATCTCAACTAGCTCTGCTGGTGGGTTGCTCCTGTTCGGCTCACGCCAATTTCTATCATGAAATCCGGTATTGTTATTATGCACACTGTTGAAATCAACCCAGTTTCCTTGTCTTCTGGGTGGTGGTACAAAGTGACGCTGTTTAGCTGATCGCCTGTTCCGACTGTCTCTTCGAACACTGTGTCTTTTAGACAGCCGACAGTTATTATTTTCTGTGTCGCACCTCATCTCATTTGCATTTTGTGAACCTTAGGCGTACTCTAGCTATTGGAGATCGTCTCAGCAACTACCAGCTATAACTTTCTGATACCGGATTAAGAATTTCATATCAGATAAACATATAATGTCACTTGAGCTACATGGTGAATCAAGAGAATGACTCTTCTTCGTCACTGACACGAAAAGTTTCGCGGGCTTCAGGATCCTGATGAGTCCAGGTCCTTGCGCGTCATGATATACTGCTTGATCTTATGCTGCATTTGTTTCGATCAGTGCACTCAAAGTAATGCCTACCTGAATACCTCATATGACCGACAGGTGACACAATATCTCTCATAGTAACCTCCAGCGAACTGTCCATGTGTCAAAAAAATATTGTTTTGAAACTTTTGCACGGATATAAAATGTATGAGGGTGAAACCCACGTCCTCTGCTGCGTGTGTACTCATTGCGGTCTCTGTTACTCTCACGCGTTCGATATTATGTGAAACATAGTCTTGTCGACTATTATGCACTTCACTGCTCCCATCATAAATTTACACATCAAACCTGCTAATCGGCAAGCAGCTATGTGACAGCTTCGTTACTGCAGCACTGCGGCGAGGTCTGACCTTTGAGTTGCGCATGCTCGTGGTGGGGAAACATCAGTAGATCTCTGCTTTGGGGAATCAACGATATTTACCGATTCAATAATATCGGAGCAGTGCAAGTCCTACTCGTCTCTTCTTCGGTTTGTATCTGATGTTCCTCGTCTATTAGCGCCCTGCATTTCCAACTGTTTTATACTGCCGCGTGTATCTGTTACATCCGTTAAAACATCCAATTGTCACGCGCATGCTTTGACCAATTTGTGTGTTGGTCTTTGAGTGACTTAATTTTCTTAGAGTGTTGTGAAACCTGTTCCTGTGTTTCTCGAATTATCTCGCTTTCCAAATTTGATGGGCAACACTTTCGGCTGTCCTAGCATACTTCTTGGCCATCAGAGCGTCCCCTATGCATCAATTTCCTCGATTTTATGAACACGAGCGATCCTTTTGCTTCCGTTGCGACACATTTTGTTTCGTCTGCTTGCTTCTTGCACGTAACTGCCTCGCCTAGCACATCCTAGATTCTGTGGTAACCTAACATCGAATTCTGCAACCTCTCTTTTCGTTTCTTCTGCTTCTCTATGCCTTTTTTCTCCTTTTCTTCTCAAAAAGTCGACGATGCTGTCCGTCTCATTTCTACTTACGGCATTTGATGTCAGTGATGGGACTGCCCTTCTGACGTCAGTGACGGTTTCTGCTGTTAACTACTACATCGACATGACACGTGTCCTCTGTATCTTCATCCCACCTTACTTAACTGTCGACTTGAGAGCCCTCTAGACGTGAAGCTGAACCACGCCTAATTACATCTTAATGTGATTTTTCCGTGGAGAAAGTAACCACCACATCTCCTGATTCGTCCCGATCTATAATATGATTGTTATCTATGTTACGAGAACCCGCTACTTCGTGCTTTGCATTAATACTCTCTCCCTGATTCGCGTTCTCATTCAGATCTCAAACAAGAATGTCGATCCATGAACCTACTGTGAACACAATTGCTCTAAGTACCTTCCCTACTCAAAACGCTCAAAGACATCAGAAACATAACACTCCAAAAATTCACAACACCGTTGTCAAATATAATAATCAAAGAACACACATGGTGCAGAACCCACAAACCACAGCCATGCAAAAAATAAATTAAACACTACAAAAGAGAGTACATATATTAGTACGTATCACGCCAGCAACTTAACGTGATTCGATTTTGTTCACAATCTTTTTCTGACATGAAATATTAAAAAGCAAACGCTACTGGTAAGATCCTGGAAGTCGCCGCCAATTTGCTTTCCTACCCTCAGCTCACGAAAACTTATTATAATTCAAATGGTCAGGTTGAATAGGTTACTGAAGTGAAATAGTGCTCTTTACAGACTTAGTTTGTTACAAAGTCCACTTCTGCATTCCAAGAATTAGCATACAGATCAAATTACATAACACAAAGACCAAACAAGACACACGTGACAGATGGTGTCGAAGGCTGACAAAGTTATTGAAGGGGAAGGGGTCAAGTTAAAGCGATGCCTTCCTCAGGGCAAGAGTAATAACGCTTTCTGACTACATGTGAGGTACTGATCAAGATTATGAACCATTTCGTGAACGTCAGTACGACATACGTTGGTTGAAATACAGGACTGCAGGTCAGATGGACTCACTGCAGTGAAGACTATGTCCTCAGACAAAGATTGCTAATAGGCCCAAGCTGCCGATATGCTCACCACTGAACTACCGAACAGGTGATGTGGAGACTGACCTTAGGCGCGCAACTGCAAAGCCCATGGCCAGCGTATCCTCGCGCTGAGATGTGCCATCACGATTGGCGCTCTGGAAGAGCCAAGACTGTCCTCTGCGGCGACTCGTCACCAACTTGCCGAATGTACAACGTAGTGGGACGAACTGCACAGACCGTTCTCTAATGTAAACATCCACCGAATACCCCGAATATCTCTCCTCTCCTTCCCCGTCGACACCAAATCCTCGAAGAGTCTCCAAAAATTGTACCCTCCAATGGCCAAGCTGCCTGCACAAATTGCGCCAATGGAGTACTTATAAAATCACACCAGAACTTCCACCTAAACACGGTATAGCGGTATTCCTCCAATGAAAAAGTTTGCCATCAAAATCTATGCTCTCCCCCACTAAACTTGGCGCCAGAGAAACGTGCGTACATTCCACACCTGTGGCGGACAATGCTCTTCATGCCAGAGCAAATCATAAAACTCTGTCCGTCGCACAATCGTGGTGGACAATACGCCCCTGGAATGAAAGCCGCTTGCCATTGTCCTGCTGAAGACCAGGCCTCCGTCGTGGGCTGACTTTATGGCGAGATGCCACTGCCTGCGCTCACAAGCAGCGAGGTCACGCTTTTGTGGAAGCCTTGGTGCTTTCCCGGAAGAGCCTATGGCTGTTTATGTCACTACTGCCGCCCTGGCCAAGTCTCCCTATCGTCCTCACCAACAAAGAAAAACTGTAGTGCCACAGCTATTATTAATAGCTGCAAACGAACTCTATCATTCACTGTCTTATCTGTAATTACTCGTCCTGATGGCTCGTTACTTAGCTGCGATGGCTGCAATGCCTCTACAGGAACTACGTAATTAATAAAGGTGAAAAATGGAGTGCCCAAAGGGTCACCACCTTCCAACAGTTTAGTTTGGTAGTTTTCTGGTTGTTCGTTCGAGGTTCCTATCCGGTACCATGGCAGACTTCAGGTTATTGATCCAGCGTCTACCTGCAGGCAGGAAAGTCGTGTGTGCTCTACTATCAAACTACTGAATTCGTCTCTTTATTTAATACTCCAATACTCCAATTGCGAGTTCGTTCTCAACTTTCTAGTTGGCTGCTATAAGGTGTCGGATTCGTGGCGGCGTTCATTTACTTGCTATGTAGCTTCACTTCACGTGCCATGCCCTGCATGTATATTACTGGAGCGCACAGTTTCATTTATTACCTTATGGGTGTCTATGCTAGCACATCTGACTTTTTTTTATTGTCTGTAAGGCTAGCCCTCTTTACCTTTACTATTCTCTATCAGTTAGGATTTTATTTTATGTTCTATCTGCTGTTATACAGGGGTTCGTCAGTCAACCGAAGGCGTTTGCTTGCGGTTTAGTGCGCCACTCTGCACGGCGGGTACTTGTTTACACCTTCCCCACATGGCGCTAGTTTGGTAAAACTTGAGGTTGACAGTCGTACTTCCTCCTTGGTAACTGTAGTTGGAAATGTGTTTAGATTTTGGCCGCCTTACAAGCTTCATTGATCTGACTCCGTTAACTCACTGAAAAATTATTTACTTGTGTTTCTTGTGGCTGTAGTTTTGACTGTCGTGCAATGCCGTTCGGTCTGTAATAGATGCCTGGCCCAATTCGTGTACTAAATTCTGAATTTATCTGTTAAATAGGCTACCATTTGTGTTAATTTTGGTGGGATTTGAGTGAAATCTGCCTGGTTGACAGAGCAGGCACAGCGTCCAAAATCATGGCCAAGTCCACATTCGAGCGAAGGACTAGCCTGGTGAAGATGGGCCTGCACCACTTAATCTTTCCGAGCCGATTTGGTCTTGCTAAGACAGGGTTCTATACCACGTAGATGTATTTATTTGTGATTTAATGTTTGAGAAAGCCTACTGCAGCCGTCCTTTTAATTTAATTTTTATTTGTAGCTCATGTTGAAGTGTTAACTTCCTAATTTGCCAATTGAGTAGTTACTAGTTTTGTTTACTTAAATGGTTTATGCAAGTCAGTAATTTATGCGCTGTTCGGTTTTTGAACTGGCAAAGCACTAAGACTTAAGATCAGTTAATTTCGTGAAAGATCTCACCGACTACTGGTACCATTTACTAGGCAATATTTACCATCAATTTTCTCTGGTTATTTCTCTTGCGTGCCTTGTGCACCTCTGCTTTCCGGCGGCATAGCAGTTTTTTTTGTATGGTGCTTATTTGCGGAATAAACTTCTGTTCTGGATTGTAAATCTTCAAGTTTCCTTCGACAAAGAATTTCTAGCTCTTCTATTGTATTGCTATACTTTTTATTATTGTATTTAATCTGTTTGCTGTTAAGCAGTCTGGTACAGTCTTACGACTGTAAATTATTCTGTTTGTTAGTAGTTAATGCCACTAGAGATTTTCCTCCTATTGATAATTAATAATTAATTAATGTGTGTGAGATCTTATGTGATTTAACTGCTAAGGTCATCAGTCGATATTCAATAAATCTAACTATTAGCTACTTATGTTTTTTACTTTTTATTCATGACTCCCTTATATGCCCAAGTTTGTTTAAGGACAATTACTGTGCAATACCTCCCTTGATGTAATATGATGATTTTGCACTAGACTGATTATTTAAGCTATTTTACTTCTGTTCGTTCTCATTTCTCTTTTATTTCTCCAAGTAATAACTGTAACTTCATGCTTATTGCTATTTTAGGATCTTTTTGTGACAATATATACAGTATCCTTTAACTTTTGACTGCTTAGGGTTTTGTTATATGACTACTCATATGGGTCCATGATGTATTATATAGTAGTGATGTAATGTATTATATAGTAGTGATGTAACCTATATTTCCGTACATGTCCATCTGTTTATGGAATTTCGTGAAATATTTATCACTGTAAACAATTATGTTCAGAGTTCTTTTAACTTTAGTATCCTATGCTCGTTGCTTTATGGTTTTGACTACCTCGATGGGTCAATAAGATATTGTGCTTAGTCCTTTTGATGTAACTTATTTTTCCATTCTTGACGTGTGATTTAGGCCGGCATCGGTGGCCGAGCCGTTCTAGGCGCTTCAGTCCGGAACCGAGCGACTACCACGGTCACAGGTTCGAATCCTGCCTCGGGCATGGATGTGTGTGATATCCTTAGGCTACTTAGGTTTAAGTAGTTCTAAGTTCTAGGGGACTGATGACCTCATATGTTAAGTTCCATAGTGCTCAGAGCCATTTGAACGTGTGATTTACCCTACTTTACTTGTTGTATTGTTGGTTACATGGTTAGTGTTACCTGGGAGATCTGATACATATTAAGACAGTTGTTTTACTTGCGTGCCAGTATTTTGCAACAGCTAATCACTGTCTCAACTTTGAATTCGTCTTTTGTTGAAACCTCACATCGTTACCTCCACGCCATATGTGTGGTAAACAACGGCGTGCCTCAAACCGTATTTTCACTAGCACTATGATCTAGGAGCAATCTGCAGTACCTGGTACGCATTTCGACATGTCGGTCTGCATGCCAGTACGTATTTAACATCCAATCGCCGTCGCAGCTCTGAAAACGTCGTCTGCTGGACGGTGCATATCGATACGTCAACGCCGTCCCCATGGGAACCATTGACGTAGCTTAACCACTGTCTTAGCTAGCATACAATCTGCAATTCTGCGATAAATTCCCACATATGGCTATCGATGTTGTCACAACCAATTATGATTGGTTATCTCATTTATATATATTGTTATCAAATAATGACGAAGCGCTGTTTCTAGCGTAATCCACATATTTTTTCATGTGTTGCTAGCTTTTGTATAACTAATCTGCATATACCGTATTGTAATAACAGTTTTACGTCGTGTATACCTGATTGTGTCACTGACGTAATTCGGCATGCAGTGGACGGAGCTCCACATACTGAAGCGACAGTTATTCTTAGCAGCTGACTTTCGCAGAGCTGCAACATCCGCTCCATTCACGTCCAACGCCTACCATCAGGGGTATAATTTCTTCTTTTAATATTTGTTACATATAATGTATTTTATATGTTACTACTATTAGTAGACGTCACATTAAATCCATTCTATGCTCGTATTTCATTATGAGGGTCTAAGGATGGTCAAAAAATGACCTAAACCGGCTAAAATCAAAATAATTATGCGGTCGAGAGCATGTCCATTTTGAAAGTAATTTTCGCCAGATCGCTGTGGCCCACGAGATATGTTCTCAAAAAATTACCGTAACTGAATATTTAATGAGCCCGAGAACACCTACTCAATAGTATCAAAATTCGATGATTTAAATTAGTCAAAGCCAACTGCCTACTAAACGACTGACAACTCTCATTCCTGGCCACCTATGTCGCAAACTATCATCATGATTTATGCTGTAGGACAGAGTAGTGTAGATGACTGCCGACAGGTTGGCATCTAGATACCGTATCCTCGTTCAGAAGTAATCTTGTCTCCATCCAGGCCCACGGAGGAAGCTGCTATCCCAGGGATGTAGAACTCATGAGTTGTTGTAGAGCCTTGTTGTGGAGCTGTCGAACCAGTGTACCTCGGAAGAGCTGTATCCTCTCTCCTTTCCTCAAAGTGCATATTACCTACACCTCACAAATGACAAGGCGCCGTTAAACTATGCTTAATGAAATGTTAATAACTGTTAAACTTCTATCCTACGGGAAGCGTCATCAGCCCACCAATGGTTTTTGCTTCCGTGAGTACAGCTGCTAAAACTCAACACAACTCAAATGTTCTCTCTTAGACAATCCGAAGTTCTTCTATGTGTGTAATTTTTTAGGGGAAGCCAATGGAGATCTTTCCCACATTTTCTGTGATACGAGAGTTCTTACAGTCTGGGCAGAGAATGCTTGTAGCTAGCAACAATTTGCTTCCACAAAGGGAGAACAGAAATTCTAAAACGAACAAAAATTTTTCTCCACATGAAAAAGGGCTCTTACGCTGAATGTCGTCACACTCTCCTGGTTTCCAGGCTGGCATCCAGTCACAGCAACCCGAATTCAATACAGCCTTGCTCTGACCGAACAATTTGGCATGTAAAATCACGCAGTATTCTGCACAGGGTAAAATTCCCTTCATAGCTCATTTTCTCTGCGTTTTAAAGTGGACTCAATGGAATTTGGAGCGGTGCTGATCACCGTATTCTGGGAAAGTATCTGGGAAAAGGTCGGCTACTGGCCGAAACAAAACGGACGACAGCCTACCTGCCCTGCATGAGGCTTATCGACCCTCGACAGCATTTCTCTTGGAAATAAAAACGATCGCTGGGGATCTGTCTTGCATTCACCGAAATACGCCTGTCCTCCCTTAGTCATATGCACGTACAGTATAATTTCATATGTAGCTACTGCCTAGTGTCGAGAGAATTGACGGGTTAATCTTTGTAGTCACCAAGGCCTCTCGAAATAGTATATATTTAACCAGTACAACAATGTCCTAGATGCGAAAATGCACGGCACAGACGGACGCGTTTCAAATATTGTCCTAAGATTCGATGAACATGGCATAAAGTCTCCAACGACACTGTAGCAAAGTATTACAAAACCCAAAGACATTCTAGTCGTATGTAAATTTAGTGTTCGGACTGGCATGGATGAGGGACTTAAACTGAGTGTAGGAATGCAAAACCGAAAATGCTGAATTTCATTTTCAAATGATCATTTACAAGGAAAAACCCAGAAGTACTGCCCCAATTTAACTGTCATATCACTGCAACGATGACTGAATTAGAAGTTAATAAGAGCGTCCTTGAAGAAGAGCTGAACTTTCTGTACGTTCCTATACCGAAGTTCCTGTTTTAATCATAATATATCATCGATTCTTTGAACAAGAAGCCGTGGAAGAAAGTAGAAGTTACACCCACCTAGAAAAAGAATAGCAGAAGCAATCGTTAAAACAACTGTCCGCTAATCTTCTATTAGTTTACCTCTCAATCTACATGACCACCACTCTCTGTCCATGTCGTCCATCTCCCACTTCTGTCCACCTCCTCCTCTCCTTCTCTTTGCCAGTATCCTCTTCCTCCTCTCTGTACCTATCTCCTTCTTCCCCTCACTGTCTGTCCATAAAGAAATAAAATAAGCTGCCATAAATCCCGTGACATTTTCACTGCGTGGACAGTGGTAATGTAGTACGAGTAAGCGATAAACATTTTTGCTTTCATCGTTTTATAGGAGAGGTCAGCGAGAAAAAGTTTCGTAGAGGTTTGAAATTATTAGTAAAGTTTTTTCCAGGTCTGTAAATGCTCTCATTCTCGGATATAGAGTGACTGAAGTATGCGAATTCTCCCATTGTGGGCGAGCATACGTAAACACATACATATATACGCAAACGTGTACATTCATTTTCATAATTTGCACGGATTCAGAGCACAAAAATTAGTATCTCGAACAGAGCGGGCTCCTTCATGCCAACCAGCATAGATTGCAAAAACATCGATTTGAAACCCAACTAGCGCTTGTCTCATATTATGTCCTGACAGCCATGACTACTGCAAATAGGTGTAGTGTTTACTGGCTCGGATTAAACCATTTGACTGTGTAGTACACATACGCTTATCATCAAAATAAAGGAACAGCGGAGTGCTAATCGAAATATGTGACTGGATCGCGGATTTCTTGGTACTGAAGATGCAGCATATTATTTGTAGAGTCAGATATATAGATAGATATAAAATTAATTTCAAATGCTCCATAGAAATGTACTGGGACCCTTGGCCTTCATGTTGTACATTAATGTTATGGTAATAAACTTTTTACAGATGATGCAGTCGTCTATAATGAAGTGCAGTATGAAGAAAGCTGCACAGATATTCAGTCAGATGTTGATAAAGTATCTATGTGCTGTGAAGATTGGTTGCTTGCTTCAAATGTTCAGAAATGGAACTTGTTTGTATTTCACAAAATAGACGAACGCAGTACCTATGAGAACAATATCTGTGAGTTTCAGGCTGAACCGGTCAAATCACGAAAATACCTGAGTGTGAAAATTTGTGGCATCATACAATGGAAATATCACATAGTCAGACTTATGTTGATTGGTAGAACACAAGGGAAATACAGTCATTGTATAAAGTAGGGCCGGCCTTAGTGGCCGTGCTGTTCTAGGTGCTTCAGTATGGAACCGAACGACCTCTAAGGTCGCTGGTTCGAATCCTGCCTCGGGCATGGATGTGTGTGATGTCCTTAGGTTTGTTAGGTTTAATTAGTTCTAAGTTCTAGGCGACTGATGACCTCAGAAGATAAGTCCCATAGTGCTCAGAGACATTTGAACCATTTTTATAAAGTTCTACGATTCCTAGAGTATTACTCTGATTGTGGCACCGGTGCCCAAAACTATTAACAGTGGAGATTGAGCGCTCACAAGAAAAACCAGCGCGACTTGTTTTAGGTTTGTTTCGCTCATGGGAGAAAGTCACGGAGAAGCTGAAAGAACTGAACTGACAGACTTTTGAAGAAACAGTTTTTCATCTAGGAATATTGTGAAATCTCCTACCTATCGCAGAGGCAAGGTTAGAGCGCCTGAGTTACTCCCAGCATATACAATCTTCAACTAACTCAGGGGAATGTAGCTTGGTGCCTTGTCAACAACCGCAAATATTTCGACGGGAGCACATCCTGCCATTTTCAAAGCAAAACTGCAGTAGCCAAGCGCTGTGCAAGCCAATTTAAAACATCGGCTTGCAGAGAAAGTCGGGAAAAATCACACACACACGGACACACACACACACACACACACACACACACACACACACACACACACACACACACACACACACTGTAAACACTAGCGCCATCTCAAACGAAAAATGAACGACGTCAGAAATTATAGATAGTGACATTAATAATCAATAGGTGAGAGAGCAGGATTACATGCAGAATTTAAACAAAAACTTGTTATTTAAATTTCAACTGCTCTCTTAATAATAACGACCTAATAGCTGGAGGTACATGCCAGATGCTGTTATGTGCCATAGGGTGACCGCTGCCAAGACAAGAATCTACACTGGCGGATTTGCACGGTTCTTATAAGCGTGTGTGACGCTTATGCGGAGTACACCGGTCCTCCACAATCCTGATAGTCTCACCATTGTAAGACACGCCAAATCTCCAAGAAATACGGTAGACACCCACCTAACGTAAACCAAGATAATCATATAAGGATCGGAAAAAGATTCTGATCTAGGACGGCGGTTGAAGCACACATTTCGCTTCATATTTTCTGCTCAACGTGAGGGTGTGGTTCGTACCTTGATCCGCCGGGCCCTTGTTGCCTCGAACGCTGAGAGTGTCACCTTTCGTCAGAATGGATGCAGCGAAAGACAATAGAAGACGTCCGTTGCGCTATCGATCAACTGTCCGTTGGGGGAGTGGTGATAATACAGGTTTTTGCCTTAGACAGAGAGCATTTCGATTAGGATTGTTTGTGTTTTGAGTACATCTGTTCTGTAATGCGTTTTTTCACCGTCTCTAAGATCAGTGTACTTTTAGGGTCCGCTAAGGATGTTCTTGGTTTGCGTAAGGCGGGTGTCTAACTTATTCTTCATAATTTTAACATGTCTATTGGTCAGACTATAAGGACTATGGGGGACCGATGTGCTGAGTGTAATCGTCACACGCCCTTTCAACAGCTGAGCAAATCCACCACCTCAGAACATCGTCTTAGCACCTATTCTTGACACCGATCAACCTGTGGAATGTAACAGCACGGTTATTCTGGCGTGCACTTCCAGCTATTGGGATAGTAATATTAAGGAAGCTGCTCTCTCACTTGTCAAAAGAAGAGGATATAGTTTCCCTTTAAATTTCACTGTCGATAACTTCTGATGTCGGTCATACTTGATTTGTGTCTGCGTCTGTGATTACAGTGTTGTGTTTGTGTGTGTGTCTGTGTGTGTGTGTGTGTGTGTGTGTGTGTGTGTGTGTGTGTTGATGTGTGTGTGCGTATGTGTGACACATATATATATATATATATATATGTATATATACGTAGTCTCTCTGCAAATTGAAGTTTTTAAATTCCCTTGCACAGAGCTTATTATCTGCAATTTTGCCTTGAAAATGACAAATATCGGCGGTTGTCGACGACGTCACTCGCGTGCGTTCCTATAAATTATCCGAAGGCTGCAGTAATTACGTGTAAGAAATTATTCCCACCTGGTTCTGTGAGAGAACAGAACCAGGAAAGTCCTAATAGCTGGTAAGCTAGGACCTTCACAATGCAAATAATAGATGTGATGCATAAGTAAACTAGAAATGGTGTGGTTCAACTACGTTTATCGCTCTTTCATGCTTACTTTTGAGTAATCCTCGATCCAACGTACGAAAGCAGGGAGCAGCTAATATTGTTATTAAGCACCCTCAGCCATACTCTGCCCAGTACGTGCGCAGACGGCGGAGATGTAGTGGCGCTGCAGAGCAGGTGGTACGTGGCCGGCGCCGCTCATCAGGCTAATGGCCGGGCCAGCGCGCACACTGCGCGTGCGCAGAGCGAGGGCGCTATTTATCCGTAGTCGCCTCGCATTACTTGGCCCTTTTTGCCGGCGTCCGCAGCAACTGTCGCCAGCTATTGGAAGCAACAGGAGCCGCCGGGCACCTGTGATTTAGTAGTCCGCCACGCCCCCATTACCGAGGCGACGCTCCCCGGCAGTCATTAGCCGCAATAAAACACCGGCCGCTGCGCTTTACAAACACTGCGCAGCTCCGATTCTGCTGCGCCGTACTGCCTCGCTCCACACGACTGCCGGGCCGGGTCCGGCTAAATGTCTCGACTACAGCTCGGGCGCAAGATTTACGCCCAACCATTTACAATGCTCAAAAGCGGAAGCCTTAAAACATATCCGTCTCTATTCGCTTTTTAGCGTGCATTCGCAAAAAGTAAAAAAAATTGAGAAAAGTTGTAAGGAAAAATGACGAAACCAAAGCAATTCACGTAAATGTCAGAACTGTTGTTGTATGCCAAAACCTGAAAAAATGAAGACAACATGTATTTTCACAAAGGGCTTCGTGCGAAGCATTAAGTAAGGAAATATAAAATGAAAGTATACGTGTGGCCGAGCGGTTCTTGGCGCTTCAGTCCGGGACCGCGCTGCTGCTACGGTCGCAGGTTCGAATCCTGCCTCGGGCATGGCTGTGCCTGATGTCCTTAGGTTAGTTATGTTTAAGTTGTTCTAAGTAGAGGGCACTGATGACCTCAGATGTTAAGTCCCATAGTGCTTAGAGCCATTTGAAAGTATACGGATCGAGAGATATTTCCAGTGCCTCATTTATAATGTGTATATACAGACGATTCTCCTGCTACTAGGAAAATGCGCTAACCACTATGCCACCCTGGCACAGTGGCTTTGCGCAGTTGTATTGTGACTATCCTATCACGGCTTCCATGCTCATCGCAACTTCCCATTCATGTTTCAACCCACTTAGCATTCCCCCTGAACTCAAGGAGCATAGTAGAGGCTCTCCAACTGTACTGGAATACCAAGTGGGCTGAGAGATGAATGGGAGTTTGGATTGAGGAGGGAGGAGTGCTAGGGTAGTCCGTTCAGTGTGGAAACCGACTGTGATACGGAGGAGTAATTTTAGCGTACCTGCCTAATGAGTAAGACAAAATGGTTCAAATGGCTCTGAGCACTATGGGACTTAACTTCTGAGGTCGTCAGTCCCCTAGAACTTAGAACTACTTAAACCTAACTAACCTAAGCACATCACACACATCCATGCCCGATGCAGGATTCGAACCTGCGACCATAGCGGTCGCGCGGTTCCAGACTGTTGCGCCTACAACCGCCCGGCCACTCCGGCCGGCGACCAATACTCCCAAGCTCGGATCACGCACTTGTTACAAATTTTTAATCGTCACTTCAGTCTGCATATATAGGATGAACAGTAATAAAACTGTCAAACTGCAGGGACGCTTTCCTGACTGGAGATGGAGGAAAGAAAGTTATGAATATATTTCCGGAAACGCATCGCTGTCACGGTAGACTGCGCTGACGAATACCAGTTCCTCTGACCACGTGCTGTGTGTTACTTGCGTGTTGCAGGCTGTGTAATTGACGCAGCTTAGTGTAAGCAGCAGAATGGACCGGTATTTATGTCGGGAAGAAGCCGAGATGATGTTTGTGCATGGTTAAGCTTCACCAAAACAAGAACCACACAAAAACCAGCCACATAACACAACATTTAACTTTATGTGATCATGAGTCCTTTCAGACAGACGAACGTAGAGACAGACGGCCCACAGTGCGTACACAAGATTTGGAGGACCAGATTCTACAGGATATTCAGACGAACTCTAGTACAAGCTACAGGCAAGTGGCTCGCCAACACGTTGTAAGCCAAAGTACGATTATGTGCATGACAACTGCTACTAACCCTATCACCTGTAATCTCGTGGAAGCCACTTTGAAGGTCTGTTTTGGATGCAATGCAGCTCTGTACTGTGTTCCCGGACGATTTGAGCCGTTGCACGCACATCGTCTACTTCCAAATATATGCTCATAGGTCCTCTTTTCTTCCAGTTTCAGTCAAGAATCCATCCCTCCAGTTTATCGGTTTTATTCGTATATAAGTGTTTGAGTTTCATTGGATTAAAACTTACACTATGTGATCTGGACAATCCCAGAAACATAATTCTTCATATTAGTTGCATTATGGTGCCACCTACTGCCAGGTGACCCATGTCATCGACCTCAGTAGTCATTAGACGGCAGAGAGCAGAATGGGCGCTCCGCCGAACTCTCGGTCTTCGAACATGGACAGGTGGTGATTGGGTGTCACTTGTGCCATACCTCTGTGCTCGAGATTTCCACACTCCTAAAGATCCATAGGTCCACTGTTTCCGATGTGATAGTGAAGTGCAAACGTAAAGGGACATGTACAGCAAAAATGCCTACAGGCCGACCTCGTCTGTTGACTGACAGAGACCGCCGACAGTTGAAGTGGATTGTAACGTGCAGTAGGCAGACACCTATCCAGACCATCACACAGGAATTCCAAACTGCATCAGGATCCATGGTACTTGCAGAAGTACCATGACAGTTAGGCAGGAGGTGAGGAAACTTGGATTTCAAGGTCGAGCGGCTACTACATCTGCCAGCGTGTGTAGTGCCAACAGTAAAATTATGGTGTGGTCGTGTTTCTCATGGAGCGGGCTTGCACCCCATATTGTTTTGCGTGGTACTATGATAGCACATGCCTACATTGATGTTTTAAGCACCTCCTTGCTTCCCACTGTTGAAGAGCAATTCGGTGATGGGAATAGCGTCTTTCAACAAAATGCGCGGCCTGTGGCGGAGTGTTTACACGACAATAACATCCCTGTAATGGACTGTCCTGTTGAGAGTCCTGACCTGAATCCTACAGAACATCTTCGGCATGTCTTGGAACCCCGACTTCGTGCCAGGCCTCACCGACCGAAATCGATACCTCTCCTCAGAGCAGCAGTCGGGTGAAGAATGAGCTGCCATTCCTCAAGAAACCTTCCAGCATCTGATTGAACGTATGCCTGTCGGAGTGGAGGCTATCATCAAGGCTAAAGGTGGGCCAACACCGTACTGAATTTCAGCATTACCGATAGAGAGCGCCACGAACTTGTAAGTAATTTTCAGCCAGGTGTCCAGATACTTTTGATCACATAGTGTATATGTATGGGTTTCAGGCAGGATCCTAAGTTTCGTTTCTTGCTGAGATGCTATTCCACTACAATTGGAGAGCCTCAGCAATGCTGTTCCAGTATAGGGAGAGTGCGAAGTGGGCTGAGTCATGGACGGGGATTTGGAGCCTGTGTGCCTTGGTGGCTTAGTGGTTGCCGCATCTGCCTAGTGAGCAGGAGACCGAGTTCAAATCCCAGCCTCGATACAAAAGTTCATCCCTCCATTCAGTTTGCATATGTACGTCATAAAGAGGTGCGGTAAGAGATTTAGAACTATGGAAAAAAGATCCCGTGAAATACACAGGTTTGGCAGCTAAACATTGCAAATATTAAATATCGTGCCTAAAGGGGACGAGCTTCATTTTCTTTACAAAATGGTCACCAGAATCGAGGCGTAAGAGGAAGACACAAATTTAGTACATTTCGTCGTACCAGAATCGACGCGTAAGAGAAAGACAAAAATTTAATACATTTCGTCACTACATTAACTTATTTATGGACTGATGGACGAAATAAAAAAATAAAACATTAAAAGTACACTAAATTGCCTGACACAAGATCTGTTGCAAGAATTTTATTTTTTCGTAAATTTGCGAAATCTTTCTACTTACAGGTTTCATCCCATACGATCTATTACACACAACTTTCTGAATATTTCTTTTATGCATTTCAGTAGACCCCTTCGGCTACTACTTTCACTCTACATAGTCTGGGATTCCTTGAGTTTTCATTCTCGTTCAACTACGTCTCTGAGAACATAGCTGTCAACGGGACGTTAAACCCTAATCTTCCTTCCTACTAATTACTTTGTGTTGCGTCTTGTTGATGGTGCTTATATACTTACTTCGCTCAGTACTTCTAAGATCTAGCACCACTTTATACCAACGAACGCATTTTCTATGAAAGTGCGTTGATTTTCCTTAAGCCGTGTTCTCATTATCAAGCGTAACATCCGAACAACTTCTCTGATGTCTTTATCTTCACTACAGCCAAACTGATCATCATCTACACCATCCTTAATTTTCATTTGCATTCCTTCATATGTTATTCTGGTCAGAAATTGGGATGCATTAACTGTGCGATGAGGCACGATTCTAACGTGTCTTGTTTTTGTTGTCATCACTGTACTGTTGCATTTCCCAATCCTGGTCGTCATCTTTGAGCAAGTACTGCACTCTGAATCCATTTTAGTGGGGTAGAACGTCAAACGGGCCAACTTGGAGCAGGGGAGGCACTATAGGACATTTTAATTTCCAATGTCTATAATTTTACAAAGAAATTCATAAAATGTCGTCAGCATGCCCAGGAAGGATTCAGGATTAACATTCATAGCAGTGGAAGTCCAAAAATATAACAAAATAATTTTTTTAATTTGAAATTTCGTCATTTTTTTCACTTACTGTTGGCTGCAAGTGTTGCAGTAGGTACACTTTTTTCCATAATTAAGAGAGATTCCTCGATGAATTTTGCACTGCTTACTAAATACTTACTGCAAAACTCTAGAATTTTCTAAATCTATTAAGAATTTCAGATAATTAAGTATAAAATTTGAGTTTTTTCTAAACACGAAGTTTAAAGTGTAACAATTCATCCATTTTTTCATAAATTAAGTAAATTCTAGAGTTTCATACAACTGTAAGTATGGTTTGTATGCTGTGCAAAATTCATCGAAGAATCTCTCTTACCTATGAAGAAAAGTGAACCTATATCACAAATGCAACCAATAGTAAGTGAAAATTATGAAATTTCACATGTGAAAAAAGAATTTGTTTTGTTACGTTTTTGAACTTCCATGCTATGAGTGTGAATACTGAATCCTTCCTAATCATGCATACAAAGTTTTATGAATTTATTTGTAAAAGTACGATGATGATGATATCCTGCACTAAATGACACAGCGTAGGGGACGATTCGGGAACCCCACACCGGCGTACTAGGCAAGGTCCCAGCAGAGGTGATTTGCCATTCCTTCCTTCGACCGTAATGTGGATGAATGATGATGATGATGACACAACGACACATCCAGTCAACTCCAGGCAGGTGAAAATCCCTGACGCCACCGGGAATCGAAACCGGGACCCCGTGCTCGGGAAGTGTGAACGCTACCGCGAAACCATGAGCTGCGGACTGTAAAAGTATAGACAATGTAAATTAAAATGTCCTGTCGTGTCTCCTGCTCCAAGTCGGCCAATTTTAACGTCCTACCCTCCTTAAACCTGCTTCCTGCATTAATGCCTATATAGTTCTTGCCCTCCCAGCCAGAAATCTCCCCCTTCCTCCCGATTTGCTGACACATGATGCACAATAAGGACAACAGTCCCCAGAATAGCTTCACTGATTCACTTTGTTCATAACTAGATGAATTTGTACATCTATGCTCCACACAAAAACCTATGGTATGTGACCGAACATACTTCATACACTTCCAGCCATCCAGTTAAATTATTAGAGCAATTCCAGAATTGTGACAGTTGTTAAGACTCTGTGTGCATCAACTTTCCACGAGATTTTTATAGGAGGTTGCGACATATTGGTAGATCTTTGTAGGACAGTACATCCGCGAAATTTTAATAATAAACCACCTCATGTTGCAAAACACTTACCTTGCAACATCTAGCGCTGGATTTGGATCAATATCTCCGTGGCGCTTTCGGACTTCGTAAGGCAACTTCTAATGATACACGTTGTTCTTCGCATTTCCTCAGATTTCGATAAGCGTTCCAGGCTGAGGAGTTTTGCAAAGCACTTCCTTTGCAGGTGGGCTGTATTTCCTGAGGCGACCTCGAGAGAGGAAGAGGCACTCTCACTTATTTTCACAATCAAGGCTACACTTTAGTGTTGTTATTACACACTAGATACCATATTTTGTGAGACATAAGCAGACATAAGCAGACAATGATGGCAGCATGTACATCGTTAACGCATGTGGGAACTTTATGGTAGCTCTCGTTCAAATAGTGTTTTCTAGACTTGAGAATAAGCCATCGGTTTAGTCATTTCACAGTAAATCTCGGTACGGACATTTTCGACTTCGAAGCCATGTGCAGTTTTTAGGGACAGGAACATAACAAAGCACTTACTAGGGACGGAATCCTGATCCAAGAATTCTTCGCATCGGTGTGCAGACAATGCTTTCGGCTGGAGAAGAGAAAAACTGCCTACCTGTTAGTCATTTCTAGCCATGGTAGGTACAGGGGTGCAGGAGAGAAAATGGGTCGCCTGGCCATGGTGTTTCGGCAGTGTCCATAAAAATCCCAGAGTTTTCATATCTTCCTTGGACCGGACGCTA
Organism: Schistocerca serialis cubense; assembly: GCF_023864345.2. NCBI lineage: Eukaryota > Metazoa > Arthropoda > Insecta > Orthoptera > Acrididae > Schistocerca > Schistocerca serialis. The sequence goes on along the minus strand of NC_064642.1, from coordinate 645,704,035 downwards.
TAGATAGAGCCTTCAGATAGTGTCGTCCCTCTGCCTGCCAATGTTTTTGTTTCAGCCTCTGCCTCTCAGAAGAATTTTAGGGTGGAACACAACGTTTATGGTGGCCCTGAAATGGTGTAGAATGGGACACAAAAACACTTCTCTTAGTTCACTGTTTAAATGAAACTCCCAAAAGACGCTGCCTAAAATGGCCGCGAGAAACACAGTTTCCATGTGCGGAGATTTACGCGTCAGGGATTGGCTGCTTCTTCATGAGTGAAAAGAATGTTAGTAACTTCGGTTGGGATTGGATGGGAAGTAGAGGAGACGAACTAGAGGGAAGGAATGTTAATCGTGGAGTCTTGTCATAGGCACAAAACCCACGGGGGAGGGGGGGGGGCAGTTGCGTTGCTGCACTTTTGGAGTTTACGGAGTTTTGATGGAAGGGGACGAGCGAAGAAACGGAACTTCTGATTCAGGCTCTAGTCTGGAGAGGAGAGTCTGGTCATGGCTCTTAATACGAGTGGGTTACACGTGCGACAGTCGTCCTGAACGTGCCTTCACACTGGCAGTGGTCTTGACTGTACAGCCTATGGTGAAGTCTTGGCTGTACTGACAGCTTAGACCTCAGTCATCTTGTACAACTCGCTGTACCAAGGACAATTTAATTCGTATCAGGTCTGCCACCTTGACACTTGATCTCCTCCTGCGCACTGCCGTATAAGTGAGTGAGATTGGTGCACGGTATGACCAGCGAAAGGGATGGTAACACAATGGAATCTGCCGAGGTTTAAGGACTCGATCAGAGAATAATTGGGATCCGTCCAGCAAATCGCCTGCCCAAGACTTTGCACATTTTGTGCCTGTGATAACGAATTACAGGCGCGACACACCCCTACGCTGCAAACGGTTGCACCACGTCCATCAACTGAGACAGTGCTATACATCGGGAAAGGGGTATAGTATAGCTACTCCAGCTTCTTAGGGCAGACAGAACCACAGTCTCACCACTTGTTCTCAGCTGCACAAAGACAGTGCAGGTTCTGTGCAGAATAAGTCTATCACAGTCTGTTCAGCGTTACATTGAAATGCTAATTATTTGTCGCTTCTATTTCTGTTGGCAACAGTCATGGTTTATCTGTTACCTCGCTTAACTTGTGCTGTTTGTCCAATTTTATGACTAATAAGCTCCTACCATTTATTATAAAAGATTAATCCCACGTCCATATGTGTTAATTACCTATCAACAAATGACTTCAATAATGACAGGGCCACCATTTCATTAAAATTTTCTGAGAATTCGAATTCTATTTAAGATTATGATAACCTACAATGAAAGCTAGCAAGAACAGCCACTGTCAGAGGGCAGAATCAATTTAGCAGACACATGGCCAAGTAGACAAGTGAAAGGCTTGCAAGTTAAAGTAGGTGTTAGGGTGTGAACTTAGTCACCTGTAGCTTTTCAAATCAAGCTGAAAGACCAGTGTAGTCTTGCAGCTTCCAATAGAGCAGTCAGCCATCTCTTTTCGTACTACAAGTTTCATATGGTGGCTTCTATTCCGGCGGCCACGTCTAAAAATGAGCCCAATTTACGTTTAAGATTTTATAACAAAGTGAGCCATTGTAAAAGACGCCACGCTGTGTTTAACTAGCTTCCTGTTGCGCTACTACTCCGGCACACGTGCCGTCCAGCACGCCAGAAAAATGTACAGTGATTGTAATATAAGATTTCGTAAATCTTTATGCCTAGCTTTTCACATTATATTCCAGGATTTCTGAGAGTCCTAAGAATTTCTTAACGAACGTTGAAGTGTAAGTAAAACTCTACTGTAATGGGGAAACCTCGGCGCCACAAAATTTCCAGTAAGGATTTCTAGAATCAGGACAGGACCACAGGGTTTGGATCGTCATACACCATTTATTGCACACAAAATGATCTATTCATAAAAGGTTTCAGAATTTAAAACAAGCAATAAACTTTACATGAAAATATAAAGGGTCTTGAAACTCAAACACAGCTAACAATTTTAAACAGTTCAAGAATATGAAGTTTTCATATAGGAAAAGAAAAAATTTAAAAGAACTTCAAAATTTGTTTGACTGACCTTAACAACAACCACTTAGAGGACAAGAGATCAGTAAGTAACACTTCAATCTACAGGAACCAATTAACGACAGATTTAGCAATTAACAAACGGTCGCAAAATAGTAATTCTCAAAATTTATTTACGATTTATAAAAAGCCCCAAGAGGTGCAGTCACGCTAAAAATAATTCTTCCGTCGACGGAAAAGGTGATGGCAATAAAGGGCAAGAACTTCGTTCAGGAAAACGAAGTGATCTCAACACCTGCTTATTGAAATAATTTTGATCAAATTATGATAATCGCTATTAGCGGGGACAAGAGACGCCCATCCTCCAAGTGAATACCGCGCTCGAAATTCTTCATGCCAGTTAACATTTTTAGGAAAACATTATCATACGAACCTTTTTTCTTTCAGAAATATAAAAATACCATATGAGTAAAAAATATTCCAGAACCAATACACAACTCGAAGGCATGGTAACATACAAAATTAGAACCCATGTCTTTAACATAGAGTTTAATGACCGCAAACACCCCAAAATAGTGTTTAAGATTCCGACGCTTAGTACAAAACAAATACAACTTATCTTGTGTATGAATTCCGTGCACCGCTGAGCGCCAATGACACCCTGACACACAACAGTAGACACTGTTAATGCCTCGCTGGCCCGACCTCTGGACAGCCGGCGGAAGGACAGACAGACAGATTACACCTAGAATACGGGCGTGAGAAACTAGAATCACGACCTCTAACCAGGATCCAACACTCACAACCGGGCATAGCAGTACTAAGTCCACAACCGGTCAAGCTTAGCTTAGACACCTGGAATTAAGAGCATGCATTAGTAGATATTAAATTACAGTGACGCCAACCGCGTGCACACAAAATCAAATTGACACAATTAAGCCCATGAGACCTCAATGAACCCCTAAGTGCGGTGACACAGTTTCAGCTGAATGTACAAAATATAAACTAAAAACACGTTGGGGCTACAACCAAATCAAGTGAACGACGCAAGGAAATTTAAATCTTAAAACGCTCTAATTTGCCAGAAAACTAATTCACAAAATAACCAGTCACCAAACTGCCTTATAGTCAGTGCTTATACGGTGCAGAGGCAACTCCCAAAACTCCCCAGAAAATATCTGGTGGAATAACAAGGCTGTCGAATGCGATCTCTGCTCGGCAACGCGAAGTGCTACCTGGAACAGACTAAATGCAAATACTGAGAGAGTATAAAACAACAACTAACCGCAATGACTTTCAAGGTAACTATGTCAGTGAAACAAGTCAGATTCTGGCGTGGATAATTTGAGTTACTATTCAGCACCACTCTAACTTTAAAACCGACTGGTTCAATAAATCATGCATATGAATTCAGAATTCAGATACAAACAGCAAACTGCACGTAAAACATCTTCCCAGCAAGGCGACCACCTACTACTTCTTACCACACATTCAGCGAGACATGTCGCTGATGTGGTGGTAATTAAACACAAGAGTGACTCCTGCTTCATCCACAAATAAAATGTTACCGTCAAACTTACCATTATCTACAGCTTCTTGTTGCAGAGTCTACCTCAGTAAGACACTGAGCTCGTTGGAGGTGCTACATGTTGTGGTCTACCACTTGCCCGCGAAAAGCAAAGGTCCTGAGTTCGACTCTCCGTCCGGCACACAGTTTTAATCTGCCAGGAAGTTTCATATCAGCGCACACTCCGCTGCAGAGTGAAAATCTCATTCTGGAAACATCCCCCAGGCTGTGGCTAAGCCATGTCTCCGCAATATCCTTTCTTTCAGGAGTGCTAGTTCTGCAAGTTTCGCAGGAGAGCTTCTGTTAAGTTTGGAAGGTTGGAGACGATGTACTGACAGAAGTAAAGCTGTGAGGACGGGCCGTGAGTCGTGCTTGGGTAGCTCAGTTGGTAGACCACTTGCCCACGAAAGGCAAAGGTGCCGAGTTCGAGTCTCGGTCCGGCACACAGTTTTAATCTGCCAGGAAGTTTCATATGAACTAAGGATGTTTAGAGCGAAAGGGATACAAAACGTAAAGAAGAACACTTTGAAATTTGAAGGTAGAACCCTGTTGACCAGTGTAATGATATCATTGGTTATGAAAGTGAAATCAAGAGATAATGACCTGGACAGAACTTCGTAGCTGCGTGTAGGTGCTCTCACGGCCAATGGTAGCTCTTCGTGAAGCAAAGGTGACGTTGAGGGCCACTCTGGGCCCAGAGGCCACAGCCAGTAATGCGTCCTGTGACCGGGCTCTTTGATGGCGGGGCAGGTATTACGTCACCTGCAGAGTGCGCACGATTGACCGCCGCTACCTGAACACAAAGCGACCCTCCCGCAAGGTAGCAGAGACTCGGAAAGACCTCTCCATCAACGCCGTTCTGCAACAAGTTAACCATTCGAAGTATATTCGGTGGGTGAGCCACTGATGCCACTGTTGTTTTTCTAATTGAGGCGCAGGAATTCGTTGAAGTAATACGGTCACTGTAGCAAAACTGACACATCTCTAATTCTCTGGCACTGTCGTCGAAATGATTTCTACATTACTATATTTCTTGGAACGTTGTCAGCAATTATTGCGTCTGTGATCACTGTAGTTGCGTGCAGTTTGCATTACAGATTCTGTAGACTTCCAACAACGGTAATTTAACGGTCTCTTCGTATTCATGTCCATTTCAATTTATACAGGATGTTACAAAAAGATACGGCCAAACTTTCAGGAAACATTCCTCACACACAAAGAAAGAAAATATGTTATGTGGACATGTGTCCGGAAAGGCTTACTTTCCATGTTAGAGCTCATTTTATTACTTCTCTTCAAATCACATTAATCGTGGAATGGAAACACACAGCAGCAGAACGTACCAGCGTGACGTCAAACACTTTGTTACTGGAAATGTTCAAAATGTCCTCCGTTAGCGAGGATACATGCATCCACCCTCCGTCGCAGGGAATCCCTGATACGCTGATGTAGCCCTGGATAATGGCGTATTGTATCACAGCCGTCCACAATATGAGCACGAAGAGTCTCTACATTTGGTACCGGGGTTGCGTAGGCAAGAGCTCTCAAATGCCACCATAAATGAAAGTCAAGAGGGTTGAGGTCAGGAGAGTGTGGAATTGGTCCGCCTCTACCAATCCATCGGTCACCGAATCTGTTGTTGAGAAGCGTACGAACACTTCGACTGAAATGTGCAGGAGTTCCATCGCGCATGAACCACATGTTGGGTCGTACTTGTAAAGGCACATGTTCTAGCAGCACAGGTAGAGTATCCCGTATGAAATCATGATAACGTGCTCCATTGAGCGTAGGTGGATGAACATGGGGCCCAATCAAGACATCACCAACAATGCCTGCCCAAACGTTCACAGAAAATCTTTGTTGATGACGTGACTGCACAATTGCGTGCGTATTCTCGTCAGTCCACACATGTTGATTGTGAAAATTTACAATTTGATCACGTTGGAATGAAGCCTCATCCGTAAAGAGAACATTTGCACTGAAATGAGGATTGACAAATTGTTGGATGAACCATTCGCAAAAGTGTACCCGTGGAGGCCAATCAGCTGCTGATAGTGCCTGCACACGCTGTACATGGTGTACATGGTACGGAAACTCCTGGTTCTCCCGCAGCACTCTCCATACAGTGACGTGGTCAACATTACCTTGTACAGCAGCAACTTCTCTGACGCTGACATTAGGGTTATCGTCAACTGCACGAAGAATTGCCTCGTCCATTGCAGGTGTCCTCGTCGTTCTAGCTCTTCCCCAGTCGCGAGTCATAGGCTGGAATGTTCCGTGCTCCCTAAGACGCCGATCAATTGCTTCGAACGTCTTCCTGTCGGGACACCTTCGTTCTGGAAATCTGTCTCGATACAAACGTACCGCGCCACGGCTATTGCCCCGTGCTAATCCATACATCAAATGGGCATCTGCCAACTCCGCATTTGTAAACATTCCACTGACTGCAAAACCACATTCGTGATGAACACTAACCTGTTGATGCTACGTACTTATGTGCTTGATGCTAGTACTGTAGAGGAATGGCTGGCCGGAGTGGCCGAGCGGTTCCAGGCGCTTCAGTCTGGAACCGCGCGACCGCTACGGTCGCAGGTTCGAATCCTGCCTCGGGCATGGCTGTGTGTGATGTCCTTAGGTTAGTTAGGTTTAAGTAGTTCTAATTTCTAGGGGACTGATGACCTCAGCAGTTAAGTCCCATAGTGCTCAGAGCCATTTTTTGTAGAGGAATGGGTCGCATATCATCACAAGCACCGGTGAATCGAGGAAGTACAGTTCATACTGACGAAACTAAAATGAGTTATAATATGGAAATTAAGCGTTTCCGAACACATGTCCGCATAATATCTTTTCTTTATTTGTGTGCGAGGAATGTTTCCTGAAAGTTTAGCCGTACCTTTTTGTAAAACCGTGTATAAGTCTTCCTTACCAATGGGGGAATTCATTGGACTCTTTGTCTTCATAAACGTGTTAGTCACACTGATCCTCAAGCGACGGGAAAAAAGGCAGTTTTATTGGTTTGGAGATCGACACGATACAAGTGTTTAAAAACTGGAGCGCAGAATAAAGGAACTCATGCATGAATACGACGATTCATAAGCCCCTCAAACACGGAATGAATATAAAACTGAAACGTTACACATAATCACATAATCAGTGTGACTGAATGCTTGAATTTTTTAGAACTGAAGAACTCTCTTGTGTCACATTTATGGTCTTGTCCAGAAATGAAACTTTTCCGTTCAAAATGGTTCAAATGGCTCTGAGCACTATGGGACTTAACTGCTGAGGTCATTAGTCCCCTAGAACTTAGAACTAGTTAAACCTAACTAACCTAAGGACATCACAAACATCCATGCCCGAGGCAGGATTCGAACCTGCGGCCGTAGCGGTCTTGCGGTTCCAGATTGCAGCGTCTTTAACCGCACAGCCACTTCGGCCGGCAAACTTTTCCGTACTCACTATGAGAATAATCTCCTTCTTCTATGAAGCGACAGGTAAGTACCGTATTATGTGTATGGTAAAGTGTTCTTGAGGCAACTCCCTACTTTCGTAAAGAATACATTTGTACTTAGACATAAATTATTAAGACGTTTGTCTGATCCTCTGGTTTATTACTGCGGCTTTCGATATGACAAAATGTTGACTGTCGTTTCTACAATTTAGTAATGTACTTTATTGTACTTTGTACTACTGCGATGCATATTTTGATGTGCCTATGTGTAAGCGTAAAACATATGCTTTTAGTTTTTATTGGTTACTGTTTTAATTTTTAGTAAATATATCAGCATTTTCACAGTCGCAATGCTGTAAGGTGGTCCCCTCTTGCACCGCTTGGTTTACCTATCAAGTGCGAGTCCACTGAAGTAGCTGTTTTCCGTAGTCCTTTTCACGACCACCATTCCCATTTTCCAAGTTTAAATTATATGTCACACCTTTTAATTGGTGAATTTATGAGTAAGGAACAAACTGTCAAAGTTACTTTTGCTATTAATGGGCGTGTATTGGTCATGACTTAGTTCGATTTTCCCCTTTGTTATTAACATTTGGTGTTTATTTTTTAAATGTATAACTATTTTAGTTATATAGCTTACACCAGGATATCTGATGATGGTCACAGGCCAAAACATCTCATTTGGAATAAATGCACCATAAAACAAGTAGTGCTGATTCTTTGCGCATACTCTGCGCTTTTCTAAAATCAAATCAGTTATATTTTCACGGCATTAGTATCGGAGTTGTGTTAGCTGTGCACTCAGTTTTAAGCCTGACAGGTAGTAGCAGCTTTCAAGATTACTTATATTTCATCATGAAACATACTTTCGATGTCTACAAATGTGAAGCACAGACTCTGTCTTGCGAAGCGAATTACCTTATTGGGAAAGATGGTCATCTAAAAGAGTTTCATGGGACTCATGAGTTACCTTTCAGTAGGTCGTGAGCCTATGAACAATTGAAAATAACGATTTTGCGCTTGGAACTTACCCTAAGACTACGGTTCAAAGCCCACTCATCATAAACTTTATACCACTAACAAATCTGTTCTTGCCAGCCAAATGAGAACTAGTGACCTTCTTTTTCCACTGCCAGGTTTTGTAAAGTTTACGCCCCAGATGAAGCAGAACCGATGCTAGACCGATATATGCATTGGGCTTGGTATGGAATGAAATGTCGTGTGGCGAGGGCCTCCCTGCAGGTAGACCCGATTGCCTGGTGCAAGTCTTTTGAGGTGACCTCGCTTCGGCGATTTGCGCGTCGATGAGGATGAGATGAGGATGATGAAGACGACACAACCACTCAGTTCCTGACCGGAGAACGTCTCTAACCCAGCCGGGAATCGAACCCGAGCTCCCGGCACGACAAGCCGGTGCGCTGTCCACTCAGCTACCGTGGCGGACAGCAGGTCTGATGGAAATAATGCAGTTCATTCAAATAATTTTTTATCAACACGCAGTTTCCCATTGTTATCCATCTGAGTAGAAGATTCTTGTCTATTGATCTACTGACTACTATTTTCTTCTTTATTTTCGTTATCACTTTTCCTCACGGCCGCACGGGATTAGCCGAGCGGTCTCCGGCGCTGCAGTCATGGACTGTGCGGCTGGTACCGGCGGAGGTTCGAGTCCTCCCTCGGGCATAGGTGTGTGTGTTTGTCCTTAGTATGATTTATGTTAAGTAGTGTGTAAGCTTAGGGACTGATGACCTTAGCAGTTAAGTCCCACAAGATTTCACACATTTTTTTTTTCTCCCGGTCTGATGAAGCCAATCGATATTAGCTCCATTGTATCATTCTCACACTTCAGAGGAGCGCTTATACAGATTTGTTGTATATATTTGAATCACTGTCTTCCCCTACAGATTTTGTCCTCTACTGAAACGTATGGTACAATGAATCTATTCCTTAACATCAGTGTTTTCCCATACGTTCCATCCGTCTCCGAGAACCTTGTTTGCAACAGTCATATCAAATGTTGCGACTCACTTCTTATCAGATTTTTCTGCAATCCAAGATTCACTTCTGTAAACGCTGTATTTCAAACGTACGTTCCCAGAAATTTCTCACTGAGGCTTATGCCTATATTTGATGCTAGCTGACGTCTTATAGCGATGAATATTCTCCTTTTCTGAGCTAGTCATATTCTTAAACCATCCTTGAATCGTTCGTCATTTTCTATTTTCCTTCGAAAAGCGATGAATTCCTTCATATCCTCCATTGCCCTCAATTTCGACGGTAGTAATAACGAATCAAATTGACGCGATTTGTACTTGTGTCTTACCTTGATTTCAGTCCATGCTTATCAATGGATTTTTCATCCCTTTCAGACGGCAACTTTACGAATAGCGAGTAATGTCATCAGCAACACCAGCTGAGTGCAATTAGGATGTCCTTACCTAATGTCATTTTTAATTATTGTACTCTTCACGTACATATCACAGGTATTTCGTTACACCGAAAACCTACTTTTACGAGATGATTTCTAAAACTCTTGCAGCATTTTTCCCTTTTGAACTCTTATATGTGTCAAAATAATTTGAAAGGGCCTTGTTGTTTCCTACCAAGTCTTGGTTGTCTTACTGGATCCCTATGACCTTCAAACCGACACCCATTTCTCCTTGTTTTCCAGCTGTTGTCACATGTACTTTTAAATACTCCAAAAGATATGTCACTCGCTTTTCCATTGAAATTTTCTTTCGATGAGGACTGCATTTGCGATCTCTTTATACTGGCGCATTCTGTTAATTTCATTCGTTCGTCATTTATACTGCTGTTTTCCTTGGTCTGAATGGAAACATCTGTATTTCACTTTTGACCAACTGAAGCACTTCTTCCGTTTTCACAATTTCTTCGCAGTTACATTCCTTGTACCTATAATTTGTATTTTAAATGTCTGTGATCTCACATTTTGGAGTTATCCTTCTGAATTGAGCTACCTGCGGTGGTATCGACTATCGCAGTATCTACATCGTTAGAAAATATGTAATGTGTATCATTCCTTAGTAGTTCAGTAGCCCACATTCTTCTACATTGATTTCACTAAAGAAACTTTCTCTCAGTTACTTACTTTTTATCTTTCGAGTCAGTTCTCTGTAACGCACTTAGGCTATCTAACAAAGTTTAACTCTTTTTGTACAGTCGTGTTTTCGCTTGTCTCCTGGGAAACATTTGTAATTCTCTTGTGATCAATTGAAACAGTTCTTCTGTTCCCTAAAATTTCTTCCAGTTACATTCCTCATCTTAAAGGAACGATATATATGTCTATAAAATTCCATTTATTGTCACAGATGCAGAAGGCAAATGCAAAACATTATGTTCTTCTGTGCCGTTACATGAACACCATATTTTCTTGATTAAAATAGTACTGCATTCTTAGAAAGTATCCAGATGAAATGGATCTTTGTAAGACTGTTCTTTCCTGTCATGATATTCCCATATTAAGTTTCACATTATAAGATATCCTTTAACTTTCATTACTGCTTACACTCCACATACTTCAAAAGGAATTCAAACAAACTTAAAACTTGGAAACTGATTAGAGAAAAGTAGAATGGTAGCTGGATCATGTATTTATGGACAAATTCTACCACAGAGAAATTTACAATGTTTAAGTATTCAGATGGGTAGATACAGGTTCAGATGATTACACTGTCAAAATCAAAATTAAGTTCACACCACTAAAAAAGAAACCAAAGTGCAATAAACGAATGAGAAACATCAATCCCCACCAATTAATTAGAAATGATATAGAGAAGTCACACAAAAGTTAAAACTGACAGATAAGTTAGAAGAACTGATTCAAATTCTCAGGTAACAAGCAGAGAATTTAGCGCCATTGACCCCACGTAAAATATATGTCTGGTGGAACTCAGAGTGTAACAAAACACATGAAGAAAAGCATCATGCATGGTTAAAATTCCAAACACACAAAACAGAAGAAAATGCAAATAACATCAAAAATATGAGGCAAAAGTTCACACAAATTATCAGGCAAACCAAGAGACAACCACAGAAAGACCTAATCGACTCAATAGAACAAAATTACCACAAAACAAATTCCAGACACTTTTACAAAAGTTTGGAAGACAATAACAAAAATTTGCCCCTCCCACTTTAATGCTGAAAAGGTAAGATGGAAAAATGGCACATAACGACAAGGAAAATCCCGAAATCATGGCAAAAGCATTTAGTAAACTTTTGTACTGGAAGAACCCCAGGAATTTTTAGCAGTTAATACAGACATACTCATTAAGACTCCACCTGATCTCATAAATCCTCCAACGATCGAAAAGAGGCGGAAACGGCACTCGGAGAGATCAAAAACTATAAGACATGCGGAGAAGGCCAAGTTTTTGCAGAAATGTGGAAATATGCCAGTGACACAGTTCGAACATCTTTACACATAGCCCTAACAAAAATCTGGATACCAGAAAAGTTTCATAAACATTGGACCACAGCCATAATTCATCCACTCCACAAAACAGGAGATAAAAGGAACCCACGTAATTACAGAGGTATCTCTCTTACACTGCACATATAAGATTTTCTCCAGAATCCTATACAACAGGATCAAAGAGCAACTAGAGGAAGAATTAGATGAATACCAAGGAGGCTTCAGACCTTGGAGAAGCTGTGCAGAACAGATCATCACCTAAAAATTAGCCATAGCATATTACAAGAAACGAAATAAACCTCTTTTAATAACCTTTGTGGACTTTAAAAAAGCATGTGACTGTATCCATAGACCTTCGATGTTAAAAATCTTAAGAAATTTCGGACTTCATACAAAATTTATCAAACTTATGGAATTCACATTAATCAGAACTGTATCAAAAGTCAAGTTCTGGGGGGATCTATCTGAGCCATTCATCATAAAAACAGATTTAAGACAAGGAGATTGCTTGGCACCTCTGCTGTTCAACCGTGCTTTAGAATATATAATGAGGGAATGGTACAAGACTAACACAAAGAATATCCAAATCGGAAGACCCAAAGACAACATAAGTTTATATAGTCTAGGATTTGCTGATGACCTCTCTCTCTTGTCCAACAGTATACAGGAAACGAGACAAGTTATCTCACTACAGGAAACAGCACAGAAAATTGGTCTTGGAATATCCTTTGTAAAAACAGTCATCACATTAACTGTCCCACTACTCATAAACAAAATTGCCATAAGAAACCAAGAAATCAAAATTCTACATAAATTTAAATATCTGGGATAAATCATAACATATAACCTCAATGAAAAGCCAACATGACATAACAGAATAAATAAATGTACTAGAGCACAATATATCACCAGGAACACCTACAACAAAAAGAGCCTGTCAATAGCAACAAAATTAAAACACTACAAAACAGCCACTAGACCAGAAATAACATATGAAAGTGAAACCATCTTAAAGTCAACTAACACTGCACAAATGGACAAAGTACTCAAATAAGAGAGAAGAATCATCAAGAGAGTAGCAAAAAATGAAAGTCAGCGAGGAAATAGAACCAGTACAAAGAGAAAGAAACGTATTTCATTTTTCAGACATCTAATCAGAACACTGGAGAACAGGATCATCAGGAGAATAATAGAAATTTGTGGAAAAGTAAGTGCAACATTAAGTGGATTATAGAAATCAAGGAAGATATGGATAAGCTACAGATTACACTGGAAATCCTAAACTGACAAAATCAGGAAACTCACAGACAAAAAAACAAGGGTGCAAACGAGAATCAACAAACAGACAGTAGAAAGGGTGATTGCTGATGAAGAACGAAGGATGATATCCGACAGAATGAAGAAGTACTGGTCTGGCAGGAAACTGAAAAATTCTTTGTATAAAGTTGGCTAGAGTGGTCCACTGAAGGCCTTAAAATGGAAATAATAATTATAACTGCTTGCACTTCGCCCTCGTGACCAAAACCTATAGTTACCAACCAATTTGTTTTCTTCACGCAGATTTCCTTTTTTAGCTGAGATCGCTTAGTTGGAATACGGTTTATGTAATGTAGGAACCCAATCAACGTAAAGAGCGTGATTATATGGAATGAATAAAAAGTAGCGGAAACACGGTTGTAATTTATACCAGACTTTGTTGACAGATGTTTACCTTATTACATGCCCTCAATATAATCGACCTGCATCTCGATCGCCTTTCCCCACAGTAGATGTAAAGCGTCGTGCACCTTTAATGCATCAGTCTCTGTCGATGCCTTGCAAGCACCGTCCTATGGCATGGATGAAGTATTATGTTACAGCTCGTGACAGAAGTTCCCTGATTTCGGCAAACAGGTCGTAATCGCAAGGACTGATTTCGGACGAATAAAGGGCATGTTCTAGTATCTCCCATCCTCATATACATAGGAGCTCATGTATGGGGCTCGCCGTGTGCCATTGTCATGAAAGACGATTGGGATGCAGTGCCCGAAGGAAACGTTGTTGCGCCACTTCAGTCTTGATCCAAGTACGCTGTTCGTGTTTCCTAGCCATACTGTTAGCTCGCTTGAACTGCCTTGCCTCACTTTCAGGCATGACACACTTCTGCGGGCTCAAGCACAGGCGTCCCTGCTCACTGCAAATGGTTCAAATGGCTCTGAGCACTATGGGACTCATTTGCTGTGGTCATAAGTCCCCTAGAACTTTGAACTAATTAAACCTAACTAACCTAAGGACAACACACAACACCCAGCCATCACGAGGCAGAGAAAATCCCTGACCCCGCCGGGAATCAAACCCGGGAACCCGGGCGTGGGAAGCGAGAACGCTACCACACGACCACGAGATGCGGGCTGCTCACTGCACTATTTCAGCTAACGAACAGGCCACAGTTATTATCCAAAATTTCCCACTAAACCTTTATATTTGATGAGGGTGAAGATATACATAGCTAGATTTCTACCGACATCGTAAAGCTTCTGCACATTTCTGTAGCAAACAGATTCCTCAGAAAACTGTTCCCCTTGGCCTACAGACTCAAAATTCCACATAGATTAAGAGCTGCAAAGACACTATCGCCTTTCCCCGGAGAGGTTTATCCTTTTTCCACTGGATTTTAAGTCAATATTGACTACTTCCAAAGCGAAAGAACAAGTAAACGAAAGTACAGAAATGTCCTATGTAAGAATACAATGTCCACGCACAATGATATTACACATAAAATGGAAATAAAAGCTTCGTTACTGCTTCATAGAAAGCACTTTAAACCATTCCCAGATATGATTTATTTAAAACAAGGTGCTCGTGCTGTTTTGCCTTGCGTATAGAGTCGTATCCGTGGAAAACAGGTGTGACAGCGCCCGCTGAGAACCGTGGTGACAGGAAGGCGCCCGGTGACGGCTGCTGCCGCCAGAACTTGCCTGCCTTCTCTCAAATCGTATTCGCAGGCGCTGTTCCGCGCCGAGCTTCGCCGCGCCGCCGCGATTGATGGAAATGAAAGAGCCTGAGGGCCACGCTTTGAAGTGTGTCGCGGGGCTGCATATTCATCAGGCGCCGCCTTGCCGTCGGCTGCACCTGCGCCACGGCTGCCGCCTTCCTCCTTGAAGACATAGCGTTCTGGCTGGAGAACTCAAGACTTGCTGGCATTCCTGTACGTTCTGTGTTACTTTCATTTTTCTTTAAATATCAGTTGTGTGAAAAATTAACAGCTACAGATGTTTTGATTTCATTTGCAGTTTAATATAGTGTGTTTATTAAAACTGACTTCGTAGAGATACATGGGTGAACCAAATTACAGGGTAACGCAAAATTCGTTGACATTTCAAAATACCTGATAGAATAATATAAACGTTATTTACCGTTTCTAAAACATTGAAGGTCTTGCAGTCATAGTTTCTTGTTCGACGTTAAGTGCCAGCCCGTGTGGCCGTGCGGTTCTAGGCGCTTCAGTCTGGAACCGCGTGACCGCTACGGTCGCAGGTTCGAATCCTGCCTCTGGCGTGGATGTGTGTGATGTCCTTAGGTTAGTTAGGTTTAAGTAGTTCTAAGTTCTAGGGGACTGATGACCACTGATGTTAAGCCCCATAGTGCTCAGAGCCTTTCGAATCTACGTTAAGCAAACTTTCAGAATATGCCATTAAATTTTGGCAATTTAAAAACAAGTCCGCAGGCCATTCAGAATATCTTTTATTTCTTCAACAAGAAGTAAATGATATTCTGATAAATACAACCGTCTGGAGTTCTAGAATCTTGTATGACAATTGAAATCTAGAAACAGGTGCTCGACTACTATAAAACTAAGAACATGGCGTGCAATCAAGACAATTACTTATAAATGCATCGCCTTTAACATACTGCCTTTACATCAAAGAGCCCCTTTATTTAAAAACTTAGCCACTACCAGTTAACAAACTTCAAGGAAAAAGTTATCAAATTAAGAAGCGGCAAGTCACAGCTCTTCAAAAATGTTGATCTGGCCAGCAACAGATGATTAAATTTAAGGAAATTTAACGACATGGGCAATAAACCGTTTACGGCCCTGCAAAACATTAACCCAACAGAGTGAAACTTTTAAACTCACATCAATGAAAACACGAGTTAGGATGACGTCTCTTTCAAAAAAGGAAGAAAAAAGCAAAATATAGTAATTATTGCGGCAGAGCCCCGTGACAAAGTTACATAACTTAATTCCTAGCGGCGTGAGGTGTCTGAAGCTTCTGGAAATCTAAAAATGTGGAATCAGTTTGCATCCCCTGCCAATAGCACTCATTGTTTCTTGAGAATAATGAGCTAGATGTGCTGCACAAGAACGATATTTTGTGGACCCGTGTTGGCAGTTTGCTAGCAAATCGTTTTCTTCGAGATAACTCATAATGTTAGAATACACTATGTGTTCCGAAACCCTACTGCAAATCAACGTTAGTGATATGGGTTTGTAATTCAGCGGAGAACTCATACTTTCTTTCTTCGTTATTGGTGTGACCTGTGCAACTTTCCAGTCTTCAGGTACGGATTTTTAGAGGAACAATCCGTTGTAGATGGCTGCTAAAATGGAGCTATTTTATCAGCATTCATTGAGAGGAATCTGATTGGTGTGCGATCAGAACAGGTGGCTTTACTCTTGTTAAGTCACTTAAGCTGGTTTGCTACGCAGAGAATATTTACTTCTAAGTTACTCGTGTTGGCAGTTGTTCTTTGTTCGAATGCTTGAAAGTTTACTTCATCTTTGGTGAAGGAGTTTTGGGAAGCCGTATTTAGCAACCCTGCATTAGTGGCGCTATCATCGGTAGCTTCACCTTTGTTGCCGCGCATTGAAAATATTAACTATGCCTTCCATCTGGTTTACTTTCATACGACCAGACTATTTTGGAATTTTGTACCAGATTTTGAGACTGGGTGTCGTCGTGGAAAGCATTAAAAGTATCTCGCATCGAAATTCGCGGCTGTAAAACTTCGTCAGTCTGTAACGCAGTACAGTAGTGATTTGTCACGGCATGGGTTCACAAGTCCTTGTTAGTATTTTTGAGGTGTGATGCAAAAAAATTACTCTCACAGTTTATGCGATACCCGTACGTGCTGATATTTTGTGACCGCGGAGCTGGTGCTCGATAGCAACTCAAGAACATTCTATCCGGCTTAGATCAGACGAATCTGGTGGAGAAGACATCGTTGTCATTTCACCATCATCGTCCTCAAACCAATATAACACAGTTGTGCTCCTGTGTCACGGACAGTTAACTTGATGGAAGCTGGCTTCGTCATCAGTGATAACAACAACTATGAAGGGAAGCAAGTTTTTCGTCCTGAGCTTCAAGTACTCTACGCTGCCTTGATGCGTTCTATTATTACCAAAGGTCCCATTGTAGCTCAGATGACTGTCAGCTCAAGCCATAGTACTTCCCCCGCCTTTGTACATCCGTGGTGTGATACAAGTTTTATGTCGAGCAGCCATTTCGAACTTCCCTACTGTTTAAGCCGAAATTGTGTGGCCCGTGGTATAGCAGGACAATTCATGTGAGAGATGCATTTGGATCTGTACAGTCTAAAGCAAACATCGCAGGATTACAACGGTCGTCCTTGCGTCTTCTAGAGGTGGTGTCCCTTTGTGTAATGCTTATAGAAAATTGACCAGGGCGAGTTGTAATATGGTCTAAAATGTCTAAAGACCTCCTGTTGTGTAGCATATCATGTTCACTCGGATGACGGCGTGTCCAGAAACGACCGTCGACATAGCGTAACACGAAACGTGATTCAGATGACCAGGCCACACATTTCAAATGATCCATAGTTCAATCTCGGTGATCGCGTGCCCACTGAAGTCGTAAAGGACGATGTTGTTCGATTAGCTTGTAAATATATAATGGTATTCTCATGAGGAGTTCAACAATGTGCGCTGAATGGCGACAGGCGTACTCCGAAATACTTGTGCCTTCAACAGCAATGTGCACCGTCGTCAGATCCACCACATATAGGATCTACCACACACCGCCACCTGTCCTGCCTTATATGACAGGCAAGACCTGCGACGTTCATGTTTTGCGATGAGGCCTGATTTCTCAGTCCCTCAGTTCCTTTCCAATGAATGGTATTACGAGAGCAGCGCCCAGCTACCTGGTTTCCCAGATATTCTCAGGCGACGTTTCGTAAAGAGCACCATTTGTTGAACTCCCTTGTGTCATTCATTTTCTCTATTTTTATTATCCTTAAAATCGCTAGAAAGCTTTCCCGCTGGTATCTCCGCCGCACGTACTCTTTCTATACCACATCACGTTCCCACAACTAATTCAGTCTGACTGTAGAAGTAGTCACAATACAATGTGACTCAAAAGTTCGTTAAGACTTCAAATTTCGCTAATTCACGGAATAATGTAGGTATGGAAGTAAAAATTGCCAGAAATATCTGAAGTGACATGAGGCTTTGTTGATGCCAATAACGAGAGCAAGAATTGGCCGCCGGTAGGAGTGGCCGTGCGGTTCTAGGTGCTACAGTCTGGATCCGCTACGGTCGCAGGTTTTAATCCTGCCTCGGGCATGGATGTGTGTGATGTCCTTAGGTTCGTTATGTTTAATTAGTTCTAAGTTCTAGGCGACTGATGACCTCAGAAGTTAAGTCGCATAGTACTCAGAGCCATTTTTGAAAAATTGGCCAACAGATGGCGCAAGACTGCAACACGATTGTGACATCGCATGTGAATCGTGTATACATGAGCTGTATTGATAGAGGGAATCAGATCATCCCAAGCCTTACTGTTTAAAAAAAAAAAAGTAAGGGCTCTTCTTCATATTACTAAACGTGTGAAAGATCTGCGCACGTCGGTTGGTGAGGACCGCTTGCTGAGCCGTCACATCCGTCATACGTATCCTCCTAGGTCAATCCGTGTCACTATTGGTTGTGTGGTTTCATGAAGTGTCGTGTGCTGCAGACAACATTCCATGGCAATATCTCACCATACCTACTAACATATTGTGTAGTGCTTCTCACACCATTGTTTCTCGTCCACAAGTATTGGTGATAATAGCGGACACTTTGAGCAGTTGTGATAAGGAACATCGAATTTCCTAACAATCAATGTGCTAATTATTGCTTTTGTATGATATAAAGCTCCACTCGTCGATCACATTGTGTACTTTTCTTTGGTTTCAATAAACCACGTGTCATTTCACGCATGTGTTCCAATTTTTAGCTCTCTGAGCCGTCTCGGCTTCTTTCTTTCAAATCTCCCGCCTTGCACACTAAAGAACTAGCAGTTCCCTGCCACGGAGAGGGGCATGACAGTGACGCTGCGAGCGGCCCTTCGGTTGCTGTCTGTGGCAGTGTGGTGGTTGGTTGGTTGGTTGGTTTGGGGAAGGAGACCATACAGCGTGGTCATCGGTCTCATCGAATTACGGAAGGATTGGGAAGGAAGTCGGCCGTGCCCTTTCAGAGGAACCATCCCGGCATTTGCCTGGAGTGATTTAGGGAAATCACGGAAAACCTAAATCAGGATGGCCGGACGCGGGATTGAACCGTCGTCCTCCCGAATGCGAGTCCAGTGTCTAACCACTGCGCCACCCCGCTCGGTTGGCAGTGTGGTGTGCAGCACTACGTCAGACTCGGCTCTTCTCGTAATGCTGCAATGCGCTGCGTGGTATGGTTCCGTTGGCCATTAGCATTTGGTACGACGCTGGTTGATACGGTGGTTCTGCGACGTTATTCCCTAGCGTGAATTATTGTAGTGATCTTGGTCCTACGTGTTCCTTGAGCGCAAAAAAATTATTTCAGTTGCATGTTTAACTCATTTTCCTTTCATTTTGGGGTTCGGTTTGTATGATCTAATGCACGGAGAGTTTGGAGTTTTGGAGAGTCTGATTCATTAACTGCTTTGACCTTTCGATTATGAGATCACTGCGCTGCTCGTCAGCAAGTGAGATTGGAGCTAGTTAAGCACGATAGACGGGCGAAGACAGGAGAATGTGATATTGGTCATGTCTGGGGTTGTTTCCTGTCCGGCTATCTTGCGTCCCGTTTCTGAGGAGAATGAAAGGGCTTAAATGGCTGACGTGAGGTTCTAGTAAGCTTATGCTCCGCAGTAAATCTTACAGGACAAAAGCATTTAAAATTGTACAATTGACAGGTGATTCTGTGTACGAACGACTATTGACTTTAGTGGCAGTCGTGCCTGCTAAGCTGCTAAGGGAACGCTGTTCTGACCGTACACCAGATTAACGCAGATTGTGAAATGGACTAGTGGTGCCGAACTTAGGCGCTCACTTAGTCTGTTCCTGTCTTACGACTGTTGTCGCACATCAGAGGACATCGAACCGGTTGGCCCCATAGTTTTCTTGTGGACCTACTGCCTGTGGGCATCGGCTCCCGACATCGTGTTCACATACCGTGCTGCCTCCTGCGTCACCCCAGGCAGCAAGGAGTTAAACCTTCTGCCGCAACACTTGCCGTTTTATTCTCCTTTTTTTCAAATAAGGAGATATCATCCTATCTCGTGTTTTAATTAATGTGAGTTAAAGAGTACCCCTCCGTTGGGTTAATATTTTGCAGTGCCGCTAACGGCCGTTACCCAGGTTGTTGAATTTCCTACAAGTTTTTCATCTAGCGCTGGCCAGGTTTACATTTTTGAAGAGCTGTGGTTGACCGTTGCTTAATTTTATAAGTTTTTCCTTGACATTTGTTATCTAGTGCTGCCCAAGCTTTTAATTAAAGGGACTTTTTCATGTAGAGGTGGTTTATTAATGGAGGTGCGTTTATAATCAATTGTCTTGATCACACACAATGTTGTTCGTTTTATATGAATCGCAAGCGAGTTTGTAGATTTGAAATGTGGTATGAGATTCTATTCTGAAGCGCCAAAGAAACTAGTATATGCATGCATATTCAAAAACTGAGATACGTAAACAGGCAGAATACAGCGCTGCGGTCGGCAACGCCTATATAAGACAACAAGTGTCTGGAGCAGTTGTTAGGTCGGTTACTGCTGCTACAGTGGCAGGTTATCAAGATTTAAGTGAGTTTGAACCTGGTGTTATAGTCGGCGCACGATCGATGGGACACAGGGTCTCCGAGGTACCGTTGAAGTGAGCATTCTCCCGTACGAACATTTCACTAGTATACCGTGAATGTCAGGATTTCGGCAAAGCATATCTACGACATCACTCCGGCCGGAAAAAGATCCTGCAAGAACGAGACCAACGACAACTGAAGAGAATCGTTCAACGTGACAGATGTCCAAACTTTCAGCAAATTGCCGTAGATTTAAATGCTGGGCCATCAACAGGTGTCAGTGTGCGGACCAATCAACGAAACAACATTGATATGGGCTTTCGGAGCCAAAGGCCCACTAGTGTACCCTTGATCACTGCACAACGCAAAGCTTTATGTCCCACCTGGGGCCGTAAACACCGATATTGGATTGTTGATCACTGGAAACATGTTGCCGCGTCAGAAGAGTCTCGTTTCATATTGTATCTAGCGGATGGACCTGTACCGCTATGGAGAGAAATTCATGAATCCATGGACCCTGCATGTCACCAGGCGACTGTTCAAGCTGTGTGTGTGGGGCTTGTGCACTTGGAGTGATATGGGACCCCCGATAAGTCGAGAAACGACTGTGACGTGTACGTAAGCATCCTGTCTGACCACTGCAAACATTCATGTCCATTGTGCATTCAGACAGAACTGGGCAATTCCAGCAGTACAGTGCGACTCTTCATATGTTCAGAATTGCTACACAGCGGCTCCAGGAACATTCTTCTCAGTTTAAACATTTCCTCTGGCCACCAAACTCACTAGACGGGAACATTTTTAAACATATCTGGGATGCCCTGCATCATTTTGTTCAGAAGGGACCTGCGACCCCCCCCCCCCCCCCCCCCGTGCTCATACGGATTTATGGACAGCCCTGCAGGATTCATGGTGTCAGTTCCCTCCAGCACTAATTCAGGGGCATTAGTGGAGAAATTGACACGTCGTGATACGGCACTTCTGCGTGTTCGCGGAGGCCCTATGCGATATTAGGCAGGTGTATCAGTTCCTTTGGCTCTTCAGTGTACAACGCCATCTGGTCATCTTCATCGGAATAATTACGCCGCATAATGGCAATGACAATGTTTTCCTTTTCCAAATATGTAAAATTCAATGCTAAACTAAATTCTGTTAGTTCTCTTTCAAGATTTATTTAAGGGCGCTGCCGGTTTGTTTTTAAATTGTTAAAGAATTTTCTATATTCACTCTATTTTGACTATTACAGCTTATAATCAAAGGCGTGGCTATGGACTAGCGTCCCAGTTATGTGACTGGATTCGTGGTTTACTGTCAGGAAGGATACGGTTCTTGGTCTGCATCAACGATTTAGGGGACAATCTGAGTACCATTATTAGACTGTTTACCGATCATGCTGTCATTTACCATCTTATAAACTCATAAGATGATCAAAACAAATTGCAAAACGATTGATTCAAGATATATGTGGGGTGCGAAATGTGGCAATTGACTCTACAGAACTAAAACTGTTAAATCATCCACATGAGTACCAAAAGGAATCCGCTAAATTCCAGTTACAAGGTAAATCACAAAAATCTAAGGCTGTAAATTCGAATAAATACTTAGGGATTACGACTACGAATAACTGAAGTTGATGCGGCTGGTCCTGGCGGAGGCTCAAGTCCTCCCTCGGGCATGGGCGTGTGTGTTTGTCCTTAGGATAATTTTGGTTAGGTCGTGGTTAAAGCAAACCAGAGACTACGATTTATTGGCATAAACTGAGAAAATGCAACAGGTCTACTAAAGAGATTGCCTCCTCTACGCTTGTATGTCCTCCTTTAGAGTATTTCTGTGCTTTGTGGGATCCGCATCAGACGGGATCGGTAGTGGGCATCTAAAAAGATCAAAGAAACTCTGCTCGTTTCGTACTATCATGAAATAGGGAAGAGAGTGCCACGGATATGATTCGTGAATTAAGGTGGCTATCATTTAAACACAGGAGTTTTTCGTTGCGGCGAGCTATTTTTTCTCAGAGTGAGAATATAGTTTGTTGGTGCCCAGCTACGTCGGGAGGAATGATCATAATAATAAACTAAGAGAAATCAGAGCTCACATGGAAGTGTTCATTATCCACGCGCACTGTCCGAGGGCGGAACGGTAGGGAAATAGTTTGAAGGTATTTCGGCGAACTCTCTGCCTCGCACTTAACAGTGAATTGCAGGGATCTGAAGTAGATGTATAAATTCGGACCATCACGGTATCAGGTAGGCAGTACCAATGTCTGGGCTCGTAAGTATACAGGGTGTTCCATTTATCTTGACGACCCTAACTAACTGTTTGTCCAGATGCAAATTACAAAATGTTTCAAGCAAATGTTCTTTAGCCGTCAGGTGAACATCAGTCAGCATGATTACCTTCGTTGTAGCTTTGTTCTTTATAAAGCTATGAACAGTGGTATGACTTTTTAAAATAGCACCCTGTATTGTTTATTCGGTAATTCATTTCCTCTCCTAAAGACCTGTTCAGAGATGTATCACAGTGTATCATTCCCTGAAACACAACGTTATTAATTACATAACACAACATTGATGTTAACATTCCCAGTGCAGGTACTCGGCGTAATGGACGTGCTGACGTTGACAGAGGACAAATGTAAACATAAGTAAAATGCACATCCGTCATTCCGTCAACCATCGTCAGTTGAAGAGTTTTTTGAGTAGAATGTACACCAACGAAGAGAAGGTAGAAATGCTACTCATCTATGGGGATTGTAAATTAGCAGAACAGTAATTGCAATATAGTTTTCTTATGTACAGGTACATTTAGTACAGTAGTTTAGTTATTTTAAATACTGTTATGTAGAGTAGGCATACAGTAAAGGCTGTCCAACCTACAAACTGCATCGACATAACGTTTCTTTTATTGTTGTTGTTGTTGTTGTTGTTGCTGAAGGTAAGCGAAATGTACGCAGGCAGTGGTACTGTACAGAGAGCGATATCTTGACAAGAATCCACCTTGCCGATGGATGTTTCTCGTCTTGTTGAGACGTTTCAGGAAACGGGAAGTTTCAATCCACGACAACGCAATCGTCGTAGCTCTCGCACACACGAAGCTGCCCAAGTTACTGTTCTCGCTTCTGTTGCTATGAATCCACATGTGAGCACGCGTCAGCTTGAACACGAGATTGGCATTCGTAAAACCAGTGTACATCCTTACCATTTACACCTACATCAAGAATTCCGTGGGAATGATTTCCAGAATCGTGTACAGTTCTGTCATTGGGCACAGCAGCAAATCATCGCCATCCCAGACTTCTTCTCCAATGTTCTATTTATCGATGAATGTTCCTTCTCAAAGAAAGGACAGGTAAATACAAGGAACATGCATTATTGGTCCAGCGACAACCTACGACGGCATAAACAGGTGGAGCATGAATGTCAATGGAGAGTTAACGTTTGGTCTGGGATGCTTGGAACTACAATTATTGGCCTTTATTTCACCAATGGTAGTCTAAACGGCACAGCGTATGCCAACTTCCTGAGACGAATTCTTCCCCCTCTTCTGGATGAAGCGCCGCTAAGAACCAGAATGCTTATGTGGTATTAACACGATGGATGTTCGTCGCGTTCTGAGCCGAAGGCATCCTGCCAGATGGATTTGTCTAAGAGGACCAGTTACTTGGCTTGCTAGGTCTCCTGATTTAAATCCTCTGGACCTTTTTCTTTGGAAATGCATTGTCTATCGCGATATTCCAACAACTCCAGAGGACATGCAGGAACGTATCGTGCTTGTTTGTGATTCTCTTCAGCAGGCAACACTAGAAGCAGTGAATAATTCTTTCATTCAACGAGTGCACCAGTGTATCTGTGTCCAGGGTCACCACTTTGAGCACCTTTGAATGTTGTACTCCTGGGAAATGGTACAGAAGACTCAAAGACACTTTTGTATTACGTTTTTACTTGGTTTTCATTTGTTTCTCGGCAACTCCAGCAAGTGGGTGAGTTATCCCGGGCTCAAAGTCAATGTTGTGTTATATAATCAATAACGTTGTGTTTCAGTTCAAATGGCTCTGAGCACTATGGGACTCAACTGCTGAGGTCATTAGTCCCCTAGAACTTAGAAGTAGTTAAACCTAACTAACCTAAGGACATCACAAACATCCATGCCCGAGGCAGGATTCGAACCTGCGACCGTAGCGGTCTTGCGGTTCCAGACTGCAGCGCCTTTAACCGCACGGCCACTTCGGCCGGCCTGTGTTTCAGTGAATGGTACACTGTGATCGGTTTTAAATAGGTCTTTCGGAGAGGAAATCAATTACCGAATAAAAAACACAGGGTGCTATTTAAAAATGTCATACCGCTGTTGATATGTTTGTAAAAAAAAAAAAGAAAAAGCTAGAACGAAGGAAATCAAGCTTATTGACGTCCCTCTAACGGCTAAAGAACATTTGCTTGAAACATTTTGTAATTTGCATCTGGACAAACAGTTATTTAGTATGGTCAAGATAAATAGGACACCCCGTATATTGCAATTGATGTGACTTTTGACTGTCTTCAAGAAAAAAGTGTTCTCGGAAGATAAGCAATTAACGTTACAGCAAGAGTTTTGTTTCTCGGAAGAATACTGAAAATGTTCATCGTCATATGCCCACTAGACGCAACATCAATCACACCAAGGAACTCCCCTCCCTTGTACAGTGCATAGCCGCCTCTAGCACAAACTGTTATTAATTATTGACCCCTGTGACTGTTAACTTCGTACGGTCCTTCGTGTTCCGGCCTTACATCATTCTCAAAGGTTCTACAAGAGAAATATGTGAAAGGGTCTTAGTAAAAATACATTGGTACAATTAAATAAAACGTACTTCGAAGAAACGGAAGAAACCAGCGCTCAGTGAAAACCACTTAAAAATTACATGAAATGCTAATAGTAAAAAAGAGAGAAATCACCAAAGTATCTCTCAGACATTCTTAGGTAAAACGAACTGAATTTGTCAAACATTCATACAAAGTATCTGATTTACATCATTTGATGATATCTGACAGCAAATAGACTCATAGTCATATCGATATATTAGACGAAGAAGCTGCCAGGTGTTAGTACTGTTTGGCATTAATGACAATTTTGTGTGCTGAAATTCAGACGTACTGATACAGTTGATTGATACAAGATAGTTTTAAATCACAAACAACATTCCATTATATCACACAGTTTATTAGCTAACAGATATCCATTGGTGTAATGAGACTGACAAAAATTATCATCGCAAGATGACATCAATACTTAAAACACCAGTGAAAGTAATCGAACATCTGGTTACGATTAATAAAATATTCCAGGATATTATGCCGTGGTCTAATGGATATCTCTTCAAAACCTGACGTTTCGCCCCATCTGCGGAGGAGATTTTCATGGGTATCGTAGCTATGTTGGACGTCCGATTCACACCCTGGCCCGCTAGTGACTACAGCAGAATTCCACTTCGACGAGATTCCGCGCAGTGGGATGACGTCACATGTTTTGAGTACGGTAGCACAACTGAACGTTGTCGACTGCCGTCGTCCGCTGTTACTTCATCCCATGGTGGAAGACTGGCTCTGAGCACTATGGGACTTAACTTCTGAGGTCATCAGTCCCCTAGAACTTAGAACTACTTAAACCTAACTAACCTAAGGACATCACACACACCCATTCCCGAGGCAGGATTCGAACCTGCTACCTTAGCGGTCGCGCGGTTCCAGACTGTAGCGCCTAGAACCGCTCGGCCACCCCGGCTGGCTGGCGGAAGACTGGTACACATCTTCTTCAGCACCGGAATACAAATGTCATTCAATTACAGGCCTTCCTCCTTCCTATTACAATTCCTGGGGGTGTTTCATAACCTCTATGGCCTCTCTGAGTAGCCGTTCGTGGTATCCGTTTGTTGCTCCCAGTACTTGAGTCCTGTCAAAACGAATGTGATGGTCTCCTGGCTGTAAAGCGTGTTCCACAACAGCTGATCTGTCAGTCTCCTCCGCTCTGTAATTGCCTTTGTGCTCTTCGAGTCGTTTTTAGACAGTTCTTTCTGTAGTAGCCAACACTGCGGAAGGTTTTCCCAGCATTTGGCGGGCATCCTTGACCGATTTTAGACGATCTTGTGCCGGCCCTTGTGGCCGAGCGGTTCTAGGCGCTTCAGTGCGAAGCCGCGCTGCTGCTTCCGTCGCAGGTTCGAATCCTGCCTCGGGCATGGGTGTGTGTGATGTTCGTTAGGTTTAAGTAGTTCTAAGTCTAGGTGGCTGATGACCTCAGATGTTAAAGTCCCATAGTGCTTAGAGCCATTTGAACCATTTGATGATCTTGTATCTTCCGTATGGGTGTGCAAATTACCGTGATGTTATGCTTTCAAAGATTTTTCCTCTGCAGTCAGTCACTTCCTTCATGAAAGGCAGGAAAACTTTCGATTTCACTGGAGCTTGAGCATCACTATGATTTTTCCGCAGTGGTCTTAACGCTCTTTTCACCTCAGTGAACGAATAACTATTCTTGAGCAATACAGTGGTGCTATGCTTTAAGGGGACACGGTGGCAGTCTTGCACTGATATTTTTGTAAATCCATATGTTTGCCATTTTTTGTTCAATCTCATTGAAATTTTGCACACTTATGTATACAGATCTAATACGATTTTTTTAAAAAATTCTGAATTTTTAATAACAATCTAATGCAGTGAGATAATTTTGAATTTTTTATTGCATTATTATTTTAAGGTACACTTTTTCATAATTTCGAGGAAAATTTGGCAAATTTTTTGATGGTAAAATAATCTACACAAATAGGTGTACAATTAAGTACAGTAACTTTTTGTTAAATTAATGCTATTATTTTCTCTGATATTTTGGATTCGAACATTTTTTACAAGCAAACTTTTCAATATATTATTAAGCACAAAACTGTGTATAATATCTCGATTAAAATTTTGTTCCACTTAAATATTGCTTCAAAGTAAAAGAGTAGGTGTGCCAAATTTCATTGCAAACCTTCCAGTAGTTTCTGATATATGTGTTCCTGAAAGCAGAAAACATTAAGTTGCAGAAAAATCATTTTAAAGTTTGGATGAAATGAATAAAAAAAAAAAAAACTATCATACCTTAGCTAAAACTGCCCATATCCATATTCCATTTCTTCCTCATCATCCTCTACAGCTCTTTTAGCTTCTCTGCTCCTTTGCCTAGCAAGTTATTGTGTGTTCTGGACTGAAGTCTCCACCTTCGCGATTCTTTGCTTATCGATGATCTGCAGAATCCAGGTGTAAAGCCCAACTTGCTGAGGATGTGAAGTCTTGCCACACTCCCATCATTAAACATTGCTGCAGCTTCCAAAGCAGAAATCTTCACCACCAAATTGGAAACAATCACAGTCTTTGGACATCTTTTCTAAATAAGAGCATTGAAACTTTCATTTCGGTTCTGTGATTTCGCATGCAGACACTTTTCTATCAGTTCTGGTGAAGGCAGTGCTCTAAAAGTTGGTTTAATGGCCATTGAAATCTCATAAGGAAAGTTATTTTTATGGGTATAAGCTTCCCCACTTTCCTTACTTTTCAAAGATTTGCATCATTCATTAGAACAGAGGCCATGTTGAGATGTAGTGTCTGTCGACAAATAATGAAACCAAATGACCCATACTGCTTTCCTCATACTGTCCAAGCTTGTGAGGTTACTTCTAATTGCAGCACCGTAATAGACTTGTAGGCTGACAATTCTCTTCTTTGTTAGTCTGTTGTTACCACCCAGTGGCTCCCCATCCTCTAGTAGCTTGCCTTTATTGTCTGCAACAAGTCTTCGGAGTAGTCCACCCATCCTCTTCTGAATGTGGCCTAAGTGCTCCAGTTTCTCAATAGTGCAAACTTTTACATAGGGCTGACTTCCAACTACATTCTTGAAAGCACTAGAGTCTCCATCTCCTAAATACTGTACGTATCTTACTCCATACTTTTGCAAAGATCTATGGAAAATGAAATTCATACCTGCAGTTTCTATCCCACCACTGGAGCCTGCATAATTATTCTACAAACAGCTTCATGGGCTTCTTGCCATTCTGTTTTTTTACCTGCATCAATATATTTCTTGAGCAAGGAACATGCAGAACAATATTTAGACATCACCTCTAAGTCTAATACCTTTCCAGTGTCGACACTAATGATTGTTGAAACTCCATGCAGTGAAGTATGCCCTCTCTTCATCCAGGAACTGTCACAGGAAACTGCTATATTGTTGCTATTAGTTGCTTCACAATTTTCTTGAATTACCCCCAGGACTGCCCTTTTCATGCTCTCTTCACTTACTTATGCAACTGCATTGAGGAGAGCAGTATTCATGGCAGAAAATTTTAGGGGAGGACCAGGCATGTTCATAATACCACTTAAAAGGTTTCCACCATCTCTTCCAATCCCTATACATCTTAGTCCATAAGCAAATCTCATATTGGCTTCATAGATTTTGTTACTGACCTTTGATGTCTTGAATGGTGTGTCAGCATCATAGTTTTGACACAAAATATGCAATGTGCAAACCAAACCTTCTCTTTCCATCATCAACCAAAAACCACATTTCCTCCAGAAACAGAGCACTTGCTGGCTTTTGTAAGTGCTTCTGCCACCATTTCCAGATCCACAATTCTGAAACCTGTATTTCTGTCATGATTTGTTTCTTCTGACACAATCCCAGTCCCAAGTTTTATTATAGATACACGTGGAGACAAGCTAATGTTTTCATCTGTAGGCCCGACCCTAACCTCAATGTCAGTTTTTCGCTTTATATTGGAAATATGGGACTTACTATATTTTTAAATACTTTACCAGGCCTAGACATTGTAAAAAGGGACCAACAGATTCAACCTTGCGCAAAGAATGGCACAATATATCAAGTGTCACTCGAATACTGAACAGCACAAAACTTGTTTACAACATTCCTTAGCCTTCTGTACCACACTGATTGAACCAGAAAATGGCTCCACATCCTTCTTTACAACACTGCTGTTATGTGTACAAAAAATCACAGCCTTCTAAAGCTAGCCTATATTATGTAGGTTCACACGCCAAATTCTGCAATAAAATCTTTCCTCCATTTGGTACACTGAAAAGTGGGCTTGGCGCATTACACTGCTTAGGGTTTAAACTTTTTGTGCCATTCGTAGTTCGAATTTCGAGGAAAAATTTTGGGATAATAATCTCAATCATATTTATTATCAAATAAGCAAATAAAAACAATTTATAAATTTTTCATTATTTCTGCCACATTCAAAACAACCGTTCCACTTCTCTTGTCAGCGGGGACAATGACAACACTTTCGTCCTCATTCGTGCGTTTTGAGGCATTCCTCTCACCCACAGTTAAATTACTTTTTGGAGGCTTTGTGCCAGACAATACTCTTACACCTTCTATGCGGATTTGTTCAGCCGTAACATTGCCCACGCTATGAATGCCTGCTTCAACACAACTGCAATTTACAGGATTCCGTGTAGTTATGGGGAGGTGTATGTGGATACTACAAATTTAAAAAAAAAAAAAAAACTGTCAGAAATCGACTCGAAGAGCACAAGTGCAATTGCAGAAGAGGGGAGACCGACAGATCAGCTGATACGGAACATGCTTTACAGCCAGGAGACCATCACATCCATTTTCAGCGGACTCAAGTACTGGCAGACACATACGGATACCACGAAAGGCTACACAGAGAGGCCATAGAGATTATGAAACACCCCAGGAATTTTAATAGGATGGAGAAGGGCGTGAAACTGAACGAAATTTGGATTCCGGTGCTGAAGAAGATGTGTACCGGTCTTCCACCATGGAATGATAGAAACAGCGGACGACGGCAGTTTGCAACGGCCAGTTGCGCTTGCGTATTCAAAACATCCGACGTCACGCCAGTGCACGGAAGCTCGCCGAAGCGAAAATTTGCTATAGTCAGTAGCGAGTCTGGGTGTGAATCGGACGTGCAACACAGCTACGATCGCCCTTGAAAATGTGCTCCGCAGATGGGAACGAAACGTCAGGTTTTGAAATGAAATCCCTTAGACGACGGCTAATAGCCCGGAATATTTTATTAATTGTGACAATTCCTGCCGTGAAAGTTTACATTTCACGAATAACTAGTTCTCAATAAACTGAATATTACAACAGACTCGTAATTTAGTAACCATTAATGCGCCCAAAAACGTTAAAAATCAGTATATTGGTCTTACAACCATAAAACAAAACAAAATTTACAAAGTTACGCCCAAAATGACGAGAAGTCCTTTCTTTGGTATGAAACAATTTTGCAGAGATAATCATGTCTGTGTAAAATAAAGCGTCAAATGCAATATATCCAAGATAGGACAATATCTGATTCGTATCTATTTAATATACGTCCGATGATGCATACTAAAAATCAGCTTCTTTCAAATGTTGTGACGTTTCGCAATTTGCCACCTACTGTTCAAAAGTAGTGAGACATAGTGCACTGTGAGTCTACCATGAAAAATCTATTCGTTTTGTGCAACGGTAGTCCTTTTACGCCAGAATCAATAATACATAAAAACTAAGGTAACATTACAAAAAATGGCTCAAAAGGCTCTGAGCACTATGGGACTTAACATCTGAGGTCATCAGTCCCCTAGAACTCAGAACTACTTAAACCTAACTAACCTAAGGACATCACACACATCCACGCCAGAGGCAGGCTTCGAACCTGCGACCGTATCAGTCTCGCGGTTCCAGACTGAAGCGCCTAGAACCGCACGGCCACCGCGGCTGGCAGGTAACAGTACATAAAACCAAGATACAACAGACAATGTGCGGTGACATACTGGTCTGGAAGGTGGAGAAAAAACAGTTTGTTATGAGGCCTATTATTATTACTATTACTATTATTATTATTATTATTATTATTATGCATTTTACCTCCTCTAGCATTGATAGTGACCTCATATCGGAGAGGAACATAGTAAACAATGTCTTCGTGTCTGCTATATCCTCTTCACTCCCGATGAAGCTCAGACAATAAACCATACCTGATGTGCCTAATTCTAGCATGCACTTCACACCATGCGCACACACAGCATCACTTGTTTTCCGTCCTGCATGCTCCCAGTAGGTTGCACCACACGGCTGGTCCCGGAGGAGGTTACAGTCCTCCCTCGGGAATGGTTGTGTGTGTTTGTACTTAGGATAATTTACGTTAAGTACTGTGTAAGCTTAGGGACTGATGACCTTAGCAGTTAAGTCTCATAAGATTTCATACACATTTGAACAATTTTTTTGCACCATACGCTTAAAAAAGGTGTTCATCGCATTGTTAGTATGTCTTCGAAAAATTAAGGTAATCTCCGTTTCATTTTAGTAATTTTGGATTAGAATGCGTTTAGACACTACTGTAATGCGCTTATAGACCCCATACTATCAAATAAGTAATTTTTTTCATCGCAACAGTAATACGAATTCTTCTTTTCAGTGTGGCACTGTGGCTACATTTGGCAACTACTAATATTTTCACGTTTCATTGACGTTCTTTTTAAAACTTTTAAGTGTTTAATGTTAAATTTTCCGAATTTGCACATATTTAAATTATTTTGTAACATAAATACTTTTCACTTTGAATACGTTCTAAACGCTTCAGTTCATCTACTGTTCAATCTGTATGTTGTTTGGCCTACTGAAGAAGTGAGATACTCGACTTCAAATGACCTTTGCAAGTAGTTTCTTCTCGAACATTCACTCGGAAACTGCATGAGACGGACCTTCATCCGCTGACTGCAGCAATAAAAGTAGGATTTGAAACCTTTTGTCCTTAGCAAGGCGTGACAATGATCTATGGTCCACGATCTTTTAACGAGCACCGTTATTACGCAGTGTTATACACTGAGATGACGAAACTCATGGGATACCTCCTAACATCGTGTCGGTCCTCCTTTTTCCCAGCGTAGTGCAGCAATTCGAGGTGGCATGGACTCGGCAAGTCGTTCGAAGTCTTCTGTAGAAATACTGAACCATGCTGCCTCCACAACCGTCCATAATAGGAAAGTGTCGACGTTGCTGGATTTTGTGCACTAACTGACCTCGCGATTATCTCCCATAAAGGTTCGATGGGATTCATGTCGGGTGACCTGGTGGCCAAATCATTTGCTCGAAGTGTCCAGAATGTTGTTCAAACTAATGGCGCTCAATTATAGCTCGGTGACATGTTGGGAACATGAAGCCCATGAATGGTGGCGAATGGTCTTCAGGTAGCCGAACATAACCATTACTTTTCGACGATGGGTTCGATTTGACCAGAGGACCATGTCTATTGCATGTCAGCACAGCCTACATCATTATGGAGCCACCAAAAACTTGCAAAGTGCCTTGGCTTTGTGGGATCTGCGCCACGCCTGAACCTTATCATCAGCTCTCACAAACTGAAATCGGCGTTCATCAGAGTATGCCCCGTTTTTCCAGTCGTCTAGGGGCCAACAGCTATGCTCATAAGCCCAGGAGAGGCGCTGCAGACGATGTCGTTAGCAAAGGCAATTCGCGTCAGTCGTCTGCTGCCATAGCCCATTAACGACCGGTTTCGCCTAACTGTCCTAACAGATTCGTCCGTCTTACATCAGACTGATTTCTGCGGTTATTTCATGCACTGTCACTTGTCTGTTATAACTGACAACTCTACACAAACGTCGTTGCTCTCGTTCATTAAGTGAAGGCCGTCGGCCGCTGCATTATCCATGGTGGGAGGTAATGCTTGAAATGGCCTATGCGTCTAGCTCTACCATTCCGTGTTCCCAGTCTGTTAAATCTCGTCGTGCGACCATAATCACGTAAGAAACATTTTCGCGTGAATCACCTGTGTACAAATGACAGCTCCACCAGAGCACTGCTCGTTTATACCTTGTGTACAGGACACTAACGGCATGTGTTTATGAACATATCGCTATCCCATGACATTTGACACCTGAGTGTATGTGTTACGCACAGACTGTCTGGCTCATCATTGTCCAACCCAAAACATCTAAGTTCAGAAACTTGAAATTTGGAGAAGATGTTGATTTTATACTGTAGACATCGTTTAAGAAGGGATTGTTCGAAATTCTACCCCTGAGGGATCGACATAGGCCATGAAAAGTGTCCCGAAAATATGACGGTGTTAAGGAAAATTTTAAGTATTATTAAAATGTTTCACCATGAAAGCGTTTATAAAGGGAAAAATAAGATCATGGGCTATCGGGTATGAGTAAAAAAAATTAGTTTCTGTGCTTTTGAAAATTCAAACCTTGGAGGATAAAACATTGGATTAAATTTTTTATGGAAATATTTAATTACGAAAGCATTTTGAAACCAAATCTCTGAAGTTTTGTATTTGAATTCTCGGTTGTAAATTTAAAAAAAATGTGTTTCGGCGTTTTTTTGGAAATTCACTGCCTAAGTGGGTGGAATGGGGTTTAAAAGTTTTGTGAAAACATTGGGTTATATTAAAAATATTTCAAGTTGAAACTACGAAAATTGGTATTTGGCTTCTATAGAAATACATGTTAAGGGATTAAGCTATTTATGGAAATATCATCACAAGAACTCAAAATTCCGGATTAAGAAATATCTCTAATTTCAGCTTCCAGAATTGCTTCATGGTCGTACGTACATCTGGAATAGACAATACTTCTGTGTCCTTAATTAGCGTGAAAAGATTAGAAGATCTGCAATATTTGGAAAACCAAAATTATCCGTGCAGACCATACCGTCTACATAAGTAGCAGGTGCCAAGCTAGTGTCCTATATGAATACTCGCCGTGCCTATGTAACTAGGAGAAGAAAAGGAGGAATTCCACGGAGTAGCCACTCTGCGTCCAACCGATGCAAGACTGTCTGAACAGTGTGGTCATAGCCTAAAAGAAACAGCACACTACTCATCTCTTTCACCTCGCAAGTCACTTTATTTGCCATGTCAGCTTGCTCGATTTCCTTTATTTCAGTTTTTCGCCTCCACCTGAAAAGTAACGTCTCCTTATCATACTGATGTAGAATAGAAGATAATGTTTACAAGTATTCTGCTCAGTAAATATCGGAGCTCGCGGTAGGTGTGAAGGGAACATCAGATCAAAAAACATCTTTCACTGGCCTCATCTCATACTCCTGATCAGATTAGTGTACAACTCAGCGTGGAATGCTGTGAACTGGTGGTGATGTTGTTGGTAGTGGTGGTGGTATGAATAGAGAGCACAACAGCAAATTCTTTGGCTCTCTTTCTAAAGTAACTGGATGCGAATTTTATAAAAGAATGCAGAAAAAATGAAAATCTGAAATTTTATTCTGATCTACCCTGATACACATTCACTCACACTCACATTACCACACAGAAGACCAAACGACGTATGCATCAAGTAACTTTGTGGTTGAAATATATGTATTGTAACTACAGACAGCTAAAGTAATGTAACAGAGAACTCTAACTGGTGCATCAATATGAAATTAAAAGATGAAGCAATCAACTGTGGATTACGTTAAAATTTTCGACCTAAGGACATGTTTAGATAGATCACATAGAAATTTAGAATACGAACCACTTTCGATTCACCATTTTCTAAAATAGATGGAAAGCCTGCTGGTTAAACCAGTTGTACTCCTCATGTCAGTAGTGTAGGTGAGAAGCTATGGGCGCACTCAGCAGCAAGATTGACTATGACTATTTTAAGACAGCAGTCTGCACTCTGAGCTATGGGCAACTGCACTGTAGGGGTAGTTACTAACTATAGAAAGGCGGGAAATTCAGAGAGTAGAGGGGCAAGACCAGAGCTGGTGCAGTCGTCATTGGAGCCATTGTTCTCCTTATGCAAACAATGATGTCGTTTGAGTTGGCCTATAGGTAAACAAACGGCTCACTTAGAAGACCCCTTGTACAAGCAATAAAGTCACATACATAACTAAACTGCTTACTTGACTGTTGACCTTACGTAACCAAAATGGCGGTCAAATCCCTTGAGCCTTATGAAAAACTTTACACATGTGCTCTTAATTTATGACTATGCAAGTGTCATTTATGACCATAATGTAAACAAACTGCAGTCTTTCAAGTTGCCCTCACCCCATCTGTTCCTTCCTGCCCCCCTCTCCCACTCTTCTAGCTCAGCTGGTTAAGCTGGATTACTATCATTTCAGATATTTTGACATTACAACAGATTTGTGAAAAATGGTAGGGCGTTTTCCTATAGTTCATGACCCAGTGTGTTAAACCACTATCCTTCATTAATATAATTTATTACACAATGTCAATGTCAATATACGGCCGCCTCACCCCTGCTATGTATGAAGTCTTTGCTGCACTACAAGGAACTTGTGCCTGCATGACTAGTGCCTTATAAACAAAGGCTGACATGATATGACATCACTAATAGGCTGTCTGAGAGTCTGATACCGTGATATTACTGTGGACTTGTTGAAGAAAAGGGAAGGAACTGAAATAAAATTCCACATAGGAAATTTTTCATGCTGCTATCAACATCACCACTGTAATAGGAATAAGGCAAGCATGCTCTTTGTTTAAAACAAACGAAATCAAGGAAAAGTCACGTGATCACACGCACCTCTGTCGGTCCCGCTGCTGTCTCCACTGCAACATGCAACTTCTGGCCTTCGATATGCTTCTATTGTTCAAGCTGTAGCCACTGTTCATCACTGTGCTCATATTGTTGTCTGACTCAAGCTGCTGCGAACACTTGTGGGCGGGTTGCTATATAAATAATTAACTTCAACTTCGTAATCGTAAGAAAGTGAGCCTACGTCTCGAATCATCACCTAGACGACAGACTACTGGAGGGACCAGCCAAAGCCACCCATTTTGAAGAACACACACTAATAATTTTATATAATATGTGTCTCAGTCATTGGGGAAATTTGCTCAAATAAGATGATTCCACCATTCCAGGATTCTGATAAGCTATTCATTCTTGTACAGAGCTAATAGGGAATATTTTGGTCCCAGACTTTAAGTGGATAAACGTCCTGTAGAATAAAGGCATAGGGACTGCAGCGACTATCGCCAAGGTTTTGGGTCTCCGATAGTGACAGCTCCAAGGCTTTCTCTCACTCGTTACAAATATCTGTTACTACCCCCCAAGTGTCGAAAACCAGTTGCTTTATGTATGAGTCCAATATTTACATTTTTTTCTGATGATAGAACTTCTGCTGCTACCATCACTTAATATTCAACCCCGTTCCATTCACGAATGGCACATGGGAAGAATGGCTGTTGGTGTACTCCCATAATTTAATACACTCACCTTAATTCAGTGGCCCAGAGATGTGGCTGGTTGAGACGTTTGGCTATGTTTCTTGTCATAGGGTGCCAGTTTACACCAGTCATGAACTCAATTTCTAAGCTGAAGTAAAATACATCAAAACAATGCAGGCAAGTATTACGGTGAAATTTAAAATATTGAGTCTAATTTGAACTAACAGTTTATTTTTCTTTAGTATATTCACTAAACACTTAAAATGCAGTCTGAGGGGCTCTTATGTAAGGGCGGCCGTTAATAACTGTTGCTACAACACTATAAAATTCGTATATCGTGATCACGGCACTCGACAGTCTGTTCACAGTTCACAAAATACACAGTTGTCTGCTGTCCTAAACCACTATATTGCCCTCAACTTGATCGTTTTCGAACGTCGCTACATACACACTTGTCCCGAACGTGGCCACCAACACACTACTACCCCAAGCCGGGCGGCACGTCCGGCTCTTATCCTCGCTCAAACTCAACTGTCCTCAAAGACGGCTGCCCTATCCACCCTCGAAACGACTGCATCGCTCAAAACAACGTTTGACAAAAATTACGAATATTCTAAAAGTAAACAGAAAACCTATCTGATATATTGAAAAATATGGAAATTTTCCGGGGAATAACAATTTAAAGTCAAATTTTTTCTATCTGCCACCGTTTTTTCACAAATAATGCTCTTATGGCTTGATATTGCTTTTCCCGGATTTTTCATACTAAACATACATAAACAAATAAAAATACAGATTTCAATACTCATCTACTCCTTTAAACTTTAGAATGCTGCCACTAGTTTCGTCTCTTTAAATTTATTTATTACCAAAAGCCTAGTTTCTCTCAGTCGAATCCCATATTCCGACCTCTCAATCATAAATGGCACACACTATGCTAAATCGACTATGACTGCTCGATGCAGCTCTACTTGCCGCATCCGTAAACACTTTGTTCATATTGTTCGGCCAAACCATTGCCGAGATATTAGCTTTTGAAATTTCATAAATTTACAATTTTTAGAACAAGAATAACTATTAAATTATTATATATTTTTGTGGCGTCTCCAGATAATTCAGTTTTACATATTTTTCCGTCCATGAGCGCCAACTAACACCTCCGTGTAACTCTTAGTTTTGTTTGTATCAAATTTTCTCTGGCGTATGAATTTCTCCAAGCGCGCAAACACGGACATATGCGCCCCTGCCTAGCTCTGGCTCGGGTTTTTCCAAGGCCGCGTAACGTTATCCGCTCACCACGGCTCCGTAGCAATCGCCAGCCACGTGCTCTGCGGCTGAAAACTGCTGCTTTAAACTCCTGCCACAGCTTGTATGCTCACATCTTAGATATTCTATGATCGATATTTTTTCCAAAAATGGTGTAATATACTTAATTTCTTCTCCTAATATAAGTACGGTACGTCAATACCTGTGGTATAATAGTATTTGTGGGAAGAATAACAGTGCGCTTTTTTATTAAGAGGGATGGAGTAACAACAACATATTCTCTGACACAATTAGACTATAATACACCTCCTAATTTTGTTATTTAAACAGCTGGTGTTACATACTCTATTGACAAAGACTAGTTTTAATGGAGAATTTGTTAACGGCGAGAATATAGGGGAAGGGAGATTCACAGTTCTCCAGCGTAATAATCAGTCTCACCTTACTGCTCAGCAGTAATTATACCTCCCTTATCTTCAATTTTTTGGTCCTGTCCTCCTCAGTTGCGCGTAATACTACGGTATGTTGATGATTTTCACTTATGGACCGTCTGACAGCAACTGAATAAAACACAATTTTAGTGCCATACGCGTTTCGCCTTTATTTTCTGCAAGAAAGCATATAAAATTCAACAGAACATGCAAAAAGAACGATTTAATTCCAAGCTACATTAATGTAAAGGTTAGAAACAGTTCTACAGTGGCACAAAAGTCGAAATCATTTGCAGAACGATATTGGTTACTACATGAAATTAAGATGCTCTATTCGAAAAAACAGCACCTAAACATGATGCTCTATGAGACTCATCTAGAATTGGCAAAAAACGTAGGAAACGCCGCAGTTTTCATGGCACTAGTAGAAAAAACTGAGCACAACACATACATAGCAATGAAACATTTAAAAAACAAACATAAACACAAGATAATGAAACTAACAGTAAAAAAGACGCAAAAATACATTTGCATTTTAAATGTGAAACCACATGAACACCAACACTCATTCCATCCACGCTTAGTTAACCTAACAGAGACAGAACTACACGAAAACGAAAAAATGCTCTTGGAAAAAAGTTTGAAACACTGCACCAATAGCAAGGTGAACAATCAATACATAGAAAATCTCATAGTAGAAACCGAACACATCCTTACACATGAAGAACAACAAAATAATTGTGAAATAAACATAGGACTGACAAGAGAACTAGTAAAAGAAGAAATAAAAGGCATAATAAAACAAACACAGCAGACACACAATAAGAACAACCAAACAGAAGCAGCTACTATGAAAAGGTTAAAACAAAAGTTAATAAACAACAACGTATTAATAACAAGAGCAGACAAGGGAAATGTAACAGTACTCATGGATAAAGAGCAATACATCACAAAAACCAAGGAATACATAAACACCAACGCAATACAAAAACTGAAGTCAGATCCAACTACACGATTCCAGACAAATGTGAAACGAACACTGAAAAACATTGAACACACACTCACAGACAAACAAAAATACTACTTAACACAGAAAAACCCACAAGCACCAACACTCCGCAGTCAACCGAAAGTACATAAAGACGGAATGCCAATGAGACCTGTTATCAACTTCAAGAAAGCCCCAACATACCACATAGCCAA
The DNA here is from genome assembly GCF_023864345.2 of Schistocerca serialis cubense. Taxonomy (NCBI): domain Eukaryota; kingdom Metazoa; phylum Arthropoda; class Insecta; order Orthoptera; family Acrididae; genus Schistocerca; species Schistocerca serialis. The sequence continues at coordinate 645,664,418 of NC_064642.1, read as the reverse complement.
ACACCTCCAAAAGTTAGTTACAAAACACTATAAAGTAGAAAACAACAGAACAGTGATAAACACAGGAAACCTAATAGAAAATATACAGAACATACAGGTACCACACACAGCATCACTGATTTCATTCGATATAGAAAATATGTATACCTCCATCCCTATCACAGAAACAATAGAAATCATAGAACAAAATCTCTCATCCCACAGCAACCTCACCACAGACGCAATAAAAGAAATAACAGATATGTTCAGACTGACAACTGAACAAAACTACTTTCAATTTGAGGAAGAATATTATCTACAAACTGATGGACTGCCCATGGGATCCCCAATATCAGGAACACTAGCAAACATTTTCATCAGTCACCTTGAAAATCAGATATTTGATAAGATAACCACAAATGAAAGTTTCAAAATCATATATTGGTACAGATATGTGGACGACATTATTTGTTTGGTAGACGAGCCAAGTGAAAAAATAGATGAACTCCATTCAGAAATAAACAAAGCTCATAAGAACATAAAATTCACACTTGAAAAAGAAAAAGAAAATCAAATAAATTTTCTTGACATTACAATTAAAAAAGAAAATGGAAAACATACATTTAACATCTTTAGAAAACCAACAGCCACGGACACAATAATACATTCCACATCCAACCACCCCCAAAGCCAGAAATTTGCAGCACTAAGACACATGTTACATAGATTAAACAGAATCCCACTCAGTAAGAGAAACTATGAACAAGAAATGAACACGATCATACAAATAGCTAGGAACAACGGGTATGACACACATGTGGTACACAGGCTCAATCAAAAAATAAAAACACAAATAAAAAACAAACACAACATTTCCACAATACAAAAGAACTCACAAGCTGAAAACCACCAAACACACTCAACAAACACACACAATGACAACACCACACAGAAAAGAACCAGATGGTACACCATGACCTACACACATAAACTAACACACAGAGTTGCAAACATCCTAAAGAGACAGGGCTTCAAAATAGCATATAAGCCTGGGCAAACCCTTCAATCACACCTAAGCCAGCCAGCTACCAAAAGGGACAAATTCCAACAATCAGGAATATATAAACTTGAATGTCAAAGTTGTGATGCAGTATACATAGGCATGACATGCAGGAATTTTGAAACAAGATACAAAGAACATATCAGATGTTGGAAGTATGAAACAAACCATTCCACATTTGCAGAGCATTTAAAACACTACAACCATCATCCTACAAACATGGAACCAGAAATGAAAATAATGAGAATAAGCAACCATGACAAACATCTTATACAAATGCAGGAAAACTTCCACATCCAGAAAGCCATAGCAGAAAACAAACATGTGATAAATGAACAAACACACGTCAGCACAGGCTCCTTACTACACTTAATAAAGGAAATGATAACATAAAAAAGTATATAACACCAAAATACACACACACACACACACATACACAGCACCCCCCCGTCCAAAAAAAAAAAAAAAAAAAAAAAAAAAAAAAAAAAAAAAAAAAAAAAAAAAGCATAACACCAAAATACAGACAGACACACATACACGGCACAAAAAACTATATATATATATATATATATCACACCAAAACACACACACACATACACAGGACATAAACAAAAATAAATAATTAAATACAATAAAATAAAATAAAATTAATATGACACCAAAAAATACTCACACACACACACACACACACACATACACAAGCGCACACACAAATGCATACACGAACAGACCACAGATACTTCGATAGTTACACTCATAAGTTTGGCAGTAATATTCGATCTTTGGCAAAAACATTTGACAGTCGGCAACAGAAACCAAAACATTGCATTTAAAAAAAAGCGTTCAGTGCATAGTGCTGTGGAATGCAGAAAAAACAGCAAATTGGCGCTCATAGGAAGAAGAACAAGACCAAAAATGCAACAGGAGCGTAATATGTAAGAAACTGTCTACACAACCTGTAAATACCAACCACCAGAACTGTTTATAACCTATAGCCACAGTGACAAAAATGTAAATAAAATAGCTAACACATGTACATATTACAGGCCACTGATGATGCCTTGCAGAAAATAAAAGCGAAACGCGTATGGCACTAAAATTGTGTTTTATTCAGTTGCTGTCAGACGGTCCATAAGTGAAAACCATCAACATACCTTCCTTAGTATAGCTGCCCCGCTCTTTTCAGTAAAGGTCTACATTCTTGCGTCATGGTATTTTTTTTCGCCACATACAGCAGTTTTTATTGTCTGTTTAATTTCCATTTTTCTTTTTCATACGCGTAACATATTAACTGCCTTACAGGAACAACTTTTTTAGTAGCGTCCATTTTACACAATGATTCATTTACCTAAGACCTGTGGAATAACACTTTTTGTGGGACGAGTCATAATTCTCTAATACCTACGTTAGATGGTATTGTGGAGATTAGTGTACTAATGAGATACATACCGCAAATCCGCCATGTCTTTTCAAGTTCTATAATTAGATATCTGCAACTGTGCATATATATATATGACAATCAACTTTCGTCTGTTTTGTACCAAAATTGCTTCTCTGCCTTTCCAACGTTAGAGATAGTCCCAAGTCAATATATGTCCCACCCAAGAAATAAATTTCATGATCAGCTCACCATGGTTTATATGTTATGATGGACATGTGAATGGGTGACGTGATGCTTGAGGATGTGTGAGGAAGTAGTTCATCTAAAACTTTTTCCATATATGTGTGGTTTGAGTTTTGATTCAGCAGCCATTGACATAAGAGCTACTCAGTCGCAATCAGCCACTGGGATAAATCCAATGGCGACAAGCGAAAATTTGTATTGAACCGCGACTTGAACCCAAATACCTCACTTTACACGACCAGTGGCCTTCACAACTTCGGCAGCACACTACTCATTCCACCCAAGTTCTCAACTTCTCACAGACTACACATGTAGCATCAACTGTCCCTTATCCTCATTGCTTGCAGCTTCAGCAGATCCCTGCAACACGTTGGATATAGTATGCATCTGCACTGAAGACATCATTATTCGACATCAGACGCTTGTACGGGGTGTAACGTGTATAATTGCAGACATTACATCGCTATTTTCGTCATTTGGGAAGTCTTAATTATAGCGATTAATAGCTGGATTTGGCTGGGCGGTATCGCCTAGAACATGTGACAAGATCAAGACTTATTGCTCACTTTTCCCAGCACAGCATCGGTTCTTGAAATTTGTATGCGTTGTATGGTTGATATATGTAGATATTAAGATACCACATTTAAATATATCTACACTCACACATATTACATCCTTTATTTGGACGGGATACACCATATACTTCTATGTAGTGTAAGACGGGAATTTGGATTGGACGTGATGTGTACTCTGACAGCCAAAGCATTTAAGGCGACTTCTCGCCGAAAGCAGAAAATTCGGTTTCATGTGGTGATATCGCACAAAATTTCAATTTTCGCCATTGAATTTATGTAACTGTGTAATAGCTTGTGGAATTTTTGGAATCCGGCCAAAAACTTGATTCCCTAGACCAGGATATTAGGACAAAATTATCAAATTTATTGATGGTAGAAATTCATTTTGCATGTCATTTGGGAGGAAATGGCAGTAAATCTCGTTAGTGTGGAGTCACGAGAAGCTGTAGATGAATTAAGACCGGTTGAACCGCTGTGGCTTAATCTGTCACTCGATAGGATCGTCAGGTGAGGCACGGTTTGCGAGAGCCACGTCCGGCGTAGCTTCATGGTTGACGGCGGGTAGTACCCGTTTTTTTTCTTTTTTAGAGTCATCAGGCTTCTGACTGGTTTGATGTGACCCGCCACGAATTCCTCTCTTCCGCCAACCTCCTCATCTCAGAGCAGCACTTGCAATATACGTCTTCAGTCATTTGCTGGATGTATGCCGATCTCTGTCTTCCTGTATAGTTCTTGCCCTCTACAGCTCCCTCTGGTACCATGGACGTCATTCCCTGATCTCGTAACTGATGTGCTACTATCCTGTACCCACTCCTTATCAGTCTCTTCCGCATATTCCTTTCCTGTCCAATTCTACGCAGAATCTCCTCATTCCTTAACTTTTCAGTCTCTCTAATTTTAAAGTATTGGCATGTAGCAGAACATCTCAGATGCTTCGATTCTCTTCTGTTCCGGTTTTCCCACAATCCATGTTCCATTACCATGAAATGATGTGCTCCAAATGTACATTCTCGGACATTTTTTCCTCGAATTAAGGCATATGCTTGATACTAATAAACTTCTCTTAGCCAGGAATGCCCCTTTCGTTAGAGCTAGCCTGCTTTTGATGTCGTCTTTGCTCCGTCCGTCATTGGTTATTTCAATGCCTAGGTAGCAGAATTCCTTAACTTTATCCGTATCCCTCAATTCAGATACGACGTTTCCCGCTGTTCCAATTTCTGCTACTCCTCCTTAATCTCGTCTTCGACTTCCTCTCAATCCAAATTCCGTACTCATTAGACAGTTCATTCCATTCAGGAGATCATGTAATTCTTCTTCACTTTCATTCAGCATAGCCGGCCGGTGTGGCCGAACGGTTCTAGGCCCTCAGTCCGGAACCGCGCGACTGCTACGGTCGCAGGTTCGAAACCTGCCTCGGGCATGCATGTGTGTGATGTCCTTAGGTTAGTTAGGTTTAAGTAGTACTAAGTTCTAGGGGACTGATGACCACAGCCCCATAGTGCTCAGAGCCATTTGAACCATTCAGGATAGCAATGTCATCGGTTAATCGTATCACTGACATCCTTCCCCTTTGAATTTTAGTTCCTCTACTGAACATTTCTTTTATTTTCCACTACTGAACCTTTCATTTATTTTCCACCATGGGATTTAACATCTGAGCTCATCAGTCCCCTAGACTTAGAACTACTTAAACATAACTAACCGAAGGATATGACACACATGCATGCCCGAGGCAGGATTCGAACCTGCGACAGTAGCAGCAGCGTGGTTCCGGACTGAAGCCGCTAGAACCGCTCGGCCACAACGGCCGGCGCGTCAGTTTTTGCAGTCTTCGGAATAGTGCGGAAGATATTTTTCCGAAAATCAGCTGGTGTGTCGGTAGACTCATACCTTCTGCACATCAACGTGGACGTTTTGTTGACACTACCCCCAATGATTTTAGAAAATTCTGATGGAATGTTATCCATCCCTTCTGCCTTATTTGATCTTAAGTCCTCCAAAGCTCTCTTAAATTCTGATTCTAATACTGGATCCCCTATCTCTTCTAAATCGACTCCTGTTTCTTCTTCTGTCACATCAGACAAAACCTCCCCCTCACAGAGGCCGTCAGTATACTGTTTACACCCATCCGCTCTCTCCTCTGCACTTAGCAGTGGAATTCCCATTGCATTCTTAATGTTATCACACTTACTTTTTACAGGGTGTTTCAAAAATGACCGGTATATTTGAAACGGCAATAAAAACTAAACGAGCAGCGATAGAAATACACCGTTTGTTGCAATATGCTTGGGACAACAGTACATTTTCAGGCAGACAAACTTTCGAAATTACAGTAGTTACAATTTTCAACAACAGATGGCGCTGCGGTCTGGGAAACTCTATAGTACGATATTTTCCACATATCCACCATGCGTAGCAATAATATGGCGTAGTCTCTGAATGAAATTACCCGAAACCTTTGACAACGTGTCTGGCGGAATGGCTTCACATGCAGATGAGATGTACTGCTTCAGCTGTTCAATTGTTTCTGTATTCTGGCGGTACACCTGGTCTTTCAAGTGTCCCCACAGAAAGAAGTCACAGGGGTTCATGTCTGGCGAATAGGGAGGCCAATCCACGCCGCCTCCTGTATGTTTCGGATAGCCCAAAGCAATCACACGATCATCGAAATATTCATTCAGGAAATTAAAGACGTCGGCCGTGCGATGTGGCCAGGCACCATCTTGTATAAACCACGAGGTGTTCGCAGTGTCGTCTAAGGCAGTTTGTACCGCCACAAATTCACGAAGAATGTCCAGATAGCGTGATGCAGTAATCGTTTCGGATCTGAAAAATGGACCAATGATTCCTTTGGAAGAAATGGCGGCCCAGACCAGTACTTTTTGAGGATGCAGGGACAATGGGACTGCAACATGGGGCTGTTCGGTTCCCCATATGCGCCAGTTCTGTTTATTGACGAAGCCGTCTAGGTGAAAATAAGCTTCGTCAGTAAACCAAATGCTGCCCACATGCATATCGCCGTCATCAATCCTGTGCACTATATCGTTAGCGAATGTCTCTCGTGCAGCAATGGTAGCGGCGCTGAGGGGTTGCTGCGTTTGAATTTTGTATGGATAGAGGTGTAAACTCTGGCGCATGAGACGATACGTGGACGTTGGCGTCATTTGGACCGCAGCTGCAACACGGCGAACGGAAACCCGAGGCCGCTGTTGGATCACCTGCTGCACTAGCTGCGCGTTGCCCTCTGTGGTTGCCGTACGCAGTCGCCCTACCTTTCCAGCACGTTCATCTGTCACGTTCCCAGTCCGTTGAAATTTTTCAAACAGATCCTTTATTGTATCGCTTTTCGGTCCTTTGGTTATATTAAACCTCCGTTGAAAACTTCGTCTTGTTGCAACAACACTGTGTTCTAGGCGGTGGAATACCAACATCAGAAAAATCCTCTGTTCTAAGGAATAAACCATGTTGTCTACAGCACACTTGCACGTTGTGAACAGCACACGCTTACAGCAGAAAGACGACGTACAGAATGGCACACCCACAGACTGCGTTGTCTTCCATATCTTTCACATCACTTGCAGCGCCATCTGTTGTTGAAAATTGTAACTACTGTAATTTCGAAAGTTTGTCTGCCTGAAAATGTACTGTTGTCCCAAGCATATTGCAACAAACGGTGTATTTCTATCGCTGCTCGTTTAGTTTTTATTGCCGTTTCAGATATACCGGTCATTTTTGAAACACCCTGTATGTCACCGACGGTTGTTATGACTTTCCTGTTGTTATGTACGCTGAAACAGTCCTTGCGACAAACATTTCTTTTTCGATTTCTTCACATTTGTCGTGCAGCCATTTGGTCTTGGTTTCGTGCACTTCCTATTTATGTCATTCCTGGGCGACTGATATTTCTGTATTCCCGAATTTCCTAAAAGGTTTTTGTACTTTCTTCTTTCATCGATCACCCGAAGTATTTCTTCTGTTACCCGCCGTTTCTTCTCAGTTACCTTATTTGTACGGTACTTTAAGTTTTTCTGTCCAACTTTTGTGATTGCCCTTTTTAGAGATGTCCATTCCTCATCAAGTGTACTGCCCACTGAGGTATTCCTTATTGCTGTGTCTATAGTCGCAGAGAACTTCATGCATATCTCGTCATTCCTTAGTATTTCTGTATCCCACTTGTTTGCTTATTGATACTACCTGACAAATCTCTTGGACTTCAGCCTACTCTTCAGTACTACTATACTGTAATCTGAGTGTATATCTGCTCCTGCTTACGCCTTACAATCCATTACCTGATTTCTGATTATCTGTCTGACCATGACGTAATGTAACTGAAATCTTTCGTTATCACCGGCCTTTTCCAAGTATGCCTCCTCCTCTTGTGGTTCTTGAACAGAGTATTCGCTATTTCTGGCTGAAACCTATTACAGAACTCAATTACTCCTCTCTCATTCCTTGTCCCAAGTCCATATTCTCCTATAACATTTTCTTCTACTCCTTCACTTACAACTGCTTTCCAGTCCCCCATGACTATTATATTTTCAACTCCCTTTACATACTGTATTACCCTTTGAATGGCCTCATATCTTTCTCTATCTCTTCATCTTCAGCTTGCGACGTTGGTATGTACATCTGAACTATCGTTGTCGGTGTTGGTTTGCTGTCCATTCTGACGAGAATAACCCTGTCACTGAAATGTTCACTGTAACACACTCTCTGCCTGACCTTCCTATTCATAACAAATCCTACACCCGTTATACTATTTTCTGCTGCTGTTGACATTATTCTACACTCGTCTGACCAGAAGTCCTCTTTTCTTGCCATTTCGCTTTACTGACACCTACTATATCTAGACGGAGCCTCCGATTTCCCTTTTCAGGTTATATAGCTTCCCTACCATATTCAAGCTTCTGTCATTCTACGCCTCAAACCATAGAACTTCATAATTTCGTTGGTGATTCAGTGTATTTCTCATGGTCACCTCTCCCTTGGCAGTTATTTCTTGGAGATCCGAATGGGGTCTTTTCTGGAGTCTTTTGCCAATGGAGGAATCATCATGACACTTTTTCTATCACAGGCCACATGTCTCGTGGATAAACGCTACGTGTCTTTAATGCAGTGGTTTCCATTGCCTTCTGCAACCTCATACCATTGCTAATTGTTGATTCTTCCGCCTTTAGGGGGAGTGTCCCACCCCAAGAACAAAAGAGTGGCCCAGAATCTTTGTTCGCTCCTCCGCTCTCTTTAACATTTCCGTTGGCGGAATGAGATTAAGTTCTTATGCCGGAAGTCTTCATCCGCCAATGCTGATTATTAATCAAAATTTAAACGGTGGCGGTTTTCAAGTCTGGGACCAAGCACATTTCGATTACTAGTCAAACACGCTACACCTAGATTAGTTTTGTTTTGTCAGAGTGTTTTAATTTTTTTGGCTTCTGGAATGAACGAACCAGTGCCCGTCTTGTCTTCGCCTTCTGCTGCTCTGTTTACATTAAGTACTCTTGCCGCGTTTTTGGAACAACTTACATGTTGAATTCAAGTCTCCGTATTTATTTCAAGTTGTCGTCTTCTGTCGTCAGCGTTTGGCTTGATTGTAGCTGTTATATGTTTTCGCTGGTTCTAAGGAAAATCGCCTTTTGTGTAATTTTTGATTCTGTGTGTTGCACATGCGTATGAGTATTTGTTAAGTTTTTCCCTTTTATTGTGTGTAAGGAGCAAGGGAGCTCTTGAGTTGTTGAAATTCTCTGCTTTCTAGAGCGGCTGACTTGAGTTCTCATCAGCAAAATCCTTCGGCGGGAACTGTTCTAATTCATTCAGTGCCAAATAAGCCTATGGTTCTGATTACTACTAAGCTTACCCCGTATTGTAGGCGTTAGTGATAGTGTTAATTGGACTAACTCCTATGAACTGCTCCAAAATGAAAACCTTGATTCAGCTCTGGCTGGCACCTGTTTGGATAGAATCGTTATCACTTGAGAGCTGAGTAATATAATAATTGCCCACTGGCGTAGATGTAGGTGGCGCTGAGGTCATTTAGTTAAAACATAGGAAGTTAGCTCTCTAGCTTAAGTAGCTTGGGTGTACCGTAGGGTGACACCTCTACCGTGTCTACTAATGTAACTTTAATTGCTACCTAGGTACATGGTAATATGTGTTATATAACCATGTTCCTGTGAATGAGTTCACTAATCTGGCATGTTGCCTTCACATTTAATATTAATTAAGGCCAGAATTTAGAACCTTCTGTTTAATGATTACTTGTTGTATTTCTGCTTCAGTTTTAGAGCACTGCTCAACAGAGTGCTTTCATGTGGTGTTGTTCTAAATGTCAACAGTACTGGTGTTCAAAGGAGTGAAATCATTTCAGTTATCCACATTTCTGTTTAAGAGCAAGAGAGCTTCCAATTCCCATCGGAGTTTAGGGGTATGCACCAATGATAATGTAAACCTTGGTAATTTCGTGAGGATTTCTGTATTAAGTTAATTTAAAGTACATAAAAAATATGTTGATAGCCTGCTGAATTACATATGTAAGCCTGTCCTTAAACGCATTACTTAATATGCGCAATGTTATGATTAGTTGATTCTACATTCTCTCCCTTGTGATTTCATCTACTAAGAATTTTGTAGGTTATTTCGTGATACCCCTTGGTAAGTTCGTGACATTAATTCGGTAATTTCGATATAATGCATTACTTACATAATGAAATCATTGTATTTCTATAATAGATTTTATTTTGACATTTTACGACATTGAGGCTTATTTATGATAATAATGATAAAGTACCCACCAATTAATGAGCAAAAACATGGAATTGCATTTACTGATTAAATGAAAGCCTCATTTTAATCTTCATCAGAAAGGTTTTGACACTTGTTACACATAAAAACGTCCTCACTCTCTTCAAAAGTATGTTGACACTTCGAATGGTATAACATTAAAAGAAAACTGCGCTGAATCCATAGCGCCCCTGATTTTTTCCTCGCGGCTTCTAAATAACTGTAGCCACAGGATCCACATTTGTTGTCATCTTTCGTCCTCTTCTTTGTCACTCCAGAGGTGCTGGGTTGTGGATTTAATGTATCTTCCTTTCGTGGCCTACGTATAAATCAATAAATCTCATTAAAATAAATAAATCTCATTAAAATAAATAAACAACAACTCAAAGGAACAACTGTCAACTCTGTTAATGAAGCACGTGAGACAATATTTTAGAAAATGCGTAGGCCTACCTCTGGTTCTTTTGGGAGCTGCTTCTTGAATTGGAGTCAGACATTTTGCCTTGCTATCTGTCTTTCTCCTCCGCTAGCATTTGTTCCCATCATCTGTTAAGACAGGCAGAGCAAGAAGCTCATTCACCTCTGAATGACTTTCTGAATCATCTAATTCTGGTTCCAGATTGTCTTCTGCAGGTTTGTCTGTCAGCTTTGATGTTGCTATTGCCTCATCAGTGACAGCGACAGGATTAAATGGATATATTCCAGTCTTCCTAAGCGCTGATATAATGGTTTCAGGACTGAAAGGCCTGTAGTAAGCCGATTTCAACAATTTGTGGATATCAGATCTGTTGGGTCTGAGACCTGGATTCTTGACCATGTAGCTATTTAAAGATTTTTCCCATGATCTTTTAAATTGACTCTATTCAACCTACATCCAATGGTTGCAGAATGTGAGTAGTGGGAGAAGGAAATTTCAGAAGAAAGATCTCCATCTTATTGGCCAGATCAATGATCTCCTCTGAAATATGGGCTCCATGGGAATCCAGTACTAAAATTATAGGCCTTGCAGGAGGTATACATTGTATGAAATGATTAAACCATTCCAGAAAAAGTTCACCATTTATCCACCCTTTTGATGTTAGTTTCACAATGGTGCCAGAAGTTAGGCCTTTCAGAAGATCTTCTTAAATGCGAACATCCTTAAATATCACCATACGTGGCATCCACTGGCCACTAGCATTGACACAGGCAAGCAATGTGTGATTTTCACCTCGATCAGCAAACGTTCTGCTCTATACATACTTTTTGTCAATTGCTGTAACGATCTTGGATGCTTCCACCACGTATGAGAACCCTGTCTCATCACAATTCCGTACTAGATCTGGACAATCTTGAACTCCTAGAGGCCGCGCGGGATTAGCCGAGCGGTCAAGGCGCTGCAGTCATGGACTGTGCGGCTGGTCCCGGCAGAGGTTCGAGTCCTCTCTCGGGCATGGGTGTGTGTGTGTTTGTCCTTAGGATACTTTAGGTTAAGTAGTGTGTAAGCTTAGGGACTGATGACCTTAGCAGTTAAGTCCCATAAGATTTCACACACATTTGAACATTTTTTGAACTCCTACATCTGCGACTAATGCACTCTTAAGGTAAGCCCATAACGTGTTTTAAAATCTTTCCATCACCAGTCCCCTGCAGCTTGTTCTTCTTCATTGAAGGGATGTTTCCTATCAGTTGCTGTAGGTAGCTTATATGCCAGTTTTCGAATCTGAATTACAGTCAGTCCGAATCCTAATTCCTGCATGGACAGTATGTAATTGCATATTCTTTGTTCCATGTGTACAGGAAAAGCAAACGGTTTCCCTAATTTTTAAGTAGACCTACACATTTACCTTCAGTCCTGCTAAGAAAGTCTTTCAGGGTAGACCATGGCACTTCTCGTTGCATTGATGCCCTTTAAATTGAGTACTTCTCCTGTTTTACCGACCTTGCTGCTGTAATAATATTTTGGTTGGCATATTTGCGATATTTTGGAGGCATCTAAAATGCAGAAGAAAAAAAAACTGGTTAAGGTCGTGATAGCTTGGTTAGCTCGTGATATGTAAATTTAGTAAGTACTCTGTCTATACCACGAGCATGCAACTACAAATAATTAAATATCCGCTTTTAAATACGTTTATTAGCCAGTATTTGCGAAGACTGTCTAGGGTGGTACAAGATGGCAGTTAAAATGCTAAGATTTTTACTAGCGCAGCTACGACTATTACGTCTAAACGAAAGAAGGCAAAAACACAAATTTTACTCAGAAAAATTTATTTATATCACATAAACAACTCTGCAAAATAAAAAAATGTTACCTTGTTAATATGAGGAGTACTCAGCACTTTGAAAACACATGGGATTCTGCACCGCGAAAACGGAATACAACTGCCCCCAACGGAAGGAAACAACTCATTGTGCTGCCAAGGCCGCTGGTAGCGTGGCTTGAAATGCAGCAGCAGCTAGGGGACATGTGCTGCTATCTGTGATTCAGCGACTGTTTTTCTAGCGTGGTTGATAAATGCGTGAAGACGAATCAACGAAGTATCACGAAATAAGCAATGCCACGGACTTACCAAGGTTTACCCTACACTGACCCCGCTAGGTCAGGTTCGCATATACGACGCGAAGCTCTCTCCAAGGGACCAAATTAGCATTGGATCCGAAGAGTTTTTTAAAGGAATTTGAGTTGGTAAAAATAAAAATAAATTGGACTGAAACAAATAAACAAATTTGTTCAGCCCATCTGACGCCCAGTCGCTAACAATCCAGTGTCAAACTGCCTAATCACGTTCCCTGGCTCAGGATTGATGTAATGACCAATCAGACAATCAGAAGTAAGCTTCATTTTTCGCTGTGGAGAGAGCCGCCCCACATCGTCAGGGAGTGTTCACACTGCGCGTGTGGCTGAGATGTGCTGGGTCGGGCCGTGACGCGCCGCGATATCATACCCATTGTTTTGCATTGCGGTGTTCACACTGGAGGCCAGGCCGCTACGGCAGGGCGAGAGCCGTGCCGCGCCAGCGACATCCTGAACGTTAAGCACGAGGAGTGATGGGCGTTCAGTAAGTAATGCAACATTTTTTTCTTGGCTAATCTTGGCTGGAAAAATGCGAAATTTGTTGTTGTGGAATAATTCCGCTTCCGTCCCCATACTTTCACAAAGTTGTGATAAACGACGGTGCCATATGTAGCTTTCAAAATGGCGCCTCTAACGGACGTGTGCGTGGGATTAGCCGAGCGGTCTGAGGCGCTGTAGTCATGGACTGTGCGGCTGGTCCCGGCGGAGGATCGAGTCCTACCTCGGGCATGGGTGTGTGTGTTTGTCCTTAGGATAATTTAAGTGCCGGCCGCAGTGGCCGTGCGGTTCGAGGCGCTTCAGTCCGGAACAGCGAGACTGCTACGGTCGCAGGTTCGAATCCTGCCTCGGGCATGGATGTGTGTGATGTCCTTAGGTTAGTTAGGTTTAAGTAGTTCTACGTTCTAGGGGACTGATGACCCCAGATGTTAAGCCCGTAGTGCTCAGAGCAATTTTTGATAATTTAAGTTAAGTAGTGTGTAAGCTTAGGTACTGATCACCTTATCAGTTTAGTCCCACAACATTTCACACACATCTGACTTGTGTTCCAAGCTGAGAGCTATTATTTGTTTACTTAGGATAAAATCAGAGCATCACAGATGATCATATTCACTTGCAAAATATCTATGAAGACATAGCAGTGAAAAAGGCGCGATGAGTGGTTGGTCGAGGTGCCGGTCACCATCGCAACAAGATGCTGCTAACTTCGATATATAACCTGCCTGCCAGCCGCGCACAGCTGCGACTCCTTCAGTGTTGCAACGTGCGGACACTCTCATTGTAGTTGATCAATGGATCACAATGAAACACCTCGTTGCTCAACTGGACGTCTCTGTTGGTAGTGCTGACATACTTGCCCACCAGTTGGATTAATCAGTGTGTGCCCGTTGGATTCCTTGCCACCAAACAGAAGACCATAAAGAGCAACGAAGGACCATCTGCGCGGAACTTCTTGAGAATTAAGAAGATGACTCTGACAATTTTTTGTGGAACATTGTCACAGGCGATCAAACAAGAGTTCACCATTGTGAACCGGAAACAAATTGGCAATCCATGGAGTGGTGCCACACCACCTATCCTTCGGAGAAAAAATTCAGAGCCGCACGTCAGCCTATAATGTCATAACGACGAACTTCCAAGCGAACATCTTCTTCTCTATGACAATTCAATGCCTCACACAAGTCTGAGAACCGGAGAGGAGGTCGCAAAACGTCATTGGACTGTTGTTCCTTATCCACGCTACAGCCTGGATCACGCCCATTCCGACATCTTTTTAGCCAACTAAAGGATGCAGTGAGATAATACCATATGGCTCATTGTCCCTGTATCCACTGAGAAGGAACCGTGCTTAGCGCTTAGAATTAATACAGCTTTCAATAAATTGTGATGAAACAAAGCCAATTGGAATTACATTTCGATGGAAATTTCCCCCGGTTACCTGACCTGGTTCTGCAAAGTTCTCCAAGATTTCCTCTGCACTTATATATAACGTGTTTGTATTTTAATTTAACCATTTTAAGTGGAATAATGATAAAAACTGTTACTGGTGTATGAAAATAAATGGGCTAAGTAAATGTAGATGGACCAAGTGTTTATGCATGTATCACTACAGTACTTGTAATCTTTCCTCACCGTTGTGAAATGTGAAGGATCTTCTTGTTTAACTAAAGCAGAAAAAACGAAAACAGAACTTCTGCACTGACATTTCTGAGGCAGGAGGGAGATGTCTGTTACCTGTCTTGCAGAAGCTAGACGTGTAGCTCGACGGCTTTTGCAAGCCGGTGCCTCGCGCCGTAAATACAAGAAACACTTCATAAGCAACAGAGCACACTTTCTCAATATCAGCCTAATTTTATTCAGGATTCCAGTACAACATACAAAATAGTTACAAAAATCAATGTTTCACCATGACGTCACTTTAATACTAGTCCCTTACTGCATCAATAACTTTCCCACGGTGCACTTACTGCTCAAGAATTTTTGCGTATCAGTCTGTGTCACAAGACAAAGATCATTCTGAGTGGTCGTCATTAGCTCCAAGCTATGAACCATCGCCATTGTCTGCTACCTTATCATTAAAGGAAAAGTATTTTTCAGGATGTATTTACATATTTATGTAAAGCAAAAATCTCTCCTAAAAGTCTGGGGATGAGTCGATAACTTCCTACTTACTTTGTGCTCAAAAACTCGAAGAGTCACTGCGCTGTCAAAGCAGTGCCAATAAAGTAGTAAAGTCACGACGGTACAGACTCGACATTATGTCTCGCTGTCGAATAGTGGGGATTCCCTTGCCGTTGCAGGTACGTCCGCCAAGGGGACAAAGGAGAACAGGAAAAGGAAACAACAATGACCATCACACATGCATCGTCTGACGGTATTTAGTTTATCTGCCCTGGAGCGTTTTTGGGTATGCTGAACCTACCAATTTTTCTTTTTGTTAACCTTCTCAAAAAACCTCGAAATTCCTTCCTTCCTTTGTTAAAATAGAAACTTTGAAATTAAAACTTGTTAGGGATTGAGATGAGTTGTAATTATTTATACCTTGTGGCATTACACTCTCACAGAAATACGAAAGTGAAAATTTCAAAACTGAACACTGCATTAGTCACATAATATATATTCGTAATTCTACTTTTCGTCCTCTGCCGCTTTTCATCTGCAGCTAGAAAGCAATTAAGTAGAACATCGAAAGTTTTTGAATATAGTAAATCCACACCGATGTCTCAGGTTAATTTACTGCGATCTTCTAATTCCAATTAAGATATGCACATTCCGCTATTTATAGGATGTTGACAAGAAATAATTGCCTGCTTCTTGCGATGTCAAGTAAGGCTCATTGTAAAACTATAGCTAGTGTAATCGGTCGTCGCCGTGGGAAAACTTCATATATGTTTGGAGTTTCCTGGGCACGGATCATTAAAATAACGCGAGAGAACTGTACCAGGTCTGCACTGATCACCAAGAATTCATTTTTTTCTGTTCAAAAAATGGTTCAAATGGCTCTGAGCGCTACGGGACTTAACATCTGTGGTCATCAGTCCCCTACATCTTAGAACTACTTAAACCTAACTAACCTAAGGACATCACACACAGCCATGCCCGAGACAGGATTCGAACCTGCGACCGTAGTGGTCACGCGGTTCCAGACTGAAGCGCCTAGAACCGCACGGCCACACCGGGCGGTTTTTTTTTTTTTTTGTTTTTTTTTTTTTGTAGTGTTTGACACAACGCTAAACATGTGAGAACTCTGTACGTTTGCGATAGCGGCATTGGCACCAGTCAATAACTCGGATTTACTTGTGAATACAGACAGATATCTGTGCAACTTCCATATCAAAGCACTTTTTATACTTTTAGGTACATATCACTCGCAATAATGTATGATTTAAAACGTCTCTGACAGTAAGCTAACTACTGTTACCATTTTCACTACAAGATTTTGTAATTGAAGTGCACGTATTTGACAAATAGCGTCATTGTACAATGACTGTTAAGAATTATGAAAAGGTAAATAGTTTATTCAGAACCTAAGGTGCCACACTATCACATGTACGTAACTCAGATTTTATAACCACATATTTCCTCCAAAATCGATTGATAAACGTTACAGAACTAAAAACGAATCTAAAAGTAGGCGTTTTCTTTTTTCACTATGAAAGTAGGGATTGTAAGGTAAATATACGTTCATAAAACGACGTGGCGTAGTCTTGTATACCGCCCACGGTTTTTAAAATTGAAGTAGTGGACTTTCACCCTTTTCATCATCCCTGCCCGGCGCCCATTTTAAACACAACCTTAAACCGGCCGCCCATGGCCGTGAAAACATTTGTGGCCTTGGAGCGAGGCCTACGAGAAAGACAGGCCGCGGCGCGTACGTCACGGAGGTAGTCCTGCGCTCGCTCGCTCGCTCAAATCGGCAGACAAACTACGTTTCGACACCTGTTAACTCGTAACTAGGCGTGACAGTAGGAACGAAAACTGAATCCTCTACTGGAATCCGCTATTATGGAATCTTACTGTTATTAGTCCTATAATAATGGAAGTTGATGGGCCTACTTATAATATGTTACGGCTGTACTGGCGTACAATAAAATAAAATCATGCAGAAGAGACTAAATGCTATAAACACGCCGTTATACCATTTATAGCGAGTATTGATCTTAAATTAAATTTTTATGTAGCACTGTTGATCAGTAAGACTTCATAATAGCAGATTCCAGTGGAAGATGCAATTCTCGTTCGTACTTACACGCCCAGCTGCGAGTTAACAGGTTGAGAAACGCATTTTGTCTGTTGAGCTGAGCGAGCGAGCGAGTTCACGACTACCTTCGTGACGTACGCGCCGCGGCCTGTCTTTCTCGTGGGCCTTGACGTGGAGCTGGCGACGTCACAGCGTGAAATTCCACGTTCCACTAGACCACGAGGCGTCAGATAAACAATTTGTCATTTTCGATTTTTGCCTCGTGGAGAGGAACGTGGCCAAGGAGATGCTACATGGAGAGGAACGTGGCCAAGGAGATGGTACATCGTTTCACGACACAAGCAGAACGTGGCAGCTGCCATATTGTACGGCGTTGAACATCATATTTAGTGGGTTTTCTTTCTGATCGAGTACGTGGTACGAACATAAACTGTTTCTTTTGTATCGTGGATAGGAACGGGGAAAGGTAATACAAGTCGGTACTGCAAGAAAGTGGTTTACTGGTGCAAAAACAAGGTGACAAACGATACACAACTTTGTACGTAGGTGCGATGCTGAAGCGAAGTGTCTAGGCTGGCTGCACCTGATGAAAATGGGCTGAAGCAGTCGCGGAGCTCGTAGACCTCGACACCACCGGCTAGAGGGCGCTGTCCTCTGTGTCTCTCGTAGTGCCAACTTGAGAAACTATTCCGTGGCATCGTTGCTATCGATACCACAGTTTCTAGGCATCGGCAAATTGAGGATCCTTCGGAAACGCGTCGTTTTAGCTACGATTTGGTATAGCAAAATAACAGGAGACTACATATCGGTAGGTAATGACTTCTTGTAGGTGACGTGTTCAGTGTTATAACTTGTGTGCTATGAATGTATACTGTTCCAGTGCTCCATCAAAAATGATGATCTATCAAAAGCGCATCTTTCTGGTAATGTTTGCATCTTATAAATCAAAGGACAATTGTAGATACAATTTTTAGACGCTGTGTATCACGTATGGGGACTCTGCATTTACCTCGAAAGTGTAGCGCATTTGATAGCGTCGTGACTAGTAAGCTACACAGACAATGGTCACAGGTTGGCGTCCTCCTTCTCGAAATAAATTTTTTTCTGCTGTTTGTTTTGTTAACGATTTTAGGTCCTTCTTTAATATCAGTATTTTCTCAAAAGTTGATGTTATTTATTGTAAATGGTGATTTGAAGCAATTCTTGTTCCAAAGGCCATTTACTGGGATGTTTCCCCAGTGGTCAGAAATCTTAATATGACTGCCAGTTTATGTAACTGACAAAAAAAAGTTCAAAACCAAAAAGTAATTATTACAGAGAAATCAAATTTCAGGAAAACATTTGCCTAGGTAAAATATTTAAGTGATTAACATCTCAAGATCACAGGTTAACGTAAGCGCGAGATGAGTCATTGCAAATTTCATATGCTGGTACATTAATAACGGGTCTAACCGCCAGAACACTAAATGGAAGCATGCAATCGTGAATACATTGTGTTGTACGAGTGCCGGAAGTCAGTTTATGTGATGGAGTTCCAGGCCTGTCGCACTTGGCCAGTCAATAAAGGGATGGTTAACCCTGTTTGTGGTTGTCGCTGGAGTTATCGTCCGACGAAGCACCATATGGGCCCGATTGGAGACAGATCTGGTGACGGAGCAGGCCAAGGTAACGTGTCGACATTCCGTTGAATAGGCCTATATATGATTACAACAGAGATATGAGGGCGACCGTTATTCTGCTGGAAAACACCCCGTTGAATGCTGTTGATGAATGGCAGCTCAAGAGATCGAATCACCAGAGCGATGTTCAGATCTGCACGCAGGCTGCGTTGGACAGCAACGAGAGCGCTCCTGCTGACATACGAAAACTCTTCGCAGACTGTAATTCCAGGTGTGGGTCCAGCCTCTCTAGTACACAGGCCGGTTGGGTGCAGGCTCTCAACTGCTCCTCTTCTGATCAACACACGGCCATCACCGTCACCGAGGCAGAAACAGTTTTCGTCATAAAAAACAAATGCCCTCATATGAAATTTAGCTTGACACCACTGAAGTCACAAATGGCGTCGGTTTGGGGTCAGTGGCATGCAGGGTTGAGGGATTCCGTGTCGGAGCTGTCCTTGAAGTAACCGATTTGTAACAGTTCGTTGCGTCAATGTGGTGCCAACTGCTGTTCAAATTGTTGCTGAAGACTCAGTGGGAAGCGCCAGAGCCATGCGGAGAACACAGTGGTTTCCTTCTTAGTAGTGCCACGTGGGTAGGGTATAACCACCTATGGCAAGCTATCACACACCAACAAGTGACAAACGTCGGCAAGCCCCTGCATATCAGCAACGTTGACTGCAAATCACCAGCTGCTCTGAGAGCCGACGAACATGCCACAGCAGGGAACCCGACGAGCTCGCCCACTGACGCATAAACCAATCGCCAGCATCATCCTACACTGTGAATCCGATATATGACCTATCGGAGACAAAAACGATGATAAACCTAACTGTTGCAGGTTGCTGACGCTGATCGAGAGTTCAACACCGGCACTGTTGCAGGTTGCTGACGCTGATCGAGAGTTCAACACCGGCACCCAGCGGCAGCCGCCGAGAAACAGCACCGCACAACGTCAAAGGTATCTCTACATGCACTACTAACAAAGCCTACCCTTGCATCACCTATCGCAGGCAGCAAGACATCCGCTGCTGCTCTTACCACCCTATGCAGAGGTTTTTCTCCCTTAGCTGTTGCCTTGGCACTTTTTTTCCTCTGCCCTTCAAACCGCTACCTTTCGTTCGACTTCGGCCCAATTTACCTTCAGATGAGTCCGTATTAATGGTTAACCTTAACCATACGTACGCAAACTTCGCAATACCCACATCCTGCGACACCTCACTCTAGTGAAAACTAACCCCTATGCAGAGAATGGCAGTAGGACTTTTGAGTTTTGAGTTCGCCATCATGGCGGTGTGGGCGTGGAGGGGCTCCACCTCTAGTAAAACAAAAAAAGGAAAAGAAAGAAACGTGGAAGTCCGGAGCCCGATCTTCTCACGACTGTAGATTCTCGTGACCACCGCTGCCAGCAATCATGTATGATAGTTGCATTTCTGCCAACTTTTTCTGCAACTCGGAGAAGTAACATCCAGCTTTTCTTAGCCTTACTACCCGACCTCGCTGAAACTCTGCGGGGTGTCAAAAATGGCGTCTTTGTTTCCTCAAAGGCATTCTTCAGTAACATCATTTCACCACGTCCAATCTCATATCAGCGCACACTCCGCTGCAGAGTGAAAATCTCATTCAGGAAACTTCCCCCAGGCTGTGGCTAAACCATGTGTCCGCAATGTCCTTTCTTCCAGGAGTGCTAGTTCTGCAAGGTTCGCAGAAGAGCTTCTATGAAGTCTGGAATGTAGGAGACGAGGTACTGGCAGAATTGAAGCTGTGGGGACGACTCGCGTTTCGTGCTTGGTTAGCTCAGATGGTAGAGTACTTGCCCGCGAAAGGCAAAGGTCACGAGTTCGAGTCTCTGTCCGGTACACAGTTTTAATCTGCCAGGAAGTTTCATATTAGTTCACATTCCGCCGCAGAGTGAAAATCTCATTCTGGAGATAGGAGCAGAGTGATGCAGTTGGTGCAGTGGGCGGAGTTTTGGGTTAGAATGCATGAATTTAAGAGTTAGATTATAAGTCAAAGCGTATTTGTTTTTATCCGCTAAATGTAGTTTTCGTGGCAATTTACCTGGTGTCTTAATCGTCGTACAATGGGTCTTGTAGAAAACGTTTGCACTTACATAGTACGAACTCAGAAAAGAAAGTACAGTCGTCTTTAATGGTCACCTTTTAAAGAAGCCTTTGTCAAGCCATGGACGTTTCACCCCACTGCACCTACTAGATTAAAGTTCATTTGCTGCCAGGAACATGGAGAGGACGAAATTTTGTGAGTGACATTTTTGTATGGCTGATATGTAAGGAATCTCGCTGCACGAATTTTTCTCCACCCTGTATATCTCAGATAAGGACTGGCTCCTGCTTGTTACTTGCCGGTAAATACAGTTTTCAGTGATGTCCAGTAGAGTCGAAAATAATCTGGTCAGCAGCAAGCGGCGGCACGGGGCAAACATCAAAGGCGGGGTCGCATTAAGACTGGCACGCTCTGACGATGGGCAGCTTCCCTCGAGTGACTGACTAGCAACAAATCTGATACAATCCCAGAGCGATGCGCTCTCTCATTCTGCTATGTTTTTTTCACTCGCGTACTTAACTTCGCCCTCGGAACTCGCTTTACGTAATGCTAGTCTGCCTGGCACTGCACTCGGACTTCGTATGGAACTTACAAACTCGTTTTCGCAATAATCTTGCATCTCATACTATTTGTATACTTATTCATATCCTGGATACTTAATATCTGCCCTGGATATATAAGGTATGTTGTGGGAGAAAGACATAAATGTTCTGTAAGCAAGGGAGAGGTTTCGATGGTGCTAAAATATAAAGTGGGTGTGGATTCTGTTACTTCGATTAACGTAAGGTCGTGGGTCTGCTATATTTATATACAAGAAGAAATAGTGCCGATAGGCTCGATGAGGCTAGGATGTAGGGAGACATCCTTACGCCGAAAGGGTGAAGTCTGCCTCCGCTGTATTTCTGAGGCCCAGAGAAGAGGTTGTGTTCCAGTGCTGCTCTTCTATCTCACTTAAAACAGTGCCGTGATGTACACCATGCTCGCCGGTTGATAAATGGCATTGAAAAATAGTTTTAAGCTTTCTGCTGATGAATATTCATCCACGGAAGCATGTTGTTTCACTGTACATACTTAGAATAGCCTGTCAGTTCAACATACGGTGTGGCAATTATTGAACTACCTGAGAAAGACGTAAACTGATTATAAACTATCGAGCCCACACACATCATTCAACACGTAAATGTCACTATACATATTCATATTTAGGTTGAAACGTGTTTGATATGCCTGCCATCATTGGCGATGATGTGGTGCAGACGAACAGCGAAATTCTGCATGTCCTGCTGAAATGTCAAGATGCTGTCGCTGAACTCCTGAATGGCTGCTTTCAGCTCGACAACTGATTTGGGATTATTGCTGTACACCTTGTCGTTAATATAGCCCCACATAAAGAACTCGCAAATGTTCAGACACGGAGAATATGGCGGCCAATCGAAGCCCATTCCAGTCGCCTCTGGGTACCCCAGAGCCAGAATGTGGTCCCCGAAGTGCTCCTCCAGGACATCAACCACTCTCTTGCTTCGTTGTCGTCGAGCTCTGTCTTACATGAACCATATCTTGTCTAAACCAGGGTCACTTTGGATAATGAGGATGAAATCATCTTCCAACACCTTTACCTACGTTTCGGTAGTCACCATGAAACCAAGGAATATCGCACCGATTATTCAAATCAAATGGTTCTGAGCAGTATGGGACTTAACTTCTAAGGTCATCAGTCCCCTATAACTTAGAACTGCTTAAATCTAACCAACCTAAGGACATCACACACATCCATGCCCGAGGCAGGATTCGAACCTGCGACCGTAGGTGTCGCGTGGTTCCAGACTGTGGCGCCTAGAACCGCTCGGCCACCGCGGCCGGCACCGACTTTTCCTTGACTAGACGTAGCACACCACACAGTCACCTAGTAGACGGCAGAGAATAGCAGAGACTTGCAAACAACACTGTATGCGGCATAAAAATGGAAAGAAATCCGGTATTATTCTGCTAATAATACGCTAGTGCGAGAAACAGTAGATACCATAAAACAAGTAGTAATAACCGCATAAGTATGAAGATACACGATACCATAGCTGATTAATAACCCTTGGCCCTGAACATTGTCACCAACGAAATATGTAGTGTAGTTGAGATAACTACTGCTACACATGGGAACTAACTGTATTGTTTCCATCTACTCCTCCCCTAAATATTTAATTCCTTCCACAGTTCCTCGCAGCTCACTCCGCCTAGCATACACATTGTCTGACGTCCTGTATTGTTAGATTATGTGAGAAAAATTTATGTCAAATATCATTAGTTTGCAAGCACGCTCAGTCTACTATCCGTCATCAGCCACGTATTTACATTTAGTGTGAGCAGTCACAGCAAACCTCTCTCTCTGTCATAGGTATCCGCAACGTTGGACACCTGCGTGCCTTTTCTGCAGCACCAGAAACGTGTTGGCTGTGTCAGTTCAAGATCTCTGGTACAGAGGACAGAAAACTAAAAAAAAATGGCTCTAAGCACTGTGGGACTTAACATCTGAGGTCATCAGTCCCCTGGACGTAGAACTATTTAAACCTACCTAACCTAAGGACATCAGACACATCCATGACCGAGGCAGGATTCGAACCTGCGAACGCAGTAGCAGCGTGGTTCCGGACTGAAGCGCCTTGAACCGCTCGGTCACAACGGCCGGCTACATAAAACTTCTTACCGATATGTTATTCATTTCGTCATAAGATAGTACAGATCCTCTTAAAGTGAAAGGACATTCTTTTACTGTTGTATTGTGGTTTCACAACGTTTTAGCTAATGTAAACTGATTAAGTGGAATGAAGTGATCGTACGGCATTGATGGCTGCGAGTTCGGCACCTGAGATGTAAGTATTTTCACTTGACGCCGCACTGTGCCACTTTGGTGTCAATGGTGATGAATCTATGATGACGACAACACAACACCCAGTCCTTGCGTGGAGAATATCTCTGACTTGGCTGAGAATCGAACCTGGGCCTGCTACATGGCAGCCAGACTTGGTGACCACTCAGCATTGAGTCAAACAGAGCTTGGATTGCGTGTACAGGTACAGCTGCCCATGCAGCTTCAACACGATACCACAGTTCAGCAAGAGTAGTGACTGGCGTATTGTGACGAGGCAGTTGCTCGGCACCATTGACCAGACGCTTTCAATTGGTGAGAGATCTGGAGAATGCACTGGCCAGGGCGGCAGTCGAACATTTTCTATATCCAGAAAGGCCAGTACAGGACCTGTAACATGCGGTCGTGCATTATCCGGCTGAAATGTAGGGTTTCGCAAGGATCGAATGAAGGGTAGAGCCACGGGTCGTAACACATCTGAAATGTAACGTCCACTGTTCATTGTGCCTTCAATGCGAACAAGAGGTGACCGACACGTGTAACCAATGGCACTCCATACCATCACGCCTTGTGATACGCCAGTCAGACGATGACGAATACACGCTTCCAATGTGCGTTCACCGTGATGTCTCCAAACACGGATGCGACTATCATGATGCTGTAAACAGAACCTGGATTCATTCGAAACAATGACGTTTTGCCATTCGTGCACCCACGTTTGTCTTTGAGAACACCATCGCAGGCGGTCCTGTCTGCGATGCAGCATCAAGGGTAACCGCAGCCACGGTCTCCGAGCTGATAGTCAATGCTACTGCAAACGTCGTCGAACTGTTGTTGTTGTTGTCTTGCAAAGGTCCCCATATGTTGACCAGGGATCGAGACGTGGCTGCACGATCCGTTAGAGCCATGCGGATAAGATGCCTGTCATCTCGACTGCTAGTGATACGAGGCCGTTGGGATCCAGCACGGCGTTCCGTATTACCCTCCTGAATCCACCGATTCCATATTCTGCTATCAGTCATTGGATCTCGACCAACGCGAACAGCAATGTCGCAATACGATAAACCTCAATCGCTTTAGGCTACAATCCGACCTTTATCAAAGTCGGAAACGTGATGGTACGCATTTCTCCTCCTTACACGAGACATCACAACTACGTTTTACCAGGCAACGCCGGTCAACTGCTGTTTGTGTGTGAGAAATCGGTTGGAAACTTTCCTCATGTCAGCACGCTGTAGGTGTCGCCACCGGCGCCAACCTTGTGTGAATGCTCTGAAAAGCTAATCATTTGCATATCACAGCATCTTCTTCCTGTCGGTTAAATTTTGCGTCTGTAGCACGTCATCTTCGTGATGTAGCAGTTTTAATGGCCAGTAATGTATCTGTGACTAGACTACCTAAATTAGATTTCATAGTGGTCAAGCGTTAGCTGCCCTCTGTAATAAAAACTGAGTCAACGGCTCAACACTGAACTTGAACGGGTGTCCTGGGCCACACCGATTCGACTCCCACTCAAACATAGTTTCTAATCTACACTATCGGAAGAAAGACAATTTTTCAAAACGTTCACGATTTGTGTTTTTCCTTAGAAACTCTGAACATTGCCTGTAAATGTGGGAGAACTGCATTCAGTCGGTTTAGTAAATGTCGTTTCAATTTATGTTTTTCATGTCTGTATGATAAATACCATCATGCCACGTGTGATACCTGGAGCACATTCGACGAGTAATTGTACATTACTCTTGTGGCCTCGCACATTGTGACGTACTATTTTACGGAATATTGTAAGTTATTTGTAAATTTTTGACTCAGGCTTTGCAAGCCTGTTCCTGGTCCTTGAAAATTTACTTAAAAATAGCAAATAGTCAAATAACTTAGTTAATTCACTACAACTTCATGAAAATGCGAGTGGATTTTTTCATTACATTACCTCGTAAATGTCATATAAATTCAGTAATGTGACCAGTGGTGAAAAAATAATGTAGATTAAAAAATTATTCTTATCAAGGATTCGAACTGTCGCTTTGTCCACGACCCTCTCATACAGCGCGTACGCTTAACCACACGACAGCATCGACTCATTACTGCTGCAGCCTTCGCATAGATACATCAGTTACATAATACCCGCGTAAAATTTCTCTTGGGGTGCACATTACCACTTCCACGTTATGTTGTTTTAATGGCCTGCTAATGGTGCACAGGGTGTGAACTACATCCATGATCCCAGCGTATGGCCTTGTGAGTCTATCAGATACCCTGGACAGCAATCGCCTAGTGTTTTAGTAGTGGTTTGCGCTGTGTCCGCTAAAATCATAACCCTACCCTTCACACATAACATTAATGTCGTGATATTGTAACTATGCAAAAATTTTTTATCCATCTTTCCCAATATTCCAGCCTTTAACAAATATTCCACTAAAACTACAGTCCTTGAGAAATAGTTGATCAAACGATTTGGTTTAAAATAATTGCATTGGTTGGGGGAGTTAAAACATAATTCTGTCAGAAAATGTTTCCGATCTGCATATGTATTGCATAAATCAATGTACAGATATATTTTAGAAGTTTATCTAGCCTGAACGGATACTGAGTGGTGAAATAGTAATTGTATGTGTGCACTCTAATAAAACACACATAATTGTCCTAGCACTCTCTTTGTGGTTATTGTACAATGAGTTTCGACCAAAATACACTCAAGATCAATATCATTAACAGTGTTAAAATGCAAGACAAACGACATCTAATTACGTATTTCGTGAGCACCTCCTGTGTGCGTGCAGAGGAAAGTCATATCATATTGTTGGTGGGATGGATGGGTGTTTATCAAGGACAAAGGGCTCCATACACTGTGAACCATGGAAGCCACGAAGATATGAGAAGAGGAGAGGCGCCATACACCTGACTGTGGCGCACCCATTCACTTGTTTGGCGATGGTGTAATGGCCCTATTCCCTTTTTGTAAAAGCTTCCAAGAAACAAATATCTTACTCATCGATCTAATTTTCATTAATTCACATTTAAATTGACGGGATGGGGTTGGGGATAAAAGAGGACAATTCTGTCAGAAAATGTTATTTAATATTTATTGTGATACACCAGTAAAATTATCCGTTAGGTGCAGGAATTCATCATCTTTAAAAAATCTAGTGCTTCTCTCTTTTCACTACTCAACAGTTGTACAGTGTTTCCATAATAACTCCAGTGCACCATAAATTTCGCCTATATAGATTTCAGACAGACGTATGCAATGTAAAACTTACGTCCCTCTGTAAATGAAAAATGTTCAAATTTTTGTGAAATCTTATGGGACTTAACTGCTAAGGTCATCAGTCCCTAAGCTTACACACCACTTAAGCTAAAGTATCCTAAGGACAAACACACACGCCCAAGCCCAAGGGAGGACTCGAACCTCCACCGGGACCAGCCGCACAGTTCAAGACTGCAGCACCTACGACCGCTCGGCTAATCCCACACGGCTGTAAATGCAGCTTTCGTGGATTTATATGAAACATATTCACAGTTGCGAATACTAGCGACGGTCAGCTTTAAAAGGGAATGGCAATGAAAATTTGTGCCAGACTGACTCGAACTCTCATATCCCACTCTATGAAAGATGTCAACTTAACCAGATTGGCTATCTATGCACGACTCATGACCAGACGAATTTTCATTGTCGTCATTTCCTTATACAGCGTATTTGCAACTGCGAATGCATGTCATGTATTTCATGATACCAGTAGTCACCACAGAACCTGTTCCTTTGGACATGCGTGAATGATGGAAGGAAAATTGCATCGTTCTTCATATCAATACAGGCACTGCAGTACCATATTTCATGATTTTAAAACTTACGGTGGTGATATCAGCTGACTTTGGCATTGCATGGACACGTGAATTTAAACAATGTTCTAAACCACCTACATGTACGCTGTACTCGCATTAATAGCACACAACGTCACTGAATACACACTTGATCTATGACTGCCATCGAGTCAGTATGTCAAACATAATGTGTAATGCACCACTGAAGTGATGTAAGTTCATAAGGCTTCAATGGCTTAGATAAATGGAGAAGTGTCTTGATTTTACATCAAGTGAGCCATCCTCATATCTATCTTTGACAGTTTAGAACCAAAGAGATGACTGTGTGGAGGAGAACAAGATGTGTGATAATACTCCGTCATCATATGATCATTGATGTATGGTGTGCATGTCGTGCCAGGATAGAGTAGCATGGAGAGTTGCATCAAACCAGTCTCTGGACTGAAGACCACAACAACAACAACATGCATGACGTACCTATTCACAGGTGCACAGTCTCCTTAATCCAAAATTTAACAATATATTCAGTATCATTTATTTGTGTTTCTTCATCACACTCATTGAGTGTGCTAATATATTTGAATCCAAAAACAGTCACATTAGGAGCACTGGAGAATTGTAGTACACTAGGACCACTTACCTGAGACTCAACAGTTTTTGGTGGCAGTTTTGGTGGAAGAAAAGGTTCTGAAATATCTGTATGCTACTGCTTCTGCTCGATGAGCGACAATGCTGTGGACATATTAGCTAGTCATGCACCAGGAGCTGTTGTGCTGTGGAAAGTGAGGAAAATCGTGTGTACCAAAACATAGAATATTAGTAACGAGGGTCAGGGATGAGTTAATAAAAGCTAAACATCAATTTTCCTTTCTTGTTGTGTCTGGAGGGGGTACCAGTAGGAAACAATTGTGTCCCCTGCTCAGAGATGTCAGGTAGCCCATCCATGTACTGTGGCTCAGTGGGTGGCGGAGTGTGAACAGGTGGATGCCCTGTTCAAACATGTCATCTAGTACCAACTGAAGACGCTGTTTTGATGTTGAAAACAGAAAGAAATCTTATTTGAGGAACTGCTCACTCATGGAGAGTCTTCTTATTCTTTTTATTCTGCCTGGGGCAGTGGCTGATCTCTGATGATATTTTACGACAATGTTCACGTTATGGTGTATCAAACCCAAGTGAGGAGTCAATCTGACAGCTAATACTATCAGAGGACTGTGGTGGTTTTTTAGGAGTGGTAAGGTGAAATCGTAATTTTTGGGTAATAAATAATTATAACTAGGTACTAAATAATGGTGATAGGCATTAAATTGTAATAAAATGTGTATAACGTTAATTAGACTAATTGGCCAGTAAAATGTGACATATTTTTTAACAAAAGTGGTAAAGCAAAGTGGCTGTCTTAGAGGGCCTGGCTTTTGACTCTTCGAGTAAGGACAACTGGCTCAGGATCATGGTCTATATAACCTTGACCTTAGATCCTGATCCGTGATTTGGGTTTAGAAGGTGCTGCTCCACTACTAAAATCAAGTAAATAGTGGTATTTTAAGTAATACTACTCATTAGAACTGACATATTCTGCTCTTGTACTTAGAATGAAATACGTTCTACTGCTAGAAATTGATTTTCTGACAATGCGTCAAAAGTAAGATCAGCAATATCCTCACATCGAGCTATGTTGGTTTAGTTGATGAAAGCTATCCCCACAAAGTCTGTTACGTAGCTCTGAGCAAGAAGTGCCATTTACTTCCAATACACGAGAGTGAAGGCGGCAAACATTGCATAACGACAGATTAAATATGAAAATGTGAACACATTATGAAAGCTGCTAGAGTAAATGTGAGTAAGGAGGTGTTTTTGGATAGGTACGGATAATATAAAGAACGATTTTAAGTAGTGGCCGAAATTCTCTGTGATGTTAAACCGGAACCAACGTTTACTACGTCAAATTTTAGGTTATAATTACAAAGCAGTGTTCACCTAAAGCAGTCGATTTGGAGCAGGTCGTATGATCGCAGCCAGTCTTGTGTGAACGGCGTCATAATAAATTCCATGTTATTGGCGTGTTGAATAGAATGACATCACAGGGTGGTACTGTATTCACACACCACTCATAGATTCAAACGTGAATACAAAAGTCAAGCGCGCTTTGGTTTGTCATCAGACTATTTGACGCTAAGTTACAGAGGTGCTGGCCCACAACCATGACATAACATTCTATAGGATGAAACATCCCCTTATAAAAACTTTATAAATGACAGCGCTGAAAAACCTCTACGTTATTTGATTTTCAAACAGCCGAGCAAAACTGAACGTACTCAGACATTTCTCTCTTTACTTATTCTGATCAACACTAAACTGACACACAATATTTTTAGCGCAACGCAATCTGACTTTCAATAATCCCTACAAAAGAATGGCCCTGACTAAGAATAACCTATACCTTTCGTGAAACACTTACCTCACAAAAATCTTCGTTAATATATATCAGTTCATGACATCCAGTCTTACAAATTTTCTTTTTCTGACGGACACACGTCCAGATCGCTCGCTCTCAAAACTCTGCCATCTCTCTCCCCACATCCACCACTGCTGGCGGCTCACCTCCAACTGCACAACGCTACGCGCTGTTCACACCCAACTGCCCATCACCACAGTAGCGAATATTCCAACAATGCAAACCAGCCACAGACTGCAAACAGCACAGTCAGTGATTTTCATACTGAGCGCTACGTGGCGTTAGCAACACAAAAACCTAAACAACCTACTTACAAGGATCTGGGTAAATAGGCAGTCGACAGAGACACTATCCAAGATGCGGTCGTCACGAATATTCATGAACGGCGCTGAGTCGTATGGTGCACGCGCGCCACTGACAGGGCAGTGCTATCTCGACGTGTTGGCGAGCTATGCAGTTGGACTATTGCCTCACAACGTTACTTTCCAGCAGGACGGTGCCCACATCCTCCACTACCATATTACTGCATTTTTTCATGAGACGTTACCTGAGCGTAGGATCGGGTTTCCCCATGTTTGTCCTCATCGGTCTACTGATCTGACACCACTGGATTTCAGTGCATGGAGTTTATCTGGGACAATGTTTACAGAACAAAGGTCCGAGATCTTGTAGACCTGAGACAGCTGGTCCACGTCGCAACAGAGGTCACACCATCACGTATAACAACAGTTGGGCTCCTGTGCACAATGTTAAGTAGATAAACTTGTTGTTGTTGTTGTTGTTGTGGTCTTCAGTCGTGAGACTGGTTTGATGCAGCTCTCCATGCTACTCTATCCTGTGAAAGCTTCTTCATCTCCCAGTAACTACTGCAACCTACATCCTTCTGAATCTGCTTAGTGTATTCATCTCTTGGTCTCCCTCTACGATTTTTACCTTCCACGCTGCCCTCCGGTACTAAATTGGTGATCCCTTGATGCCTCAGAACATGTCCTACCAACCGATCCCTTCTTCTAGTCAAGTTGTTCCAAAAATCTCTCGTCTCCCCAATCCTATTCAATACTTCCTCATTAGTTATGTGATCTACCCATCTAATCTTCAGTATTCTTCTGTAACACCACATTTCAAAAGCTTCTATTCTCTTCTTATCCAAACTATTTATCGTCCATGTTTCACTTCCATACATGGCTACACTCCATTCAAATACTTTCAGAAACGACTTCCTGACACTTAAATCTATACTCGATGTTAACAAATTTCTCTTCTTCAGAAACGCTTTCCTCGCCATTGCCAGTCTACGTTTTATATCCTCTCTACCTCGACCATCATCAGTTATTTTGCCCCCCAAATAGCAAAACTCCTTTACTAATTTAAGTGTCTCATTTCCTAATCTAAGGCCCTCAGCATCACCCGACTTAATTCGACTACATTCCATTATCCTCGTTTTGCTTTTGTTGATGTTCATCTTATATCCTCCTTTCAAGACACTATCCATTCTGTTCAACTGCTCTTCCAAGTCCTTATAAACTTACAAACCTTAATAAGTGCTGAAATACAAACAAATATTTTCGTATACCGTTAAGCCCAGACTCCCTGTACTTTTATGTTCTTCGGCATCCTGTTAGCGGCGCAGCAGCTGGCGTTGCACACGTCCCGCCATGCACCGCATGGGATCGCTTGACTGACATCTGCCCCTTCCACACCCTCTCCACTAGACTTCCGACAAGTTACACCCTCCCTTCCCTCCCCATCTCCTGCCCCCCTTCACGAGACGGCACGACCTTTCCGCGGAGCCCCTGCCGACGCGATCTCGGCCCTTGACGTCGTTAATTAGGTGGCTGGCGGTGCCGAGCTAATATGACGCTAATGTATATCGCAAAGCTGTACAATAAACTCCACTTAGCGCTGTTCTGGGGCGCGCTCAGTATTATCCGCCGCCTCCTCCTCCTCCTCCTGCCCAGAGAGCCGTGTGCTAATGAAGCTCGTATCACCATACTGCTGCCTCGAGCTTTTCTAGCAGGCTCGTCCATTGTCCTCGTAATTCGCACTCTGCTGCCCTGCCGGATATTAAGACCGACCTCATTATTAAGACTAAAGGGACTGAAACGCGATAGAAAAGTTTTGGGGCCGTGCCATTACCACACATAACGAGCTGACGGTTTTTGCGGGTCTAGAGACCCTGAGCCGAGGCGAGGTTCAGTGGTACTTCACGAAGAGGAGGATGTGGACTAAGAAGCTTATGACACAAGGTTTGGCCAGGTATTATCTTATTTTCCATGCATAAAACAAACGAAAATCCCATCTAAAATGACCTGTCGACAGGTCCCACACTCTAATCTCTGCCCTTTACAAACGAAAACCGTAAATACCTAACAAATAATAAGGGTATGTTGTGTAGTGTTGGCAGAAGAGCCAACACCGTGTTACTAGAGGAGGCCGAAATGCACTCGTTTTAGCTCACGCAGGCTGGCGTGAGGAGGGAAGAACTGTACTGACGTGAGGTCTGGAACATGACAAGGAATTAGAATTCAGAAAGCGGACGGAAGTAGTTTGATACTTTAATCCATTAATGACGAAAGTCGTTCTTGACGGTACATGATTCACAATATTATCTGTTCAGATTATAGTAACTGAATATGGCGCCTTGCTAGGTCGTAGCAAATAACGTAGCTGAAGGCTATGCTAAACTGTCCTCTCTGCAAATGAGAGCGTATGTAGACAGTGAACCATCGTTAGCAAAGTCGGCTGTACAACTGGGGCGAGTGCTAAGGAGTCTCTCCAGACCTGCCGTGTGGCGGCGCTCGGTCTGCAATCACTGTTAGTGGCGACAAGCGGGTCCGACGTATACTAACGGACCGCGGCTGATTTAAAGGCTACCTCCTAGAAAGTGTGGTGTCTGGCGGTGACACCACATGTTGCCATAACGTTGGAAGATTTTACTCAGTATCCTATCGTAATGCCCGATTTTAGCAAACTGGCAGTATAATACTCATCCATCGGCGTAGAAGCAGCAAAAGTAGTTTAACTGTGCAAGCTCCATTGACAAACTGGATCAGAGGAATACTGAGTTCATGTAGGCATACAGGCGGAGGAAGTCAGCTGCTAAGTAATAGCTGAAACGTTCAGCTGTCATTTAATTTGCGCAGCACCTATTGAAATTCATCGCGGAATGATGGATTCATCATAGTGATTACTTAGCAGCACCCTGTGACGTCATTCTGTTCAACACGCCACTAACATGAAATTTATTATGACGTCATTCACACAAGACTGACTGCGACCACTCGATCTATTCCATGTCCGAAAGAGCAGATGCCATCTTCATATCGTCAAGGCTAACCAGCTGATGACCTTCTTCAGTGCGGATGCACACGATTTGACCTGAACTGTTACGTGACTCGGTGGATTGTCTACTGCCAGAAATGGGTATAATGACAGGGACACTACGAATGTAGTGTGTGGACTATAAGTTGAGAATGTGGATCTCACGGAAAGCGTGCCTACGATAAATCCCTGCAGTCGCGCTATTCTCTGTGCCCTCGGTGGCTCAGCTGGATAGAGTGCCTGCCATGTAAGCAGGAGATCCGGGGTTCGAGTGTCGGTCGGGGCACACATTTTCAACTGTCACCGTTGATATATATCAACGCCCGTTGGCAGCTAATGGTATTGATTTAATTGTAATTTCATTATAGAGAGCTGCACGGTAACCAATGGCATTTGTTCTCTCAGACAAGTCCGAAAGAACAGATGCCACCTTCATATAGCCTTAGATGAAGGCTACTTTGTACTATAAACCTTCAGCAGCCGATGCTCTCAGTCCGTGCCGCCTTTATAGTCATTGCAAAGTGAAACCAGTGACGTCCGAAGCCAGTGGAGCAACGGTAAACATTTGTAGCGATTCAGGACACAAAAGCGTCGTTGATGCAGCTAAATTCCGTAAAGATCTGCCTGATGGGTGAGCCGGCAATTGACTTCGATGTTGGAAGCGGGTTGTGTTGGTGTGTGTGAACAAGACTGACTGCAATCACACAATCTATTCCATGTCCGAAAAAACAGATGCCACCTTCATATCGTTAAGGCTAACCGGTTGAAAAGCGAGAAAGGGTTCTTATTTGTAAGAATAACTGCCAGGGATGAAACCATGATAAACTCTATCAAGCATCACAGTTCAGAGATATGAGTGTCTGAGCATCCACCGTACAAACCAATAACAGTCCACCAGCAATATTCCAACAATGTCGACGATACACTTGCAGTAGCCCAGCACCCGTATGATGGAGACGCAGTTCCTGAAGAAAGCATTAGTATCTTGGAGAGCCGGCATCGTAGTATGCAATGGCGAAGCAGTTTCTATGCCCCAGCGTCAGTGTGACGATGGGAGGGTTATAGTAAACCGGCAGCGGTGTATCGGTTAAAAGCTATTGGATACCGAAGAGAGGTTCCATGCGGTGACCGTAGCCGAGTGCTAGCGCTAGAATCATAAATACACACAAGTAGAATGACTCCAACAATGTCTTCCAGACAAATGCAATACCGCAGCACCCGAGTGATGGAGGGCAACATTAGTGTCATTATGAGGCGACTGCAGAATGGTTATAGAAGGGCAATGGAGAGGCGGTTTCTATGTCCCTGCAGCAATGTGGTGGAGAGAATGTTACAGTAAGCCGGCCGGGGTGGCCAAGCGTTTCTAGGCGCTACAGTCTGGAACCGCGCGACCGCTACGGTCGCAGGTTCGAATCCTGCCTCGGGCATGGATGTGTGTGATGTCCTTAGGTTAGTTAGGTTTCACTAGTTCTAAGTTCTAGGGGACTGATGACCTCAGAAGTTAAGTCCCATAGTGCTCAGAGCCATTTGAAAATTTGTTACAGTAAGCTAGATGCTTTGCTTCCGAGATAGATTATTGGAGACCCAGAAGAAATCATTTGCTTTCCCGGAAATCAAAGAATCTTGAAGACGTACAGGCGGTTGCCAGTCCCAAAACTATGTCGTCGCGCACCCCTCTTGCAAGGTGACCACGTGGTCTCGAAGTGTACCAGCCAGACGCTGACAGACCTTGCCGCTCCCAACGTAGTCCCACTCATATACCTGATAAATACGGCCGTCAATCTGCAAAAAAAAAAAAAAAAAAAAAAAAAAAAAAAAAAAAAAAAAAAAAAAAAAAAAAAAAAAAAAAAAACAGACTTGGTGGCGCCGGTCTGCGATTATCATCAAGCCACTTAGCAGAGCTGCATGTCCTCAGGAGGTATAACGGACCAACATAATGTAGTTGATAAATGCTACAAGACCAGAACATTCAGTCTTGCGAGCTGCTTTACATGTAACTACTGAAATGATTCCTACTAAACCACCGTTGTGGAATATGCATGTAATGGTGTTTCTAATTTATTGCATATTAACGTTGTAGTAACTTATACACCTGGCAAGACCACCTTGGACATTACCTATTGTATGCATCCTTTTATTTGCATTTTGCACAGTTACATAATAGACGAATATGTGTAGCGACATCTAACGAGCATACCACAGAAACATTTTGTGGCTACAGTACTGTAGTTTGTTACGAACAGAAGCGTTGTTACCAAGATAACTACGCGAGCACTGTAGCCTAGTGTAAATCTTATTTTTGATATGAGCGACAATGACATAATGATTTTGCGTGTATCTTTTGACAATGCCACTGTGGCTTCATTCTGTTAGGACATGTTTGAAAACAGGCATACTCGTCGTATTTGAAGCACAAGTTTTCCACATGTATTTCTGTAATACTTTTCATTATGGCCAAATTTATTGTTGTAAGATGTAGACTGTCCACTAGCTTCATTTGCTTTTCCTAAGTTTTTCTGCAAATATGAAGACAGACATAACTGACCGAAATCGGCAGTCTTAAGGTCCTAGCAATTATGTCATCCTAGGCGGATATAAAAGTAGTTTATAAGCTCTAGTATCCTGTAACTACAGTTCTATTTATGGTTTTTACCGTCTAGGTTAACTGTACCAGACCTTCGTCAGTTTCATTTCGGTATAATGTAAAGGATTTATTTATACCAACTATTCTTGGTTTTCAGTACCGCTGATGTTTTCTCTTCAAGGCGGTCTTTCGAGTTGTCTGCAGTCACAAGGAGGAGGTTCTCAGCATATGCGACTATTCCTCCTGTGAGATGCTCACCTTCCACTGATGTTAGAAGGAGTTCAGTGGGTAAATTCCAGGAAACGGGCACACAAACCGACCGCTGCTATATCCCTTAGTAATCTTTTATGATCACCTTGCAAATGATAACTGCCAGAGATTATTATTATTGTTATTATTTAATTCAGTTACATTTACTGACCAAACTTCTACTCTGTGCTAACTAATCCTTCACTGGCGATCAGAACTGAGGGTTTGTCATGGTAATGGAGCTAAGCGCCAATTTTGCATAAGTCGTGTTTACTACGTCTGTAGGTGGTATGTGAACAGGTATTTTACTTGCTAAAAGAGCTATCTCCCACAACGGCTGATATGAGTGCTAGGAAGGCCAGTAGATGGCAAGAGAAATAATTCCTATTACTTTTTCATACTAAATGACTGCAGTATGTGTTACACGAGTTGGCTGTACTGGACATAGAGATTATACGCTTGTGCTTGCTCCTGCCAATTTGTAGCCTCTCTCTTGTATGCCATCATTGGAAGTACAATTGATAGTGAATAATATAAATAGTTCAGCAAAGGGAAACAACAGGAAATTTAGCAACTCTAAAAGGAAGTGTGAGCGCGGGTGAGGAAGTAACTTTTTCCTGATGTTGTAATTAACACCACTGCAACAGCTCGCAATAAGCAACCACTTAAAGTAGTTCAAATGATAGGCATTTATCTTATTGACTCCCAACCAGCACCTAATACGACCATTAACAAAACGAAGGCTAATATAAGTTCTGCCTTATGGATTAAAACGACTACGCCAGCGTGATACAGATGAAAAAGACATTAGGTGCAACTACAGATGAAAAAGACATTAGGTGAAATCGAGCGATGGGAATGACAAGAGCCGTGAAGAAATCGTGGCGAAGTGAAGATTTGTAAACGATCACATTGAGTTTGGTCCCTGGTGGAAAAGGATTATTTTCATCGAAGGAAAGAAGCAACAAAAGTATGATGGAACCCTAACTAGGATGCACAAACAGTTTTACAGTGAACTGTGCCAAGCCTAATGTAAAAAGGTTATTAGAGGTACAAATATTCCAAACTTTTTTTGGGTGGACTTCACACCTTTAGTATTTCAGTACTAATCTGTTTAGAAAAGTCAGAGTTTATTTCTTAGTTTAGGTCATGGTAAGTGATAATCGGCTTTCCTAAAGTCAATGAGGAATTGTTAATGCGGAGTTAGTATATATTTATGTTCTTGTTATCCGAAAAAGTTGATTCTCAACATTTCAGAAAGTACATATTATAACCCATCCCCATTAGCATGACAGCCCTTCAATTACACGTCAAACTTTGCCATTCAACGAGTAAGTGATTTGCTTCTACAGCTTTCATTTTATGGTTCTGATGATGGCGAATGTAGGCCCGCGCGGGTTAAAGTTTTAAACCATTGCCTAGTAGAAATGAAAATAAAGTGTTAACAGTTTGACCAATCATTTTATCTGATGCCCAGACGTTACTCTTCCAGTGAGTCCTTGATTATTGCAACAAAAGGCGAAACAGCTGGATACTACAGCCTTCTGAAATATGGACTAGACTTTCAAAGCGAAATTTTCTTACATTGAAATTTCTCTGTTGATGAAATGGGGTTTGCAGACTTTTGAACTGGTGATTAAATGAGTCTAACTAGAATTCCGCTTGCGCACAAGGGAAAAGCGTCGACGTGCGCAGTGTTAAGTTCAAACATGTGATGATCTTTGTTTATGAGCACCAAGGAACAAATCAGGAGAAACAGTGTTCATTATGGAACAAAGGTTAGTATCCCGACTTCATACAAAAAGTGCAGTGAAAAATGCGTTCAGCAATATCTCAATTGCTGTAGTTCAGGGCTCTGTTTCTCCAACCACTCATCAGAAATACCGAAGCTCGGAAAGCAGCTTTGAACTATTACCTTATGCAGACCGCAGTCCGGATATGAGTGAAGCATAGTTTCACTGTCATCCCAAAAACGAAACAACCTATGTCGTTCCATCGATTTCATCGTCTAGTTGATCTTCTGCCACGGTTACCTGATCCATTCGACACACGGGCAAAGAGGGTGTCATTGATTACTAAAGCCTCCATACGCGACAACTCCGTGATTGAGAGGCTATGAGCCCGAAGGATTGAAAATAGTAGGGAATTGAAAAATTGAGCATGAATTATCAAGTGACTCGTATACTTTGGAGTGCTCAATTCACAAGCAGTATACGAACATTACTTTTTTCTGGAAAGTGTTCTCCAAACTCTAATGTACTTGGTAAAATTCGTATTACAACTAATATTTGCTTTTAGGTAGTAGTGTTTCATATACGACTAGTTCAATGTCCAGTACCATATTAAAATCAAAGTAAAATATAATGTAATTAAAACATATTGATAAGATGGGCTGAGGCGTATAACGTCATAAGAGAACTAATAGTCGACTCGGTCAGAAAAATTTAATTCAAAACATGATAGTTTTTCTGTATTTGGTGAGTTCACTTTCTTCTTCTGGAACATAAACGTAACTGGTCGTGCCTGATAGTAATAATAATTTGTTTTGGACTTTCCCGAGCCAGGCAAAAACTGTACTTACAAAGCATTGAAACAAGTTGAAAAAAATTCAAATATGCAAAAAGTATCAGGTTTTGCTGTATTTCTCTACACTACTGTTGACTGTTGTATTTTATATGTTATCCTAACTTACTAAGATCTCTTTTATTTTAATACACTCTAAGAAAATAGAAAGAAGAAAAGGCGACGCACCTCGAAGGAAACATCCGAATGGGACGAAACTCGGTAGATGTAATTTACATGTACGGACAAATAAGTGCTTATAGTTTCAGAAAAGATGGGAGGTGTATTAAAGAGAAATAGCGTCACAAGTTGAGAAAGTCAATAACGCACTGATCCACCTCTGACCCTTGTGTAAGCAGAGATTCGGCTTGGCACTGATCGAAAGAATTATTGGATGACCTCCTCAGGGTTACGGCGCTAAATGATTTCCAAATGCTGCCTTGGTCCATCAAAAACCAGAGCTGGTTGCAGTACCCTGCCCATAATGCTGGAAACGTTCTCAACTGGGGAGAGATCCGGCGACCTTACTGGCCAGTGCACAGTTTGGGAAGCTCAAAGAAAAGCAGTAGAAGCTCTTACCGTGTGCGAGCGGGCTTTATCTTGCTGAAATGTAAGCTCAAGACTGCTTGCTATTAAGGGTAACGAAACGGCGCGTAAAATACCGTCGACGTAGTGCTGTGCTGTAAGGGTGACACGAATGACAACCAAAGAAATGAAATGGCACCCCATAACACCACGTCTGTTCGTCGGGGCGTACGGCGGGCGACAGTCATGCTAGTATCCGACTGGTGTCCGGGCAGGCTCCAAACACGTCTTTGGCCTCGAATCTCAGTGACAGCAGTAGAAACGTCTTCAGTGACAAATGCCACTTCCAGCAGAGCCCTGATGACCGGCGAAGGCTTGTCGGGAGATGTTCTGGAAAGGGTGCGCTGCCACCTTGACTGCCGCCCGCCATATGGTCAAAAAACCGGAAGTGATGGTCTGGTGTACAATGTTTGTCGTCCGCGACGCCACTACACTGACGACATTCTACGCCTTGTTTTGTTGCCCTTCGTGGCAGGCCATCTTGGGCGTACACTTCGACAACATTATGCCTACCGGCCAGAGCCGTGAGTTTCTACTTGTCTCCGTGCTTGCCATACCCTACATTGGCCAGAAATGTCTCCAGATTTATCCCCAACTACATCTACATAGATACTCTGCAAATCACATTCAAGCAGAGGGTTCATTGAACCACCTTCACAATTCTCTATTATTCCATTCTCGTATAGCGCGCGGAAAGAATGAACACCTACAACTTTCCGTACGAGCTTTGATTACCCTTATTTTATCGTGGCGATCGTTCCTTCCTATGCAGGTCGGTGTCAACAAAATATTTTCGCATTCGGAGGAGAAAGTTGCTGACTAGAATTTCGTGAGAAGATTCCGTCGCACGAAAAACCCTTTCTTTTTAACGATTTCCAGCCCAAATCCTGTATCATATCTGTGACACTCTCTCACATATTTCGCGATAATATAAAACGTGCTGCCTTTCTTTGAACTTTTTCGACGTACTCCGTCAGTCCTATGTGGTAAGGATCCCACACCGCGCAGCAGTATTCTAAAAGAAGACGGTAAAGCGTAGTGTAGGCAGTCTCCTTAGTAGGTCTGTTACATTTTGTAAGTGTCCTGCTAATAAAACACAGTCTTTGGTTAGCCTTCCATAGAACATTTTCTATGTGTTCCTTCCAATTTAAGTTGTTCGTAATTGTAATACCTAGGTATTTAGTTGAATTAACGGCTTTTGTGTTAGACTGATTTATCGTGTAACCGAAGTTTAACGAGTTCCTTTTAGCACTCATGTGGATGACCTCACACTTTTCGTTATTTAGGATCAACTGCCACTTTTCGCATAATTCAGATATCTTTTCTAAATCGTTTGGCAGTTTGTTTTGATCTTCTGATGACTTTATTAGTCGATAAACGGCAGCGTCATCTGCAAACAACCTAAGACGGATGCTCAGATTGTTTCCAAAATCGTTTGTATAGATAAGGAACAGCAAAGAACCTATAACACCACCTTGGGGAATACCAGAAATCACTTCTGTTTTACTCGATGTCTTCCATCAATTACTACGAACTGCGACCTCTCTGACAGGACATGACAAATCCATTCACATAACTGACACGATATTCCATAAGCACGCAATTTCACTACGAGCCGCTTGTGTGGTACAGATTGAGAACATTTGAAGCATTACGGGTATGGCTTTGCAACCAGCTCAGGCTTTTGACGATATAATAGACCAATTGGACAGAATTATGTGCCGTATCCTTCACGACGACATGCAACTGCTTTGTCAATCAATACCAAGGCGAATAACTGCTTGCATGAGGTCCAGAGTTGGACTAAAACTTTATTGATAAGCTGAATTTGTGAATCTATTTGTCTTAAATAAATCATCCAATTTTCCCTAAATTGTAATCGTTCGTTCGTCGCGAGTTCTGTCACATTTGGGTAACTCCTTCGATACACTTCTTTTTACAAATAGTGCGAGGGTGAGTCACATGAAAACCTTAAATTTGTAATAACAAATCGAAATGTCGCGCCGTTATCCTTTAAGTTGGTAAGCGTGCTACAAACAGCGTGCAGAATGGCTTGTAGGTGGCAGCATAGTGCAGATGCACACATACCGTCGCAGTATCAGTATAAAGATGGCCGCCCCACTTGCGATTTGCACCGGGAAGAACAGCGTTCTGTTATTCGGTTTTTGCGCAGTGAAGGTGTGAAACCTATTGAAATTCATCGACGAATGAAGGTTCAGTACGGTGATGCGTGTCTGTCACAGCAACAAGTCTACGAATGGAGTAGGAAGTTCGCAAATTGTGTGACTTCAGCGGAAGATGCTCCTCGTCCAGGTCAGGCACAGCGAGTTGTGACTCCACAGAACATTTCAGCAGTTGAAGCCATATTGAAGCAAAACCGCCGAGTGACACTGAATGACATTGCAGCATGTTTACAGATTAGTCCTTCGTCAGCACACCACATTGTGTATGATGTGCTCCAGTTTCACAAAGTGTCTGCAAGGT
This sequence comes from Schistocerca serialis cubense, assembly GCF_023864345.2. Lineage (NCBI taxonomy): Eukaryota > Metazoa > Arthropoda > Insecta > Orthoptera > Acrididae > Schistocerca > Schistocerca serialis. The sequence goes on along the minus strand of NC_064642.1, from coordinate 645,622,506 downwards.
AGGTGCCAGCTGACTCCTGAAATGAGAGAACGACGTGTTGATGCTTGACAAGAACTTCTTGGGCGCTTTTAACGAGAGGCTGATGACTTCCTTGCAAGAATCGCTACTGGGTACGAAACCTGGGTTCACTTCCACCAACCGGAAACAAAGAGAATGGTGCCATTCCTCATTACCAAGTGATTTCCATATGTTTGGACCTCTCAAAGACGCAGTGGGAGGAAAGAAGTTCCGTTCTGATGAAGAGGTATGCGACGCCGTGCTTGAGTGGTTGCGCGGACTACCAAAAGGATTTTTTTCTAAAGGAATTTATGCACTTTGTAAGCACTGGAAGACTTTCATTGAGCGTGGGGGAGATTATGATGAAAAGAGATACAGCTTTGTACCAGTTCTGCACAATAAATAATATTTAAAAGGTATTTAAGGTTTTCATTTGACAAACCCTCGTACATCCTACCGATAGGGGTCATTAGTAATTATTAAGGGCTAACATAAATTTGTTTAACTTTGATGCCAGTGTGGCCGTGCGGTTCTAGACGCTACAGTCTGGAACCGCGTGACCGCTACGGTCGCAGGTTCGAATCCTGCCTCGAGCATGGATGTGTGTGATTTCCTTAGGTTAGTTAGGTTTAAGTAGTTCTAAGTTCTAGGGGACTGATGACCACAGATGTTAAGTCCCATAGTGCTCAGAGCCATTTGCACCATTTAACTTTGATCGTCATCAGCTAAGGAGAAGGGTGCTAGTTCTTTAACCTCGCAAATTTTCACTCTCTGTAAATGAAGCGTTTGTCACATGCAGGAGAGTGGTGATTAGATAGCTAGTTCTCCGTGCTGTGCCCGACAACTGCCCGTTCGGGCAGCTGTTTAGCCGTCTCGCTGACACCGAGAATGCAACAGTTGGGCCGGTGTAATGGGCGCGCCCTAACTATGCCGGAACTGCCGGCGGTGGCGGTAGCCTGAGCGCACGGTGTGTCTGTTATGATGCCGCGCGTCGCCATGGAGACGGGCCTGGGCCCGCCGGCGCTTTGATTACTGGGGCGTCGCTCGGCGCATGCAGAAAACGGCACGGGGCGCGTCGCCACCTTCCGGCCGGCTGGCTAGTTCAAAGGCCCGCGGCGCAAGGCGCCTGCCCTTTCACGCGGACTACCCGGCCACAGCTTCCGCGTGGCCCCCGCTACGTGTTTCAGGTGCTCTATTTAGCCTCCGTCAAGCAAGTGCCAGCACCTGACACGACTGCACCGCTACCGAAGTCCCTGGCCTATGGAGTTCCGCCAGCGCCGTAAGCACGATACCAGTAATAATTTTTATTCCTCTCCCATCAGTTGGTTCAAAATTGAAGGTAACAAGTAAACTGCGAGAAAAGATTTAGTCAGGAAATCCAAGAGATAAGGGACACGAAGTAACAAATTCAATGGGACCTATACACTGAAGAGCCAAAGAAACTGGTGCGTCTGCCAAATATCGTGTAGGGCTCCGGAAACACGCACATGACTTGACGGGGGCTCGACTGACGTCTGGTTCAAATGGCTCTGAGCACTATGGGACTTAACTTCTGAGGTCATCAGTCCCCTAGAACTTAGAACTACTTAAATCTAACTAACCTAAGGACATCACACACATCCATGCCCGAGGCAGGATTCGAACCTGCGACCGTAGCGGTCGCGCGGTTCCAGACTGTAGCGCCTAGAACCGCTCGGCCACTCAGGCCGGCGACTAATGTCTGAAGTAGTGCTGTAGGGAATTGACGGCATAAATCCTGCAGAGTTGTCCATAAATCCGTAAGTGGACGAGGGGGTGGAGTTCTCTTCTGAACAGCACTTTGCAGGGGATCCCAGATATGTTCAATAATGTCCATGTATGGGGAGTTTGGTGGCCAATGGAATTGTTTAAATGCAGAAGAGTGTTCCTTGAACCACTCTGTAGTAATTCTGGACATGTGGAGTGTCGAATTGTCCTGCTGGCATTGCTCAATTCCGACGGAATGCACAATGGACATTAATGGATGCAGGTGATCGGACAGGATTCTTAGGTATGTGTCTTGTGTCACAGTCGTAACTAGGCGTATCAGGGATCCCATATCAATCCAACTGCACACGCCCCAAACCATTACAGAGTCTCCACCAATTTGAACAGTCCTCTGCTGACATGCAGGGTCCATGGATTCATGAGGTTGTCTACATATTCGTACGCGTCAATGTACTCCATACATTTTCAAAAAGGCTCGTCACGCTAGTCTAGATGCTTCCAGTCATCAACAGTCCAATGACGGTGTTGACGGGTCCAGGCGAGGCGTAAGGTTTGTGTCCTGCAGTTATCAAGGTTACACGAGCGGGTCTTCCGCTCCGAAAGCCCATATCGATGATGTTTAGTTGAATGGTTCGTACGCCGATACTTGTTGATGGCCCAGCAATGAAATCTGTAGCAATTTGCAAAAGAGGTGAACTTATGTCGCGTCGAGCGATCCTCTTCTGTCGTCGTTGGTCCCATTCTTGCAGTATCTTTTTCCGACAGCAGCGATGTCAGAGATTTGATGTCTTACCGGATTCCTGATATTTTAGGTACATTCGTGAAATGGTCGAACGGAAAAATCCCCACTTCATCGGTACCTCGGAAATCGCTCGTGCGCCGACTACAACAACACGTTCAAACTCACTTAAATCGCGATAACCTGCCATTGTAGCAGCGGTAACCGATCTAACAACTGCACCAGACACCTTCTGTCATATATAAGAGTTTCCGACCGCATTGCCGTATTCTGCCTGTTTACCTATCTCTGTATTTGAATGCGGATGCCTATACCAGTTTCTTTGTGGCTTCAAGTAATTTTTCTCATAGTCACAAGTATTTTCTTAGCAGTTGTTCCCTCAGTAAACCATTGTTCAGTTAACACCGTGGTCGACAGATAAGAATATTCCACGACGTTTCATCTCTGTCTCTGCGAAGATAGAGCAGCACCTGTATCAGGGGCTCGAGTAGTCCATGTATTTCTGAACTTACTGGCGGCGAAAACTGCCGTTGTCGAGGTGTTTATTTATAGTAACGCGCCCATGCGCGTACCACCCAGCATCTAGCCCTGTGCTTAATATCTATGATATCATTTCTCCTGAACTGTATTACAATAAAATAATTTCGTAGATATATTTGGCGGCATATATGAATTCCATCTGCAAAATGTGTACCGAATGGAGTTAGTAGTAAAGAAGTAATAAATGATACGGCAGTCTGTCGTGCATCTCATTGTTTATAACATCGTATCTCCTGACCTACGTGTCGTGCAGTGATTTAATCTTGCATTTACATTCAGTGGTATATGTACCTACTGTTTGTAAAATGTGGCGCTAGCGCAGCTAGTCTTAAGAAGTAATAAATTATAACGTAATGCATCGTGCAGCAGTTTCTAACGCAATTCAGTATTTAAGGTGTCATATCTCCAAAACTATGTTTCGTAAAGTGACATACTTTTCTAGGTACATTCAGAGCCATATTTGAATGACGTCTGCGAAATGTGCTGTCGAAAGCTTTTTTCTTTTCCTCATTTTGTAGGGGTTGTCAGCTAGAAAAAATGTCATAAACGTTTGAAATTATGTATAAACGTTGTAGCATGTCACTATGTGCCCTCATTCTCAAATACTGGAGTAAGAAGGTCTGGGAATTCACATGGCACAGGTTAAGCCTCTTTCCCACACCCACTCCATAGGTAGGTAGGTTGTTCATATCCCTACTGTAATTGTCGCGTAACAGTAAGGTATATGTGAAGGAAGCTTGGTTGAAGTAGGTACAGTGGTTTAGGAGATGTGGAACACACATACACACAAACACACACACACACACATACACATTGTGTCGTGCAGTTAGATTGTGATATTTTACAAATCGTGAGCAGATCTCCAACGAAAACCAATTATTTATTCCAGAATGAGATTTTCACTTTGCAGCAGAGAGTGCGCTGATATGAAACATCCCGGCAGATTAAAACTGTGTGCCGGACCGAGACTCGAACTCGGGACCTTTGCCTTACGCAGGCAAGTGCTCTACCAACTGAGCTACCCAAGCACGACTCACGGCCCGTCCTCACAGCTTTACTTCCGCCAGTACCTCGTATCGTACTTTCCAAACTTTACAGAAGCTCTCCTGCCAACCATGCAGAACTAGTACTCCTGAAAGAGAGAATATTACGGAGACATGGCTTAGCCACAGCCAGGGGAATGTTTCCAGAAAGAGATTTTCACTCTGCAGCGGAGTGTGCGCTGATAGGGCATTTGCCCGCGAAAGGCAAAGGTCCCGAGTTCGAGTCTCGGTCCGGCACACAGTTTTAATCTGCCAGGAAGTTTCAATTACTTTTTATTAGCGTAGCACGGGGTTTCATTTAATCGCTACCTCTTCCGGCTGAAGATAGTTATTCTGTTAAAGTTCATGCACGAGAGTGATCTCATACAATTTACCGAACTGTTATTCAACGTGGCAACACTTTTCCTTAAGCAGAATGAACAGTTTCTACACACAATACCAAACGCGCACAACACTAACGTATTATTTCCTGTCAAAAATATTTCACAAACGTTCTTACTCCAGAATAGGGCGAACAAGCGTGGTGTAAGCAGTCTCTTCAGTAGACCTGTTGCAGCTTCTAAGTGTTCTGCCAATCAATCGCAGTCTTTGGTTTGCTCTACCCACAACATTGTCTATGTGATCGTTCGAATATAGGTAATTTGTAACTGTAGCCCCTAAGTATTTAGTTGAATTTATAGCCTTCAGATTTCTGTGACTCATCGCGTAATCGAAATTTAGCGGATTTCTTTTAGTACTCATGTTAATAACTTCACACTTTTCTTTATTCAGAGTAAATTGCCACGTTTCGCACCAAACAGATACTTTATCTAAATATAAGGCGGCTTTACAGATTGTCTCCTACGTCGTTAATATAGGTCAGGAACAACAAAGGGCCTATTAACACTTCCTTGGGGAGTGCCGGGTATTATTCTACTTTACTCGACGACTTTCCGTCTATTACTACGAACTGTGACCTTTCTGATAGGAAATCATGAATCCAGTCGCATAACAGACGCCATATCCCATGGGCACGCAGTTTGGTTAGAAGACGCTTTTGAGTAACGGTGTCGAAATCCTTCTGGAAATCTAAAAATACGGAATCGATTTGACATCCCCTGTCGATAGCACTCATTACTTCAAGAATATAAAAAGCCAGCAGTGTTTTACAAGAACGATATTTTTTGAGTCCATGCTTTCTATGTGTCAATAAATCGTTTTCTTCGAGGTACCTCAAAATCCTCGTACAGAATATATGTTCCAAAACTCTACTGCGGATTACTCCTGCTTGAGCCATTTTCCAGTCTTGCGTTACGGATCTTTCTATCAGCGAGCGGTTATATATAATCGCTAAATATGGAGCTGTTGTATCAGCATACTCTGAAAGGAATCTGAATGGTATACAATCGGGACCGGAGGCCTTGCATTTATTGATTTAAGCTTCTTTGCTACACCGAGGATATCTACTTCTATGTTCCTCATCTTGGCAGTTGTTCTTGATTGGAATTCAGGAATATGCACTTCACCTTCTTCAGTGAAGGAGTTTCGGAAAACCGTGTTTAATAACTCTGCTTTAGTGGCACTGTCATCAGTGACTTCGCCGTTGTTATCGTGCAGTGAAGGTATTGATTGCGTCTTGCCACTGGTGAGCTTTATGTATGACCAGAATCTCTTTTGGTTTTCTGCCAGATTCCGAGACAGAGTTTCGGTGTGGATATTATTAAAAGCATCTCGCTTTGAAGAACGGGTTGTTTTCCGAACTTATGCAAAACGTCGCCAATACTGGGGCTTTTGCGCTCTTTTAAATTTGGCAAGCTTTTTCAGCTGCTTCTGCCACAACGATCTGACCCATTTTGTGTACCATGGGGGATCAGTACCATCATTTATTAATGTATTTGGTAGGCCTATATATCCCTCAATTGCCGTCGATTCTATCTCTTCTAAATCATTTCACATCTTTTCTACGCTTACATGTTCAGATCGGAAGGTGTGAAGACTGTTCTTATAAAGGCGTTGAGAGCATTTTTATCAGCGTTTTTGACTAGATGTACTTCGCGTATCTTCTTGATGGTTGTAGATGTTGCGGTATTCAGCCTAGCAGCAACTGTCTTGTGGTCGATAATCCCTGTATCTGTCACTATACTCCCTATCTGTCCAGGATTATTTGTTGCTGAAATGTCAAACATGCTTTCGCAACCATTTACGCTTCGAGTGTGTTTATGCACTAATTTTTCAAAATAATTTTCTGAGAAAGCATTCAGTGCAATTTAGGATGACGTTTTATCCCTGCCACCGGCTTTAAACCGACAATTTTTCCAGCACATCGATGGTAGATTGAAGTCACCACCGACTATAATTGTATGAGTGGGGTACCTATTTGAAATGAGACTCAAGTTTGCTTTGAACTGTTCAGCAACTATATCTTCTTAGTCGGGGGTCGGTAAAGAGATCCAATTAATAATTTATTCCGATTGTCAAGTACAACTCTACCCGAACTGTTCCGCAGGAACTATCTACTTCAATTTCACTACAAGGTAAACTTTTTCTGATAGCAATAACCACTCTACCACCAACTGTGTTTAATCTATCCTTTCTGAACACTGTTGGATCGTTTGAAAAGATTTCGGCTGAACTTACTTCCGGCTTCAGCCAGCTTTCTGTACGTATAACTATTTGAGCTTCAGTGCTTTCTCTTAGGGCTTGACGCTCTGATTCTTTCCCAAAACAGCTACGACAATTTACAATACCGATCGTATCTACAACTACCTTACTGTGCTTTACCTGGCCCCTTTTAGACGGATGTCTTATCTGGGGTTTTCTGAGACCCTTTAACATAAAAAAACCACTTAGACCCCTCCGCACACTCCCCGTTACCCATGTAGCCACTTGCTGTGTCTAGTGAACTACTGACCAACTAAGCGTAACCCGAAAACCCACTACCCGATGGCGCAAGTCAAGGAATCTGCAGCCTACTCGGCCACAGATCCGCTGGAGCCTCTGATTCAGGCCCTCCACTCAACTCTGCACCAAAGGACCGCCGACAGCTCTACCGACAATGCTGCAGATGGTGAGCTCCGCCTTAATCTCGCAAGCAAGACTGGCAGTCTTTACCATTTTCGCTAGCCGCCCGAAACCAGAATCTCCTCCGATCCAGAGCGATGCACGTCATTTAGAGACGTATGTACTTGCCTGTAGAAATGTTCCTATAGGGAATTCAAACTGTTATTTACATTCCACAGTAATTTCGTCTTGTTAGTGTCCTCTTAGAAAGTATAATAGTATTGCCATTGTACTTAGAGCACTAATAATGCAGGAACAGTGCATGGGGGCTTAATTAAATAAAAAGAATGCAAATACTTTTAATTTTTAGTCGCTGTCTGTCCGATTACGAAGTCTCGTAAACGGTTGGCCCTGACTAGTTTTAGTACGCAATCTGACTGCATAGAATAACAACAAAGAATGAAAGAAAATTTTCGCTAACACCATTAATTAATTAAGTCCCCAGCAACTATAAAACGTACGAAACCAAAGCATAAGTATAACTGTTCTGTGTGTGGAAGTATGACTCAACGTACACATCTGGCACGGTTCCTCTTCAATAAGACAAGAAACTTCAAATACCATTTATACTGAAGTGATAAAAAAAAATTAAAAATACTATAATTGCGCAAGAAAACCAGAATTACACTCTAATACAAGAACACAAGCCAGATGCTTTGTTGACTGAACCTGTAATGACGCATTATTTAAGACACTGAAATAATAAAAAGGAAAAACGGGGAATTTGTTACCTTCATATATATTGACGAAAAGCACTCTGATCATTACAATATCTCCATTCGAACAACATCTGCTGTCTATCCCATCGAACAACTGCAAAAAACATGGAACAAGCACTCTCCACTACGACTTCTCGACAAGAACTTTTCACTACGACATCTCAGCAAGCACTATCCACTACGACTTCTCGACAAGCACTCCCTACTACAACATCTCAGCAAGCACTGCCTACTGCGAGTCCTCGACAAGCACTGCCAGTGGAGGCGGCGAAATAAAACTCTTTGGCGCAATCTCTGGCGCTGTGGCTCAGTGTAGCCACCTTTCATATGCCCTTCCTCCACGGGCCAGAATTTGATGGTATTTTTGCCAGCATTGGTGGTGAAAATACCACCAAATTCGTCCACAAAAATACAGACAAAAATAAAAGATAATATTAATACGTAAATATCACATAATTAGATAAAATTTTGGCTTTGCACTGACCTTTCAGTAACCTAATATATGAAATACAGTAAGCAATACAAATTCTTTCATACATATGACTTTACATAATAGTTTACACAATACCCAAAAAATCAGTTTATACAAATGTTCATATAAAATGCTTTCAAGTAGCATCAGTTCCAACAGTGGCACCCAGTAATGTTGAACAGGTGCAGACACCAACAAGTGACATCTTTTCAGTAGAAGCAGCCCATCAGTGGCACCCAGCATTGTTGAACAGGTGCAGACACCAAAAAGTGACATTATTTCAGTAGAAGCAGTCCATCAGTGGAACCCAGCAATGTTGAGCAGGTGCAGACTCCAACAAGTGACATCTTTCAGCAGAAGCAGTTCCATTAGTGGCACCCAGCAATGTTGAACAGGTGCAGACACCAACAAGTGACATTATTTCAATAGAAGCAGTTCCATCAGTGGCACCCAGCAATGTTGAACAGGTGCAGACACCAACAAGTGACATTATCTTAGTAGAAGCAGTCCATCAGTGGCACCCAGCAATGTTGAGCAGGTGCAGACAGCAACAAGTGACATCATTTCAGTATAAGCAGTTCCACTAGTGGCACCCAGCAATGTTGAACAGATGCACACAGCAACAAGTCACATTATTTCAGTAGAAACAGTCCACCAGTGGCACCCAGTAATGTTGAGCAGGTGCAGACACCAACAAGTGACATCATTTCAGTAGAAGCAGTTCATCAGTGGCACCCGGCAATGTTGAACAGGTGCAGACACCAACAAGTGACATTATCTCAGTAGAAGCAGTCCATCAGTGGCACCCAGTAATGATGAACAGGTGCAGACACCAACAAGTGACATCATTCAGCAGAAGGAGTTCCATCACTGGCACCCAGCAATGTTGGACAGGTGTAGACAGCAATAAGTGACATTATTTCAATAGATGCAGTCCATCAGTGACACCCAGCAATGTTGAGTAGGTGCAAACACCAACAAGTGACATCATTCAGCAGAAACAGTTCCATTAGTGGCACCAATCATGTAGAAAAAGTGCAAGTAACAGTCCATAATATTCACTATCACTAATCAGACAGTTCATCAGCAGAAATTAAACATTTCTAAGCGGCACGCATTATGTTGAACAAGGGCAGGTAACAGTCCATAATATTTACCATCACTAATCAGACAGTTCAGGCATGAACAATAGTTTGAATGCACACACAATTGCTTTTACAAAATTATTATCAATGCTCTTACACTAAACATACAAATTATAATAAACACACAAATGATATCAGATCATTGTCATATTAACTATTAAAAAAACAATTATCAGTAAACCTATAATATTTATGGGTGTCAGTGCAAGCCACAACAAACAAGCAAAATAATATTTAGGAGATAAGTCGGTACCACTTATCTGGGATTAGGATGGGAAAACACGTAAAACACACTCACTCATCTTTCATCCACCTTAAGTACTACTGTGTAATTGAATAGTGTTAACTGTGTAAATGCAATTCTGTCAAAATTTGATGTTCATCATGTGTATCAAGTAGTAGTGGTAGCAATGTATAACAGTCAATAATAGTTAGTCAACGTCATAGTCATCATGTCAAGACCAATGTTTGCCAAGCCAGATCAAAATGTACGGATGCTGAACAACTGTCAGTGAGCCAAGATATGCAATTACTTCCTCTCTCCAAAAAAAAAGTATGTACTGCTTATTGATTTAACAAAGTGTGTGTAGACAATCTTCCTTCCACTTTAGTGTTCTAGTCTGCCATCTTCATCCTCCTTGTTCCGTATAAACCAACAAAAAAAATATGCTCCTCACTTACTTTGCCTCTTAGCCATCAAAACACCAATAATCATCAGCATCACATAATCTTAATACTTCAATAATACCTCTTACGTCGATACATATAAACCTTATCATCAATATCATTTACCGTACCTCTTGTCCACCAAAACTCCAATAATCATCAACTTCACATAATCTCAATACCTCAATAATACCTCTTCAATACGTCGATACATATAAACCTTAGCACCAATATCATTTCACTTCCATAACAACTCTTTCCTCTAGTCAGTCTCCTCGAACAAGTACAGATAAAATTCTAGTGCAAACTTGAGTTCATCATCCCATACAATCTGTAGACACAACGTCAACTCACAACCTCTGTGTAGTCCACCTGACCCATATCTTCTACTCATTATGAATCATAAAATATATTTTGGTTACCTTGTCCATCATTAAATAAAGGAAATGCATACATGACCTCTGACAGACTTTAGTTCGAATAACTCTCAGTAATTAAGTACGATTACGGAGTGTGAATGATCATAATATTTCATAGTGTGTACATCACTTCAAGAATCATGGCAGAAGCAAACATGTGGAATATTTTGTGTCAAGTGTCACTTCCTATTTCAATTGCTCACGAAGAATGCAGTGTAATAACTGTCAATGGTCTAAACCTAGTGTTGGTATGTCATGTCGTTAGCTTCCTTTCTATTAGCACAAATTTATACAGATTCCATAAAACCTCCAGCTCATGTGACTTCTATGACGTTTCTTGTACTAATGTCGTTCGTCGAATTATAGCAGTTCATTTTCTTATCTTAAAAATATAAGGCACTGAGCGTAAGCAAAACATGCAATAGCGAGTAAATATACCAGTAGAGAACAGAATGTCAACAAGTGGATGCAGCACAATCCCTACAACGAGGCTCTGCCAAGCGAACAATCTATAATTGATACCATAGTGTGATCTAAACTCTATGTTCGTACACAGTATCCAGCATTTCTATATTCTAAATTGAAGAGTAGTTATGACAACAAAACAGAAATGTGTAAATATGCAATCCATACACACAGCAGCAAACATATATCTTACGTAATAAACAGGTCATTAGCATCATATCAGCATAAGCAAATAAATGTTCATATGAAATCTTAATAAGTAAACATGAAGGCGCAAGCAGATAAATCACAAAGTATAACTTACATACATAACCATATCAGCACAATTTATCTGGTGACAATTATAATTTAAATAAATAAGCACAGCAGGCACATAATAAAAAAAATATGACATCAGTGAAAAAGCATAGCAGCCAAGCGATGCATAATATACACAAGTAAGAACCCTGTTCATTAATCAATCATTGTCAAAATCAGTTAACACAAAGTGTAAATCACGTAATTGCGAGCAGCAAATTACGTCTAAAGTACGTACCTAAGTGGAAATATGTTACCTGAAAAATAAACTCAATTAATAGTTACCTTTTTAGTTTATTAGTTTCTTCTTGGAAATTAGATTCTTCCTGAAAATTTCTCGATAGCAAGTCCTCTTAACGTAGGACACACACAGAATTTACCTGAAGTTCTTAAATATTTTATACAACCGTATCCTGAAAAATACTGAACGTTAATAACACAATTTATCAAGTCACTATAGCTTTATACTGAATTTATTTGGAGAAATTAGACTGTGTATTTGTTTACGGCTGTCAGTGCATTTGCACTGAGCGCTCGATCAGCTGTAGGTACGTGTGACGTAGGAAGTAATTGTTTGCGGTCAACGACTGCCTTGTGCGGCGCGCAGACTTGACTGTTGCTTTGAGTATGTGCCACTGCCAAAACACAGCGCGGTATCCTTGTACTCTCTGCGTGTTTACATGTAGCTGTTAGTTTCTCACAAGTATGTCATTCCACAAAAATTTTTACGTTCGATATGTGATGTATTCCCTTAGAGCGTCGAGATTTAAGAGTTTCTACTTCAACAGCGTTATCATGAATAATTTTGCGAATTCTATATGGACCGTTATAAAGCAGAAAAAATTTACGACACAAGCCTTTTCCTTTATGAGACAAACGATGAGACTTAATTAACACCTTTTGACCAACTGACAAGATTTTTAAACGACCAGGATGTTTAGCTGATTTCTCTCTTCTAGCAGCCGCAGATGCAATATTTCTCGTAGAGCCAGGTTGACAACTTCAGAATGCCGCAGTTTCCGTGTAGGCGGAAAAGGAACGATTTCAGAAATGCTATTTGTCGGTGCTTTGTTTTTTAATATCAGTATAGGCGGTAAAGAAGTTGAATCATTAGGGAGTTCATTCAGAATGTTTTGAAAAATATGAAGATACTGATCCCACGTTCTGCGATTCTGATGACAATAAAGTCGACACAATTTATTGATTTCCTTCATCCATCTCTCTGAAGCGTTAGATTGAGGGTGAAAAAGTGAAATGAAAATTGGTTTAATCTTACGACGCCGTAGAGTACGAAGCCAAATTTTAGAGCCAAACTGTGATCCTTTATCTGATATAACCTTATCAACATGACCCACCTCTTTAAGAAAATGTTTGATGAAAGCGTTAGATACTGAACGAGCTGTTGCTTTGCGTAAAGGTGTAAAACATACATATTTTGACGTCAATTCCACTGCTACGAAAATGTACGCAAAACCATTAGTAGAACGAACCACTGGACCGAACAAATCAACTGCAGCCATCTCCTTTAATTTCGCTGGAATGATAGGAAACAACAGTGCTCTGTGAGAAATAGTTGGCGGCTTAGCCTTTTGACATAATTTGCATTTAGCAAGAACAGATCGAATACGTTTTTCCATATTACTGAAGTAGCAATTTTCTCGTAATATATGAAAGCATTTTCTGGGACCAAAGTGTCCAAACTGAAATGTGTGTATCAAATCAATTTATTGACCCACTCATCAGGAATACAAACTAACCAAACAGAGTTGTCGACCGATTTTCGTTTAAAAAGAATGTCATTGCGAACTAAATAATGCTGTCTAATCGCTACGCTTTCCTTTCTCTTCCACTTCTCCTTAATGTCCTTCCAGATTGGATCCTTATTTTGCTCCTTAGCGATGTCCTGGAGCGAAGACGAAATAAAATTCTCAAATGCAACACCTTGAATATACATGAAACAATAATTGTTTTCTTTGCAGTCCTCTTCAGCACTTTGTTTCAAACCCATAGGTGCACGTGATAAAGCATAAGCAACAATATTTGAAGATCCCTGTATGTAAACAATACTAAAATCAAATTCCTGTAGGTACAACGCCCATCGTGACAATCTTCCATGAGTTAATTTTGTTGACATAAGAAATTCCAGAGCTCGATGATCGATGTAAACCTTAGTATGTCTGCCATACAAAAATATGCGAAATTTTGTGAAAGCCCCAACAACAGCCAAAGCTTCAAGTTCCGTAATCGAATAATTCTTTTCTGATTTAGAGAGAACACGACTTCCAAATGCAATAGTTTTCTGTACTACAACGCCGTTTTCTTCTATCTCTTGAAATTAATATGCGCCTAGGCCTTTGTATGACGAGTCCGTCGCCAAACAAAAATCTTTAGATAAATCCGGATGTGAGAGAAGTGGAGCAGCAACTAAAGCATCACGAAGTTGTTCAAATTCTGACTGAGCTTCCTCATCCCAACACCAATTAGATTTCTTTCCAGATAGTTCACATAAACGAGGTGTGGCCAAATTGTCCAATCTAACAAAGCGTCTAAGAAAATTACAGACACCAAGGAAACTACTAACATCACGTTTTGTGGTAGGAACAGCATAATTACGAATAGTGTCTAATTTTTCTGGATCAGGAAGAATACCTTCTGTAGAAATAATGTGACCGAGACATTTCACCTGAGAACGACCAAATTCAGATTTTTCCAAGTTCACTGTAATGCCAACTCGTGCAAAAATACGTAATAATGAATCCAAAATTTTGTTGTGCTCACTCCAAGAACGTTTAGCAATAAGAATATCATCAACATATGAAGTAATATTGTCACGAAGATAAACAGGTAAAATTTCGTTTAAACTACGGATGAATGCTGCTGAAGATACAGTAAGTCCAAACGGTAATTTCCGAAACTGGTAACAGTTACCAAAGGCTAAAAAGGCAGTGATTTTCTACAAACAGGGTGGAATTCTATTTGCCAAAAACTTGCGCGCATATCAATCGTGGATAAAACTTTAATTCCATGGAAATGTTGAAGAAGTTCATCTAAATTTTGTGGGCGGTCAGTTTCAGGAATGATGATATTATGTATCTGTCTGAAATCCAGAACCAAACGAATTGACCGTCCTTTATAAGAACAACATGTAGTGGGCCGGTATAAGCACTGACTGCTGGCTCAATAATGCCTTGATCTATCATGTATTGAAGTTCACTCTTAACCTTGTCTCTGTAAGCCAAAGGAATAGCGTACGTTTCCCCCCGAAATGGTGTGTGTTCTTTTACTTAAAATAGATATTGTAGGCCTTGTATAGTTCCTGTGTGATGACTAAATACTGTAGGATGTGAAGTCAAAATGTGGTGCAGCTCTTCTCTTGCAACGTCATCTGGCACTTCAGCTTTCATAACCTTTTCACTAATTAATTCTTCGCTATTAATTATATCATCCATCGCGTCTCTGTATCTATTGTCATTGTCATGAATAAACACACTGTCGTCATAATGCTCAACGAAAACATCAGAAGTAAGAAACCTTAAACATTTTGTATATGATTCACATCTAGTTAAACACTCGAAAAATTTCAAACATTTCGGCATTCCGGCAACAGTCAAATTCACACTTCCTTCTTTAAAGTTCAAAATTGCCATATGTGTGTTAAGAAACTCCATACCTAATATAATTTGTGTACTGAGTAATGGAACAATAATAAAATTAGCAGAAAATTCGAATCCTTGACAAATGAAATTTAAGTTGGTCTGTTATTTAACTTCCACACTTTTTCCAGAAATCGCTCCTCGAATTGTAGTTTTAGAAATAGGTAACACAGGACAGGCAATATTTCTTTCACATATACGAAAAACTGATTCACTAATGACGTTCAATGGGCTCCCAGAATCTAAAACTGCAGTGAACTTATTCTTACCCACACATACTTCAATAACAGGATGTAAAAATGCGTCTACATTATTTTTCTTATCGTCTAGCAAAATGTCTCTCATGTCTTCCAGGCGTACGTAGTGTAAAGTCGTAGTGTCATTACTTTCTGAACCGTCTATATTGCTGCCAGAAGCCGAAGCTGCAAGTCATTGTCGATTGTTTGCGTCACGTCTTTGATTACTCGCGTCATTTCGCGGATCAATTTCTACTATTTGCACTTGTCTCTCTGAAGTTCTGTCACGTGGAGGATGCCAATTATGTCCTTCCTGTCTGTTAGGTGCAAATTCTTGGTTGTGTCTGTTATTAAAATTTCTGTTTTCCTGTCTGTCTGCATAACTACTTCTTGTGTAATTTCGACTGTCACTTCTGAAATTATTGTTGTATCTACTACCCTGGTTATTTCTGAAGTAAGAATTTCTATTACTGTGTGAATAATTTCTGTCTTGATGATACCGATTACTGTTTCCGTATGATTGATCATTCCGGTACGAATTATTGTTATTATAATTGTCTGTGTAATTTCTGTTAGAACGTCTGTTATTGTCATAAGGCTGGTATCTATTGTCCTGTCTGTTATGTCTGTCATTCTCAAAGTTACCCATATAACGCCCGTTCCGATCACTATCCCTTTTCTCTGAAAATCTATTGTAATTACTGTTACTGAAAAAATTACAAGAAGTCCCGTCGTCGTTGTCATACTCAAGTTCTTGTAGCAAAGTCTTAAAAGTCTCAATGTCGTCTTTACATCTTCCGGCTAAAGCAATTTGTCTTATGGATTGTGGCAGCTTACTTAAACAAATGCGAATTAATTCAGTCGGGCTGTAAGGGTTGGACAGGAACTGATTCTTTCGAATCATGTCTTCAAAGTATTCTGCCGGCGTGCGGAACTCAGACTGTTTAAAATTACGCTGCATAATCAGACTATGTTTGACTCTGTCTTGCGTGTTTTCGGACCAATATGCCGATAGAAATGCATGATAAAAATCATTTAGATTATTACAATCTCTAATAAGTGCGCGCATGCGCGTCGCCGGTTCGTTTTCTAAATATCCACACATAAATTCCAGTTTGTGACTTAGTGGCCAATTTGGTGGAAGTGCGTACATAAATTGATCTAACCATGAACGTGGATGTATGTCATTCTTAGAATTGCGGAAGATCTTAAATTTCCGAACAGTTAAGAAGTGTTTATAGTCAAAGTTTTCTCCTCGTGGCGACAAAGACCTACCGCGCCTGTCCCTGTCACTATGTCGATTATTGTCAAGTTCGCGCGCCTGGCGCTCTCTTGTTGCTTCTCGTAAATGAAATAAATTACTTTCTTCAAACCCCTCTGCTATCTGCGATTCTAAATTTCTTCTACTGTCTTTTCCTACAATTTCGCCTTCGATTTGTTTGACTTGCTTTCGTAATGCCTCAACTTCCCTTTTAACGCGTTCATTAAATTTTCCCTGATTTTCAATATGCTTATTTATGCTCTGGTACTCTTCGGTTTCTGCAAATGGTAATGGAGCTGTATCATCCGAATCTCTGTCCCCATGTAAACTAAGATTTGTCAATTTATCTGAAATGTCCTCAACTCTTTCCGATAAGTCACCTATTTTTTCTTTCTGTTTATTTACGTCTTCCGTAAGTGTCGCGACTCGGGTTTCAGTATTGGCACATTTGTTAGTTAACTGTTCATATTGTTGTGTTAGGTTATTTACTCTGTCATTTGGTACGGATTCCTCGATTCTCTCAAATATTTCTTCCTTATCGTGTGCACGTTGTAAATTTAACTCTGAAAATTTTTGTACTATCACGCGATCTCTTTCTTCCTGTTCTCTATCCTGTTCCTTTTGTCTAATCTCTACTGCAATTAATCTATTATTGTGAGAATTCAAAATCGGTTGTACTTCTTCTCTGAATTCTTTCTTTAATTCATATTTCATATTTTTGAAACATGTCCCTATTCGTGAGTCTAACCGTGTTTCCATTGTTCCCATCTCAGTTTTAATTGTTCCTATTTGTGAGTCTAACCGTGTTTCCATTTTTCCCATCTCAGTTCTAATTGTTCCTATTTGTGAGTCTAACCGTGATCCCAATTTTAATATTGCACTCATCAACTGCTCCATATTAACTTGTTCGAAATTCTTTTCGCCCCTAACATTTCCCACAAAACCAGCTTCCTTCGTCATAGCTGTAAGGCTATCTGTGTTCGATACTATTTCAGAATCTTCTATCGTTAATCTCGTATTCTGTGAATTTTCTGATTGAGAAAAATTTTGAAATGGTTCCGGACTACTTTCCCGACTTATTAAATTGTTTTCCACTTCATTATTCATCATACTGTTCTCCTGTGTTGGCGAGTTCGCCATGTCAACAATTTCGTCATTCTGACTATCCATCATTTTTCCCTTTTTCATCGATTGCGTAATCATTTACAAAATACTCAAAACTCGTCACTATATGAAAATTACACACAATGACACTTTATCATCAACAATATCATTCACACGAAATGCTTCCCTCAACCACGATTAACGAACAATTGAAATCTTCCTAACTGCACAAAATTGTCAAACCCGTATACAAGATAACAAAATTAAATTCTGCAAAAAAAAAAAAAAAAAAAAATAAAAAAAAAAACTTTAGAAGAACGACAATTACCAAATCTACACATGCAATGTAGACTACAATTACTAAACTACAAATTACTACAACAATACTACTGTCTACTATTTTTACAATCAGAAGAATTCCAAGGGACGATCCGAAGCAGCGGTCGCCACGGGCATGGGGGCTTAATTAAATAAAAAGAATGCAAATACTTTTAATTTTTAGTCGCTGTCTGTCCGATTACGAAGTCTCGTAAACGGTTGGCCCTGACTAGTTTTAGTATGCAATCTGACTGCATAGAATAACAACAAAGAATGAAAGAAAATTTTCGCTAACACCATTAATTAATTAAGTCCCCAGCAACTATAAAACGTACGAAACCAATGCATAAGTATAACTGTTCTGTGTGTGGAAGTATGACTCAACGTACACATCTGGCACGGTTCCTCTTCAATAAGACAAGAAACTTCAAATACCATTTGTACTGAAGTGATAAAAAAAAATTAGAAATACTATAATTGCGCAAGAAAACCAGAATTACACTCTAATACAAGAACACAAGCCAGATGCTTTGTTGACTGAACCTGTAATGACGCATTATTTAAGACACTGAAATAATAAAAAGAAAAAAACGGGGAATTTGTTACCTTCATATATATCGACGAAAAGCACTCTGATCATTACAATATCTCCATTCGAACAACATCTGCTGTCTATCCCATCAAACAATGGCAAAAAACATGGAACAAGCACTCTCCACTACGACTTCTCGACAAGAACTTTTCACTACGACATCTCAGCAAGCACTATCCACTACAAGTTCTCGACAAGCACTCCCTACTACAACATCCCAGCAAGCACTGCCTACTACGAGTCCTCGACAAGCACTGCCAGTGGAGGCGGCGAAATAAAATTCTTTGGCGCAATCTCTGGCGCTGTGGCTCAGTGTAGCCACCTTTCAACAGTTTCCTCACAGTGGAACACAGATTGAATACACATTATTTGTTTGAATAATGCATTGCGCTAATTCTTAAATATTAATAAATTGTGTAATTTTTTAAATAATACACTATGGTGTTAACTGATAAACAATTATACTCTCATATTGATGTGTGCCTTTGGAATACTGGGAGAAAATTGGCAAAACTGTTACAAAGTGTTCTAAAACTCTAAACAGCAATGGCAGGCAATCATATGTTGCAGAAAATGCCATTTCACACATAGCATTATAGAAAATTTCAAAAAACTAAATTGCAAGTGACACACATCTGCTGTAGTCTCCAACTGTCTGGCTCCTTTTTTGGGTCATAAATTACGTTAATTTAGCCCACGCTGTCATTTATGTGTCACCTGTCTTGTCAACCTGACATTTATGCGGTATGGTATGCTGAAGGTGAGACTGGAACATCTTGAATCATAACTTGTGGTAAATAATATTGGACTTATATAGACATAACTTGGTGAACTAAGAAAGGGATCCAGCCATTTTGGGTAATAAATTATCATCATGAAGATGACAGTCATATCATTATATTGGGTCATAAAATATGGACATTGGCACTTGGTTAAAAACGTTTGGTCATGAAGTAAAGATAACTAGGGGCTCAAATTGACAGTTTGCTTACAGAACAGTCATAAAATACACTGGAGTCATTACATAAGGCCCCAAGGCCAAATGGCCAGTTAATTTACATAAGGAGAACAATGTCACCATTGATCCAGGAGTGGTACTGCCCCACTACTTTCTGCGACAGCGTGCACAAGGACTTGTGCTGTAGTTGCATTTGATTCAAAGCTAGCTCCAGCCATCGTCCTTAATGTTATTCCATGAATCTAGATTTCGTCCTGTTAGTTCTAGGTGTTTCCTAAATGTCAGGGATCTGTCGTGTGTCACAACTACATTTGGGGTGTCGCTGATGTCACGACGTTTTGTTGCCATTCTGTTAGTTAAATGGAATGAGCTGATTTGCGTTTTATTACGTTTCGAGCAAAATCTCTAAGCGTTTGTTCACCTCATTCAACTGTGAAAGGGTCCTGTAGCCACCTTTCATTAGTCCGGTAGCCCATTTTCGCTAGTATTTCTCTTTCCTTCCTTGTTTCTCTTTTCCCATAATTATCATAGTGGTGTGATTGAATGAATGTGGTTGTGTGTCACGTTGCTAGACGGTGGCGTAGTCTGCTGCAGAAAGTCTGCGTTAGTCGTACAGATTCAGCAGCAGTTGTACAGAATAGCCAACTCTCGTAGTGGTCAAGTAGGCAAAGAGGTTTGCGCTACTTGTGAGAAATCCACCTGCGTTAGGTTGGTGGCGGAAATGGCAACTTTGGGTTTTCCGGGCCACGCGGAGCGTGGAAGAGGCTGGAGAAACGGGAGGCAGTCTGCCGCCGGTACGGGAAGCGTCCACAGCTGTGCTCCAGTCGAAGAAGGGTGAGTTAGACTGACCGCGTGGCGCGCTGTTACTTGACGAGGGGAGAGCTGTTTGCTTCTGGTCTCGCTTTTCAAATCTGGAAGATTGCTTTGCCTTGTCGCAGCAAGGAATGCAAAACTTTGGCAGATTTTTCTTTTAGCAAATTTCTGTAGCAGACTTGGATCAGCCGGAAGAGCGCCACACAAAGGTGTCGATAAGAAGTGAGCACTCGCTTCTGTATGAATGTCTGTTTGCCTTCAGCTGTGCCTGCATAAGCTTTCACCTTTCTAAATATTTAGAGCTTTGCCTTCTCGTAAATTTTCCTTGCTTTATGTGTCTTTCGTCCGTGGGGAGCCAACCACGTGGTAGAACATTATAGTTGTTGGGCTACCGGCATCACTAACTGTCCGATCGCATGTTTGTTTTAGATAATGTTAACATGATTGTGTGATGTGATATTGTTGGAATTTGGCACTATACCTAGAAATTGTGTCTCCACAAACCACGTGTTATCAGGAATCGTGTACATGCCTCACATCCTTATCTTAGGAATAAATGATTTTTCTCTTGTGTTCCGAGATTATGTTTTTGCACCTAAGCCACTCACCTCGTAGCTTTCCCGTTAGCACATCCAATGCGTTTCCTTATGCACAGGTCCAGTGATTAGTCTCCCCTTGTATTTTATAAGAAATGCTTTAGATTAAGTCTTATTTTCAGGTATGTTGCTGGGAGCTGATCTTCTGCACAGTGTTCTTGCACGTGCTATTTTATTTTAAATGTTTGATTGTCGTGAACAGTGCACGGGGAACACTATTAATTACATCGTATCCCCTATGAGCGACATCACAACGCATACATTTTTGCGAGGTTTTGGTCTGCGATCAAATTAATTTATTTTCCGACTCGACCAAATCTTTGATTAGTTGTATGATTAGAGTCGGTGGCGACCCTACTCTTCTCACGTTAATTTCATAAGCAATAAGTATTTCCATTCCCAATAATAAGGAATAACCCGTAGTAACAGGTTAGTTACAACTGTGTTGGTTTAATTTGCTATCGCTATGTCGTAGATGCAACTAATTCGCAGGATACGTGGTGAATATGACGCTGGTGTACAAGTTAAATAAAACTTTGGTCAAAACCGAACACTGAGGCAGACCGTTTTTTATGGAACTGGATTTACTTGTAGTATCTCCAACATTAACTTTAAAGGAGCAATTTATAAAGATGTTGTCGATTACGCTTGTGTACATCGAACTCCTAACGATTTGATTTACCTTACACTTTAAATCATCCAACCACACGCTGACAGGTGTGTAGCCGTCAGGTCGATAAATACCTCTGAGGTTTTCTTTTTCTTTTGGAAACCGGCTTCTAGAAATGATGTTAAGACGAGAACTTCGTCACAGGAGCTTCAATTTACACGAAGTCCAGCTTTCTATAAAGGGATTATGGCATGGGATATTAGATACATTCAATTGTACAGAACTCTTTCCAGCATCTTGTAACCGTTCTTAGGAAGCGTGACTGGGCGATAGTTGTCTGGATATTCTTCAGGATTTGCTAGCTAGAGAACAGCAATAGATTATGTCGTTGTAAACTGGTGAAGCACTTTCCACTGTCCAGTATTTCATTGCAAAATTGTACTAGCTGTTATCGTGCAGTCCTTCCTAGCTACACAACAGGCCATTAAAATTGCTACACCAAGAAGAAATGCAGATGACAAACGGGTATTCATTGGACAAATATATTATACTATAACTGACATGTGATTACATTTTCACGCAGTTTGGGTGCATAAATCCTGAGAAATCAGTACCCAGAACAACCATCTCTGGCCGTAATAACGGTCTTGATATGCCTGGGCATTGAGTCAAACAGAGCTTGGATGGCGTGTACTGGTACAGCTGCCCATGCAGCTTCAACACGATACCACAGTTCAGCAAGAGTAGTGACTGGCGTGTTGTGACGAGCCCGTTGCTCGACCACCAATGACCAGACGTTTTCAATTGGTGACAGATCTGGAGAATGTGCAGGCCAGGGCAGCAGTCGAACATTTTCTGTATCCAGAAAGGCCCGTACAGGACCTGCAACATGCTGTCGTGAATTATCTTGCTGAAGTGTAGGGTTCCGCAGAGATCGAATGAAGGGTAGAGCCACGGGCCGTAAAACATCTGAAATGTAATGTCCACTGTTCAAAGTGCCGTCAACGCGAACGAGAGGTGACTAAGATGTGTAACCAATGGCATCCCATACCATCACACCGGGTGATACGCCAGTATGGCAATGACGAATACACGCTTCCAATATGCGTTCACCGCGATGTCACCAAACACGGATGCGAGCATCATGATGCTGTAAACAGAACCTGGATTCATTCGAAAAAATGACGATTCGTGCACCCAGGTTCGTCGTTGAGTACACCATCGCAGGCGCTCCTGTCTGCTGTGATGCAGCGTCAAGAGTATTCGCAGCCATAGTCTCCCAGCTCATAGTCCATGCTGCTGCAAACATCGTCGAACTGTTCGCACAGATGGTTGTTGTCCTGCAAACGTCCCCATCTGATGACTCAGGGATCGAGACGTGGCTGCGCGATCCGTTACAGCCATGCGGTTAAGATGCCTGTCATCTCGACTGCTAGTGATACAAGGCCGTTGGGATCCAGCACGGCGTTCCGTATTACCCTCTTGAACCCTCTGATTCCATATTCTGCTAACAGTCATTGGATCTGGACCAACGCGAGCAGCAATGTCGCGATACGATAAACCGCAATCGCGATAGCTTACAATCCGACCTTTATTTAAGTCGGAAACGTGATGGTACGCATTTCTCCTCCTTACACGAGGCATCACAATTACGTTTTACCAGGCAACACCGGTCAATTGCTATTTGTGTATGAGAAATCGGCTGGAAACTTTCCTCATGTCAGCACGTTGTAGGTGTCGCCACCGGCGCCAACCTTGTGTGAATGCTCTGAAAAGCTAATCATTTGCATATCACAGCATCTGTCGGTTAAATTTCGCGTCTGTAGCACGTCATCATCGTGGTGTAGCAATTTTAATGGCCATTAGTGTACGTAATGAACTAGGAAACTATACCATCCACCCCAGCAGCTTTCATGTGCTTGAGAGATTCAGTTGCTATGTCAAATTTCGCCTCTGTACAGGGTAGTGAGCCATGAGGGTCTTCAATTTCTTCTCTTTTTCCTGAGTTGTTTCTTTATTCTGCTTCCGAAACGGGATCAACTTGTACGTTTCCTGCGTGTTTCTTCATGTTTAACGCTTCTTGGGAAGGTGTAATGTTACATTCCTCATTAGAGATAACTTTTCTCCACCTAATTGTCTTAGGAGCGACCATAATTTCCTATAAAAAGGACACTACCCTCTACAAGTCTGGAAACACCATGTTGCGCATTACAACGGAGCAAGTTGGGAGTGATCTGTGTGAGCTATTGGTTAGGATACAGAACAGTATACTGAAATAACGTTTAATAATGACAGTGTCCTGAACATTGTTATTGCTCACTTTTATATACTTTTTTTTATGTAGCCCACTTTTATATACTTTTATATACTTTATTTCTCCAAACAGTTCTACTAAACACCCCAGGTGGCACCAGTAGACGGAATGACCGTGTAGAGGTATGTTGTTAACAGTTGTGGTTCAGTTGTAGTTCCGTTTATATGATTGCAGCACACGCCGCGAAAGAAGTAGCACATGCAGCGAAAGCAATTTCGCAAAAAGTGCTAGATTCCTAATGGTTTATCTGTAAAGACACTCACTTTCCGCCAAGAAGGCAATACTGTCCGACATATCTCTAAGAAATTGAAGGTTTCCATCAGAGGAGTTGTCAAGACCGTACACTGGCATGGAGATACAATCTCCTATGGTGATTTGCTTTGCTCAGGAGCACCCAGGAAAACATCAGAGCAACAGAAAAAGTATTTGCTAGAAATACAATCAAACACGTCCGTGAATTGACTGCTGAACGATACAGAACTACGGATACACCTGTGCCTGACTCAATAATGCTACGGCACCTGGCAGAGAACAAACTCCAGGATTATGCAGCAGCTACAAAACCATTGTTGCGCCCAGTTAACAGGAATAAAAGGCTTCTATGGCCTACGAGAAACCAACGATGGACAGCAAGGGACTGAAAACGAGACATATTCCCACATGAATCCAAGTTCTAAATACTTGGAAGTAAACGCCGTCAATTTATACGCCGTTTTCCCCACGAACGCTTTAATCCTCATTGCGCAATTCCACCTGTGAAGCATGGAGGTGGATCTGTAATGATATGGGGATCTATTGGAGGGAATAAGGTCGGAGATTTGGTGAAAGTAGATGAAAAATAAAACAAAAGGATTATCATGCCATTATCCAGCGCCATGCTAAGGCATCTGGTTTGCTTCTGAATGGGGAAGGGCTACTCTTGCAGGAAGACAACGACCCCAAACATACAATTGCCTTGTATCATAACTATGTGAAACCTCTAGAGGTTCAAAAAATTTTGAAAAACATTGAATGGTCTCCCCTGTCCGCCGATTGTAGCCCACTCGAACTTGTAACGAATCCTATTATGTTACTATGTTTTGCTATTGTTATTGTTAGAAAAATCTTTATGCAGTCGGTCGTCGAAATTTTGAAATAAAATTTATTGTAGATGTCGCGTAATAACTATTTCGCGTGAAGCGCTGTTGCGACTCAGGCAAAGATCCAGTGTGGAAACTAAGCCACTGAATATTAGAAATAATGTTATTAAAGAATGTTATTAAAGAATACGGCCGACTGACTACATCAAATAAGAGGGCACGCACATTCGCGAATGAGTGGTCAAAAAAAGAAAAAAAGCATTAATACTGTGTAGGAAATGAGTCTTAAATATAGTTACGCTTGTACACACTCAAATCTATGCGAAAATACGAACGGGATAGAGGCACCTATATTTTAAGTGTAATCATCCCCCGTGGCCTGGATAAAAAGAATTACAGTCAAATGCATTTATTCATCTTAGAACGTAAATGCGTGGACTTCGAAATGAAATGAAAAGAAAGACTGAACGTTCTGAATCTCGCGGCAAATATATTGATATTGACGGTAGCGGCCACGAAAGGAAAAAGATAAACACATTCACGTACCTCTATTGTTGAGCAGCGTCGTCGTGAGGATCGTCGCCTCCATCTAAAATCTCTGCATAAAATTAAAATAATAGTAATGATTTTCCAGAATGTTGGGAGCTGGGACCCATGGTATAACAAAAGACGAAATCGCTCTGCTTAAAAATCACTGTCATTACTTAACCCAGTTTTATCAGTAAGAAATGGCACAACGCGTCTTAACACTAGGACAGGATAACAGCGAAAGGTAGCTTATTCTAAAACTAATAAACGAAGAGCGCAAAGCTTTTTTGTTCAGCAAATGCTTTACGCATTAATCTCTGGTAGTTGAACTAGTGTCTATATATTCATAAAAAACATTATATAATTACTTTACAAGCAACTGTGGGAAGAGTTGGATAGGAGGACCCGAAAACGGGTAATCATGAGTGAAAAACGCTTGTGGGAGGTCCTGAAGCAAGAATGGCGACTAATTCCAACTGAAACCCTGGCAAAATATACCATCAAATGCCAAGAGTATGCAGAGCAGTGATTAAATAAAAGGGTGGCTGTTTTGAGGAACCTAAAGATGTCGTAATTGCATTTAGCTATTTACTGCTTGAGCTTCATAAGCGTTTACAACCAATAACATGGATTTTTGTAATTTGTGTTCTTTCCTTTGTCCACAGTCGCTTTGTGTTTCGAAATTGATGGAGAGTGTGGACAACATAGGTTTCAAACGTTTCTGGACAACACACACTCTCAATTGTCCCAAAAAGACTACACCATTTATGTATTTACTCCTCACATAATTGTTAAAACACAATATTCTTAAGCTGCTGGAAGCTGAACGGGGTGGGGAGAGGGGGGTGGATATTTACTCCTATCACAAACCTGCGCTTGTGAGAGATTAGAAGCTGTAATAAACTGCCATCTGTGGCCTACATGAGATTACTGTTGACAGAAATCTCCCGAGACGTTGGCTTTATGTGAGAAGCATGCCACTAATCTGCAAACGAACCACGTGAGCTGACAGTAGCACAACTGCGGCTCAGGCGAGGTAAGAGGTACCTGGCCGCCGTGCGGAGTTGGTGTGGCCCACGTCCCCCCCCCCCCCCCCCCCGCCCCTCTTCCCTCAGGGTCTGTCCTAAGAGGATCGCGGCCGCCCCCAGCGACAGACAAGTAGAAACGGCAGCAATTAGCGGCCTAATTGGCGGCCACCGCGTGAGACGTGGGAGAGGGGGGTGGGGGTGGGGGAAGGAAGAGGGAGGGGAGGCCAGGATCGATAGCGGCGCGCGCCTCCAGGCGAGAGGGCCGTGGAGCAGCAGAGGCTGCGACACGGCCTCTAGCCTCAAGTAAGCTTCCTCTTTGTCTGCACACTCGCTCACCGACACTCTAGTCCTAGGGGAGCTTGGAGCTCTTAATTTCAAAGGGCACATCAGTAACATGGTAAACAGTGCTGAATAGTCGGACAATAACCTGTATTACAACAGTTGCTTAACAGCACACGCCAACCGCAAGTCAAATTCCTTGTCTCTCTGATTATACAATCATCCTCTGTCAGCTGTGTTTCTCGGATGAAACCTGCAGTATCTACACTGCTGTCCATCCTAGCTCTATCCCCCTCCCGTTTTCTTGAAAGTCTTTGTGGTCACCCTCTGTCAGATGTTCTGCCATCACTTATAAATTTCTTTTAACCACATAATTCTAGTTTGCTTCGTCAACTGCACCAACACTAAATCTATTTCCACGTTTCTTATCCACTTGAATTATTGTGCAACACATTCTCCAAAATATTTCCCATCCTTTGGCAGTGTCCACCCTTCTGCCCCACAAGATATGGTGCCTTACCGAAAGGTCTTGTACAGACGCTTATTTGTAGCTCTGAAGATATTTTCATTAATAGTACTGGATGTCTTGCACAGTCTTTCATACGCCGTAAGGGTAACATCCACTTATTGTAATCTTGGACTAATATCCACAAATGTAAGTTCTGTCTTCCTTATCATCAGCTACAATTATTTGGTCGTCTGTAAATAGTGGAATGTGCATATATACTTTCATTTTCTACTCTCACCTCCGTAATTAAGTAGTTGCCTTCCAGTCTGTAAGAGCTTTATCAATATATATGATGCAAAAATATTTCCTCAATCCCTTGCTGACTTAATTTTGTGACTCTCCTTTTATGACCCTTATGAAGCGATTTCACTTTCCTGGTATTAATTTCAGAAACATTTTTGATCTTTGTCTTACAGGTTTTATGTAGGGCCTAATAAGCCTTAAGGCTTATTCTTAGCAGAACGCCAGGGTTAATATTTTCAGTTAACTATAGAGATCATAGAATAAGGCTTTCATTACCAGATGACATAGCTGCTGGTAAAAGGGATCAGAGGTCGTGTCCAAGAAACTCTTCTGTTCCTGACGTTTCGTCCAGGAGTGCGCCGGACATCCTCAGTGTCGCTCCTCCGCTGAGTCTTGCCGACTGACCGGTCGGTCGTTCGAGAGTGACAAATGGACAGCAGCAATGCGGAACCGCTGGATAATTTTGTCTTTGACAAGACGATATCGATAGTTAAGTTTTATCTTTGACAAGGATTATCTCTGCTCATCACGTGTTACTTCGACCACGCCCCCTTTTCTACAGTATATATATATATATATATATATATATATATATATATATATATATATATATATATATATATATATATCGCTCTCCGACGTCCGACCGGTCAGTCGACAAGACTCAGCGAAGGAATGCCTCTGAGGATGTCTAGCGGATCCTTGGACAACGACCTCACATCCTGAAATTTTGCCATCATCTATAACAACAGAGGGCCGAGCAGAGACAAACTCAGTGTGGAGTCAAATTAGCTGGCGTGAGTCTGTGAAACATCTTCGACGATAGCAAAACATTATTAGAGTTCAGTTACTTGAATGGTTCAAATGGCTCTGAGCACTATGGGACTTAACATCTGAGGTTATCAGTCCCCTACAACTTAGAACTACTTAAACCTAACTAACCTAAGGACATCACACACATCCATGCCCGAGGCAGGAAACGAACCTGCGACCATAGCGGTCTCGCGGTTCCAGACTGAATCACCTAGAATCACTCGGCCACCCGGCCGGCTTTACTGGCTGTGGACAGAAGCCTTTTGTTAAGTTATTCATCGTAATTGTAGCAAGCAAAAAGATTGTTTGAATTTATTCATTGGTAAGGACTGCCATTTACTTAGCAGTTACTCTGATATTTCTTTGTAATAAAAGTTATAAATTATGCCACAATCTTGAAATTAGAACTGTGCTTTGACAATGAAATCCAGTGTACAAGTTACGTAAAGTTTTACTACCAATTTTTTTGTTATGTAGGTACTCTATTTTTAGCAAACGAATTAATACTGGTTTTTCATCATTCTATTTCTGGCATTACTTATACTACAGCCAACGATTTCATTATTACGTAATTGTCCAAAAGTTGTGAAAATTGTGTTTTGTTAAGCTAATAGAGTAATGTTCACTTTATTTTCAGTTCATTTTCTGATTATCTCGGTTCATACAAAGGGGTATTATGGATACTACTTGAATGATGACTTAGGAAAATTATTTACGTGACAACATGCACGAAAACAATGTTATTTAAGCAGTAATATTCCAACTACGCTGGTCTGCCTACTACACTTCTAGTTATAAAAAGTCTAGCTCTAACTTCACTTTATTATGCCATTGGTTTGTCCAGTGGTTTCATTTATCGGTAAAATATGGCACAGGTTGATCTTCCTGCCATACCATAGCCAATAACTTTTGATGTTTTATCAATTACGCTTGCTGCATTTGCACTGTGCCCGATAAATGCCATAGCTTGCCCATATTAAACATCCGCCAAACAACCAGGAGCCGTGTTCATGCCATTTATTGTTAGTTATCTTCTATTTCTGTACTGCCGCCTCGTTTTCTTATTCCATTTACTGGCTACACTAACTTCCTTCCTTACTTACCCGTGAGCAGCAGCACCACCGCGCATCGATAAGCGCACTGTCGTACCATCTCTGGAGCGACCGATAGAATTTCGGGGTCGTCGTGTGTCTGACTAGTCAGTTGGAGACTGACCAGCGCACAGTGGGCCAGAATCTTGAAAACGTGGCCAAAAAGGAAAAAAAAAGTTTAAAGATGGGGATTTTGGACTATCAGGTTGGCAGCTGCAATGCTGGGACAACTGAATGCCGGCTGTGCGGACGACCACATGTTCATTTGTTCGGTAATATCTCAGGTCAAATGCGGCAGTTCATTGTTAGCGTGCGCGCAGCTGGCCAGGCTACAAAAACAGTCGTGTTGTTGAAGGAAGTTATGTATGTTTTGTGCAAGTGAAACCAATACTTTCAATATGGAATGTATTCCAGGAGGTATGTACTAGTGAAAAAACACTTATATCACTATTAAATCATCAATTATGCACGTTTACATTTCAATTAACGTACTACAGGGAAATGAATGACAAAATCGTAAAATGCGCTTAAAAAATAGAGATAAGTTACGAATTCCACGACATTCCGCTTTCTTTTATGCTGTGTACGCAAGTATATATTATTACCTTTGTAAATTAAGCTTCAAATCCTGCGACTAGTTGCGACTCTGGCTTTGAGCCACGTTGTAAGCGACACTTGCAAAATGTCATTGTTCAGACATCTTCAAAAATGACAGTAGAATCAATTAATTATGAGTTTTATTGGTACAATTTTAATTACAATCGACACGTAGAAGCATTGTAAAGAATAAAAAATTAGAAAAATGACGAAAAGTGTAAAACAGATATTTTTTTTTTTAATTTCAGTTTCATCTGATCCAGCGTATTCCAGATTGGATTTTCGAGGGAAGATATTTTTCTAATAACAAAAGAGTATTTGTCAAATGATTTGGAAGGGGTCATAGAACATTTGGAAAGGTCGTTGGCAGAAAAAAGTGGACATACAATTAAAATTCCCTATGATATGAGGCCTACCATTTCGATTTTGTTAACAAAGTTAAGAAGCAAGTATAAGGAAGCAACTCGGCGACAAGGATATTTTTTCAAGAAGAACGAAACTTGGTTAAATACAATAGTTTATATTCCGATTAATTCGAAACCTGCAAGTGTGACTAAATCAACAGGCCGACCTGCCACAAATTTTGAAACATTATCTGATAGGTCTAAAAGAAGGAGAACTGAGGAGATTCGTACGAAGTTCAGTCCTGTCGAATTATAGTTCGCCGCGCAAATGAGTCTTCGATCTTCGGGGCACCCAGATGCTGCGAAGATTGTGAAAGACGTCACACTCTCAGGTCCATCCAAGGCGAAAAAATACAAGGCAGGCTTGCGATTTTCAACATCATCGCCATCCTCATATGATGCAAATGAAGGTCTAGCACTCCTTTTCGACTTGAAATTGTCAAAAGAATCTTACCAGCATTTGAGAAATGGGGCTAAAGGAAAAGGCTTAAACACACTATATCCACCGTATTCAGCTGTTTTGGTAGCAAAAAAAGCTTGCTGCCCTCCAGACGTAACCCTCACTTTTACCGAATCAAAAGCTGAGGTACGGTTGCAAGCTTTGTTAGACCACACTGTTCAACGTGTTCTACTGCTGAAACGAGACGATATTTTACATATAAGTGATTCGGAAATGTCTAATATGGCCCTTATTTGTAAGTGGGGCTTTCACGGAACCTCTGGGCAAAGCATGTATAAAATTTTTCAGATTCGAGTATTTCAGATGCAACTTTATTTTTCACTTCGCTTGTTCCACTGAAACTTGCAGGTGTAAATGAAGAAACTAAAGAAGAAAAGATCTTATGGATTAATCCGAAGCCGTCTTCAACCCTCTTTTGCAGACCACTGAAGTTAGAATTTACAAAGGAAACAGAGCAAACGTATTTAAATGAGAAAGCGTATTACGACAAACAGATCGAACAACTCCAGTCATTCGAAACAGTTATTCATGGGAAAGACATTTCCATTAAATACAATTTAAGCATGACCATGGTAGATGGTAAAGTGTGCAATGCTATCACCAACACGAAATCTGCGCAACGATGCTATCTCTCCAAGGCTACGTCTGCCCAATTTAATAACATTGACGATGTTTTGAAAAAACAAGTTACCGCCGATTATCTGCAGTACGCACTATCAACTCTTCACGCCTGGATTCGATGTTTTGAATGTTGTATTCATTTGGCATACCAAATGAAAACAAAAAAGTGGCAGGCACGTAAAGCAGAAGATAAAGAGGAAAAAGCAATACTGAAAGCCAACATTCAAAAAGCTTTCAAAGAGCAGCTTGTAATTGTAATTGACATGCCGAAACAAGAGTTTGGCAGTACGAATGACGGAAACACCGCTCGACGTTTTTTTTTTTAAAACGCTCCAGCATCAGCGCTGATAACTGGAGTTTCCGAAGAACTAATCCACCGTTTCCATATAATTTTGCAGACGATTTCGAGCGGGCGTCAGATCGACGTTGAAAAGTTTCGAGCATACGCCTTAGCAACTGCCAGGCACTACGTGAAAGAATACCCCTGGTACAACATGCCAACAGCAGACCATAGATTGTTGATTCACGGTCCAGACATTATTTCTTCGGCCATTTTACCCATCGGTCAACTATCGGAGGATGCTCAGTAATCAACCAATAAGTTGAAAAAGCAATATCGCCTGAGTATTTCTCGAAAGTTTTCAAGAGTTAAGACTATGGAAGACGTGTCCAGGAGATTGTTGGCAACGACAGACCCCTACGTTTCTTCCTTACGCAAATCTTCGCCGAAGAAACTGAAGAGTTTGTCGCAGAAGCCGTTGCCCTCTTAGTTCCTGTGGCGGAAGACTATGAAGATTCAGCTGCAGATGCAGATAATGAGGAAACAGTGTTTGAGGATGATGACGATTCAGTTGAAGCAGAAGATGAAAAAGAGTAAGAAAATGAAAACTTGGAAATTAAGTTATAAAAAATTTATAAAATAAATAATTGTAATTAAAATTAAATAATTTTTTGTAATATTTTACACCATCTTGTAACCTACATTTGGTCCTTTCTTCGAGTTTTCCACTTTTTTTGTTTATTTTTTAAGCATTAACTACAATAACCCCTAAATACTGACTTTTATATGAATAAAAATATAAAAATATATATAAATAAAAAGACATAGATTTTGACCGCCATCTTGGATCCACCATTTTTAAATTTTTTGAACTCTGTCAACAGTAACCTCGATAATTCCCTAAAAATTACTTTTATACGTAAAAAATGATAGTAGTGTACATAGAGCCTGCCATCTTGGGTCCACCATTTTGTTATTTTCAC
Organism: Schistocerca serialis cubense; assembly: GCF_023864345.2. Lineage (NCBI taxonomy): Eukaryota > Metazoa > Arthropoda > Insecta > Orthoptera > Acrididae > Schistocerca > Schistocerca serialis. The sequence goes on along the minus strand of NC_064642.1, from coordinate 645,589,850 downwards.
TTTTTGATATCATATTCTTAATCAGAAACTCCGTAAACCCTTACATACTAAGTTTGGTACAAATTGAACTACTACTTATATTTTGACCAGCTTTTTGAGATTCTGACCCACTGTGCAGTGGGGCAGTCGGGACGCAGCAGCAGTGAAGACGGGGACAGAGCGCCGTTGAGACGCCGACAGCCAGTGGTCGCCGACCGAGGTTGGAGCGGGACCTCTGTTGGTTGGTCGTTCGGTTGGTCGTCTCATCGGCCGACGTATATTTGGTACTTTCACTGTTTCCGGGCCCGGGCAGTTAGTCGGTTGAGGTGGAGCAGCGAGGAAATCTCCGTGACGCGTAGTTTGGCCGAGGGCGCTGGCGGCGTCCACGCACGGTCGGAGTGCGTGGTGGTTCCTATTGCTACGAGGTCCGTGGCTCACCGATCCTGGACACGAAAGTTGAGTTTTGACTTAATCTACCAGCAAGTCACGACTGTTCACATTGTCATTTGGGTTTCGTTGTCGGCTGTTGGGACATTCCTGCGAGCAACAACATGTTTTCAAGTTGGCAAATTTTAGCCACACTCCGGTGGAGTTTAACTGTACTTGGTTATTTTGAATTGAAGTGCACCAGTGGCATCTTCTGCCTTATGGTCGTTAACGTTCCGATTACCTGCCCTGGCCGCTGACGTAAATTCAGGCAATGTATTTTCCTTATTGTGTTGTTGCTGTCCATCATGGTGTGTAGTTTGACAGCTCAATGCATAATTGGTTGTGGACGCCAATACTTTCTACGTTATTCCATTGAACTCCCTCTTGTGTGCTGGTCGGGTGGGGCGGAAGTTATCTTGTCGGTGTGTCCGTTGACTGTCTGTCGGTTGGGTTGTCTTCAGATCGACAGTGTTTGGGCCGACTGCCTGTCTCACCTAAGCGAGCGTTAGTGTTTGAAGTGCAGGCCGACCCTCGGAAATTTCTGAGCGCCGTTGGGTGTACTGCCTTGTCTTATTTGTTCTCGTTGTTTGTATTTGCATGGATTCTAGCTGATTTTTATATTAAGGTTGTTTTGCCCTTAAGGTGAAAGATTGTTTGGGCCTTCAGCTTAATTTAAAGAACTGTTTTATGTAAGGCCTTTGGTTTTTTAAAAATTTAATTACGTTAAGTCTTTCAGCCGATTTTAAATTAAAGTTGTCTTGTCCTTAAGGCAAGAGACTGTATGGCGTATTCAGTCGGTTATTAAGTTCCAAAAATTTATGTTGTGTTTTTTATAAAATTTTCTTGGCTCTTTTAATCTTTGGTCAAATAAATAAAGTTGTATGTTCGTGTGTAACTGACAGCCGCTTATTTTGGCCCCTTTCCACAATTTAAACTACCTGTTCTGTCCTGCGGGTTTAGCAGCGCGTCTCACATTTAAGTTTTCACTGCTCGGCACTTCGGATACAGACTTTTTATCTCCGCACTTCTGCATAGCCACACCGGCTTACACACAAAACCAACGACACCAATCGTCTCCTTGCGACTCCGAACTGCTACTTTTTTGGTGCGCTCGCACGCCCAGCGAAAATGCATTTACAGTTTATTATACTCTTTCACAATATATTTTCCCTGACTAGGCCAGCGTGTCTACTTACGAAATGTTAAAGTTCCATGCGAATACTCATTCTTAAATAAGAAATAGCATCTGTAACTTGACGACATATTTATATGAATAATATTCAACACAACTAATAAAACAAACATCGCAAAACACATAGAAAATGTATGATCATCCACAGAGTTTTGGTGTTATAACATGACTAGACAGTAACTGTGACAATGTGAGCGAGTTTTAAAAAAAAATTGTGTTTTGTACCCGTTACTACTCTGTCCAGTAACATTCATTTTCTTCTGTGTGAACTTTCTTTTCACTTGACTTCTACTACTGTACACATCCATGATCTCCCACATATTTGCTTCCGATTGCAAGAGTTTGATGTTACTGAGGGGTCGTAGGGTACTGTAGACGAAACAGAAGGCTTCGACCTAGAGCACTATACAAGCATATGACATCGCCATTAGCTGTGAAGCAAAGAACCTATCTCCATGTATTGAAAAATAAATTATTTTGTGAACGTGTAATAATGATATATGTTTCAATTAACCATTTATATACTACATGTCAAATTATCAGTTTTTGGAGGAATTCAATTATTAAAACAGTTTGTCACAGCAGTGGAATCAAGTTAAATGAAAATCAAGTGTTGCTGAGATTTAACGAACTAAAGTTGGAGGAACACTGTGCCATAATTTTGTTGTCTCTGCGACGGGAAAACCCTGTCTACAGTTCGCGAGAATACATTATAGAAAGGAAGGTATGTATAAAAAGGTATGTAAGGTATGTATAAAAGAATCTAGAAATCATTTCAAGCGAATTCCAGTATTGTCTCTTAAATTCATGTTACTGTTCAATCTAATGATCATGATGCTTGCACATAGTTAACTACTATAATTTTTCTTTTCTTCATCCCTATAGTTCTACTGCCTGAATCCATGAGACATCCCAGAGCTGACTGAAATTGAACTCTTGACGTTGGCGTACAAAGTGGAGATAGGTAACTATGACCTGTGAACTGAAATCTCCGTTTCGTGCTATCTGAACATAGGTAATGAAGTTTCTTGTTCCCTTATACGTACCTGGCTGCTGGTAATCGATTCGCATTACAATAGTAGGCAACAGAAAGGATACATAAAAAATGAACAGGTCAGTACTAACATCATTTAATATTAGTGCATAGATTGAAGTCAGTCAGGTATGGATGGCGCAAGAATAGTGAAGTATTGTGCAGACTGATCAATCGTTAGCGCAGCTGCTTTGGCTGCCTGCGGCCGGCGAGACTGGCTGCTACAATCGCAGCGCAGGTGACAAGAGATTTGCAGTTAAGTCTAGTACGGTTTGTCGCGTAAGTTATGTAAGTTATAACATACCATAAACACTTGAAAAGAAAAGTAAATTAGTTTTATTAAGCAAGAAAATGCTGGAACTGCCTCTGCTTATTGTTCAAGCATTTCTGACACCTCCTCTAAGAGGAGGAGGAGGAGGAAGAGGAGGAGGTGAAGAAGATAAGTGTTTAGCGTCCATTCGACAACGAGGTGATTAGGAATGGAGCACAACCTCGGATTAGGAAGGAGGGAAAAAGAAAGCGCTTGAGCCCTTCGGAAGGAACCACCCTGGTATATTCCTTATGCGATTTAGGGAAATCCCGGGAAATTTAAATGAGGGTGGTCGGACACGGATTTCAACCGTCGCCCTCGCGAATAAGAGTCCAGTGAGCTAATATCTGAGTCAACCTGCTCGGTGTCTGCTTATGAAATTGCTCATCACACTCTACAGTTCCCTTTCACAAATGGCAGCAATTTCTTGCCGACTGTTAGTTTTAAGTTCATCTAAATTGTGTGAATTTGATTTGTAAGCTTCCTCTTTTAATGAGCCCGGGATAAAAATTGCAGGGGGTTAAATCAGTGGAACAACGAGGCGAGATATTGTTAGCTATAACTCTATCTTGAAACACGTCATGAATTCTCCGTAAAGAGAAGATGGCTGTATGTGCGATTGCAGAGACCTGCTGAAACGCTGCTTAAGTGCGATCTCTCGCAGTTAATAGGCAAAAAAGAGGCCACAAAATGGTTTCCACATGTGGCCTGTTGATACTTGCTACGTAAATTAGGCCCATATATCCCAAACTGCGTGCACTTATAATACGATAGACTTGCTAGAACATCAATATTGGTCTCTCTCGGGAACTATGTGTGTAATTCAGTGGTACCATAATTCGTCCGAAGAGACATTGTAACTGGTCGAAAAGCGCATAAGGAATCCACATTTTCTGAGAAAGACGTCAAACTGATTTTCTAGGAGACCTTTCCAGAGTGAACCCAATGTTAATAAGACACATTCTGTCAGTACTGTGTGTCTTTATGTTTCCCGACAAGGACATTTCCTGTTTCACGAAATTAATTTGCCGGTCGATGAATCATACTACGATTAGGAGCTTGAGCGTCAGGAAATTGCACTTGGAGCCATCTCCTTACGGCACGTGCTCATTCTGTACACCCTCCTGAATCATACTCGAATAAACTTTGGTTAATAGAATACTCCCACTTCGCCATTTCATTTCGAACACATTCTGTCAATACACGGCACTCAGGCGCCTAAAAAACACGTGCCGCTTGTGCAACAATTCTTGCAAAGTTCTTGTACTAGAAGGGGAGGAACTGCAGATGGATGGCTGCCGACGGAGTAAAAAAACGACGGCCTGTCAGTAGATTCAAGGATTGATGACCCTGTATGAGTCATGCGATTGAGCCTTGCTGCCTTGTATCGATAATGCTTCTCTGAAGTAGGATATCCATTTCGTTTAAAAAAATGGGACAGTTTAAGACGTTTTAAAAAACCTGGAACAGTTAAGGAAAAAAAGAGGGACACAAACTGCACTGACAAAATTTAGTGCACACAGAAATTTCTGCCGAATCTTCATCCATCCTGGATCACTTTGTTAGAGTCTCGTCATATCACTATATAACTCTAAATAGTATCTTCGTTTTACTTGATCCCTCATCAATAATATTGGAAATTCATCTCCATTTTCATCCGAGATGATGCCTTCTTCTAATCATTCCGGAAGATGGGATAACGCATCTGCTTTTATATTCTCCTTCCCTTGAATGTACACAATAAGGAATTGGTACACTTGAAGAGCGACCGTCCATCTTCCTAATCTTGCATGTAACAGCTTACAAGTTTGTAAAAAGCTAAGAACTCGATGGGCACAATACACAGCGGTTCTTGCTCCATATGAATAAGTTTTTGAATGTCCACACTTCTGCAAGAGCCTCTTGTTCCATGGCAGTACACGATCTCTCGCAACTTGACAGTGTCCTACTAGCGAAAGCAATTGGGCAAAAGGTGGGCTTGCCATCTATTTTTCTAATTTTGAACAAACAAATGCCCAAACCAGCAGATGAAGCATTCACCATTAATCCAAATTCCAAGGACATTTCAGGTAGTTTCAACTTTCATTGCAGAAATGGATTCCGATGAGTATTACTGCATACAATTAGTTGTGTCACCACAAAGCTCCTCTTCATATTTACATTCTGCTCATAGCCCCTACACCTTTCTTCGACAGCTCCTCCGGGGCACGAATCGGTCGGAATTGGTTTTCCGAGCGCGATTCATTTGCATGAACCGCATCCTCTCTCACTTCTGTAATAACTGATGTTCGCTGCTTCCAGTCATTATCCATCGGCACCGATGATTGTGTCTGGCTGTTATAGTTTTGCCAATTCGTAGAATTCGAGTTCACATTACAACCTGGATTGTACCTTCTGTCGTGTCGATTCTGTCTGTTTTTCCCGTATCTGCAATTGTTTCCATTACTGCTACGCGGATTAAGATGTTGGTCTTACTTATTGCAGTGCAGCGGAGTACGATTTACATTTGACTCCTGAATGAACTGCATGCTGGCTCGGCTGCAGTAAGCACTATTCGAATGTGAGTAGGCGCTAAGTCTGTCTGGTGTTGCCATAATATCTTCTTGGATCAAATCATTAGAGTCCAAAACTGACATGAATTCTTCTAAATTCTTCTCCGATGCGTGTATTAACTTCTCTCTCGTCTCAGCCTGAAGCTCCTCCGCCTTCAAAATCCGCAGAATATCCCTGTGCGTTATAGGTTCATCCCAGTGTCTTACTTTATTTAAATACTTCTCAAAGTATCGCCGTAGACTTCCTGTTTTTAGACAGAACGGCTCCGGGTTAAAGACCTCTTTTCTTAATCTTTTTTGCACACACCGTAACCAATGCTTAGCAAGAAACGCCTTCTCCAATTCCTCGTACGTTTCGCATGTATCCATCATATCTGTCGCCCATAACGCACCATCACCTTGAATATATCCTGAAACGTAACTGATCTTTTGCGCTTCAGTCCGTGCCCTTGGTAGTACACAAAGTCCTCGTATAAATACGACTGTGCTTATGGAGCCGGCCGGTGTGGCCGTGCGGTTCTAGGCACTTCAGTCTGGAACCGCGTGACCTCTACGATCGCAGGTTCGAATCCTGCCTCGGGCATGGATGTGTGTGATGTCCTTAGGTTAGTTAGGTTTAAGTAGTTCTAGGTTCTAGGGGACTGATGACCACAGATGTTAAGTCCCATAGTGCTCAGAGCCATTTGAACCATTTTGTGCTTATGGATTTTCGGTCAGGTGAGAACGTCTGAAACTGCCTATCTTTCAAAAATTTTTCCTCCAGTAGCACTACAGCAACATATTATTAGCTTGCGGCGCTGCATACATTCCGTTATAATTTATATTTCCCCCTGGCAAAGCATGTCCAATACCATAACATGATTCGTGGCTTGAGCCCTGCGATCGTTCTATTTGACGCAGCTCGTTTGTGCAGTCTTTTACTGCCCCTAGCATCTATTCCACATTTTCAACAGAATAGACTATTTCGTCCTTCCAGTGTTTAAACTTTGCCCCTAATTGTTCGTTTACCTCTTTAATGTCTTCTTTAATATTATCTGCAACTGCTAAGCTGTCAATAGGCAATTTGCTTGCCGCTTCTTTTATACATCTACACATAGCATCCCCAGGTTTTCCTTAGCGGATGCCCATTTATCAAATTTATTTGAGAAACCCTGTTGATGTTTACTGAAATTCTCTCGTATCAATTGATCACATCCAGAAGCAATGTTAATGACAGTTTCTGTTAACTCCACAACGGCAGTTTCTACTTCCTCCTGCTTTGATTTCATGTTTTGCATTTCTTCGGTAATCCTTTTGATTTCCAAAGGAAATTGCTTTTGCTCATCTCACAACTCGGTTATCTCATCTGAGAATTGTTGTTGTTGGCTAACTAATGCCTGAATTGCAGCTGACATGTCTATTTGCTTTTGACACAAGTCTGCTTGCTTTTGTAATACTGTTTGTACCACCAATGACATATCAATTTGCTTCTGTGACATGTCTTCCTGCTTTGTGATACTGCTTGTACCACACCTGACATGGTCGTTACCGATAGCGACACAAGTCTTAGTTGTTGTAAGATTTGAGCCATAGGATTTGTCTCTTATTGAGACGAATTTTCACCAATTACCTGAACATCACTTAATCTTTATCCATTTCAAATTGTGATATAGTTTTGACCATAACAAGACTAGAAAACACAAAATAACTATGTGTTTCTGCGCACATAATTACACTGACGTTGATGTTGTTGTGGTGTTCAGTCCTGAGACTGGTTTGATGCAGCTCTCCCTGCTACTCTATCCTGTGCAAGCCTCTTCATCTCCCAGTACCTACTGCAGCCTACAATCCTTCTGAATCTGCTTAGTGTATTCATCTCTTGGTCTCCCTCTACGATATTTACCCTCCACGCTGCCCTCCAGTACTAAATTGGTGATCCCTTGATGCCTCAGAACATGTCCTACCAAACGATCCCTTCTTCTACTCAAGTTGTGCCACAAACTCCTCTTCTCCCCAATTCTATTCAATACCTCCTCATTAGTTATGTGATCTACCAATCTAATCTTCAGCATTCTTCTGTAGCACCACATTTCGAAAACTTCTATTCTCTTCTTGTCTAAACTATTTATTGTCCGTGTTTCACTTCCATACGTGGCTACACTCCATTCTAATACTTTCAGAAACGACTTCCTGACACTTAAATCAATACTCGATGTTAACAAATTTCTCTTCTTCACAAACGCTTTCCTTGCCATTGTCAGTCTACATTTTATATCCTCTCTAATTCGACCATCATCAGTTATTATGCTCCCCAAATAGCAAAACTCCTAGACTACTTTAAGTGTCTCATTTCCTAATCTACTTCCCGCAGCATCACCCGATTTCGTTCGACTACATTCCATTATCCTCGTTTTGCTTTTATTGATGTTCATCTTATACCCTCCTTTCAAGACACTGTCCATTCCGTTCAACTGTTCTTCCAAGTCCTTTGCTGTCTCTGACAGAATTACAATGTCATCGGCGAACCTTGAAGTTTTTATTTCTTCTCCATGGATTTCAATACCTACTACGAACTTTTCTTTCGTTTCCTTTACTGCTTGCTCAGCATACAGATTGAATAGCATCGGGGAGAGGCTACAACCCTGTCTCACTCCCTTTCCAACCACTGCTTCCCTTTCGTGTCCCTCGACTCTTATAACTGCCATCTGGTTTCTGTACAAATTGTAAATAGACTTTCGCTCCCTGTATTTTACCCCTGCCACCTTCAGAATTTGGAAGAGAATATTCCAGTCAACACTGTCAAAAGCTTTCTCTAAGTCTACAAATGCTAGAAACGTAGGTTTGCCTTTCCTTAATCTTTCTTCTAAGATAAGTCGTAGGGTCAGTATTGCCTCACGTATTCCAACTTTTCTACCGAACCCAAACTGATCTTCCCCGAGGTCGGCTTCTACCAGTTTTTCCATTCGTCTGTAAAGAATTCGCGTTAGTATTTTCAGCTGTGACTTATTAAACTGATAGTTCGGTAATTTTCACATCTGTCAACACCTACTTTCTTTGGGATTGGAATTATTATATTCTTCTTGAAGTCTGATGGTATTTCGCCTGTCTCATACATCTTGCTCAGCAAATGGTAGAGTTTTGTCAGGACTGGCTCTCCCAAGGCTGTCAGTAGTTGTAATGGAATGTTGTCTACTCCGGGGGCCTTGTTTCGACTTAGGTCTTTCAGTGCTCTGTCAAACTCTTCACGCAGTGTCGTATCTCCCATTTCATCTACATCTTCCATTTCCATAATATTCTCCTAAAGAACATCCCCCCTGTATAGACCCTCTATATACTCCTTCCACCTTTGTGCTTTCCCTTCTTTGCTTAGAACTGGGTTTCCGTCTGAGCTCTTGATATTCATGTAAGTGGTTCTCTTTTCCCCAAAGGTCTCTTCAATTTTCCTCTAGGCAGTATCTATCTTACCCTCATGAGACAAGCCTTTACATCCTTACATTTGTTCTCTAGCCATCCCTGCTTAGCCATTTTGCACTTCCTGTCGATCTCATTTTTGAGCCGTTTGTATTCCTTTTTGCCTGCTTCACTTGCTGCATTTTTGTATTTTCTCCTTTCATCAATTAAATTCAGTATCTCTTCTGTTACCAAGGATTTCTACTAGCCCTCGTCTTTATATCTACTTGCTCCTCTGCTGCCTTCACTATTTCATTCCTCAAAGCTACCCATTCTTCTTCTACTGTATTTCTTTCTCCCATTCCTGTCCTTTTTTTCCCTTATGCTCTCCCTGAAACTCTGTACAACCTCTCGTTCTTTCAGTTTATCCAGGTCCCATCTCCTTAAATTCCCAAATTTTTGCGGTTTCTTCAATTTGAATCTACAGTTCATAACCAATAGATTGTGGACAGAGTCCTCATCTGCCCCTGGAAATGTCTTACAATTTAAAATCTGGTTCCTAAATGTCTGTCTTACCATTATATAGTCTATCTGAAACCTTTTAGTATCTCCAGGGTGTATCTCCACGGTTCTTCCATCTATACAACCTTACTTCATGATTCTTGAACCAAGTGTTAGCTATGATTAAGTTATGCTCTGTGCAAAATTCTACCAGGCGGCTTCCTCTTTAATTTCTTAGCCCCAATCCATATTCACCTACCATGTTTCCTTCTCTTCCTTTTTCTACTGTCGAATTCCTGTCATCCACGACTATTAAATTTTCAATTCCCTTTACCATCTGAATAATTTCTCTTATCTCAACATACATTTCATCAATTTCTTCATCGTCTGCAGAGCTAGTTGGCATATAAACTTGTACTACTGTAGTAGGCATGGACTTCGTGTCTATCTTGGCCACAATAATGCGTTCACTATGCTGTTTGTAGTAGCTTACCCGCACTCCTATTCTTTTTATTCATTATTAAACCTACTCCTGCATTACCCCTATTTCATTTTGTATTTATAATCCTGTATTCACATGACCAAAAGTCTTGTTCCTCCTGCAACCGAACTTCACTAATTCCCACTATATCTAACTTTAACCTATCTATTTCCCTTTTTAAATTTTCAAACATACCTGCCCGATTAAGGGATCTGACATTCCACGCTCCGATCCGTAGAATGCCAGTTTTCTTTCTCCTGATAACGATGTCCTCTGGAGTAGTCCCCGACCGGAGATCTGAATGGAGGACTATTTTACCTCCGGAATATTTTACCCAAGAGGACACCATCATCATTTAGCCATACAGTAAAGCTGCATGCCCTTGGGAAAAATTACGGCTGTAGTTTCCCCTTGCTTTCAGCCGTTCGCAGTACTACAACAGCAAGGCCGTTTTGGTTAGTGTTACAGGGCCAGATCAGTCAATCATCCAGACTGTTGCCCCTGCAACTGCTGAAAATGCTGCTGCCCCTCTTCAGGAACAACACGTTTTTCTGGCCTCTCAACAGATACCCGTCCGTTGTGGTTGCACCTACGGTACGGCTATTGTATCGTTGAGGCACGCAAGCCTCCCCACCAACGGCCAGGTCCTTGGTTCATGGGTGGGGGGTGGTGGGGGGGTGGGGGGTTAATTACACTTTCTCATATAAAAGATACTCCAGAAAAGAGTGCCCTAAAAAGTGTGTATGACTGCTTCTAACAAAAATACAGAAATGGAGTGAAAATGTAGAACTATATTACAGTATAAAGATTGATACTATTCAGCTTAAAAGACCAGATTGAGGTGAGATTGCTGATAGTTGGGTTGCTTGCCTTATCCAGCTTGCAGCGATGTGAAGTTCTGCGGTGGGGATCTGGACTGCTCGACTCACACGACCGGACTCGACCAGTGATATTTTACAACAAACACGCACAAAATATATGGATTAGTACAGGCATTATCGGTAACGACTATGTCAGGTGTGGTACAAGCAATATCACAAAAGCAGGCAGACATGTCATAATTGTTGGCTGTCCTGTACTCAGACAACATTTTATTGTATTTCAATATAATTTATTTATTTATTTAGCAAATTTGTTTAAGAAAATTCTCTGCTTCTTGTTTATTTTTGGTGTTGTTAGTTATCATTTCCAGTGGTTTTATTAACGTCTTAGCTTCAGTCTTTTAAAAGCTGAAGAATGTAAGTCTTTGGTTTTAAATACCGCAGGAGAGCTAGATATACATCCCGCAGCGTCGATCTCGCTGATACTCTTCGTCGGAACTGCTCCACCAGAAGTGTCTAAAACTCTAAAATGTTTATTTCGCTACGAAGATCGTTCGGTACAACTAGGTGCTATGTTGATGTTTCTAACTTTTTCATCAACTAAAAGTTTATTGCTTCGGAGATATTCTCTCGAAGAAAATTCACCGTGAAGAAATGCAGACTTTCACAATTATTCCACGCTGCACCTCCGATCGATATACGTCTCGTGGTATCTGAAAATGTTTGTCAAATCATTTATAAAGTGATAAATACACACCTTGAATGCGTATTATTTTCTTAAATTTTTTTATTGTGCCATCGACTAACTAACATTCACAATGGAGCTTAATAGTGTATCACAACAATAGCAAAATCTTTCCCAAATAAAACACGTCCGATCTCTGTAATAGCTTCACACAGAGTCCTCCAATACACATCTTTCCTTACTTATTCCAGAGAGATGCGTCCGCAGGCAGTTTATACTACTATCGTCATGAGTAACTCGCCGCAGCTGTGTCAGGATCTTTCACCATTTACGATGCGTTTTGCAAACTTTGAAACCTTGGATATCTGAGAAGAATATTCAAATTCACTAAAAATTAAATTCTGAGATTTAAGTTACTCTTGAAGAAATCAGTACTGAAGCGTCACCCAAACGTAACAGTTCGGATGAAACCACAAAAAGTGAACTATGTCACATTAAATCAACTATAGGCAAAGATTTGGTTAATATACATAAGGTATTTGAAACTCAGGTTAATGATCTGAGGAAAGAATTGTCTGAAGTTTAAGATGTAGTTCATGATACCATGCTGGTTGGACGTGTATCGGATGAAACCCACGGAAACGTACTTCAATTTGGTAGACACGAGAACCAGTCATCCAGTGACATATCATATGTTGTTAGTTTTACTGAAAGAGTTTTCAGTCATGATTAGTCAGTTTCAAACCTTTTCGGCCGAATAAAAACGATTCGATCCTGTTGCGTGTCTGTGGTCTTTTGAGGAGTGTTACCTAGAAGATCATCTCACCCACAAAAGGTACGTGTGGTTCGTCGTGGCTACCTCGCCGGCAGCAACAAGTTGACGTTACGCAGACAGCTTTCGTAAGTATATTTAATCTAGAATGAGATTTTCACCCTGCAGCGGAGTGTGCGCTGATATGAAACTTCCTGGCGGATTAAAACTGTGTGCCGGACCGAGACTCGAACTCGGTACCTTTGCATTTCGCGGGCAAATGCTCTACCAACTGAGCTACCCAAGCACGACTCACGCCCCGTCCTCACAGCTTTGCTTCTGGTAGAGCACTTGACCGCGAAAGGCAAAGGTCCCGAGTTCGAGTCTCGGTCCGGAACACAGTTTTAATCTGCCAGGAAGTTTTGTATTTAATCTCTTTTAACAATTACCAGTTCAGTTTCCACAACTTTTAGAGCTGCTCTGAAAAGTTTATTGATATTTCATTTGTGAAAAATGATGAGAATACTTTTCCGGGAACAGGTAACATCCCGTTTTACTTTTTAGTCTCCCTATGAATCTTATTCATGGTAGTTATGGGTCTTGTACAAGAAAAGAAACCAAGTTGATAACGTCTTTAGTGTTCACTAGCTGATCGTTTCATTTGTAGCAACTCACTCCTGACTCTGATTGGACTAGAGAATTTGATCGGAAGAATTTCCGCTTGTTTATCGATGTGGAGCAATGCCTTAGCAGATCCATATCTGCTGAGAGTGATGTTTGTTATACACCAGTTTTTGCAGACGAATTTTGTGACGTTGGCTTGAGTTCTCGTGGAGGACTCAAGACCATAATCTTTGTTGTACAGAGGTATGGTTGAGCTGCTAACGAACTATTCTGACTCATAACTCAACTTGTTTCTTATTCGATTTGTTGAACTTTATGAGTTTTCTAGTGGGACTATTATAACCCCATGAACAGCGTTAATGGTATACTACCCATATCTCCCAGGGAACTTTATTTCGTATGAATCTCGCCGTATTTTTGTACAGAGGTTTACAGAAACTGTAGCTTTAATGAGATCATTTCATTTCTCATACTTCATGTAAATTTACGCTATGCGATGGAGCATATCCAGCAATGTTATGAAACTGATTTTGAAAGTTTACTATACGCTCTCTAGACAAAGAGGGAGAGTCTTTCCTTAGTGCACATGTCCATATGAAAGACCATGACTCGGGGCTTCTTTTGAGAGGTCCGTATTACGCTTCCTAGAAAGTAAATATATTAACGAGACTGATATTGGTTATGCATTGTATTGTTAGCCAACATGTAGAAGAAACTGTAACTCAAATATGTGGGTGCGCCTACGATAACGAATGAGGAGAAAATTATAAGCGATTGTTGGGAATTGTTAAATAACGTAATAGGGATATATAGGTAAGGAAAGCTAGGATCGGTTGATAAACTGGAACTCGATTATTGCAAGTGTAGCGATGAAGATCGAAAATAAAATTTTATCCTGCCTTACAGCATTACAGTTGCAAATTTCTGTTTTTCGTTGGTTTTCATCTTTTCATAGTTTCTTTATTTTTTTTCTATAGTTCGATGTGCCCCTCCCCCCCCCCCCCCTCCTGAACCATGGACCTTGCCGTTGGTGGGGAGGCTTGCGTGCCTCAGCGATACATGCGGGAGGACGACGGTTCAATCCCGCGTCCGGCCATCCTGATTTAGGTTTTCCGTGATTTCCCTAAATCGCTCCAGGCAAATGCCGGGATGGTTCCTTTCAAAGGGCACGGCCGACTTCCTTCCCCGTCCTTCCCTAATCCGATGAGACCGATGACCTCGCTGTCTGGTCTCCTTCCCCGAAACAACCAACCAACCAACCTCAGCGATACAGATGGCCGTACCGTAGGTGCAACCACAACGGAGGGGTATCTGTTGAGAGGCCAGACAAACATGTGGTTCCTGAAGAGGGGCAGCAGCCTTTTCAGTAGTTGCAGGGGCAACAGTATGGTTTATTGACTGATCTGGCCTTGTAACACTAACCAAAAAGGCTTTGCTGTGCTGGTACTGCGAACTGCTGAAAGCAAGGGGAAACTACAGCCGTAACTTTTCCCGAGGGCATGCAGCTTTACTGGATGGTTAAATGATGATGGCATCCTCTTGGATAAAATATTCCGGAGGTAAAATAGTCCTCCATTCAGATCTCCGGGCGGGGACTACTCAAGAGGACATCGTTATCAGGAGAAAGAAAACTGGCGTTCTACGGATCGGACCGTGGAATGTCAGATCCCTTAATCGGGCAGGTAGGTTAGAAAATTTAAAAAGGGAAATGGATAGGTTAAAGTTAGATATAGTGGGAATTAGTGAAGTTCGGTTGCAGGAGGAACAAGACTTTTGGTCAGGTGAATACAGGGTTATAAATACAAAATCAAATAGGGGTAATGCAGGAGTAGGTTTAATAATGAATAAAAAAATAGGAGTGCGGGTAAGCTGCTACAAACAGCATAGTGAACGCATTATTGTGGCCAAGATAGACACGAAGCCCATGCCTACTACAGTAGTACAAGTTTATATGCCAACTAGCTCTGCAGACGATGAAGAAATTGATGAAATGTATGATGAGATAAAAGAAACTATTCAGGTAGTGAAGAGAGACGAAAATTTAATAGTCATGGGTGACTGGAATTACAGAGTAGGAAAAGGGAGAGAAGGAAACATAGTAGGTGAATATGGATTGAGGGTACGAAATGAAAGAGGAAGCCGTCTGGTAGAATTTTGCACAGAGCATAACTTAATCATAGCTAACACTTAGTTCAACAATCATAAGGTTGTATACAGGGAAGAATCCCGGAAATACTAAAAGGTATCAGATAGACTATTTAATGGTAAGACAGAGATTTAGGAACCAGGTTTTAAATTGTAAGACATTTCAAGGGGCAGATGTGGACTCTGTCCACAATCTATTGGTTATGAACTGTAGATTAAAACTGAAGAAACTGCAAAAATTTGGAAAATTACGGGGATGGGACCTGGATAAACTGAAAGAACCAGAGGTTGTACAGAGTTTCAGGGAGAGCATAAGGGGAAAATGGACAGGAATGGGAGAAAGAAATACAGTAGAAGAAGAATGGGTAGCTTTGAGGAATGAAATAGTGACGGCAGCAGAGGATCAAGTAGATAAAAAGACGAGGGCTAGTAGAAATCCTTGGTAACAGAAGAGATACTGAATTTAATTGATGAAAGGAGAAAATACAAAAATGCAGCAAGTGAAGCAGGCAAAAAGGAATACAATCGGCTCAAAAATGAGATCGACAGGAAGTGTAAAATGGCTAAGCAGGGATGCCTAGAGGACAAATGTAAGGATGTAGAGGCTTATCTCATGAGGGTAAGATAGATACTGCCTAGAGGAAAATTGAAGAGACCTTTGGAGAAAAGAGAACCACTTGTATGAATATCAAGAGCTCAAATGGAAACCCTGTTCTAAGCAAAGAAGGGATAGCAGAAAGGTGGTAGGAGTATATAGAGGGTCTATATAAGGGCAATGTCCTTCAGGACAATATTATGGAAATGGAAGAGAATGTAGATGAGCAAGAGGTATGAGACAGGCGAAATTCCAGGAGGTATAGAATTGGATTGGGGAGGAGTTTGTGGCATAACTTGACACGAAGAAGGGATCGGTTGGTAGGACATGTTCTGAGGCATCAAGGGATCACCAATTTAGCATTGAAGGGCAGCGTGGAGGGTATAATTCGCAGAGGGAGACCAAGAGATGAATACACCAAGCAGATTCCGAAGAATGTAGGTTGTAGTAAGTAGTGGGAGATGAAGCAGCTTGCACAGGATAGAGTAGCATGGAGAGCTGCATCAAACCAGTCTCAGGGCTGAAGACCACAACAACAACAACAACAACAACAACAAAAAAAGGTTCAAATGGTTCTGAGCACTATGGGACTTAACATCTGTGGTCATCAGTCCCCTAGAACTTAGAACTACTTAAACCTAACTATCCTAAGGACATCACACTCATCCATGCACGAGGCAGGATTCGAACCTGCGACCGTAGCAGTCTCGCGGTTCCGGACTGCGCGCCTAGAACCGCTAGACCACCGCGGCCGGCACAACAACAACAGTTCGATATGATCATGAAGAGAGACATTATTGCCTACCGTACCTATCATATGGCCGAGCTTGCAAATAAGGACTTCGGTAAATCTGCTTATATGTCACCGTCTGCATTGTCGTTGTATACTCGTAGTAAGAGAGAAATATCACTAAATGAGTCTGTGTTCATTTGGGTTAAAGGTAAAGGAGTATGTGAATATGTAAAGTTTGTTGGTGATTGTACGTTGTATCTTCACAAATAAATTTATTTTCATTTTAACTAATGTGTAGCGTTAGTCATTCACCGGACATGGGTACATCGAGAACCGGTGGCTCTAGGATGCAACAGTTTTGATCTATGTATATATATATATATATATATATATATATATATATATATATATATATAATTTGTATTTTTACGATTCCTTAGGAAGCTGATATTAAATTGAGCGTTTTCCTATAAACAGTGCCTTTGACTAGAGAGGTCGCACCTCTTTGTTACTGGGCAACAAAAGAACAAAAGAGTATTACAAACTATTAAGTAATATCAATTTTAAAATTTCAAAAGCAAGAAGTATTTAACAGCATCTTATCGTACAGTATCTAATAAACCCTTTAATGGGCTAAGATGAAGCTGTTAACCTGAACTACGAGTATAACACTTCTAGTCGGTCGAGAGAGAGAGGTGACTTTTAGCTCGCTTTAATTACTGCTAGCTCGCTTTGATCACATAGGTACTCAACAGGCAAATTTTTCTTTTACGATTCTTTTCTCTTCTCTTTACTTTAAGTAACGTATATGGAGTGAATCATTATGCCAATAAAGAGCAAGGACTAGATCAATTTATGTTATGTCAGGTAAGAGATACGGAATGGTCACGCGTTCTGACCGAACTTGTTTTACGTAACAATCGTAATTATGTACTGTATCAAAGTAAGAATTACAGTAGATAGGAAAGGGCATATTATCGTACAGTAAATGTAATAGAAAACACCGCACTTTCTGCCAGATACGATTTCCGGTTGACTGTCATTATTAGGACATGTTTACTTTCAATACTCGTAAGTTTAACTACCAGAAACTTTCTTACTTCTCAAACCTTGTTTTAAAACGTATCAGGGTAATTCAGTCTCTCCGTCTTTCGAGAACTGTTACAGATTAGCTGTTCATCATACTTGGAACCAGTCCATATTCCCTGCATGCACAGTACGACGTGGAATGACTCGTGAAATTTTCGATTGGGTAACGTTCAGTAAACTTTATCAAGTGGGGAGGTTATAGCAAATAGTCCACAGATTCATTAGTTGCCAGCGCTGTTAGGAAAGTGAGCCACAAAAGGAGAAAAGGGAACAAATTCGATGACCCAGTTCTCTCCCGTTGATAAATGGAGTGAATACCTCGGAGAGTCGTATCTACACAGTAAGCGGGCGGCGGTGCTGGAGATATTCGCTTCTGCGGGTATCTATCGAGGCCCCTTCGGGCAATAAATTACTCCCTTTTCGGCTGATAGCGTGTTTTCCTGTGGGCAGTGCGTCAGGATATGTCCTTGTACCTGTTTATAGCGCACCCACGTACGAAACAACTGTCAGTTATCTTTCGTCTCATGCAAGTTTCGCCAGCGGAGATATGCACGTTTCCGACACTGAATCCGGGTGAACGTTTACATAATACAGAAGAGGCGGAGGGATAAAGGTCTTGAATCATAGCCTGTAGAAAGCGGTATCGATTCTCCGAGGAACAACTTTGATATATGGTTCTTAAGCTGAAACGGGTTAAACTGATTTTGTGAAGTGCAGTGCGAGAAAATCAAGGCCATTATTCATTTGCGTTGTGAAATGCGCAGCGAAATTCTTCGCTTTTGCCGGGACCATGAAGTCCGAAATAAATACATCAATAGTGGCTGAATTTCTCTGACACCTTAGCAACTTGTACGAGTTCAGTAACAGCAAACGGCAGACAGTGAATGATCACATTCTGATAGGTGTCATGTATAATTTTGGTATGCAAATTTTTGGTATCTGAATCGACTGCAAGCGAGCAGCGATGCGGTAAGCTGTATCGCAAAAGTTAAGTTAACATCTTTGAGCTGCGCGAGGTCGCAGGGGAGCAGTCGAAATTTAGCCGTGTTTGAGTAAAGCAGACAATGTTTAGCTGTGGTAGCTACTGGAGTCGAGGTACAACTGCGTTAGAGCTAATAGTTTTAAGCAGTGTTAGTGAGGAAGCTACGGCGATATTATGATTCAAATTAAAATTTATCATTTGTTCAATCGACATGACTATGAAACTGATTTTTGAATGAAGAAATCTGAGGGAATGTGAGGTAAATAGAATAATGTTGTGGTTATTTTTTACTAATGTTGCGCCATCAAACGTACTTGGTTATTGCACTGAAAGTTGTTTGATTTGAGAGACAGGGAAGTGTATTGTTTGGATGTTGTGAAGTTCATTAAATTTAAAATCTGCTTTGAGCAATTTTTCTCATTGCACAAAAGAAAACAGAGTGTTGTCATTTATGCGCATATTTCGTTTTCTTACCAACCTTTCTATCACAATTCTTTTTAATGGATGATGCAACGAAGTATGTTCGATTTGCAGTTTACAGGGAACTCATTGAACCTCTCGAGTCTCTCTGTGCAGAAACAGCAATTTGCAGTTTTAGCATAGCGGCGCGTTAGAAAAGCAGATTAGAGATAAGGAGAAAATATTTTATTTGTTTTGTTTATCCAATCAGGGCCAACTTGCGTTCTTCAGAGACAGTTTTTGTGATCAAATTTTGCAAAGCCAATTACTGAAGGCTTCATGTCCAAGTTAATTATTCAGGCAGTTTATACTGTTCTAAATTCTTGAAATGGAGTAAGGACAGCCATAATAATTGCTTGTTTGATTAAATTAAAACATCGAGCGTAGTAAATTGCATTTGGAAAGAATGACTGAAACATTTTACGGATCTAATTACTGACACTATACAGAATGTTTTAAAAATACTTTTACAAACTTTGAGGAGAGGTTCCTTAGACCAAAACAAGAAAGAAAGTTTATATGAACATACGTCTGAAAAGCCTTCGATTTATTACTGACAGTTTATGTTCTATGTTTTTCCAGGTATAATCCCTGAACTTCACTTATCTATACACCAGCTTGGGTCATTGTATCGTAGATGGCGTTGTGCTGTCAGGGAGACTTGTTTACATTCGTCGTTCGTCTGTCTTCAACACGTGCATTGCGTGTATGTACTATGGGTAGTGAGTTAACTGAAAGTGCCCCGTTCAGTCATGAGAAGATATTCTTTTCGTGAACAGGCAAACATGGCTTTTATGTAGGGCCGTAGGAATGGTGATGGACACGAGGGAGCACTGCTGTATCAGACATTTCTAGATCGGGAACAGCCGAGCAGTTTAACCTTTGGTGGTGTGTATCGTCACGTTGCCGAGACAGCATGACAGACTACTGACTGCAGAAGATCACGTGTTGCTCCTACACCACACGAGAAAGGTCACGTGCCACGTATCACCGGAAGACAAGTGACCCTGGCATGTGGCACAGCTCTAAATTTAGCGTGGAAGATACTTCACGAGCAGCTCATGTATCCGTATCATCTTCAACGTGTGCAGCATCTTACGCTGCCGATCACCCGCCACGGGAGAACACTTGACAACGGTCTGTTGCTCAAATTGCCCATCCGCTGTTTGTTACTGTTGGAGGAGATGGAAAACAAATTCCCAAAACCAACGTTTATGGACCGATCACAGTGCTCAAGTTACAATACACGATAGACATCAGCATCAGAGGAAAATTAGTGTGTGGGCTACAACGCTGTATTAAGCCGCCGGCCGAAGTGGCCGTGCGGTTAAAGGCGCTGCAGTCTAGAACCGCAAGACCGCTACGGTCGCAGGTTCGAATCCTGCCTCGGGCATGGATGTTTGTGATGTCCTTAGGTTAGTTAGGTTTAACTAGTTCTAAGTTCTAGGGGACTAATGACCTCAGCAGTTGAGTCCCATAGTGCTCAGAGCCATTTGAACCATTTGTATTAAGCCAGCGCGGAGACCACACAAAATGTCAAGAAGGGGCCCTCTGTTTGTGTGAGGCCTCAAAGTTTAGGATATAAAATGAAACAATACTTAACAAAAGAACTTTTTCCGATTTAGTAAGGACAGATTCAGAGATAACACTAGTAAAGTCAATGTCTCTAACCAATTTACATTCAATTTAATTTAGGTGAACTCATTTAACGTTCTCATCCCATCGTGTTTCTTAACATATTTTGGATGCTCTTTAATTTGGAAAAACACAAGGACATGTGAAAAATATTTCTACATTTGGGGAATACCTTTATAATGAAATTTCCTTTAATAGTTTATGACAGGGGCTCGTGATTTTTGCTGTTACAACATAAATTGGAGAAGTGTTCCTAATCCACTAGTCACTTGACGGTACGTTTCCATGCGCTTAACTAATGCAGTAATTAGATAATCAGTTTTCATAATAAACACCTCGTCGGCGTGTCTGAGCGTCTTCAACTTCATCGAGTGTAGGAGAGACGCTGAAATGCTCGTAAGTTGTATTTCGTTTGCGTCGTCTCGAAGTATAGTACTTACATTCTTTACAGCCGATCAGCACATTGACTCTCTCTTAAAGTATATGTAAAGTGGACTACATTCCTTCAAAGTAGACGTGTAATGATTTATAAAGGGCTTCATGAGAGCACAGCAGTGAAGTGGTAGTCGCTTGAAAGCGTCCTAGGATTTCGTTCGAAGCGATAATCATTATTTCATCTTCGAAACTGGTCTATAGGCTCGATTGCCACACTTTTAACTTTTAATGAATGCTACTCCACATGTCATCTGAACCTTGCCTGATAGTGGTAAAATCACATGTAAGTGCCTTCGTAGCATCTGCTCGGGCCAATCACCCAGCGTCGGGCTACATTTTCAAAATAGAAATTTTTGACCTAGCTTCATTCAGTGATTTCAAGTGAAGACCTCATCGATGAGCAGAAACGGGCAATAATCTACATCATTCTGTTTCTGTACAGCATTCTGCAGTGCACTTGGCAAACATATTTAATGAATGTCCAAAGCAGGGAATGTATACTGCATATTTATTAATCTGTTTAATTCGTGTAACTAAGCCACTGTATATCACACTTATGTACCTGGCATAGTCGCAGCACTGCCAGCCATAGTCTTTATCACTCTCATTTTTTTAGAGAAATGCTGTAAGCTTTGGGCGAGTTGCTCAGCAGTATGATCTTCCACGTCCGAGAACCTTACAAATCTTTCCACTGGTCCAGGTAGCAGGACATTTCGCACTATGAGGGTACTTGGCCTACATATGGTACGTGTGGAATGGAATGTGGAATGGAATCCGATGAAACATAATAATATCTGCCTTTCTCAATTTCGCAAGTAATACGATCCTCTTCGGTTGATGCAGTTAGATGGATAAATTCCTATTTTGTTTTGGACCAGTACGACGTATGTTCCTGTACTTTATTTGCCTACATATGTATATATTGGTTCAGAAAAATGTCGAATTTTACTTTCAATTCTAATTAACCTGAATAGCAGAAATAACAGAACCAATTTCTCATATGAGTTTCATGTGTTAATTAGTGTCTGTATATGAAAAGTGACTTTTAGTGGGATAGCAATTTATTTTCTTTGCCCTACATTTTCTTTTCAAATAAAAATTACGGTTGCATTTCGCTTCTCAAAAATAATAAATCCACAAGGCTTACATCCAACGAGAGGCAGAGTTCTAATGCCCCGTTCAATGCTCTGCTTAGACGAATGTTAGGCGATTGCATCCTTGTATACCGAGATGTGGTGAAGTTATACAATAACGTGCCTGTCCACTAATTATTATAAATAATTATGAACCACCCCTAAAATACATGAAAAATGGAAACAGGAGAACAGTTGAATTAACGGAGCTTCTAGAACTGGCGTTGTCCTATAACTATCTCAGGTTTAACAGTGAGATATACCACAAACCCGTAGGGTTTCTAGCAAGAATTATTGCTGAGATTTGCCTTAAGGATGGGTTCGTACTTGGAATGTTTCATACTTAATGTTTTAAGATACTAATCTAGCTTTAGCTATTTTATTTCCACTACCATAATTCGTTACTTAAGACCCTTACTTGTTAAACCCGTAACTTCCATACCACTTTGTATGCCCTTCCCCCTCCCCTCTCCGTCCCTATCATCTTTCACTGCACTCAGTACCCCACGCTACATTTCATAATTTTATCATTCTATGCCATTTTAGTGTACACACCCATTGCTCTACACTACTAACACTTTAATGAGAATTCTTACATAACCATATTTTTATGATGTTGTTAACTCATGACATCACTATCATTCGTCCTCCCTGCTTCATTCCTCCTCTCCCAATCACTTTCTCTTCATTTTTTCCCGTTCCTTCACTGTTATCCCCTTTACCTTCCCCTCTCCCCTGCCAACACAAGATACCTATTTAACACAGCGGATGGAGTTGCAAAATACAATCCAGCATGATCCAAACATATCATCTATGTTATTAAAGACGTACAGTTAAAGACTGAAGAATAAGTGAGGTTTGTTTTAAATAGCCGTATAGTTACTGATACTCTCTGAGTGAATAAGTCGGATGTAGATTCATTAATAACTCATATACGAAAGATATTCGGACATATGTTGCTTGTTACCAGTTAAGGCGCTCGTTATGAATTGTAGGAAGTTACATATTTCAGTCTGATGTATTAATTCATATCCTTAAATGTATGCAAAAATTCTCTGATGTTTTTGGTATTTGTGGTCCTTAAGCAGAGAATAAGTGGAATGAACTGATACGCTCGTTGACGTGTTGGCACATAGTCACACAGAATTTCGACAGTGTGGATCTTATGTATTTATGACGCGGTTAGTGTGCAATCTTCCCCGGTTGCTACTGAGCGTTTCTGTGGTTCTTTGCGACACATCTGTTAACATAAAAATCCTAGATGGACACCTAAAGCCTTTACAAATCTTGATCTTCCCTTACAGTAGAAGGTAACTATTGAAGACCGACGAACGTAATTCTAGAGTTATAGGAAGGAAGGTCTCACTTTTTTATCCGTAAGTGTACCATATGTGCCATATACACTGAAGAGCCAAAGAAACTGGTACACCTGCACAATATCGTGTAGGACAACGCGAGCAAGCAGACGTGTCTCAACACGACGTGGCAATGACTCAACTAATGCTTGAAGCAGTGCTGGAGGGAAATGAGACAATGAATCCTACAGGGCTGTCCATAAATCCGTAAGAGTACGGGGTGGTACAGAGTTCTTCTGAACGCACGTTGTAAGGCATCGCAGATACGCTCAATAATGTTCAAGTCTGGGGAGTTTGGTGACCAGCGGAAATGTTAAAATTCAGAAGAGCATTCCTAGAGCTATTCTGTACCGCTTCTGCACTTGTGGGGTGTCGCATTTTACCGCTGGAATTGCCCAAGTCCGTGGAATACACAATGAACATGAATGGATGCAGGTAATCGGACAGAATGCTTACGTACGTGTCACCTATGAGAGTCTATCTAGAGGTATCAGGGGTCCCAATCACTCCAACTACACACGCCCTACACTATTACAGAGCTTCCACCAGCTTGAACAACCCCTTCTGACATGCGGGGTCCATGGATGCATGAGGTTGTCTCCATACCTGTACACGTCCATCCGCTCGATACAGTTTGAAACGAGACGGGTCCGACCAGGCAACATTAGTCCAGTCATCAACAGTCTAGTGTCGGTGCTGATGGGACCTACGAGGCGTAAAGTTTTGTGTCGTGCAGTCAGTCATCAATGGTACACGAGTGGGCCTACGGCTGCGAAAGCCCGTATCGTTAATGTTTCGTTGAATGGTTCAAACGCTGACAGTTTTTGATGGTCCATCACTGAAATCGCAGTAATTTGCGCAAGGGCTACACTTCTGTGATCTTGATTATCTTCAGTCGTCTATTGTCTCGTTCTTGCAGTATCATTTTTCCCGCCGCAGCGGTGTCGGAGAGTTGATTTTTTACCGGATTCGTGACATTCACGGTATACTCGTAAAATGGTCGTATGGGAAAATCCCCACTTGATTGCTACCTCGGAGCTTCTGTGTCACATCGCTCGTGCCCCGATTACAAACTCACTTAAATCCTGATAACCTGCTACCCAATCTGACAACTGCGCCAGATATTTTTTGTCTTATACAGGTGTCACAGACCGCAACGCCATATTCTTCCTGTTCACATATCTCTGTATTGGAACACGCATGCCTATAGCAGTTTCTTTGGAGCTTCAGTGTATGATGTTGATTCATGAACCAATTTATATAAGGAGATGAAATTCTAAAAATAACGACGCACTGCATTTATTATTATGCGAGTGTTGTGTTTCCGATAAAATAACTATTACAATGAGCATTATGCTTCGATGTCCCTTTTTAACAGGCACTCATTATAACTGAGATCAGTGACAAACCGTATGTTGTCAAACTAAAATTAAGTGCTTTCCGCTCTCTTCTCTTATACCAAATGGCACTGTTATCTATGTTAGTGCAACTTATTTAGGTAAATTATATCCAAGAACGCTGCATTCGTGAAAAGGGCAAACATGTTCGTTAATATAGTCTTCCGGAACTGGCTTCCCTGTGGTTTTCTCAAAACATTCGAGACGATGCTGCGATAGTGCAAATTAAAGTGATGTCCAAGGAAGGGGAGCTCGATTTATATTATCGCGAAACAGAGGAGAGAAAGTCACAGAGACTGGCGTAGCAGTCATTAAAACAAAGGCGTTTTTCGTTGCGAGGAGACATTTTCACGAAATTTCAGTCTTCAACTTTCTCATCTGATTTTACTGTCGCCAACCTACATGGGGAGAGATGTTCATCGTAATGAAACAAGAGATATCAAAGCTCTTAGAGAAAGAGTTATGTATACATGTTTCCTACGCGCTCCTAGAGAGACGAATGGTAGCGAAGCAGTCTTAAGGTAGCTCGAAGAACCCTCTGTCAGCCACTATATCTGAAACCCAGAGTAATGACGTAGATGTGGACCTCCTATGTGCATTGTTACCAATGTCACAGCAACATCTCACACATACATCTAAAAATAATAGTGACGCTAATATTGATAGAGCTCTGTCGCATGAGTCATTTCAAAGATAAGCCTTTAGTGGTATGAACAAGATCTAATCTGAAGGCCAGTCTACAGTCCATTCAAAGGCTTTC
This sequence comes from Schistocerca serialis cubense, assembly GCF_023864345.2. Taxonomy (NCBI): domain Eukaryota; kingdom Metazoa; phylum Arthropoda; class Insecta; order Orthoptera; family Acrididae; genus Schistocerca; species Schistocerca serialis. Next base: position 645,564,405 of record NC_064642.1, on the reverse strand, counting down.
AATGACGTTAGTGTCATTTTGGCATTTAAATGAAACAATGGCAAGAACAGAATGTAATGTCCGAGAGCACAACATAAAGATTGGGTCTTTCGTCGGCGTGCTCTATATATATATATATATATATATATATATATATATATATATATAGGGTGAGTCACCTAACGTTACCGCTGGATATATTTCGTAAGCCACATCAAATACTAACGAACAGATTCCACAGACCGAACGTGAGGAGAGGGGCTAGTGTAATTGTTTAATACAAACCATACAAAAATGCACGGAAGTATGTTTTTTTAACAAAAACCTACGTTTTTTTTTTAATGGAACCACGTTAGGTTTGTTAGCACATCTGAGCATATAAACAAATACGTAATCAGTGTCGTTTGTTGCATTGTAAAATGTTAATTACATCCGGAGATATTGTTAACCTAAAGTTGACGCTTGACAGGATGTTCGACGGGCGTTTCATAGGACGTGGAGGACGCATTAATTGGCCAGCCCGTTCTCCTTATCTTACACCTCTGGACTTCTTTCTGTGGGGTACGTTAAAGGAGAATGTGTACCGTGATGTGCCTACAACCCCAGAGGATATGAAACAACGTATTGTGGCAGCCTGCGGCGACATTACACCAGATGTACTGCAGCGTGTACGACATTCATTACGCCAGAGATTACAATTGTGTGCAGCAAATGATGGCCACCACATTGAACATCTATTGGCCTGACATGTCGGGACACACTCTATTCCACTCCGAAATTGAAAAAGGAAACCACGTGTGTACGTGTACCTCACCCCTCATGGTAATGTACATGTGCGTCAGTGAAAAAGACCAATAAAAAGGTGTTAGCATGTGGACGTAATGTGCTGTTCCAGTCCCTTCTGTACGTAAGGTCCATCACCGTTCCCTTTGGATCCCTACGTAATTCGGTGCTCTCCGATATACACGATCGAACAGCGGAAGAGTGGTACTCAAGCGTCAACTTACGTTACAATATCTCCGGATGTAATTAACATTTTACAATGCAACAAACGGCACTGATTAGGTATTTGTTTATATGTTCAGATGTGCTAACAAAACTAACGGGGTTCCATTTAAAAAAACGTAGGTTTGTGTTAAAAAACGTACTTCCGTGCATTTTTTATGGTTTGTATTAACCAATTACACTAGCCCCTCTCCTCACGTTCGGTCTGTGGAATCGATTCGTCAGTATTTGATGTGGTTTACGAAATATATCCAGCGGCAATGTTAGGTGACTCACCCTATATATATATATATATATATATATATATATATATATATATATATATATATATATATATATATATGTGTGTGTGTGTGTGTGTGTGTGTGTGTGTGTGTGTGGAAAGAGGTTGTACGACATAAACAGAAGTTAGCAGGCGTGTTTCTACATTTGAAAGACTATGTCTGCTCAAATTTCGCACCAATTGCAAAAGAGGGGCGATAGTAGAGCCACTATGAGGAAGTGAATCAGGTTTGATTGAAGTACACGCTGTAACGGTCGTGAGGGAGTGTCACTATTGAGTTTGAATGTGGTTCTGCTATGTTAGTCAACACTGACCTTAAGGCGGTAGTCGAATTCTCACAGAGGTTTATCGAGGTCGTGTGGTGGGGCTGCGACAGGTTGGATGTTGCTTCTACGATACTGCAAAAAGACTTGGCAAGAATGTAGCCACTACACATGATTACTGACAGCGGTGGTCTCGGGAATGTACTAGCACAAGGAGACCGATCTCCGTACGGTGATGTGGCAAGGCAAACATGGAAGACCATTGTGTACGTTATAAGGCTCTGGCGCATCGTGCAGCATCTGCAGCAGCAATAGGAGCAGCAGTTGGCAGCGCAGTGACACAACGAACTGTTACAAATCGATTCCTTCGACGACAGCTCCGACCGCATGCCCCGTAGCATGCATTCCACTGACCCCAAACATCTGCCACTATCGACTTCAGTGGTGCCAAGGAAGAGCTCATTGGAGTGAAAGGTGGGGCTTTGTTGTGTTGTCTGGTGAAAGCTGTTTCTACCTCGGTACCAGTGATGACTGTGTGTTTATTAGAAGAAGGATTAGGGAGGGTCTGCAACCAACCCGTCTGCGTGCTACACACTCATGACCTAAACTTGGAGTTACTATCTGAGGTGCGATTTCATTTGACAGCACGAGCCCTCTCGTGTTTATCCCACGCAACCTGCCTACAAATTTCTAAGTCAGTCTGGTGATTCGACCTGTTCTGCTGCCATTCATGAACAGCATTCCAGGGGGTGCTTTCCAACAGGTTAACACTCGTCCACTTACCGCCGTTGTAACCCTACATGCTCTACTGAGTGTCGACGACATGTTACCTCGGTCTGCTCGATCACCAGATACGTCTCCAAACGAGCACATATGGCACATCATCGTACGGCAATTCCAGCGTCATCCACAACCGGCATTAACAGTCCCAGTATCGACGACGAAGTGCCACAGGAATGGTACTCCGTCCCGCAAACTGGCGTCCAGCACCAGTACAACGCAATGCATGTATGCATGCTTTCATTCACCATTCTGGCGGTTGCAGCGGTTGGATTGTTAACATTCAATTATTTTACCTTGTAACCTTCCCGTATATAAAAATGTTGGCGGAAGTAAATTGACTGACTATTGAAACTGATAAATTTTGGACTTAAGCAGCGCTACTGATGGCCCTGTGAAATCAACCTGAATAAACTGAAACGTTCTTACCTCATAATGGTGTCGCCGGATAACGGTGCCTATATATCTGCTCCTAAATGGCACAGCTTAGTGCAATGCTGGGCAATCTACTACTAGTGAACACCATTTGTCTGAGATTTGCATTATTAGAAAAAAAACCTGACTTTGCTTGTTGATATAGCTACATAGCTCGTCCTCTAATTGTTAAACAACACGTGACTGTGATCTGGGAAAATTTGCAAAATATTTAAATTCAAGTAAATGTCTGGTAAAAAATTATGTTCTGAAAAACTTTTTTATTGAAAACATTTATGAAAAGCATTACATAAAAAATTTGAGCATTACAAGTCTGACTTAATTAATACTGACAAACCGCCAAAAGATTGAAACAAATTGATATTAACATCTCAAACAGCCAATTAAGTACGTGCATGGCGATGAAGAATAATAATGAACTGCGCTGTACCAGTGGCGACTGCTTTTGCTTTTACATGGCTAGCAATTGTACTATAGCGGTAAGCAGCTGTGACTTCTGCTGTGTAGGAGCGAGCGATTACTACTCGTACTGCTGCCGACACTGCTCTGACTTACGATTCTGTTGTAGCAGAGATGTTTTATATCGCAGGGAGCTCGTGAGCAATACATTGAAATTACATTTGCTCCAGTAGGGTAGTGAGCGGTAAACCTCTTACATAATTAACCCCTTACAACCTATACAAATGTATTCCCGAAATGTCATTACTTCAGAGTAACTATATTTAGGGGTCAGGCTTGAAATTTCATTCAGTTCGGATCGCCGAGTCAGTTACGGCGATGGCTTTTATTAAGGGGGAGATCCGGCTCTGAGCACTATGGGACTTAACATCTATGGTCATCAGTCCCCTAGAACTTAGAACTACTTAAACCTAACTAATCTAAGGACATCACACAACACCCAGCCATCACGAGGCAGAGAAAATCCCTGACCCCGCCGGGAATCGAACCCGGGAACCCGGGAGTGGGAAGCGAGAACGCTACCGCACGACCACGAGATGCGGGCTGGGAGATCAGGGTTCAACTCCCAGTCTGGCACAAATTTTCACCAGTTGCCACTGATTCCGTGCCCCAGTGCAGCTTTAAGTCACTGCAACCCTCTGAATACTTTTTCTATGGCCGCTGGATCACGGTTTGCTTTTCGCAGACGAGTGTGACAGCTCGCACTGTTTTCTTCTTGTAAGTGTTTCTACAACCGTATCATAGATCACAGCACTGTAAGCTACAATTTTGTATGTTTGCGGTGATAGAGTTACACAGTTAACGTCACAAATGGCAGATCCACATGACACTCCACAGATTATACAGTTGGCACTGGATACCTTCAGAAATCTTCAGAATGCACGGATACCCTGAAATTCGTTGTGAGGCGCAGCATTGTCAACCACCAAACCCGAACCTGCAATTTCTACAACAGAGGCGACAGCATCACAGGAAAAGCAGCTTCTGCATCAACTATAATTTCAGCATCAATACCTAGTCCAGTAGAAACAGATTCAGTGACTGCAGCTACAATAACAACAAAAACGGTAACAACAGCTACAAGATACATAGGGAGATCAATTAGAGTTTCTCTCAGGATCCACGAATCTACATCTACATCTACATCTACATTTATACTCCGCAAGCCACCCAACGGTGTGTGGCGGAGGGCACTTTACGTGCCACTGTCATTACCTCCCTTTCCTGTTCCAGTCGCGTATGGTTCGTGGGAAGAACGACTGTCTGAAAGCCTCCGTGCGCGCTCTAATCTCTCTAATTTTACATTCGTGATCTCCTCGGGTGGTATAAGTAGGGGGAAGCAATATATTCAATACCTCATCCAGAAACGCACCCTCTCGAAACCTGGCGAGCAAGTTACACCGCGATGCAGAGCGCCTCTCTTGCAGAGTCTGCCACTTGAGTTTGTTCAACATCTCCGTAACGCTATCACGGTTACCAAATAACCCTGTGACTAAACGCGCCGCTCTTCTTTGGATCTTCTCTATCTCCTCCGTCAACCCGATCTGGTACGGATCCCACACTGATGAGCAATACTCAAGTATAGGTCGAACGAGTGTTTTGTAAGACACCTCCTTTGTTGATGGACTACATTTTCTAAGGACTCTCCCAATGAATCTCAACCTGGTACCCGCCTTACCAACAATTAATTTTGTATGATCATTCCACTTCAAATCGTTCCGCACGCATACTCCCAGATATTTTACAGAAGTAACTGCTACCAGTGTTTGTTCCGCTATCATATAATCATACAATAAAGGATCCTTCTTTCTATGTATTCGCAATACATTACATTTGTCTATGTTAAGGGTCAGTTGCCACTCCCTGCACCAAGTGCCTATCCGCTGCAGATCTTCCTGCATTTCGCTACAATTTTCTAATGCTGCAACTTCTCTGTATACTACAGCATCATCCGCGAAAAGCCGCATGGGACTTCTGACACTATCTACAAGGTCATTTATATATATTGTGAAAAGCAATGGTCCCATAACACTCCCCTGTGGCACGCCAGAGGTTACTTTAACGTCTGTAGACGTCTCTCCATTGATAACAACATGCTGTGTTCTGTTTGCAGAATACTTTGTGACTCCCATCCACATAGGAAGAGACGGGTAATCGTGATAAAAACTTACCGAATTTCTGAAGTGTTTTCCGTAATGGATGTAGTTTTTGCTTCTTCTCTCTGCTGATGGCTATATCTTACACTAAGAAACGATATTTGTGTTGTGTGATATCGATAGTGTAACAGGCTTTGCGATACGTTCACATCTATAGAGCACTAGCAAAGCAATGTTTGGTGGTGGTTTAGCAATGCTACAACGTCACTGGCTGATAGCATCACGAGATTGATGCCATGAGATGTTTTGTTGACATGACAAGTTGTCGAGAGCGGTGGTCTGGAACTCGAGTAATTGGGTAAAATGCGTTTAAACATTGGAAAAGTGGTGAAATAAAGAAAACTGGTGAAAAATACGTAAAATTGAGATAAATATGACAAAAATGTGAATGAATGGGTGTACTTACATCCCTGCCTGGGTATATGAAAATCATTCTATTCGTTCACTGATGAGATTGGCAACTGATTGTGCGTCTTATCTGTGCTCTGTGGTTCACGTCCTGCAGAATACCTCCATGTTCCACATGTTGTTATGCATTGTAAGCCATAAAAATGAAAGATGCAGTGTCCACAGACTTGCGGGTCGTTATGATCACTACAACAAAATAGTGATCATATACCCTGGTATACCTGTACAAACCACCCATATGAGGATTCAGTGCTCTTGGCTCTTTGAAAATGGAACACCAACACATCTGCGACCCCAACTCTTTCGAAGATGAGATTAATTGTAGAGATCATCACCTTCAGACAGCTGCTTGGAAACCCTCCACAATTTTGCAGACTCTTCCAGTTTCCGGATGTTGCTATGTCTTCCACATTTTTGTCAATAAGAAACAGGGCCTCTGTGTTTTATTTCAGCCATCCTTTGTGTTGTGGAAGCAACTTACCTTACACCATGTGATATCCAGCTTTTTGTGAGACCCGACGGATCGAAATATGTTAATATTGGTTTAGCACCTGATAATAATAATAATAATGAGCGTATGGCATTGGTGGCCGGGAGACCCCTCGCGAGGCGGTTCGGCCGCCGCTCCACAAGTTCTTTAACGGCGACTTGCGAGTGAATGAAGATGAAATTATGATGAAAGACACACAACACCCAGTTATCTCGAGGCAGAGAAAATGCCTTACCCGCCGGGAATCGAACCACGGACCCCGTGCGCGGGAAGCGACAGCGCTGCCGCAAGACCACGAGCCACGGACAGCACCTGATACAGACCTCACAGTCATGGTAGAAAAACAAAATATGTGGCAATGTACAATGCTGTAATCATACACTGATCCGACATGTTACAGCAAAAGAAGAAAAAAAACAGAGCATGAAACAGCTAATGAAAGAACAACACAGGAACCCTCTCTTCTGATTGATAGTCTCTGGGATATGGTCTTCCTACGGTACAGGCGAGAAAACTTTACACAGGTCTGTAAGGCACTTCGATCACTGGCCACCTGCTCCAGTGGACGAATACGTGCATATTTAATGGGATCACAACATATGCTCGATGTCAACATGCTGATGGTATTTGTTTTCGATATACCAGAAGAGAAATATGTGCTCAAACTTTATCGAGTCTCTACTAAGTGACGTTAGCGAAATCTTTATAGTTGGTAGTTTTACACCATTGCATGTTATGAAAGTAATGATGAGAGACAGAGTGTGTGTGTGTGTTTGTGTGTGTGTGTGTGTGTGTGTGTATGTGTGTGTGTGTTTAGAGAGAGAGAGAAAGAGAGAGAGAGAAAGAAATAAACGCTGTGTTTCTACCGTAGTAATCATGGTGTGTACGATAAAGGAGATTAGGACATGTACATGGGGATTTTTAGACACAGTCATTCGATACTGGTGAATTATATGTGTTCTTCTCCTTCTTGGTGCCATACAATTGTAGCGCGTCGGCTGCTCACAGGCGGCGTTACCTTCCTTCTTGAACCAGCTCTTCAATGTAGTTGATGCCAGTACATGTCTTGATATTCTGTGACCATGATTGCTTACTTCTACCTGGTGGGTACTTTCCTTCTATTCTGCCTTCTAGAATTAATTGCAGAAGTTCATATTTCTTTCCATTAGTTCTCTATCCACCCCGCCTCTGCACAGCACTACAGCATTGCTCACTTTCTCAATCCACGGTATTTTTAACAATCGGCGCAAGAACCACATTTTTGTTGCTTCTAATTTCTTTACAGAAGCTGCTTTAATTGACCAAGTTTTTGCTCCATAAAATAGGACGCGGATAACGTAGCATTGTACCACCCTTGTTCTCAGATGGAGCGGCATGTCTGTGCATATCAGCACATTTCGTAGTTTTCGGAACGCTTCTTCGGAAATCCCTCAGCGAATCTGAATTTCCTAATCACGATCTTGCTATGTATTTAAATTTGGTTACTTTCTCGATTTTACTACCATTAATAACTAGGGACTCGTTCTGACCAGGGATTCTTTGAATTGACATCCATTTAGTTTTCTTCGCATTTTCTGACACCAAAATTCTGACCAGCTTTATCTTCGCCACCTCCTAAGTTCCAGATCTTCTCTCCATTTACGTTCGTACCAAATAATTCTGAGTCTTGACTTGATCGAAAAATCTTGTCAAGATACAAATTGAACGGTAATGGGGATAGTACACAGCCCTGGCAGAATCCTTTAAGGATTTGCTGGGATTCTGTTTTTAAATGATTGTTAATTCTGACCTCTGCTCTCTGATTCCAGTACAACTGCTGAATTATTATGTCCTTAGAATCCAATCCTATTTCCCGTAAGATTGTGATAAGGGGGTCATGCTTAACAGTGTCAAATGCTTTCTCATGGTCGATAAAGCATGTATAGATATCGTGCTGCTACTCATACCATCTTAGCGTAAGTATCTTCATGCCAAATATCTCTTCTTCTCGGGTTCCCATTTCCTTCATAAAACCAAACTAGGTTTCTCCACAATACTCCTCACAATTATGACAAATTCGGTTACGTATATTTCCTAGAAAAGGTTTCAGAGCATGACTCATCAACGAGATCAATCGAAATTCTGAGCACGTTTTTGCATTTGCTTTCTTCGGTAATGGGACAAAGGTCGATTTCAGCCATTCATCCGGGATCTGGCCTGAGCTGTAAATTAAATAGGGCTGGCAACGTTTTTGGGCTATGTATTTTACAATTTTAGTGGGTAAGTTGTCTTTGTTACTTTCAGCGCATATTCTTCCTCTGAATGTAAGATACGTGGACCAGATTCTTCTTCATTTTGATTTACTGCCGTGTCTCTTTTGTCGCGAAACAGACGGAAACGTAATTTTCCCAGTGTTTTGCCTTTTTTTCCGATTCGAGAATAATCCGATTATCCTCATCTCTTAAAGTTCCCAGTAATAACCATGCTCTTCTTATGGAAAATATACGAGTCATGTAACTTCAGTACTTCTTGCGTTTCCGTGTATTGGTCCTCAATCCGCTCTGCTTTCGCATCTCGAACTTTTGTATACCGCCTGGATAGGCGATGCGTGGGTCTGCTCCTGTGAACTGTGTCTGTAATATAGGCCGAGAGTGAAGGAAGCGAGTGGGAGCAGGAGAGGTGAAGTACTTGGGTACTGCATGTAACTTTAGCACTTTTAATAGAGTCAAAAACACATGTAAATATCAAATGCATACATAACTTTGGGTAAAATGAGCACGTAGGTGTGAAGCCGTAGTCCATCTCTAATCCTGTGAAGGTAGGATAATCTCAAAACTAAAAAATACTCGTTAGTGTCGAAACTTTAACTGAACGTACTAATACAAAGTCTCAATAGCAAGCTAGCCCACTCGGTAGTGGAAGCGGTATTCCCAGGCCGTCTGCTCTTGATGAAATGGGCAGAAATCAAGACGGCACTCCCTGAGCTCCACAGCGTCGGCCAGAGGGCGCTGTGGTCGGCGTAGTTAGTCTTCTCTCGTAGAGAGTGCGCCTACGTTGTGGCATCGTAACTATCGGCGGCACACGAACCATCTTCTTTATTTCTTTATTTGTCTGTTGCTATTCCACATTTTTATGATGCACCTTCTGTATTCTATGTTCTCCCATTTTCAATAGAATATCTTCTGTCATCCAGGGCTCAGACTTCTGTTTTTTACACATACCAATTTTGGCTCTAGCAACTTGGATGGCTGCGTTGTGTACCTTTTCCCAGGATTCACTTGAAATTCTTTCTTGGATCTTGTCTATGGGTGGCATATTGTTTCCCATTTCTTTCACGGCCTCCTCTCTGAATTTTAGCTTCTTCAATTTTTCTGTGTCAAACCTTACACCCATCTGTGTTTCGGCTTTGAAGATTGAAATTTAATCCTTATGGTACCAAAACAGAATTGTGGTCTGATCTAATATCTGCGCCTGGATATGCTGCTGCACGGGTCATGCTGTTTTGAAATCGCTTATTGATCAGTAAATAATCAATCTGATTTCTAACTATGCTCCCTTCTGCGTCGTGGGGCGACTTCCTCCTCGACTCCATCAGTATGTGTATTTCCAACTTTTACATTGAAATCTCCCATCATCAAGTTCATGTCTTCCTTCTTTAAGGTTTGTGTTATTGAATGGAGATCGTTGTACAAGCTCTCTATATCTTCATCGCTCTTGTCTGCTGTTGGGGCATATATCTGAACTACATTGACATTCCACTTCAGACCTCTAATGTGGATGGTAATACTCGGTCAGATATTGCAGCTGTGCTAATTTCACAGTTCAGCAACTTTTTCGCGAGTATGATTGCCACTCCGTTTTTCCCACTCGTAGGAAGTCCTGAATAGAAAATTATTTTATCTTCTCGACTGACACATCCACTATCTGGCCATGTATGTTCACTGATACCGAGTATATCAATCTTTAAGCATGTCATTTCCTTGAAGAGATTCCTCCTTTAATAGACTTCGTACGTCCCAAGTAGCACATGAGAAGATAGTCTGCGTTTTTCTTGTATTCTTTGTATTCTGTCTTTCACATGCTGGTCCAGGCTCCCCAGAATCCTCCAACCTAGTTGCACCACTCATGGTGGAGCATTTTCCTTGCAGGTTACCTCCTGGGGTAGATTTCCGTTTTTGTTTTTCCATCATGTGATAAAGATGCGGGATAACAAGTTTGCCTGTGAATGCTTTCAGTGATTATGGATGTTACGCTTGTGCATTCCTTTGTTCAGTCTGCCTATACTCTGCATGTTTATGAATTTCCTCCTGTACGTTAGCGTGTTATTTTTCTCGTTATGGTAGACCTCTACCTAGTCAGCAACAGATGGATGACTAGATAGCCTTCTACTAATGGAAGAGTTCTTTTATAACGTGATGGGCTTTTCTAGGGAATTAGCAATGTTATGTGACTTGGTGGGAGACAACTCTTACTCGTCGAAATCAGGTGGATGCAAATGCTATATATCGAAGACCGGAAAGGTCATGAGAATGCAGCAAGTAAGCGATAGTCTGACAAGAGGGGAGTTGAGATGTGAGCTCTACACCGCTTTTTCTAAGTGTTGTGGGCAAAGATATTACAACCTCTCACTTACGTCTCCTGTAGTGACTGCACTGAGAAAATTAGGAACTTATCCCAAGTTTTTGCCGACAGACAATCAGCAGCAAATGTTCCAGCTTTTGTTTTCTCGATAAACAACAGACAACATGAGTTTTTTGTGGCTATAAATGGATGGAGTCACATCTTAATAGGTAGCCTAAATGTATATTTACATCTATATAAGGGATAAACCAGACTACCACCCTACTCCAGGCTGCTCAGCGGAACGCGTCAGAGCTTTTAGTAGCGCACTGCAACATTCAGTCTTTATCTGCACATTACGAAGAACTTAGCCTACACTTCACGCGACTAAACTATCACCTAATCTTCTTATCCTAAACGTGGTTAAAACCACATATATCCTCTGCATCTATTCATCTCCCAGGGTACAAATTTCTTAGAGCAGACAGATCAAAAAAGCGAGGTGGCGGTGTCGGCTCGTATATACGAACAGATCTCAAAGCGAAAGTGTTATGTTCGTCAAACCCTGATGACGAAAAACGGGCTAAATTCATGTTCACTGAAATAAATATACAAAGTTGGAAGTGCTTCAGCGGTGTCGTGTACAAGCTGCCAAAAATAAGCTCAATGTGTTACTTTCAGTCGGAATTACATTCACTTCAGTGTCAATACAAACATGTCATCGTAATGGGAGACAAGAACAAAGACCTGCTGAGGAACACTCCCTCCGTAATAAACCTAAGAAGACTGTTTAGTTGCAATAGCATGAACATTCTTTCATTACAACCTACACACCATACGGCACACAGTCATAGTCTTATAGACGTAATCGCAACGAAACAGACTGACAAAGTAAGAGGTGTTGGTCAAACCTCAGCCCCAGGCCTCTCAGCAAATAATGTAATATTCCTGGCCTACTCTGTGCAGCTCCAAAAAATCAAATCGCGTTACATAACTTGTAAGAACATGAAACGTATTGATCTTGACGCTCTAACAGCCGATTGCTCGGAAATCTCATGGCACCAAATAATCAGAGAACCTACAATCGATGGCAAAATTAATTAACTTGGTGATAAACTCACTGCCCTCTATGACAAACATTCACCTGTACGCACAATAAGAAAATATCCTGCTCCATGGCTGACAGTTGATTTACGTCAAATGATGAATAATAGGGATGCTGCCCACAGGCGTTTCAAGGCAGTCCGAAACCCGAGCGTTTCGAAGAATATAGAAAGCTACGGAACAGAGTGAAACAATGCATTCGCAATGCTAAAATTAGACACGTTCGCTCCCTTGTATGCAGCGATCTGATACCCAGGACTCTATGAAAGAATCTCCGTAGCTTTGGGGTCGGAAAGGCTAAATCGGAAACTGCTTTTATGTCTCAACTAAAGAATTAAATGAATTCTTTCCTGCGCCTCTGAATACCCATACGGCTGATAATTACCGTCCGCAAGAACCCCCTAACTGGATAACTAACAACGATACCTTCCATCTAAACCACGTAACAATAAATACGGCTGGAGAAGCAATAATGAGAATCTCTACTGATGCGATAGGCAATGACAGTATCAGTATAACCATGATTAAGAATGTTGCCGACATCTTAGTACCTGTCTTAACTGATATATTTAATTTTTCCCTCGTGCACGGAATATAACCCACTGCATGGACAAGAAGCATAATCAGAGCCATCCCAATGATCGAAAACTCGCAACTGCCTAGTGATTACCGACCAATTAGCATACTGCGTGCTGTTTCCTATGCACTTGAGTATATTGTTCATGATCAAATCACTGAACACCTGCATGAATTTAACCTATATGACAAATTTCAATCCGGTTTCCGTAAACACCACAGTACAACCACTGCTCTAATTAAAGTAACTGATGATCTGAAATATGCCATAGACAGCCGAAGGCAACAATAATGACGCTACTAGACTTCAGCAAAGCTTTTCAGACTGTTAACTTTAACATATTGCTCAGTTTAATTTCTCAGATAGTGCACTGAAATGGTTTGAAAGCTACTTAAAAAACAGACAGCAATGTGCTATCTGTGTAAATAAAAAATCTTCTTGGAAACATGTCTCCTCAGGAATGCCAGAAGGATCAGTCTCAGGGCCTTTTTCTTTTCCTTATGTGTCAATGATATTTCTTAGGTTCTGTCGTCCTGTAAATATCATTTCTACCTCCAGCTCTACCTAAGCGTCAGACCTGAAGATATAAACACTGCAGTCGCTCAGATGAACGATGATCTGTCTTCAGTGGTGACACGGTCGAAAAACCTGGGGCTTAAACTAGATGCAAGAAAGACACAAGTAACCTTAATAGCTCATCAGAAATTAATAAGTTCCGATTTCTGCGAGCGGCTGCCTCCTATTCTGCTCGATGGTATTCCAACACAATAACAGAAAACAGTTAAGAACTTGGGTGTCACTTTGGATGAGCATCTCAACTGGGCAGAGAATACAGTCGCAGTGTGCTGGAAGACGTCCGCTTGTCTCTAGGCTCTCAAAAAGTTTCGGAATGTATTCCCACAGGACGTGAAATGGCACGCCGTGCAAGCATTTGTTCTACCTAACCTCCACTATTGTAATACAGCAAGGCATGAGTAGGGACAACAATAGATGGTAGGAACTAACCATGAATGCCTGTGTGCGTTACACCTGCAACATTTGCCGATATGATCATGTTAGTGCTTCTACTCCCAGCTAGGGTGGCTGCGGCCGGACAAATTGCGTGACTACCACACTCTATGTCTACTTCATCGGCTCCTCGTCGCGCAAGCACCCCAGTATCTTGCTTCAGAGCTTAAACACCTTTCATGCCATCATAATCGAAACATGAGGTCACCGTTATTTAGAATCCTAACTGTGCCCACTCACGAAACAAAAACTTTTGCAAACTCCTTCACAGCTGTCGCTGTCCGCCTCTGGAACAAACTGCCCCTTACCTTGCCCAAAATTCAGTCCCCTCCTGCTTTTAAGAAGAGTTGAAGCATTTCCTAGTATCATCCTTATAACGTTTTCCACAAAATTAATGTACAAGGCAAATCCTCCCCTCTGTCAAATAGCAGAGCTAGTGCCTTCTATCTTGCTCCTTTCTCTTCTTCCTGTTCATCTATCTCTATTAGCCACGCAATCTTCTTTTCCTTTATATTTCATTAATTGTAGTTCATCTTGTCCCTGTTCTTCTCCTCCTTTCACCATCAGTGTCCCTCATACGCCTGCTGATAGCACATAGCACTTCTATTTAAAATCTGTCTCCATCATAATGTCTAATTATAGCAGTGTGCCTTTGTAATTGTTTATTTCACCTTTGTACTCTATGTAGTTTAACATGCCTGCTAAAACATTATGAAAGTAAAATAAGTAGAATGCCTGTTTAGACGTGAGAGAGGACCTGATGGCCTTAATCTTTCCATGTTAAATAAATAAATAAATATTTCGAAAGTCATTGTACAGTGTGTGGTGGAGGGTACCCTGTACCACTATTAGTCATTTCTTTTCCTGTTCCACCAGCAAACAGAGTGAGGGAAAAAACTGTTTATTTATCTTCACGTGAGCGCTTGTTTCTTGTATCTTATCTTCGAGGTCCTTATGCGAAATATATGTTGGCAGCATTAGAAGCGTTCTTCAGTCAGCTTCAGATGTTGGTTCTCTAAACCGTATCAACAGTTTTCCTCGAAAGGACCATCGTCTTTCCTCCAGGGATTTCCATTTCGGCGACATGGCAAGTATACGCATGGAAAAATTGTTCATCGTGCATATTGACTGTCATGATCAATTTAATTAATTAGTCAATCAATTTAATATTAATGACAGGCCACCAGAGGGTGGAAGCGAGGGCTAGAGTACCACAGATATGATTCGCGAGTTGGAGCAGTAATCAGGCGTAAAGTTATGTGTTAGTTTTATGACATATCCTCCGAAAAATTACGCAGGCCTAGTCGTCAGCAGAAGACAGATTTGAGAAGGGAAATTGTAATTTCAATGGACTGACGAGTGTGTCTGACCATAAGCGGAGATGGATTCATTTTGTAAATACCTGCACAATATATTAATGCAAGACTTTAGCTCAATGTGCTGTAGTGTACAATATGGCTGTAACACCATGGGTACACAAGCGTCCTCTTATCGGCTTTCCTAAGCAGATTCTCCCATGCCTTTTATCACACTGCCGACTGTAATGTTTATAATAGTGCACCAACCAATATCGGTTAAGTGTTTCCAGTCCTTTCATCTACGGGAGCACTGTTGATTAACACACAGTGCGGGAAGCCTGTGCTGTACAGCGCCTTTTTGAGAAAGTTTTATCGTGATCCAGCATCTTCAGGAAGCGTTAACGGTAAATACCTGCAGTCAGTTCTTAAATCTGATTGGCTGGAAGGCTAAACAAATGATGTCCTAGAACTGAGGAGAATCGAGACACTTAGCCAGTGTGAGTGTGGACATACCATAATTTTTATAGGTGCTATACATAAACGAGAATTGTGCTCTCTATTTGCAATGTGTATGTGTTGGAGTGTAAATTTACTGTCGACGGTGTTTTGACATGTGCAAAGACAGTGACGCGGATGGAAAGTGAGCACACTATGTCCAGTCGTAAAGGAAATATAGATTCTCCATTAGTTAAGTGGAAAACTTCGATTTCGACGTATGTCCATCCGTATCGGTATGAAAGATTTTGTGTGGTAAATTATATCCAGTCATAAGGCGGATACAGATTTATGTGAAAAACTGATATTTCTAGAGCCACAGATGGCATGATATTTTCAATACTTTGCTCAGTGTCGAATTTCACTAGATTGGCTCTGCAATCGTAATATTTAATAGTAATTACACTGACTAATATTTGAATGATGACCTAGGACAACTGCACTTCGTGCCTAGCGTGGACTGAGGTAGCCGGCGGCCAGAATGGATGGACTATTCCAGCATAAGGAGCGAGCCACTGCTGAGCCGCTCGGACCGGTCTGCTGAAGTAAGAGGCTACAGTTGAACTAATCATGCAAATGGCGTTCAGCCTTTGCGATCATGAGTATTCCTAGTATTCTCTGATTTAGATGTGGAAATTTGAGAAGATTCAATATGGCAAATGATTGTGCTGGATCACTTCCCCCCCCCCCCCCCCCATTATAAATTGATTGGCTGGCTGCTTGTCGGTCATGATGACAGTCTCTCTGGTCTCAGAGCATTTGGTATAGCTGGAGATGAACCCCCCAACGCCAATGTGGGTGGCGTGAGTATGGGTCTCCAGTTCTCTCCCTGCAAGCTGCATGGCTGCAGCTCCTCAGCGGGCAGCCCATGTTGTTCTTTGCGATTGTCACTGTGTGCGAGCAGGAGGCTTTTATTTGTCGCCAGATATTTTTAGTGTAAGGTGAGTAAGATGAAAGCATTGTGGTGGAAGAGGGTGCTAGTTGTCTCAAACGTCGATATATCCAAGAGCTCAGATATTTTTAGTACTATGATCTATTTATGGCGGAAATATAATTATTTAATTTGCAGAATGTTTGCATGTGATCCTCAAACACTGAAAATATGTTTCTTTACAAAAAAGAATCGTCGTAACCATCATAAGGTGGGGATGTGTGTTTTAAGTGGTCTGTTTGACTTCCATAAGCTGTTCTAGCGCTACAACGATGAAAATTAATATTACGACAATGTCAAACCTTATTTTCATGTTTTAAAGAAGTATTCATGATATTAAAAATGTAATTATAATTTTATTATTTTCATTTTTCTGCTCAGTGTATCAAAGTCTTTCTAGTGCACGGAATAATTAGCATTGTTTGTACTACGAAACTATATATGATTGTTAAGGGTTAAGCATGTAATAATTCGATGTAAGACATTCTGTTGAGTCTGAATTTTGTTCTGGTACTGGTCGGTAGAGAAGGAAAAGTTCCTTAATAGATGTGAAGGTATAAGGGCTGTAAAAAGGAGAGAGAGAGAGAGAGAGAGAGAGAGAGAGAGAGAGAGAAGGTAAATACAATTTATTCAAAACAAATATCTCGAAGGTAACGCTTTGTGATTTCCTATAACTAAAAATTGCAAGGTCTAATCTGAGCCTGTCCTGAATAACAGTGAAGAACATTTATGTTATCATATATTTTCTTCGTTTGATCACGGTTGTGATTCGCATGTTTCTTTTTGTTACGCGACGTGTTATGACTATTTTCATTTTACGCGCAAAAGTGCACACAGCTTTAATCGAACCTGCGTCTTTCGGAAACGATAACTTTTAATCAGTACAATTACGCGAATACCGTCTAAATCGCAACCGTGATCGCAAAAGTGTTTCCTGGACCAAATAATTCTTATAAAATGTGTGTTCTCCAAAGTGAGCAGCATTGCACTATCGCTGACTCGCAACAACCGAAAGAGTAAAATCAATGCTTAAATAAAATTGCCACCTTTTAAGAATTTTTATTACCCCATTAAATAAATAAATAGCAATTCAGTGGCTATACAATCAATAAACAGAGGGGGCAATTCAGTGGCAACCTATTTGACAGGACTAGCTTATATGTGTGTGCTAATGTGTGTTTTTTCTATTTGTTTCATGCTGTAATGAGCGGAAATCTACGACGACCCTTAGCACGATAATTTTGCTGTACCATTCCATCCCATCGGCAGCAGAAAGAAGCACAACATAAGGTAGGCACTACTCCTTCTTCAACCTGGTACTGTATCTCACTAACGGTACATTATAAAAACAATTTACACTGTGTGAGTGATTTTTTTTTTTTTATTTTTTAAATGGACTTGTAGTCCGGGGTGATATGTTACAATACAGCATCACCGGTCTATTGCGGTCTAACTGTGTTGATGAGGCAGTAAATTTCCACAGGGCAGTGACTCCGTCACTGCAATTCACTTTGGAGGTGTGGCGGTGGGACTTGTAGTCCCGTACCACCCTCTGACGGTGATAGTACTACATGAGTCAGGCAGAAGAATTTTGCCTAACATGGGCAGGTGAAGGTGTGGCGGTGGGACTTGTAGTCCCGTACGCTAGGGCAGGGGTGATGCATGTTTACGTGTGTGAGTGAGTCTTCTTAGGAAGCTATGAGAGTCAATTATATTTAAATAACTGCGAGAAGGATCAGTAAAATACAGCATCAAGTGTTTTCAGTAGAGGTTAACTGAACGAGATTGGAACTGAATTTTAATCAAACGAAAGTGAACATTTATAGTACTGATTCCAATCTGGTGCAGTGTAGTAATTATTTTTTGTTTTGTGTGACGGAATAATTGATGTGTTGCATGTGACGTTTTCCCGATTAGACTTGCACCCAGACATTTGCAAACATGGTGAAAACAGTGCGACGTGTAAGAAAAGCTACACAGCAGGAAGTAGCTGTAGAACATTCAGAGGAGGAAGGAATAATTAATGATGTAGAAATTGCTAATATTTTTTCGGATCAGACAGAGGATATAGAACAGGACACTAATATTAAAGTCAGTGTTCCATCTGCTGTAGAAAGGCAGAATACAGACGGTAGTTCAAGTGCATACTGAAGCAGAACCACAAGAAACACCAATTACAGTCGATTTACCACCGGTAGAGCCAAACAAGAAACTGCTAAACAGCTTGCAACTGAGATTAATAATAATATTAGCAGAGTAGATGAACGGATTAGGACCTTGGATGAACGCATCAGTCAATTAGACGAGCGTATGCGGTTAAGATTTTCACAGTTCTCAAAAGAGATAGATCAAAAGCTCGAAAACCGGTTAAAAGAACCCGATCGCCAGCTGCGACAGCAAATAGATGCCCAGTTGTCTGCTATACAGAACAACATTTCAAGTATGCAACAAACATACCATGACTTACCGCAGAATGTAAAGAAAGTAACCCAGGATGTGGACAAATTACAACAAACACACACTTCTTTGGAAGCAGAAATACGCAACATAAGTACACGTATAGAAAACCTTACAGTTGATAATCAAAACGTAATAGAACAAAAATGCAAAGAACAAGAAGAACGCGTTGTGACCTCATTCAACACGTGACTAAATGACAAAGACAAACAAATTAGTACAGTTATACAGAAGGAACTACCTGTGATGTTACAACCAGCAAGAACGCAACTGATACATGAAAACAACACAAAGATTCATGAACTCCAGACTGAATTACAAAACGTGCAGAAAGTGCTGAATGAAACACGTATGCAAACATCTCATAACAGTTCACCGGAGTGTGTTAGTATCACAGAAACACACCCTGATCATTATGAAAGTAGGGGACAGACGGGCAATAATTTCAATCCAACACGTGGAGTAAGATCCGTTTATCAAGACCATACACAATCTTTGGTGACTCAGGATGCTTTAGTGAAGAATTCACAGTTTCAGAAGTTTACCAATGATAAGAACGGACCCCATCCAATTGTGTTTATCAAAGGGATCCGCGGAATAATGCCAAAAAGTTGGAACGAAAGGGAGAAAATTGTCTTTACCATTACCCATATTCAAGGTGAGCCAGCGTTGTTCGCGACACAGAAAGCTGAACAATGCAGCTCCTTCGATGAATTTGAACAAGTTTTTCTAAACAAGTATTGGTCGCGTGGGGTACAAGAACGATTAAGAAAAGAAGTTTATAGTCCTGAGCCATTTAATAGAAAAGGCGGTACTTTGCGGAAATATTTCGAAAAGTATTTGGACAAAGTGAAATATTTATCCACACCAATTCCTGAGTGTGATGTTTTAAAGATATTAAAGAAGTTACCGCGTGATCTAAAGGAGAAATTGTTTCACATTCCTGAAGACAACGTGGAACATTTTCTATCTGTACTGGACTCTTTAGATTTGGTTATCGAAGAGGACAGACACCATTATGGGAATAATTCGTCGAATAATGGTAATGTTAATGGCAACGGGCGAAACCACAAGAACAATAGTAATAGAAACACCTACTGTGGGAATCAAAATCATTGAAATATTCCGAATTATTCAGGATGGCAGAACCACAATATGAACACAAATGGACAGTACGGTAATGCACCGAATCACAATTATCATCCACAGAACAATAGCGGCCAAAACAATAACGGAAACTTTTCAAAGAAACGGAAACGAGATTTTAGAGGTTACGCCAATTACAATAACGGTAATTTTTCAAATAATCAGCAAAACATGCAACCACCACATAACTGGTCAACACAGAATTATGCACAACAGCAATGGCAGCAGCCTAGGCCACCGCAATATCACAGCAACAATCATGTACAACCCCCGTACAATACAAATATGTCAAATAACATGCAGCAACATATGAATGCGCAGCCATAGCAACCACCGAATCAAAACATCAAGATCATTGAGGTAAGTGAACCGCAACCAGCAACCAGTACCAGTCAGTCAAACTAGATGCGACGACATTCTGCTCCCGTATGTCAGTCGCAGGGTGTCTAGGGGGCACTTGCATGAATGATGTTAGTAATAACGAGCAACCAAACGTGCAGACAACCAGCTGTAGTAACAATGAGAATGTGTGTCGCATAGAATCAGCAGCGATCGGGTCGAACGACGCAAAAGATGCAGTGTGTAGGAATAATTCTGTTGATGTTGCTCAGCAACGTAGTTCAACTATACAGATGTTAAGATATAATGACGGAGCCGAAATACGAGAGGAATTATGTCAGGATTTTCGGAAGAAGTGTAATTTGTTTGAAAGGGAAGTTGTACAAGCAGCTATAGTTTGTGATATTTATGGTATTGAAACTACGGTGATTTTAAGTACTGGAGCATCTGTTTCTGTGCTGAATAAATCGTTCTTTCTTCACTTAAAGAAGATTAGAAAGATTCCGGTTTTTCCAGTCACTAATTGTCGAGTTACAGGAGCGATTAGTCAGAAAGCCCAACTAGTTCGGGAACAGACACGGATTTGTATTAATTTTGGAATGGGAGCCAAAGAGAGCACCTTCCTTATTGTAAAGAATTTAGCCGTGAACTGTCTCCTCGGATTAGATATTTTGCGAGAGACGGAAACTATAATCGATCTCGCAAAGGGTGAATGCAGCATGTGTTTCGGTGACACGAGAGTCAGGTTAGACTTGGTAAAGACCAAAGAATTGCATGGCAAATATTGTCAAATTTTAATGATAGAACCAATTCGCTCACATTTATGGCGGCTTCAAGATAGTTTCAATTGCAGTACATTCCCGGTAATGGAAGATGTGAAGGACGAGGAGAATATCCACCTCTCTGAAATAGTAGAAAAAGTACAACAATTCTCTGGTCTTGACAGTCTGCAACAAAAGCAATTATTAGACACACTTTCTAATTATCGTAAAGAATTTTTGAAAAAGCCTGAACTAATTAAAGGTTACGTGTACGACATGCGTTTCCCCATGAAATTAACTGTCATCAAAAGTACTCAATACCCAGCGCGAAAAGGGAAGCAGTAACACGAGAAATTAGACGAATGCTGGTATGGGGAATTATTGACACCTCGTTATCACCATATAGCAACCCACTTCCAAAACTAAATACCGAACCGGAAGACTGGGAGGACAAAGTTAGACAAGCATTGGTCACACTATTCGAGAATGTACAGAAACGGCAAGAATCACACAACCGAAGACTACAGAATACTCAACAATTTAATGTGGGAGACATGGTTGTTGTTGTTGTTGTTGTGGTCCTCAGTCCTGAGACTGGTTTGATGCAGCTCTCCATGCTACTCTATCCTGTGCAAGCTCCTTCATCTCCCAGTACCTACTGCAATCTACATCCTTCTGAATCTGCTTAGTGTATTCATCTCTTGGTCTCCCTCTACGATTTTTACCCTCCACGCTGCCCTCCAATACTAAATTGGTGATCCCTTGATGCCTCAGAACATGTCCTACCAACCGATCCCGTCTTCTGGTCAAGTTGTGCCACAAACTTCTCTTCTCCCCAATCCTATTCAATACTTCCTCATTAGTTATGTGATCTACCCATCTAATCTTCAGCATTCTTCTGTAGCACCACATTTCGAATGCTTCTATTCTCTTCTTGTCCAAACTATTTATCGTCCATGTTTCACTTCCGCAGATGGCTACACTCCATACAAATATTTTCAGAAATGACTTCCTGACACTTAAATCTATACTCGATGTTAACAAATTTCTCTTCTTCAGAAAAGCTTTCGTTGTCATTGCCAGTCTACGTTTTATATCCTCTCTACTTCGACCATCATCAGTTATTTTGCTCCCCAAATAGCAAAACTCTTTTACTGCTTTAATTGTCTCATTTCCTAATCTAATTCCCTCAGCATCACCCGACTTAATCCGACTACATTCCATTATCTTCGTTTTGCTTTTGTTGATGTTCATCTTATATCCTCCTTTCAAGACACTGTCCATTCCATTCAACTGCTCTTTCAAGTCATTTGCTGTCTCTGACAGAATTACAATGTCATCAGCGATCCTCAAAGTTTTTATTTCTTCTCCATGGATTTTAATACCTACTCCGAATTTTTCTTTTGTTTCCTTTACTGCTTGCTCAATATACAGATTGAACAACATCGGGGAGAGGCTACAACCCTGTCTTCCTTCCTTCCCAACCACTGCTTCCCTTTCATACCCCTCGACTCTTATGACTGCCATCTGGTTTCTGTACAAATTGTAAATAGCCTTTCGCTCCCTGTATTTTACCCCTGCCACCTTTAGAATTTGAAAGAGAATATTCCAGTCAACATTGTCAAAAGCTTTCTCTAAGTCTACAAATGCTAGAAACGTAGGTTTGCCTTTCCTTAATCTTTCTTCTAAGATAAGTCGTAAGGTCAGTATTGCCTCACATGTTCCAGTGTTTCTACGGAATCCAAACTGATCTTCCCCGAGGTTGGCTTCTACTAGCTTTTCCATTCGTCTGTAAAGTATTCGTGTTAGTATTTTGTAGCTGTGACTTATCAAACTGATAGTTCGGTAATTTTCACATCTGTCAACACCTGCTTTCTTTGGGATTGGAATTATTATATTCTTCTTAAAGTCTGAGGGTATTTCGCCTGTTTCATACATCTTGCTCACCAGATGGTAGAGTTTTGTCAGGACTGGCTCTCCCAAGGCCGTCAGTAGTTCTAATGGAATGTTGTCTACTCCAGGGGCTTTGTTTCGACTCAGGTCTTTCAGTGCTCTGTCAAACTCTTCACGCAGTATCGTATCTCCCATTTCATCTTCATCTACATCCTCTTCCATTTCCATAATATTGTCCTCAAGCACATCGCCCTTGTATAGACTCTCTATATACTCCTTCCACCTTTCTGCTTTCACTTCTTTGCTTAGAACTGGGTTTCCATCTGAGCTCTTGATATTCATACAAATCGTTCTCTTATCTCCAAAGGTCTCTTTAATTCTCCTCTAGGCAGTATCTATCTTACCCCTAGTGAGATAAGCCTCTACATCCTTACATTTGTCCTCTAGCCATCCCTGCTTAGCCATTTTGCACTTCCTGTCGATCTCATTTTTGAGACGTTTGTATTCCTTTTTGCCTGCTTCATTTACTGCATTTTTATATTTTCTCCTTTCATCAATTAAATTCAATATTTCTTCTGTTACCCAAGGATTTCTACTAACCCTCGTCTTTTTACCTACTTGATCCTCTGCTGCCTTCACTATTTCATCCCTCAAAGCTACCCATTCTTCTTCTACTGTATTTCTTTCCCCCATTCCTGTCAATTGCTCCCTTATGCTCTCCCTGAAACTCTGTACAACCTCTGGTTCTTTCAGTTTTTCCAGGTCCCATCTCCTTAAATTCCCACCTTTTTGCAGTTTCTTCAGTTTTAATCTACAGGTCATAACCAATAGATTGTGGTCCGAGTCCACATCTGCCCCTGGAAATGTCTTACAATTTAAAACCTGGTTCCTAAATCTCTGTCTTACAATTATATAATCTATCTGATACCTTTTAGTATCTCCAGGTTTCTTCCATGTATACAATCTTCTTTCATGATTCTTAAACCAAGTGTTAGCTATGATTATGTTGTGCTCTGTGCAAAATTCTACCAGGCGGCTTCCTCTTTCATTTCTTAGCCCCAATCCATATTCACCGACTATGTTTCCTTCTTTCCCTTTTCCTACACTCGAATTCCAGTCATCCATGATTATTAAATTTTCGTCTCCCTTCACTATCTGGATAATTTCTTTTATCTCATCATACATTTCTTCAACTTCCTCGTCATCTGCAGAGCTAGTTGGCATATAAACTTGTGCTACTGTAGTAGGTGTGGGCTTCGTATCTATCTTGGCCACAATAATGCGTTCACTGTGCTGTTTGTAGTAGCTTACCCGCATTCCTATTTTCCTATTCATTATTAAACCTGCTCCTGCATTACCCCTATTTGATTTTGTGTTTATAACCCTGTAGTCACCTGACCAGAAGTCTTGTTCCTCCTGCCACCGAACTTCACTAATTCCCACTATATCTAACTTCAACCTATCCATTTCCCTTTTTAAATTTTCTAACCTACCTTCCCGATTAAGGGATCTGACATTCCACACTCCGATCCGTAGAACGCCAGTTTTCTTTCTCCTGCTAACGACATCCTCTTGAGTAGTCCCCACCCGGAGATCCGAATGGGGGACTATTTACCTCCGGAATATTTTACCCAAGAGGACGCCATCATCATTTAATCACACAGTAAAGCTGCATGCCCTCGGGAAAAATTACGGCTGTAGTTTCCCCTTGCTTTCAGCCGTTCGCAGTACCAGCACAGCAAGGCCGTTTTGGTTATTGTTACAAGGCCAGATCAGTCAATCACCCAGACTGTTGCCCTTGCAACTACTGAATAGGCTGCTGCCCCTCTTCAGGAACCACACGTTTGTCTGGCCTCTCAACAGATACCCCTCGGTTGTGGTTGCACCTACGGTACTGCTATCTGTATCGCTGAGGCACGCAAGCCTCCCCACCAACGGAAAGGTCCATGGTTCATGGGGGGGGGGGGAGATATGGTGTTAGTAAGGAATTATCCGAAGTCGTCATTATTAAAGAAAAAAATAAAGATGTGGTTTGCATTATAATCAGAACCATTTGTGATCTTAGGTACGCCACATAAATATAGTTATTTCTTGGTCCATCCTAACTCAAATAGACAGAAAGGACTATACAATCACAAAGACTTGAAAAGATATGTATCTTAATTACAGTAGATGACCTTCCACGTGTGTCGTAATGAGGTGAAGTCAAACATCAAAGACTCAAGTACTGTGCGAGTAGGCTAAGTGACAATTATTAATTAATGGACTAGTGTATAAGTATTTCGTGGACACACTGCGAAGTGGCGTGTGGGAGAATAGGAATATGCAACATTGGAAGCATCAGTACTGCTTGGAGGAAGAGACTCTCAGAATACCAATAAGTTGTAAGGAAATTTCAGCTCCAGTTCGACGGAGAAGAGGACACCGAGCTGCAGCAAGGAGAAGAAGAATTGCTTCAAGATGATTCCACCCTAAGACACTTAATCAAACATAATACAAACGTGTTGAGATTTAGTAAACTTTCAGGAACTTCTGCGTGTGAAACTACGAACAATGAACGGAACTGCATATTTCACCCAACAGTAAGATATAGTGACTTTAGAAAATAAACGTTTCATTTTGTTGATTGTTAACTATTTTGAACTCACTAGGGTGAGTAGGTTATGTCCTTTTTTTTTCTTTCAGACTGTGTACAGGATGTACTTACAACATGTTAAGTTTACGCGAGTTACGTATAGGTTTAAGAAATTTTCCACCGTAAGTTAGTGCTCGGACTTGCACGAGCTATAAACCAGGTCGAACAAGATGTTGTCCATGACTGAACAGATCGTTACGCAGACAAACATATACAGACTTCTGTTTATCACTGCACAATTCTTTGTAAGTCCAGGAGCACCTTTTCGAGAAAATATATGACTTAGGATTTGCTTTTGTATTGTAAATGACTACAATTATGTACTTCATTTGATATGTACAATCATTCAGTTATTCATCATTATGTAACTAGACTGTGTAAAGACATTCTTATGGGTAGCACAAGTACTTTACCTTGTCAGACTTGATAACTGTGATCAAGTGACTACGTGGTGGAGTGAACATGTCACAGATGACCTGTGAACAAAGAATTCCTGTGAACATTATCCTCTACGCGTACGAACTTTATTTCACTGGGAAAGAGTGGAATTTAACACAAAAGTGGACGCTCAATGAGTGCGTTGTGTTACCATGATTTCGCTTTCAAATTTTGTGCTACGAGTGTTTAGTAATGCCAAATATTCAGAGTGTTATTGGGACGACATGCGTGGACATAACATTCCAGGCAAACTAAAACTCAAGAGCAAGTGTTTTTATCGATCAGTCAGCAACAGTGGTGAGTCGTAACAGTGTTGGGAACTGCTACTGACTATATCATTAAACCCGTTGCAGAACTGTATCAATGTTGGAACGGAATTACATGAACCTTTAATTGCAGATAGTCAGTTACGTCGGAAGGACGAATGGACTTGCATCATGATAAAGAAACTCAAAACAGTCAACACCTTGCAAAAAAAAAAAAAAGAAAAAAAACATTCTTCTTGTTGAGTGAAAGAGTGCGTGAAATATGATGTAATTTAGATGTTAATTTAAGGAACTGATACTGCTGTTTGAATTTCATGTGACTGTATGCTGGGATGCTGAGCACACGTGTCGGTGAGGGCAGCATACTGCAGCGACATCATCTGTCATCCCTTGCCGCACCCTGCCACGTCATCGCAGTCCATCGCAGACTTACCTGATGGGGCGAGACATCGGTGTTGCAGTGCACCAAGTCGCCAGCCGTCGTCACCAGCAGCACTATCACGAAATTGTACCATTATTAAATGTCATACGAAGTGAATATTCAAATGTTGAAAAAAAAGAGGGTATGGAAGATATGCTCGCTCCGCCGTGGTTTTTTTTCGGGGTTTTTCCCATTGGCCTTTGCCCGAATGGGGGAGCGTAACTCACAATCCCTGAGACTCAAAAGTAAACAAAGCACATGCTTCCAAGTGAAAGAACACAGTGAACTTTAAACAGAACAGACAAGGAAAATAAGCCTGCTTCAATGCCCAGTCAAACAAGTGTGACTGTACATCCAAAGGGGGCAATGTAGTATGTTTTCTTATTTTTGCTTTTCAAATTGTTTTTGGTGTGTGTTATCGTGTGAAACAGTGTGACAGTCATGGCGTGTGATAAACATAAAACTGGGCTGCAAAGCAAATTGAGAAATGACAGTGACGACGAGCGTAGCTTTTTTAGCATCACCTATTAATGAAGTGACAAACATTCGAGGCAATAATTTCATAATTGTGTATAAGGACATAGACCAGGCAGCAAATAGCAGTGTAGAAATGGAAACAATCAGTGAACACGGAACTATTGTCGATCGATCGGTCGGTAACTGTTCGGCTCAGGACTGTAATACAACAGAACAAAATCTTCCAAATACCGTAGATTGAGGTTTTGTGTCATTACATTTTCCTCAATTAAGTCAAGACACACTTTCTGCTTTTCGAAATATGAGTATTGCCGGTGCGAATGCACTGCCGAAAACCACAAAGGGACATGAAACAACAGAACAAAATCTTACAAATACCGTAGATTCAGGTTGTGCATCATTACCCTTTTCTCAATTAAGTGAAGATTCATTCTTTGCTCTTTAAAATGCGAATTTTGCCGGTGCAAATGCACTACCGAAAAGCACAATGGAACATGTTTCATTCACTAATACATTGTAATGGGAATTAATTCAGCAAATGGAACGAAATCAGAAACAAACACAGCAACAAATAAATCAAAATCAGAAACTCAGACAGCAAGAACTCGAACAAAAGCAAAAACGATCACAGCAACGACTCTAAAAGTTAGACATAATTGAGCAAACGTTTAAACAAACACGTGAAGGTTTAACTGCTGAGTTACTTAAAATGTAACCGAAATGTCAAAAAAATTTTGAAGATGTAGAAACACGAATTTGTGAACATTTTCAGCCTAGTTTTTCGCTACATGAAAACGCATTACAGAATCATGAAGCAGTCATAAAAGAACTGCAGATCATTGTTAACAAAAATCACGACATCTTGCAGGATAGAACTGACTCTGTTGCATCTACCGATACGGTCACGTAACTTGTAAAAAATCAGTAAAATTTAAAGGGCACAGTAGACACGATTACGACAGAAATGGACGCTATAAAACTTGGCTGAGAAAAGCACACGTAGGAAATCAGCATATTATCGGGAAATGTAGCCGAACTTTCGGATCAGTTAACAAATTTATCTACGAAGGTAGATCATGATCTGAATGATACAAGACCGATAGCCTTTACTGATACGGAGTAGTACGAGGAAATTAGGAAATTCAAACAAAATCAGAAGCAAATTAATACGCAACATAAAAGGGAAATGCGAGAAGTACAATACCAGTTGGCACAGGTGATAAGAGAATTACATATTTCAGGGGATTTAGAAATACGGAAGAGTCACTGACCAGCGTGAGAGAGATGCTCCCTGGAGCTCCGAGCTATCTAGTCTAACATAGGATATGAGATGCAAGAGAAGACTCCACCAGAAGGCAATTACCAATGTGGACAGACAGATCCGAATACAGGGAAGCAAGAACTACGTCCAAAACAGCACTAATCACGACTAGACAAAAACATTGGGAACTCTACGACAGAATTCATCTACAACAGAGCACATGGGGACTACCATATACACTTATAACTGAGAAAATTAGCGCACAATATCTGCTCAACAAACTCCTCCTAGACGGCGATCCACGAACAGATGTACAAGCAAACACACACCTTAGGGGGACAATTTATAGGGATGACACTTCAGAAACTGCCACTTGCCAGTTTGCGTGAGAGATGGTCGCGCTAGCAACTGATGACTTGAAAGACAAGAAAGCATCAGGACCAGATCATACCCACTCGGTAACACTGCGCCAGGTCTCATAAAACTAATAAATAATGCCCTCAGGCTGGGATAGGTGCCTCTAGTCTGGAAAACAGCCAACACAGTAATTATTAGAAAAACCGCAGGCAGGGACTCATCAAAACTAAAATAGACCAACTTGCTTGTTAAATACATTAGCTAAGGTCCGTGAGAGGATTCTATGTAACCACCTCCAAGCTCACCGGAAACTCCATGGCCTTAGTCAGCATCAATATGGCTTTAGACCAGGAAAATCGGATTTTCCGAGTTGTAAAACAGACGCTACAGAAGTAAGCAGTTGCGATTCTGATTGACATTGCTGACGCGTTGATTGTCTTTTATGACCAGCAATGTCTGTACGATTTAGAGAAATGCAGGTACCCTGATCACTGTAAAATGGTCTTCGAAAATATAGTAGGAACAGAGTGGCTGAGTGACAAAAGGGCAACCGCAAGGTAGTAAAAAGTTTTACCAAAGGATGTCCACAAGGCTCTACCTGCCGACCCATCTTCTGGGATATCACAATTGAACCACTGTTGAATTTAATCGAGGAAGATGAACGTTCAGACGGGATCGTTGCCTATGCTGACGACCTGTTAGTTGTGACATTAACCAACAAAGAGTTGGTAAACAAAGTGCTACAAACAACCAACAACCAAAACAATACAACAATCAAAAAAAATTATTCGTAGCAGCACAAAACAACATATATAATGCTTATGGATTCAAACAAAGGCACCCCGCAACAACACAAACATAAAACGCGAAATAGTAAGGAGATACCTTGGGGTACACACTTACGAGCGTCATAGCTTCAACGAACACATAGGACAAATTACAAGCAAAGCGTAAAGTATCGCAAACTAGCTACATTAAATTCGATACGAAGCATGCAACCATTGACACACACAAGAATGTACTACTGTGCACTTTTCTAGTCGGTACTGAGCTTTGCAGCTAGTACATGGGAACATTGACTCGTTCTTATTATGAACAGGATCACTGTTAGCCAGGGGCAGAGGAATGTGCTACACTATCTGAAGTGTTCGGCACCGCATCATTCGAAATCTACTAAAGAAAAATTAAGACACATTCACAGGATTTGTCGATCTACATAAAGCGCTCGACAATGTAAAATGGTGCATGATGTTTGAAATCTGAGAAAAATAGGGGTAAGTTATAGGGAGAGACGGGTCATATACAATATAGACAAGAACCAAGAGGGAATAATAAAAGTGACGACCAAGAACGAAATGCTCGAATTGAGATGGGTGTAAGACAGGGCTGTAGTCTTTCGGCCTTACTGTTCAATCAGTACATCGAAGAAGCAATGACAGAAATAACAGAAAGATTCAGGAGTGGAACTAAAACTGCAGATGAAAGGATAGCAATGATAATGATTCGCTAATGACATTGCTATCGTGACTGACAGTGAAGAATACATGATCTCCTGAATGGAATTGATAGTCTAACGAGTTGAGAATATGATTTGAGAGTAAATAGAAGAAAGACGAAAATAATGAGAAGTAACAGAAATGAGAACAGTGAGAAACTTAACATCAGAACTGATGGTCAGGAAGTAGATGAAGTTCGGGAATTCTGCTACATAGACAGTAAAGTAACCAATGACGGACGGAGCAAGGATGACATCAAAAGCAGAACAGCACTGCCAAAATGGGAAATCCTGGGAAGAGAAGTCTACTAGTAGCAAATATGGACCTTAATTTGTGGAAGAAATTCCTTAGAATATACATTTGGAGCACAGCATTGTATGGTAGTGAAACATTGTAACACCTCCGTTTATTTATCCCGACCTGGTCTGATCGAATAGCAGCCCAATAATTATTATTAATATGACCGTGTACCTAATGGGGCTGGTAATCGGAATTGACTGCTACGGAAGTTTTTACTTTCCAGTTCGTCCTGTTCAATACTGTAATAATGAAATGTCTGGTAACAAGAAAAACACCAACACAGTTTCACTAATTACGAACCTATATTCGTCTCAAAAACACAAAAAAAGGAGACAGCCACTGCCTTCGTCATACATATCTAATTACGGCTAATCTCAGCACAGGCTTCTTCATTTTCCATTATCGTCACACGCTAATCCATCACTGCATCCAACACTGCAATCCAAGGTGATGCCGGCGCGGTAGACGCGAAACCAAATATCGGCCCTAGAAATGTCACTGATCACATTCGTAATAATATTTCTTCACCTTCCCGGTATTATTTTAGTACAAAGGGGTCTAACCACGGCGATGGCGACTCCCTTCTCCGTTAAAGCCTTACATTTCAACAACGACCTCCACACACCACTACCCACAACATGGCACTGGCTCAACTCGACACTCACTCTCGCAACACGACACAATCGATTGTTCGCCCTATCGACCTGTGCCGAGTGCAAATTTATAGTAAGGGCCTACGGACCCCTTACATCCCCGCCCTCGAAAGCTTCTTTGGAGCCTCTGGCGTAAAAGAATCGGCAAGGAAATTAGATATTATTACATCTGAACAAAACACACAGTGTAAATAATTAATGAAATTACAATTCACCAAATAATCCCTCGACTCCGGCAGTGGGCTGCCTCCACAATAATATTCTACAAAATGTTATTACATCTCACAAAAATGGCATTGTCCAAATCACAATTTTTTTTTTCAAACAGCAATAATCCTCTATAGTCCATATTGCATGTAACACACAACATACAATCAAAAATTATTACGTGAGCATATGACATATGAGTTATTATATTACAAATAATATCCTATTGGCTCTGGTAGCACACTGCCCCTGCAGAAACATCATACAACATCAATCTGTCTTAATTAATATGGCATGGTAAATATTTTTACAAACTTATCTTACATTCAATTACCAAAAATCTTCACTTTCAAAGGTTTGCACGAGTCATTAACTACATATTTGTTATAACTTGCTACAGCAAAGACAAGAAAACAAACTAGTTGAATGCCAGCTACCCCTTTGGTATGCCGTCCTTTCAGCGGGGTTCCTGCCGTCCATACTACTGTCACTCTAACTATAACTCACTTGGTCAACACAAATTAAAGTTAAGGAAGAAATTCACAACTTATCCATTTGAGTCTTTAACACAAGCAAAATAGAATATCAAAACAAAATATAGCATTTATACCTTGACTTATGCAATTATTTTACAATCCCTCATACCTCTACAAATTGATTCAATTATAATAAATGCTCCATTGTGGCACTAAATACGTCTTACATAACTATTTTCATCGCTATAACTAACATGGTTACCCAATGAAAATTTTAAATTACTGATCATTTCATTTTGCCAAACATTTACTACCATCGCTAATGCTCAGATGAGAAATATAATATTTCATATTATACTGACATTAATCCGATCTGCTATATGCATACTTATTATTCATTACACAGTGCCAGAATTCTGCTTCTAAAGCTTGATGTAAGTACAACCATACTTGATTTTGATAGCTAATTGGATACATGAATTATTCATGACTCATGAATTACCCTTTCTTTTTTATCAGCATACTCCAGATCAACATGTATCCCTACAAATAACTTGCAAACAGATGTTGCTCATGTGCTAAATGACATACTTCAATACATCAAACATCTCATACTCAATACACTTCTTTACACATAACTCCCTCAGTTTAACAGCAACTTCAACTGCAAATAAATGTATATCTATGTTCAACCTACACCAATCCTCCATACACTTCAATACTTCAAACATCTCATACTCAGTACACTTCATTACACATAACTCCCACAACTTAACAGCAACTTCAACTGCAAATAAATATACATCTTCCAACTACATCAACCCTCCATATTCGCTGCAATAACTTCATAAAAATATTACTCCAGGCTCCTTGGCCTCTCCATTCATCATATTTCACATAATTTATTCGAACAACTATCTCCTCATGTATTTATTTCTTTATATGCCATCCTAATTACAAGCTGATACGTTACTTCAATTTCCTTACAATTGCTTGACCTTTTCATGCCTCATAAAACAACTCTATAAGATTACACAAAATCTTGTTTGACCAATTAGCTTCCCACCACATTTTATAAACATTAGCTTTCTGATCTGGTTCTCATTTTATTACTTCTGGCACTAATAATTTTGCAATGTACTGACACTAAGCTGATTTTTTACTTATTGATTCTCTGACATCTCACACTCTACATCAACAGTAACTACTTATCCTTATTTTAAGTCAACTATAAATATGCTACAAGGTCCCTGACTGAATTACTTGGATGACCACTACAAATCCTAAGAACTACCCTAACTTTCTTAACCTACAGATAGAGAATGATGGTAGAGGAGTGAAACTTGAAATAAGAAATAAAGTCTCACCCAGCTGGGAGTGTACCAGTCGCCACTTGGTATACCAGCAAAAGAGTGGCTAGCTCCCTACACCTAACTTTCTTCAATTCGTACCTTGTGATCCCTTTGTCTATCATCTCTTCTCTCATAATTCCTGTCATTATCATCATCATCTCTCCCATGATTGTGGTGAAACTGTTGACCATTGCCATGGTTCCTATGTCCATTACCCCCACCTCTACCTCTGTAATTCGGTGGGCCGTTAAACTGACTTAGATGGTAATTATTTCCATCTTGGGTCTGATCACGCCTCTGATTGTTTTCCTGTGCACGAATAGTTTCTAATTGCTCCAATACTTCCATTAAGATATCTTTATCTTTAACCAGGCTTCCCGATAAGTTTTCTTGCATTCTCCGGCTCAATCTTCTTTTTATTGCTGATATCATTATGTCATCACTCAGGGGTTGTTCCAAGGTCTCATTTAATTCCCACAAATGTTCGGCAAACTCTCTCAACGTTCCTCTCCATGTATTAAGTGACTTGCGGTGTAGTAGGTCCTCAAGTGCTGCACACTGATGACTTTTGGACCAGTATTTCTTTAAGAATTCCCCTTCAAACTGATCGTAACTAGTAGTCCCTTCCTTCTTCCTGACTCCCCAAGTGAAGGCCTCACCTTCCATGCTATCTATTGCAAATTGAATCTTGTCTGCGTCTTTGGAATGTGCTGGGAAAACTCCTTTTAACCATTTCATAAATATCATTCGGTGCAACCCTCCTTTCGGTTTAAATTTCTGCCCTGCATTATTTTGGATGTACCGATTATCACTGCTCATCAAGGTAACGACTCTACCTTCCCCAACGGTTAAAGTGGAATTGCTAATTCGTTTATCAATTTCTTCTGTCTTGCTCTCCAATTGTTGCACTCCCTGTTGTAATTGCCTGACCTCCATTGCAACCCTCTTGTTATCCTCTTCTGGTTGAATGGCTATAGCATTTCTCAGATTGACAGCCAGTTGGTTTTGCCTATCTCCTATCCCCTTAACCGCATCATTGCATTGTTTCTGCATCTGCGTAACCTCGGCGATTCGATGATTGCAATTTGTTTCCACTTCGGTGATCCTTTCTCCCAATTCGGCTTTAGTTTCTTCAATATCATCTTCTATCTTTTTTGTTAACTTTCCTTCCATCTTCTCCACGTCTCCCTGGACTTGGTCTATGCTCTTCTGTAGCCTACTCTCTCTCTCATTGATGTCCATCTTCAGTCGTTCTTGTAACTCCTGCATTTCCTTCTTCAGATTATATTCTATCTTCATTTGCAATGTTTTGATCTCTTGTGCTAGAGTTTCCTTAAATGATTTTTCTAAGCTTTCTTTGGTTTCTTGTAAATCTTCCTTTAATGATTTGCTGAATATTTCTTCCCTTTCTCTAGCTTCTTGTAAACCTTCCACTAATGATTTGGGGAATATTTCTTCCCTCACTTTTATTGCCTTGGTTTCCTTTAACAATTCATCTAACATATCCTCATCCTCTGAAACTGGCTTATCTCTCGTCGTTCGCCCCGGTGTCTCGGGGTAACTAGTTGAATGTGCTAATGGGCTTTCTAATGACAATCCTTAATCACTGATTCCTGAATCATCTCTGTCTTCCTGTCCTATCCCTTTCCTTTCAGCTACTGCCTCACAAACCTCCTGCTTATCTTCGGTAGACGTGTTTGGTTTATTTTTAATGCACAGGCAAGTAATATAAAATAACCTCTAGTAACCCAAAACACTCCTAATTACCACTAAACTAATCAAACAGTAACTGCAGTATCTTCAGTTAATCCCAAAATTGATACAATACGTATGAGTACTGAACATAACGACTCTCCAAACATAATAATTTCAAATATCAATTTTCACATACACAGCTTATGTAAAATGTTTTAAATATGACAAATCACACCATTCATTAAATCTATAAATGAAAAATCTCGAAAAACAATGAGCACATCTGTATAATCACCATTTAGACAGCGCAGTATGCATAAATAAGTATGCTATATTTCAGAGTATGTTTCGCAAACTTTTCGGTAATTGCTGTAATTGGGCACTTGTCCTAAGGTAAAACACAGTTTAAAACTGTTTATTTGTCGTGAAGGCAGTATACTGCAATTTAATGTTATGCTAACCAGTTGTCTTCACTCACCAACTGACGTTACCACGAGTCGCGATATTTTGACGTTTGAAGTGGGCGTGGCCCTGTACTGCCACCGGAGCCGCGTGAAGTCGGACTGAAAATCTGTGGCGAGTCGTCGTAGTTCTCAGTCGGCCACTCCGTGGCACTGCAGGCGGGTGTTATTTGTAGTTCGGCCGCTAGATGCCGAGTTGGCGCTCGGTGTCTCCAAGTCACGCTGATCGCTGTCCAGCGTAGCGCGTCTGCGTCTGACCTACTCCTTGCACAGGTAGTTGGGATGACGTGTGAAGTCGGATCGAAGCTCTTTGGCGCAACTGCTGCACAGGTCTGCGTGACGTCACTCAACAATTGCGTCGCCACATAAATTGTTGCCTGCATAACAGTTTATGGGTCCACATGAATTTGCTCGATTTTCGTCATTCAAAGAGCAATTTCGGTCATAACATTACTATTAAACACTTCTTTAAAAGCTTTCGTGACGAATTCTTGGCTAGTTTTGTTGTGGTAATGTTCACACGTGTCTTTCTTTAGTGTTCACTTTTCACAGTTTTTCGTGCGGATCTACGCGTTTGCGCATTATAACACTGTTTATCGACACTATTACTCTTATCTAATATGGCGAGAAAAACAGTTTATTCACAATCGTAAGATGCTATTACTTCATATTGTTCAAGATGCACTGTTTCTTGTCATGATTTTAAAGTTTATACTCTGTCTTCATCAGAAATTGGAAAATATTTTCTCGCGTTAAGCAAGATAAAATTACCTATTGTTCTTTACGATTCGTTCGAAGATTGCACTTGTCGTTTCATGGTAAGCCAAGGTGTAACACCTCCGTTTATTTATCCCGACCTGGTCTGATCGAATAGCTGCCCAATAATTATTATTAATGTGACCGTGTACCTAATGGGGCTGGTAATCGGAATTGACTGCTACGGAAGTTTTTACTTTCCAGTTAGTCCTGATCAAAACTGTAATAATGAAATATCTGGTAACAAGAAAAACACCAACACAGTTTCGCTATTTACGAACCTATATTCGTCTCAAAAACACAAAAAAAGGAGACAGCCACTGCCTTCGTCATACATATCTAATTACGGCTAATCTCAGCACAGGCTTCGTCATTTTCCATTATCGTCACACGCTAATCCATCACTGCATCCAACACTGCAATCCAAGGTGATGCCGGCGCGGTAGACGCGAAACCAAATATCGGCCCTAGAAATGTCACTGATCACTTTCGTAATAATACTTCTTCACCTTCCCGGTATTATTTTAGTGCAAAGGGGTCTAACCACGGCGATGGCGACTCCCTTCTCCGTTAAAGCCTTACATTTCAACAACGACCTCCACACACCTCTACCCGCAACATGCCACTGGCTCAACTCCACACTCGCTCTCGCAACACGACACAGTCGATTGTTCGCCCTATCGACCCGTGCCGAGTGCAAATTTATAGTAAGGGCCTACGGACCCCTTACAACATGGACTGTGGGAAAACCGGAACAGAAGAGAATCGAATCGTTTGAGATGTGGTGTTACAGACAAATGTTGAAAATTAGGTGTAATGATTAAGTATGTAATGAGGGGGTTGTGCGGAGAATTGGAGAGGAAAGAAATATGTGGAAAGGACTTGCGAGGAGAAGGGACAGGATGATAGGACATTTGTTAAGACGTCAGTGACCGACTTCCACCGTACTAGAGAGATCTGTAGAGGGCAAAAACTGTAGAGGAAGACAGAGATTGTAATACATCCAGCAGATAACAGGGAAGTAGGTTGAAAATGCTTCTCTGAGAATAAGATGTTGGCACAGGAGTGAAATTCTTGGCGGGGCGCATCAAATCAATCAGAAGACTGATGACTGGAAAAGAGTTGTTAAGCAACTGATATAGGATTTTGTTTATATTTACAACCTGCAGTTCCATAAATAATTCTTCTCTGTGCTGACATTACGTTTCTTTAAAAACAAATGACACTTTGAAACGCACCTAGTAATAGATCTGGATTACAATTGTTTTCTTAACAGTGTTATATTTTTCTTGTAACAAATGGTAGTTACCAAATAATATTTTTAATTTAAAATACTGTGTTTTGTGACAGCTGTACAAGAAGACCTACAACTTGACACTATGAAAAGCCTCAATGACCGGTTCCTTCTAGGGCGCTATGCAGTTCCTCACATAGCTAATGTAAATTTTATTCTTGTGTGCAAGAAAATATTCTCTAAAGCTGAACTCCTCAGAGCTTGTTATGAAGAACCACTAGCTGTAAGTGATATGGAAAAGAGTACTGTGAGCCCACCCTTTGGACATTATGAATTCAATCTCACGCCGTTTGGGCTTAGGGATGCACTCAGTAGCTTTCAGAAATATGTTCATGACGTTTTCAGGGATATAAATTTCTGTTTTGCATAATTAGATGATATTCTGATAAATTCCACCTCTCCAGAAGAACGAACTCAACATTTAACTGCCCTGTTTGTCGATTGTACAACTTTGGGTTTAGGATTACTCAACGGAAATCGGTGTTTATAGCTCCAAAATTTAAATTTTTGCTCATGGGATATTCCAGAACGTACCAAACCAGATCCAAAAGAGCTACAAGTGATAGTTAACCTTAGACTTCCAGGAACTATATCAGAATTACGTCGTTCCCTTGCCATACTGTATTTACACCGAAAGCATCTGGAACATGACGCAGAACATCGAGCTATTCTAAATGATTACTTTAAGAATACCGAGAAAAACGACAAAAGAAGCATTCAGTGGATAGATGATGCATTAGGCAATTTTACAAGCGCAAAATGGACCTCGAAAACGCAGCATTTTTAATATACCCGATTGTAAATAGTGATCTTGCGTTATTTGTAGAGGCTTCAGATTTTATATCTGTTGCAGTGATGCAAGAACTAAGACAATGGTATAGCTTCTCTCCCATGTTATTCGGTCTGTACATTGAGCGATATGAGAGGGGTACCAAAGAGAGATTTGGAAACGTAATTTAAGATCAGAAGGAGAAATAAAAGATGTAATTTTAGGCGATAACACTGCAAACAACATTCAAGGTATGTAGAACGTAAAGGAGAGTGTGTTGTAAAGAGGCTACAACATGAGGAACACCAAAAGTAGTTCATAGTGAATGTTATGAAGCCGAGTTAAATTAGGTGAGACAGGTAGAAAGAGCTTAATAGTTAACACTGTAGAAGTAAGCTATCAATTTTGCACTTTGAGTAACTATATAACTGTCGATGAGTGAAGGAGAGAGGATGCAAAAAGCGTACTGGCCTTAGCAAGAAAAAAAATCTGAAGGTATCAGCCAGGAGGGTAGCCTGGTAGGGAAGTGAAACGTGGACGATAAGTAGATCAGAAGAGAAGTTAGGTGGTTTTGAGATTTGATGCTACAGAAAGACGTTAAAAGACGATGATTGTTATATCGGATCACAAATCTGGAGGTACTGGATCGAACTGAGGGTAAGTGTTAGGGCACAATCTGACTAAGGGAAATGGTCGGTTCCTAGGCACACCTTGAGGTATCAAGGAACGAATATTAGCGAGAGACAAAAGATTTAATATATTCAGCAGGTTAAAAAGTATATTTGTTGTAATGGCTACACCGTGATGAAAAAGTTTGCCCTGTACAGATTAACGTGGAGAACTGCATAAATGCAGCCTTCGAACACAAGACAACAACAACAAGTGCTGCAAATCTGAGTTAATGCTAGATGTGTATACTAAAAATGACAGCAGGTTGCTCATAATACTTTGCGCGTACGAGACGGTAACTGAAATACGTTAATCCTTATCTAACGAGCGGTTCACTGTAAGAGACATTTATTGCGTCATTAATGATATTGATTTCAGCTGCATGCACATAATCGACATTAATTTCATTTCGTGTGACGCCAGTATCAAATTTGTGATGCACTATGTATAGATATTGTCTATGAGAGGTATTAAGGGAAGTAAGCAGCCCAACTGCGAACAAAGTGGATTGTCACCACTACATTCATGAAACTCTTTAACCGCGCTGGTCGCTTGCATGGTCGCCGACCATGGAACGGAGAGTGAGGGAGCGATATTAATTTTCCCGTCCGTGTGACGCATGTCGAAATCCTGCACCCATCAAACTTGCAATCAATTAACGATTCTCTCGTCGCTACGTTTATATCGCTCTTCATCTCCTCAGCTAGCGGTCAGCTGCCTGTCAAACCGGTCCCACAGGTC
Source organism: Schistocerca serialis cubense (assembly GCF_023864345.2). Taxonomy (NCBI): domain Eukaryota; kingdom Metazoa; phylum Arthropoda; class Insecta; order Orthoptera; family Acrididae; genus Schistocerca; species Schistocerca serialis. The sequence goes on along the minus strand of NC_064642.1, from coordinate 645,524,875 downwards.
ATTCTTTTGTCTGACGAGAGCGCTATCGACATGTGTACATTGTTATCAAGCGATCCGGTTCATGGATCAGCTCACATCCTACTTGTTCGTGCTAAAATTGGAATTTGCGAAAATGAGATGCTTCTTCGCAGAAAATAAAAATAGTCTAGGTTTCACACATTATTTACAGTTCGTGTGATAAAAGGCAAGCACGAATTTATTTTACCAAGCATCGAAGAAAAATACAGTAAAAATGGAACCACTTTGACTGGTCCGATTCCAATATTTTACAGTCACTTAATGCGATTTAAGATCATTAAACGAAGGAGCAGTGGAATCCGATGACTTGGAAGAGCAATGGAATACGCTAACTTGCATGAACCTCAGTTCTCAGCTGCTGCTTGCGTTATCTTGCTTTTTATTTGATCGTTTGTTTTGAGTACTGCAATTAGTCTTATCATTTTGTTCATCCTTAGAATCCAAAACTATGAGGCAAAGGTATGTGCGTGTATGTCTTCTAGGTAGTTCCTTCTACATGTAAATTCCACTGGCGGTGAAGAGGTAAGAACTTATTGGGGACTAGATACTTTTTCTGCTACTTCACAATTGTGACGAGCAACTTGTCGTAGCCTTTGCTGTGAAACACAAAGAAACATTGAGCAAAGTGAGAAATGAAATAAAAATCTCAGCTGTAATACGATACTTTCCATGACATCCAAGTCAACAGAGAGCTTTCCCGTTAAAGTAACAAGGATGGAAGATGTTTGGCTAGGTAACGTCTGGGAACAGAAAGAGTATGTTTGTTGTCCGCATAGCAACAAACGTTTAAATGGTGCCTGGGTGTGAGTTCTTCGTCGGAAGAAACTCAACTTAATTATTATTAATTAATTAACAAAATTTAGATCTATAGTTTCGGTTGAAAAGTTCAAGAACTAGTAAAAATTGAAACGAAGGTACTGAACCTATCGACTTTATAGGCTGCCAGTTGAAAGGTACCACAACTTCATTTTCTGCATATGGCGCAGTGTTCGTACCACTTTCAGCTTTAACGTGGTAAAATACACTTCTGGCCATTAAAATTGCTACACCAAGAACAACTGCAGATGATAAACGGGTATTCATTGGACAAATATGTTATACTGGAACTGACATGTGATTACATTTTCACACAGTTTGGGTGCATAAATCCTGAGAAATCAGTACCCAGAGCCGGCCGAAGTGGCCGCGCTGTTAAGGGCGCTGCAGTGTGGAACCGCAAGACCGCTACGGTCGCAGGTTCGAATCCTGCCTCGGGCATGGATGTTTGTGATGTCCTTAGGTTAGTTAGGTTTAACTAGTTCTAAGTTCTAGGGGACTAATGACCTCAGCAGTTGAGTCCCATAGTGCTCAGAGCCAATCAGTACCCAGAACGACCACCTCTGGCCGTAATAATAGCCGTGACACGCCTGGTCATTGTGTCAAACAGAGCTTGGATGGCGTTTACAGGTACAGCTGACCATTCAGCTTCAACACGATACCACAGTACATCAAGAGTAGTGACTGGCGTATTATGACGAGACAGTTGCTTGGCCAGCATTGACCAGACGTTTTCAATTGGTGAGACATCTGGAGAATGTGCTGGCCAGGGCAGCAGTCGAACATTTTCTGAATCCAGAAAGGCGCAAACAGGACCTGCAACATGCGGTCGTGCATTATCCTGCTTAAATGTAAGATTTCGCAGGGATCGAATGAAGGGTAGAGCCACGGGTCGTAACACATCTGAAATGTAACGACCACTGTTCAAAGTGCCGTCAATGCGAACAAGAGGTGTCCGAGACGCGTAACCAGTGGCACCCCATACCATCACGCCGGGTGATACGCCAGTATGACGATGAGGAATACACACTTCCAATGTACGTTCACCGCGATGTCACCAAACACGAATGGGAACATCATGATGCTGTAAACAGAACCTGGATTCATCCGAAAAAATAACGTTTTGCCATTCGTGCACCCAGGTTCGTCGTTGAGTACACCATCGCAGGCGCTCCTGTCAAGGGTAACCGTAACCATGGTCTCCGAGATGATAGTCCATGCTGCTGCAAACGTCGTCGAACTGTTCGTGCAGATGGTTGTTGTCTTGCAAACGTCCCCATCTGTTGACTCAGGGATCGAGACGTGGCTGAACGATCCGTTACAGCCATGCGGATAAGATGCCTGTCATCTCCACTGCTAGTGATACGAGTCCTTTGGGATCCAGCACGGCGTTCCGTATTACCCTCCTGAACCCACCGATTCCATATTCTGCTAACAGTAATTGGATCTCGACCAACGCGAGCAGCAATGTCGCGATACGATAAACCACAATCGCGATAGGCTACAATCCGACCTTTATCAAAGTCGGAAACGTGATGGTACGCATTTCTCCTCCTTACACGAGGCAACACAACAACGTTTCACAAGGCAACGCCGGTCAACTGCTGTTTGTGTATGAGAAATCGGTTGGAAACTTTCCTCATGTCAGCACATTGTAGGTGTCGCCACCGGCGCCAACCTTGTGTGAATGCTCTGAAAAGCTAATGATTTGCATGTCACAGCATCTTCTTTCTGTCGGTTAAATTTCGCGTCGGTCGCACGCCATCTTAGTTGTGTAGCAATTGTAATAGCCAGTAGTGTACTATTGGGCCACAGCTCTACAGGGGTGACGAAATGTCCTGTATCAATTAGCAGAACGACGTCATACAGGCGGTAACAGGTGTCACACTGACGTCCAGCCATTGTTATGCGAAGGGGGTATTCAGAGTGCAAGAATAGTCGTTGAGGACGCTGGCATCGAAGAATGCGACAAGCAGCGTCTCTGAAAGACAAACTTCGTAAATCTTACAGTTGAACCAGGGCTCTGGGTGACCTGACCAGACAAGAAAATCGGAGAAAGCGAAATCATCTCCGACCATTCGCAACCCTGTGTCGCTCCAGTCCGCTGTGTTCTGGGGCTGGGAAAGCTGCCATTCGAGACATACTAACCAGTGCTAGCTCGCGTGTATACTCTTCTACATCTACATACTTGCTACTCGTGGTACCCTGCACCACCTCCAGTCATTTCCTTTCCTGTTCCACTCGCATACAGAGCGAGGAAAGAACCACTGTTCATATGCCAACGTTGTTGCTGTGGACTTCACTCCAAAGACTACTCTATTCTGTACAAGCTTCTTCATCTTCAAGTTACTACTGTAATCTACATGCCTCTGCATCTGCTTACTATATTCATCTCTATGTCTCCCTTTACAACTTTCCTCCCTGCTCTTCCCTATAGTACTAAACTGGTGATCCCTTGATGCCTCAGAATGTGTCCTGCCAACCGGTCCCTTCTTTCAGTCAGTTTGTACCACAAATTTCTCTTCTCCCAGACCCTTCTCATCAGTTACGTGATCTACCCATCTAATATTCAGCATTCTTCTGTAGCACCACATATCAAAAGCTTCTTGTCTGAACTGTTTGTCGTCCATGATTCACTTTCATACCTCGCTACACTCCATATAAATACTTTCTTCCCGACGCTAACACCTATATCCTACGTAGACAAAATTCTTTTCTTCAGTAACGCTTTTCTTGCCATTAGCAGTCTACATTTTATATCCTCCCTACTTCGACTATCATCAGTTATTTTGCTTTCCAAATAGCAAAAATTATTTACTGCTTTAAGTGTCTCATTTCCTAATCTAATTCCCTCAGCATCACCTGATTTAATTCGATGACATTCCATAATGTTCTTTTTTCTTTTATTGATGTTCATCTTTTATCCTACTTCCAAGATACTGTCCATTCTGTTCAACTGCTCTTCAAAATCTTTTACTGTCTCTGACAGGATTACAAGTTTTTATTTCTTCTCCCTGGACTTTAATTCCTGCTCCAAATTTTTCTTTGGTTTCCTTTACTGCCTGCTCAATATACAGACTGAATAACGTCGGGGATAGGCAGAAACCCTGTCTCACTCCCTTCTCAATCACCGCTTCCCTTTCGTGCCCCTCGACTCTTATAACTGCCATCTGGTTTCTGCACAAATTTTGAATTGCCTTTCGCTCCCTGTATATTACCCCTGCCACCTTTAAAATTTGGAGGAGAGTATTCCAGTCAACATTTTCGAAAGCTTCTGTAAGCCTGCAAATGCTGTAAACGTAGGTTTACAATAAATTGCAGAATCAGTATTGCCTCGCGTTTTCTTACAGTTCAACGAAATCCAATCTCATCTTCCCCGAGGTCTGCTTCTACCAGTTTTTCCAGTCTTCTGTACAGGATTAGTGTTAGTATTTTGCAGCCGTGACTTATTAAACTGATAGTTCGGTAATTTTCACACCTGCCAGCATCCGCACTGTTTGTAGTTGGAACTATTATAGTTTTCTAGAAGTCTGAGGGTATTTCGTCTGTCTCATACATCTTCCTGACCAGTTGGATCAGTTTTGTCATGGTTGGCTCAACCAAGGCTATCACCATCACTAACGGAACGATGTCTTCTCCTGGAGCCTTGTTTCGACTTGAGTTTCTCAGTGCTTTGTCAAATTCTTCACGCAGTATTATATCTCCCTTCTCATCTTCTTCTTCCATTTCCATAATATTGCCCTCAAGTATGCCTACGTACGAGTGCTAATTTTTCTTACCTTAGTGGTCCTTACGCCTAATGTCCGTTGGCGGCAGTAGACTCATTTTGCAGTCATCTTTAAATGCCGGTTCTCTGAATTTTCTAAACTGAGGTCCTCGAAAATAACATCACCTTCGCTCCAGGGATTGTCATTCGAGTTCCCAAAGCATCTTTGTAATACTTGCGCGTTGTTCGAACCCACCGGTAACAAGCTTGCCTCTGAATTGCTTCTATGTCTTTCTTCATTCGGACCTCGTGTGGATCCCAAACACTTAACTAGTACTCAAGGATGGATTTTTCTGGTTTGTAATATGCAGTCTTCTTTATAGATGAACCACAATTTCTCAAAAGTCTCCCAACAAATGTAAGTCTACCACTTGCCTTCTCTACTACAGTCCTTACATGCTCATTTCATTTCATATCGTCTTGCAGCGTTACGCCTAGATATCAAATCGACGTGTTTGTGTCAAGCAGCACATTACTAATGTATTTAAACGATCTGGGTTTCTTTCTCCAGCTCTTATACATTAACTTATGTTTTTCTACATTTAGAGCTAGTTGCCATTCATCTCACCAATCAGAAACTCCTTCTACGTCATCTTGTATTCTTCCACAGTCCCATCAAGAAAGACATCTTGCCATACATACAGCACCATTAGCAAACAATCACAGACTGGCAGATAATTGACGTATACAGAAAATTGTAGTGTACAATCACAATTCTGTGGGGCACTCCTGACGATACCCTTGCCTCTGACGAACACTCGCCGTTGAGAACAACTACGGGATTCTGTTACTTAAGAAGTCTTCGAACCACTTGGAAATAATTCCATATTACTGATTTATTTAGTGATTATTTAGCCGGTCTAGATTAAGTCCTTAAAACTCTCTCTTACATATGTCTTGGAACAACACATACGAAAGACATTATAAAAGGAGTCCAAGAAATAATGACTATTATAAGTATAATACTGGTAACAGTAATAAATTTATGGTAACTGACACTAATAATGATAATAATAAATCACAGTAATAATAGTAATGAAAATAATAGCTGGCACTAATAGCAAAAATAATGGTAGTAGTAGTAGTATAATAGTAGTAAAGTGTATTAAGAATGAGATACCACTTTAGCACATTTAATTATTAGAAATTATTCAACAGCAAAGATCGCATAAAATATTGTTTATTATTTAAGACAACCGTTTTCAACTTACTATGCTGTGATCTTCGGGTCTTAAAATCTTCTGTTTATTTTACGCTGAACTCACGCACGAGATGTCTAGTAGATAAAAATAGCATATTATAAAATTTTTCTCGTCGTTAAAGTATTTGAAACATAAAGCTCCTTGTGTAACGGTCTATTTCAGTACATATATTGCTCACAGTTGCTGTTGCATCGTACAAACACGGTACATAATAGCACAACTGTCTACATATGCTGGCAATTGTGCTATTGTGTATCATGCAACAAGCGACTCTGAGCAATATGTATATGGACATAGCCTATTGCACAACGTGGTTTATGTTTTTAAATAGTTTATCAATAACAAACCTATTGTAATGTGCTATTTTTATCCACTTGACATCTTGTGTGTGAGGTCATCGTAAAATGAACGTCTTTACAACAAAAGATTTTAAGACCTGAAAACGACAACTTAGTCTGATGAAATTAGTTGTCTCGAACAAAAAAAAAAAATTATGCGATCTCGCCTGTTGAATAGTTCTTAACACTTAAACAGATCGCCCTTCATTTTTATCACAATCAGAATATTTAATTACATTTGGTTACGTGTTTAGTATTATACAGAGTGTTACAAAAAGGTACGGCCAAACTTTCAGGAAACATTCCCCACACACAAAGAAAGAAAATATCTTATGTGGACATGTGTCCGGAAACGCTTATTTTCCTTGTTAGTGCTGATTTTATTACTTCTCTTCAAACCACATTATTCATGGAATGGAAACACACAGCAACAGAACGTACCAGCGTGCCTTCAAACACTTTGTTACAGGAAATGTTCAAAATGTCCTGCGTTAGCGAGGATACATGCATCCACCCTCCGTCGCATGGAATCCCTGATGCGCTGATGCAGCCCTGGAGAATGGCGTATTGTATCACAGCCGCCCACAATATGAGCACGTAGAGTCTCTACATTTGGTACCGGGGTTGCATAGACAAGAGCTTTCAAATGCCCCCATAAATGAAAGTCAAGAGGGTTGAGGTCAGGGGAGCGTGGAGGCCATGGAATTGGTCCGCCTCTACCAATCCATCGGTCACCGAATCTGTTGTTGAGAAGCGTACGAACACTTCGACTGAAATGTGCAGGAGCTCGATCGTGCATGAACCACATGTTGTGTCGTACTTGTAAAGGCACATGTTCTAGCAGCACAGGTAGAGTATCCCGTATGAAATCATGATAACGTTCTCCATTCAGCGTAGGTGGAACAACATGGGGCCCAATCAAGACATCACCAACAATGCCTGCCCAAACGTTCACAGAAAATCTGTGTTGATGACGTGATTGCACAATTGCGTGCGGATTCTCGTCAGCCCACGCATGTTGATTGTGAAAATTTACAATTTGATCACGTTGGAATGAAGCCACGTCCGTAAAGAGAACATTTGCACTGAAATGAGGATTGACACTTTGTTGGATGAACCATTCGCAGAAGTGTATCCGTGGAGGCCAATCAGCTGCTGATAGTGCCTGCACGCGCTGTACATGGTACGCAAACAATTGGTTCTCCCGTAGCACTTTCCATACAGTGACGTGGTCAACGTTACCTTGTACAGCAGCAACTTCTCTGACGCTGACATTAGGGTTATTGTCAACTGCACGAAGAATTGCCTCGTCCATTGCAGCTGTCCTCGTCGTTCTAGGTCTTCCCCAGTCGCGAGTCATAGGCTGGAATGTTCCGTGCTCCCTAAGACGCCGATCAATTGCTCCGAACGCCTTCCTGTCGGGACACCTTCATTCTGGAAATCTGTCTCAATGCAAACGTACCGCGCCACGGCTATTGCCCCGTGCTAATCCATACATCAAATGGGCATCTGCCAAACCGCATTTGTAAACATTGCACTGACTGCAAAACCACGTTCGTGATGAACACTAACCTGTTGATGCTACGTGCTGACGTGCTTGATGCTGGTACTGTAAAGCAATGAGTCGCATGTTAACACAAGCACCGAAGTTAACATTACCTTCCTTCAATTGGGCCAACTGGCGATGAATCGAGGACGTACAGTACATACTGACGAAACTAAAATGATCTCTAACATGGAAATTAAGCGTTTCCGGACACATGTCCACATAACATCTTTTCTTTATTTGTGTGTGAGGAATGTTTCCTGAAAGTTTGGCCGTACCTTTTTGTAACACCCTGTAGAAGCGGAAGGGATAAACAAAGAGAAACATATTGAAGTGACAGTGGCAGATGTTATTAGATGAGAACAGAATTTAAACGAAGAACTTTTCCAACATGTGGAAGAAGAAACTTATAGCAGAGTAGGAATTCATAAGGGTCAGCCTCTGACTAGTGTATGGGAGAGACGGCTATTGTAATACAAGGTGAGCAAATAACAGCCTTTTGAGGTTTGAAAGGAATTTGATTTTTGTGACGAATGTTCCTCCAAAGTAGGGTTCCTGATGCAGAAAATGATTCATACAACACATCAGTGTTATGTGGCAGAACAAAGTGAATTTTACTTTCTTGAGAACGAGTAATTCTATTGTTCTGTTAATAGTGTAAGAGTGGAAGTTAAATAAGTGGGAATGCAACTTCAAACGTGGGTACTCATTTGAATTAAGGAAAACGTGGAAGGGAAGACCCACCAGTATGACTTTCTTGTCACGCAATCTATTTGTTTAGCAATATATAACGATAAATTTGTTTTTGTTTACAAAATGAAAAAAATTTGCAAAATGAATAAACGTTTGCAAGAGAAATCGAAACAGCAAACAACATTACAATATTTACAAAACAGCCGGACCTGCTGCCCGCTCGTTATCGGGTGAAACAGCTGTGTTTATTACCCCGCGCTCGATACAGTTTCTCTTATTAAGTGCCCTTCTGTAACACATCAAAACTATGTAAGCACCATTGATGACAAGGGTGATTCAACAGGTGACGTAACTTTTAATATGAAAGCTGTATGTCGAAAAGTTCGGGATAAAGATGCGCACCTATGCTTAAAGATTAAACTGATTAGGAAAAAAACATGACAATTCTAAGGCTTACCTCAAAGCAAACAACCTCTTAATTTCACTCGGCAACCAAGGTGAGACTGGATCCCAACCCGTCCCTTCTGGAATTCTTATTTTCGTTAAAGCCTTGGTGACAGTTGGCTGTTAATATTTCCAAAGTTAAACTGATTGTTTAAACTGTTTGTCAGTTATTAATTACAAGAGTACTCACTCGGCGGAATCTCAAGATCCAGCTAGAATACACCAATAGCGACCCAATCTTTCAAACACAGCAACACACAGCTTAGTACAACAGGTCGTTCAGATTATACCTAATGGCTGAGAATACAATTGTGATCAAAGAATTGAACCAGTTAACATCTAAATTTAACCACAAGGCCCCTGTTAAATTGTTCAACGACAACCTGTGCCTTAGTGCAATTGTTCCGGCTGCATTTACGACCAAGAGTTGATTTATTAGAACATTAATGATCGGGTGAAAACCAAAAAGTATCGCCTAACTTACCTTTTTGAAAAGAGAGAAAAAAATGTTCCGTTAACATGGAATGAAGATGTTTAATTAAAGAAAATCGGTGCTTCGCCACCGATTCATAATAAAATTTCATGGAATTCAGAAAACAACAGAAGCATCAGTTCACTACAAATCAATAGATATTTATTGCTGTGGATGTGGGAAAACACATGATCATTCGTCCTGTTTCATTGTGTCGTCCAGCACCAGTTTATGTCAATTTTCGTTTAAATTAATTGTTAATCAATTAAGACATACGAAGTCCCTTGTATGACACTGTTTAAGCACAATTTTGTTACTTTTGTTGAAGTTTACATTTCAGTTTCGTGTTGCTGTATGACATTGCTCCAATGCAGTGTTTGTCACACGTTAACTTTAGCTTTGTACAGTTGTTGTGTCCGAGAGTAGGCTGTTAATACAGTCTCACTGCTTCGGTCACATACCGTACTGTTTCTAAGGTCACAAATAGGTCTTTCGGGACACGCTTGCACAGATCAGCTGTTCTGTTTGCTTGCACTGGCGGATTCCCATTGTTGACTTACTCCTATCCTTTAATTTGATTTTCTGACGTCCGTTTAAATCACCTGTGTCTCGACTACGTTAAATAACGTCTTTGCCAAAACACACTTTTTAGTTCGTCACGGTCTGTAAACTATTCACTAGATTTAAACCTTATAGACTATAATGAAACGAGCGTCTTTGGTGCTGTACGGATCATAATGTTTCATGAATACTGCTCATCACTATATTTCCCATGAACAACGTTATTCTTTATCACACTGAAGACAGTTTATTGACACAACCTTCATTCACGCATATGCACACACAGTCACTGTCCTTTAAAGCCTTTTGTGGTACATTAAACTGTTCATGAAAACTGTATCATTTGGTTTACATTACGAAATACATACACAGTGTATGCAGACGTACATTATAACTTATTACAATGTACATTGCGTAGTGGTAGCAGTTTCGTGTTGCTGTATGACATTGCTCCAATGCAGAGTTTTTCACACGTTAACTTTAGCTTTGCACAGTTGTTGTGTCCCAGAGTAGGCTGTTAATACAGTCTCACTGCTTCGGTCACATACCATACTGTTTCTAAGGTGTTACATGTGATCGGTCAATTAGAACATTTTTTTGGACTTTTCGACGCTGGTCTGGTTTCTACAATATCTCAGTTTGTCACATCTTAGGATATATACAAATAAATAGGCATATTAACTGAATACAGGAGTTCTGATATGTCCCTGCTTCCGAGTTACTTTTTAAGATCACTGCTCTTGACAGTTCGGTTCACTAAAAATGTGAACGGATCTTGGTGACATCTTGTCTTTTATACATTAAGTAGGTACAACTATCTAGGTTCTACCTATTCGTCCCATTTTTGACTGCTTCATGGCTGATTAATGAATTTTGGAGTCATTTCAAAAGTTCTAGATACGCCTTTGCATTTGGCATTACATGTTGTTAAGAAATTCTATTATGAAATTAAGTGCATAAAACTTTGACTACATACTAGGAAAAAAAACTTTCATTTTGACTACAAATAAAGTGAAAATTCATTACTGAAATGAAATATTCTTGAATCCAAACTTACATCTACTACATATATATATATACATAATTCATAAAATTTTCTCAGTATCTTTTGTAACTGCTAGTAACGGGCTGCTGTAAGGTGATTGACGGCTCAATTATTCCCCATTCCAGCAGCTTACTTCTTTCTAATTTTACTGCCTCCTTTTTCGACCATGTAACGGAGTAAGTAGCATTACAAAATGTTTTCTGCCGTATAACATCAATATTGTACGTATAACCACTGATGAGCCCTGGTCTCTCAGAGAGGACTTCTATGTGTTCGATCAATATCTTAGATGATTGCAACTGTTGCTCTGGTGTCAGATATGTGGATTGCTCTACTTTATCATTTACTGCTTGGCAAGGCTCTGTGTAACCAACATTCTTCCCACTGTGATGTTTCTAATCTCGCCCCCCAAAACATTGCTGCATTTGCAGTATCTTTCGCAGGTTACACTTTACTTTAACATTGTGACAATATTTGCCATGTATAGCTTTAGTGCGCAGGGATTCCAGTTGCACTCTTACTTCTCCATTCTCTAAACAGCAAATCCTCTGAGAGAGGTCCGCATAGGCATTCCTTTCTCTTCAAAAACTACCAACCAGAATACAGGCGACTCTCAGTCCCTTTACAACAAGTAACGTGCAATTAATTGCTCCATTTCCCATAAATGCGTCCACCTGTACCTGGCTATTAACTACCTGTGCTTGGGCACTAATAGCACCTGACACTTTGCAATTCCGAACTGGCAGCACTGGCACTTCATGCAGTTGGCATAACTTCCTACAGAAATCATAACTCATCACATTTGCAGAGGCTCCTGTATCAATTATATTAACAGGTGTACTAATAACTTTAGCTTGAACTACAGCCTGTATCAACTCACTATCTACCTTGTTGCATCTCTTTTTCTCAGATAAAAGTTCCTCCTTCATTCCATCGTTATATCTTAGCATATTGACTATATCCTGTTTCTCGTTACTCATTTGTGAGTTCTCCCTCCATCCCACGGCCAACAACGGAGAGCTAATTGCGGCCGTCCTTAGTTTGTCGAATCAGTTGATGTAGGACGATTATCATTCGTCACATCAACGATTCTCACGATTTTTGATTCTGGTTCTGCCAAGCTGGGTTGTTTGAAGTACCTGCTTGACAGTGTTCGTTCCTGTTATTATTACTGTTTGGGTATCTTTCGGGGGTATTCTGATTATCCTGTCTCGGATACCATGGCACTCCAAACCTATTATTCCTCTGGGGCCCTGCGTCTCGCATTGGCTGTTGATTGCCATCTCCTGGGCCAAACCTTTCCTCATATGTCCGGTGTCGTCTACATTGAAATGAACTGTTTCCTCAAGCCTGTCTCTTGTTATTAGCTTTGTCATCGTTCGGATGACTGTTGCATGACTGATTTCCATTCATAGGTTTACCATTGCGGTTTCGCCCATTAGCACAGTTACCACAATTATTCCAATTATTTTGAATGTTATTATTGTTCTTCTCTTTATATTCGTAAGCATTTCCATTGCTATTTTGCAACTTTAAGTCTTCCTGGATTAGGTCTATTGAAACAAAGACAGACAAAAAATTATCCATATCAATGTCTGGTCGTGGATTAGTTTTTCTCTAATATTGGGTGGAATTGTGGATTGTAACAATCTAATCACATCACGATTTGATGTCGGGTCGTCCCAATATCACGTTTTGTTAATATATTTTTCGAAATATTTCTTTAAGCTTCCTTGTCTGGGACTATAGACCTCTAGACTGTATACTTCCTTTCTAAGTCTTTCTTCAATACAGGTGACCAGTATTTATTTAGAAATGCATCCTCAAGCTGTTCACAGGTGTAGCTAGTTTCGGCTGCATCTGTTCCCCGTAGAGCACCTCCTACTGTGTGCGAAACAATAAACAGTATCTTTTGCTTCTCGGTCAATGCTCTGGGCAGTATATTTCGGAAACGTTTGATGAATACTACAGGGTGAATGTTTTTCTTATCGGTGGAGACGGTTTGAAACTGGCACATTTGATTAAACTCTCCTCCATCGTTATTGAAGATACAGTAGGCTCAGCCCCCGCACCATTCAATAATTCACTACTAGGGCTACACATTCCTGCCGGTACCCGACAAAGTGGTTTATAGGTGGCAGCGAATGGTGGATTATCATGTGAAACATGAGAAGCAGGTATATAATTTTACTCCCTTCTCATGTGCTTGACCCTTTCCTATTATGTTTGATTAATCGGACCAGTTAACTTATGGTTGACATTACATATGTTATTGGTTTAAGTTATGAAATGTACAGTAGGGTGTTCTGATTTGTGGTTTACATATGGAGATTGTCTTTCCACACGGAGGGAGCACACACATTGTTTGCCTAATTCTATACATTGTAGTTAAATACTGCATCTCTTATAACGACTGAAGATTTTCTTTAATGTCTGAAAGCGTTTATCATGTGGTTAGTGTAGGAGCAGAGGTGAAGCTAGAATGTTACATCACTTTGCACCAATTAAGTTTCTGTATGACGTATCTTGTCTATAAGGGAATGCAACTAGCACAAACTCCATGCGCAGTACAGACCCAGTATTATTTGAACAGTGAGTCAAGAGGCATTGGAGGTCATGTGACTGTCTCTCGTGTTTACTTGCAGAGAGGCACTTCTGAATTACTCTCTGTCGTGTTTTAACTCTCCTTCTTTGGCAGATGTATGTCCTGCGGAGCAGACCAACCTTGGTCATCAGCCGGTGTCTCTCCTTATCATTCCGCATTCACCGCTGCAGTTTTACTCATCCTTTTTAACGTCTTTCAACTTTTGGTCACCGACCTTTTATTGGTTCTTATGTCACCAATGCAGTGAAATTCGTGTCGACAGACCACCACTTATTAATAGTAAATAGGTGTTGTCACCTACGACATAACAGGGGAATCATTTGCGTTACCCTAAGCGTGTTCTTTTATCTCTCTCTTTTCGAAAAGAAAGACGACGTCAAAGAAATCCATTTCCAATTCATCACTAACAAACTCACAAAGACCCTTTTGTAATCAGCCTCGACTTTAACAGATGTCTACCACTACCTACACCGTAATTAGTACGAAAACTACAAGGCGCACTTACGTATTGTATGTTGACGAAGAGATGTGTAAATAAAGCTTACTCACGAAGCAATTTATGAAGAGTGCATACTTTGGGGAAACTTCAGTGATGTTCAAACGTCATGAAATCCGGAAAATATAATTTAAACTCTACTTTTGGTTTTTTGTGGTTTGTTAATCAAAATATATTTTTGTGTTTCCAGAACGCTACCCGAAGTGGAACAAAATGTGAAACATATTCTTTATAAAATTCCATGTCCCTTTAGTAGGCGATGTAGTTAATAATTACGAAATTTTGTATGGGAGTAAAGCAAAAGAGTTAATTATCTGTCCATCGGTAAAAAATTTCTAGAACGGAAACCGATGTTATAAACTCAGTCGCCCACGCTATAGATATACAATATAACTATGTTATTTGCAGTGTGTAAATGTCTTTCAGGCACCCCTGACAAACCACGTCTTCCATTCTAACTACACAATCCATTACAAACTGGTGACTAGAAGTGGGATGCCGAGCTCTTGTTTTCATTTCATTCGGTCTTCAAAATGGTCTTTAAACAAGCCTCCGCATGCAATCGTACCAAATTTGGGACCCGAACTATTTTTCTTCTTTAAAGTGGCTGTATCAGGAGGATTAGAGGGCCTTCGACACCCTCATACACGGAGCACACGCTCCCTACTTGTCGTCGCTATACACCTCTGGTTACAGACCTGTGCTGCATACTGGCGTGTTGCACCGGTGCTACCACGTCATCATCGTCTAAGAGCCCGGCTTAAACTTCCTTCGTCGAGTTTCCTAATAAAGTGTGTATTTTATGCAGTGTAATGTATACTTCAGCAAAACGTGCTGGGGTTCCCGTCCCATATCTCTGCACAACTATTTTCAAAAATTACATAATGAAATTCTTTTCGATAGTGGTTCTCATACAGTTTCTTAAAAAATTTAGTACCAATCAAGCGTAAAAGATGCAAATAAGACACTGAAGTAAGGTGACCTATCTTTTCCCAACCAGACGGGAACGTGCAAGCTCGGGTAAATAAATAAAGGTTATCGGGTTTCCTTGTATAGCTACAGACAAAATTTTGGTAGTTTTATTGTGAACATGATGGTATACGGGTTCCTCAGGAAAAGTGAGCAAAACTTAGGGTTGTTGCGATGTTCAAGTTTCAGTAGTACAGTACGAGAATGTTGTGCGTGGGAGAAACATAGAAGGTAGGAACATACATAATAGAGAAAGATGTATAATAACAGCTACGTGTGCTACAGTAACTGAATTAAGGAGAGTGAGTTTGCTCATTTCGCAGTGTAATAGAGAGACAATTCTCTATACCACCTTGAATCTATTTGGGAGCAACTAATATTTTTATTGATAAAAGTAACAAATTATAATTTAAATAATGGTATCACTACTAATAATAACTACAGAAATAATAATGGTGTTTAGAAAGCGATAAAGACTTACAATCTGTCAGCCAGGAACCTGATTTAAAAATAATAATGTTACTAATAGGCTCGGCTACAAGCATATAAATTTCGCAATCGAATGTCTAGTGTTTACGGATGATTTGGTGATCTTTTCAGACTACAAAGATACGGCAACAAAACAGCCTAACCAACTGAAGAGACACGCAACGAAGGTTGGACTTCAAATCTCCTTTGAGAAGACGCACGGTATAACAGATATAAAATCAGAACCATGAGAACTAGAGATCGGACAAAGAAAACCAAGTAAGCAGAAATGTTTAAATGCTTAAGTGAATGGATAGAGTCTAACTTATCCTAGAAACAGGGCTTCGTATCACGCATTAACGAAATCCAAGTGACCTGTCAACTAAGTAAAAGAGTCTGCAATAAGAGATGAACACCCTTAAATGCATAAATTAGACACTACCTGTACTGTTATTGCACGGCAGCCAGAGACTGAACAAGAAAGGTCTAATGGAGAAACCTGAAGACAGTAAAGAAGAATCTTAGAAAAAATCTAGGTCCCGAACTAATGGAGAAGTTACGTTACACGTGTCGGATAAGAAGGAGTGCCTTTTATTGCCAGGTAAGAAGACTGGGCCTAGAAAGGACCTCTAAAATAGTATTAACCTACTTTCAAGATAAGACAGCTAAAGGGGTCACTTCATAGACGTGAAGTCGATGAAGATCTACGAGAACTGAAATTGCTCCTAGTGATGTCCAGGAGCGTGATGCTCTTAAGGAAAATCTAGAAACGCACAGACGTTTCCAGAAAAAGCAGAACTTGAAGATAAGAAAGGCCTGGATCCAACAGAGGAAAGAGCAACATCGGAAACAAACAAAGGAGTTGATGGTGGCAGTTACAGCTCGGAAAAACAGGTAACTGAATAGACATGGTGCCTAGCTGGCCGAGACGAATAAGAAGAAGAATGTTATTAATAAATATGTAAAAGGTTTTGTGGCGTATGAGATCTACACTCAGTGTTCCGTTTCTTGAAGCATGCAATAATGTCCATTGTATAAATGTACAATATAATAATGACATATTGTAATATTCACTTACCTCCCAAATAAAATACAGATAGTTATTCAGAAGCTGATGCGTCGGAAGTTGCAGTGTTGAAATCCAATACTCAAGAATTGTCATAATTATTTTGTAGTGTCATAATTATTTTCCCTGTCTGTAACATATAAAATTTATCAACGTGTAAGGGTACTGGGTGCTCTAGGGGGCCTCTTAGCTTTAAATAGTCATCCATGTAGCATCTGCAAGATATACACAATAAGGAGCGGTAGCATTAAGCCACATTGGATTTACATTTATTGTGCCTTAAATGTTTTGTTTTAACGATTTCCATCAAGGTGAAATCGTATTTGAACCGAAGCTTCCAATTTTCTTTCATAAATTGCCATTTCTTTTCTTGGCTGAATCATTCGCTTGGAAAATACGAAATCTTGCTTCATTGAGAGGTGTGCACTGCTTTATGCCACATATAGATCAGTAAACACTTTAACCTCCACGGTTTTTCGTCGACGAAAACGTCGGCATCATCTGTTAGTGATGCAAAGGTTTTTTTGTAGGTTTCTGTTTCTTAAAAAATATTAAGGTTCCCTACTTTTGTGCTAATTCCATGTAAGCATTGCCCTTAACGTCTTAATTATTTTTTGCTGTAATTGTTGAACCTACCAACAAAATTTCAGGTTCAGAAACGTTATTCCTATAGGCCAGCAAAATTAGTAAACCATCTGGACAGGAGGCTTTTACTAACATTTTTAAACTTGCTGGAACTTTTCTAATACGAAACACAAATTGCATGTCCTCTTGTTAATGTAGACATTCATAACCATTTTTTTCAGTTTTTACGTGTATTGGCTTTGATTGATAAGAACAGCTCTGATTCCTAACAGTTATAAGGACTTTCTTCGTTTGCAAAGCTAACACCAAATGGTCGTTCTCCCAGTAATATTCCCATAAGTATACCAAAGCCTTCGTAGATTGATAATTCTTCTGATTTCTGTGCTGTAGATGTCCTGTAATTCTATTTGTAATACGAAACCGTTGTCGATTTTTTCATTCTGAATCCTTGAACGAAGAAGTTTAACGGCTATTTCTGCAGAATTATTTGAGCAAAGCTACTTTACGAAAGGTTTGTGGCAAGGAGAATCCGATCTGTGTAAGAAGTAAAATCCATCCACTACTTCAACGCTGATCTACGTTCGTTGCACGATGTGGACTTGAAATTTCAGCATGTCAGTGAATGTGAACTTGTCTCAATTTGACACTTCACCGATACGCTAAGAAAAAGCGGGCAGCATTGGTGCGAATGGAAATGGCAGTGTCCTTCTATTTCCTTTTCTCCAAGGCTAATTGCTAGCAGCCAACCACACTCGCCTCGTTCTATTTCTAGCCCCACTTTTTTATCTTTATTCACCTAAACTCTGGAGGTGCACTGTGGCTGAAGTTAAAGCCTTCGTTTCGTGATGTCGTTTTCTCAACTTTTCCGCTAACAGGATTGCAGTCTGAAATAAAAGTTAACTTCTGTAGCTTTCCCGCTGATATAACAGTAAGAAGTAGTATGTGAAAACACTGGCTTATCACTAGAAATGTCATACAACAGATTCTTATCGATACTATCATTAAACGGACTGATCATATTTTTAATCGTATTAATAAAACTGTGAGGGAGCTGCACTTTGGCCGGCCGTTGTGGCCGAGCGGTTCTAGGCGCTTCACTTTGGAACCGCTCGATCGCTACGGTAGCAGGTTCGAATCCTACCTCGGGCATGGATGTGTGTGATGTCCTTAGGTTAGTTAAGTTTAAATAGTTCTTAAGTTCTAGGGGACTGGTAACCTCAGATGTTAAGTTCCACAGTGCATAGAGCCATTTGAACCATTTTTGAGCTGCAGTTTCCGAACTGAGCAGTTACATGGCTACGCAGGTCCGCCGTCACTGGTCTAGAAAGAAAATCGGGACAACCCTAAGATCTGCCTACTTTTCCTAAGGCAACCCTTTACCATCGCATTCGCAATGAAATTATCAGCGTTTTGCATATAACTCTATAAAAAAACTTCAGGGACGGCAATTTACTGACAAATACTTAGCTGTTTCCACCTGTTAACCATTCATTACTGTCAGGAAAAAGGCACGTAACGTAATTTTTTTTGTTTTATTTACCTGTTTTATTCTCGATTGGTGCTAAATTTTTAAGGAGATGCTTGAGAATAAATCTTTCGAAAAGAATTTTCCCTTCATCAACGAAAAGGGAAGAGTGAGTTAAGTCGCTATCACACACTATTAGGCCATATTTCACGCTGCCGTGGCCGACCCAAGCTACAATGCAGCAGTTGACCACCTCTGTCAATTATGCGGTGCCGTTGTCGGCCGCCTGAGCTATCAAGTCGCAGACGTCGACATCGCCGCTCTGCGATGCAGCCACTTGCTGTACTTTGTAGAATGACAAACTGTAGGTGTTGCAAAGCTTCGAATTAGCCTGATCGAAACTGAACACAACAAATCGCCGCCTGGAAAGGGCCTCATGATATTACTGCCGAAATGTACCGCCCTGTTGCATTAATGTGACCACCAGTCAAAAGCCTGAATAACCACCTTTCGCAGCCCGGACGTGCAGGACGAAAATGACTGCAGGTTCTGGAAGGCACCGACAGGTATTTGGTACCATGCCGACTCCAGTCCCTTGGACAGCTGCTCTAGATTTCTTTGTTGAGGATCCATGGTGCGAGTAGCCCGATCGAGGTGGTCTCACAGATTCTCCATTGGATTTTGGGTTTTGGTGGCGAGGAGAGTACGGTAAACTCATCCTGCTACTCTTCAAGCCATGCACGTACACTGCAAGCCGTGCGACACGATCCATTGTCCTGCCGGCAGAGGCCATCGTCCCGAAGAAAAATAAAGTACACGTAGTAGTGGACATACCTGGAGATACCTACTTCTCTTGATCCATTGGGCCTTCCAGAATGACGAGATTACCCCGGGAATGACACGGAAATATTCCCTATATCATAACGTTCCCTTCCCCAGCCGCGACATTTCCGATGATTGTTACTGGTCCGTACAAGTCTACGGCCAACGCCTGTGGAGAAGAAAACGCGGATCATCTGAAAAGGTCATATGATGCCACTCAGTGGACGTTGAGTTGTGGTACTGACGTGTCAATTCGTCACTGACGAATCTCAGTCGGAATGGATGCATGAACCATGCTGCTGAGGTCCAAACTCACGTTCGCTGAACGGTCATTGAGGAGGTTCAGCTGGGTGGTCAGCTGCTCGAAGTTGCACTTCTGTTCACCCACACACGTTTCCGCAGCTGTCGTCCACCCATGATATCTGTGGCTTGTGCTGCACGACAGTTGCCTCTGCGCCAGCTTTGGACCATCTGCCATGCAATGTACACGCATACTTTAACCACGGCATGACGCAAACCATTCAAAACGTTAGCCGCTTCGGAAATGCTCCCACCTTTGAGCCGAAAGCTATTTATCATGCACGTTAGACGTCAGATAAATCACTCTGTTTTCAGTATAACTGAATTGTTTCGGCGTGTCTCTCCCGACCTGTTTATAGCACAACCCCCGCTCCGATCCCCCACCCCCCACGCACAAGGCTGCTGCTGCCAGATGCCTTCGCACATAGACGGTGGTCACATTAACGTGATTAAACCATTCATAATCGCCGCTTGCCAGTGAAACACTTTATCGTAACTTTTATTTTTCTGTATTTCTGAGTATTCAAAGACGTTGCTTAGCCGGCCGAGCGCTTCTAGGCGCTTCAGTCCGGAACCGAGCTGCTGCTAGGGTCCCTGGTTCGATTCCCCTCTCGGGTATGGATGTGTGTGATGTCCTTAGCTTAGTTAGGTTTAAGTAGTTCTAAGTCAAGGGGACTGATAACCTCAGATATAAATCCCGTTGTGCTTAGAGCCATTTGAACCTATTTTTTGTCGTTGCTTGAGAACAGCGATATTATGTAGAAGAATATTTTAGAAGTTTTCTATGTTACGCAATGCTACTGCTTGTCAGCTAATTGTTTGGTAGTGGTTTGATACTACCTCAAGGCGCTCATGATTTGAGTACTCGGGGAGGCGGCAACGGAGATTGAGATCTGTGTGTTATTTCATGTGTTTTCTCATTCAGGCGTCAGTTGCAAAGCCGTTTAAGTGTGCCTCCACAGACGCATACTGAAAGTCTAGCAATGTAATGAAAATTAAAGATTTAGATAATTGAATTTTTCAAAATTAGGAACGACGTAGCTCATGTTTTCTGATTCACTGGCGCGAGGGTATTTCACTGTGAAATATAGACGAGAAAAACTCACGCATAAGTGCAACACAAAATCATTGTAGACTGAGATTGTTCCTGAGCCTCGTGAGTACAGCAGAGCAAATTTGCGGTTTCTCGTGAATTCGGTACCTTTTCTTCGAGCACAACTGAAGAGAATAGGCTTTCGCCCAAAAGGTGCATGCAACATTACGTATTTGAGAGATTTTAGCACATGTGTACCACTTTTTATGCTGACTAAACCACGTTTCGCATCTGAGCCTAAAACATCAGAATGCCAAGAATTGTCCGTAATTGGTTTTAACCTTTCTCGAGATGAACTATTTAGGTCTATAATAGTAATTCGAGCGACTTTACACTCCAAGATAATCCTCGAACCGCGGTACGTAAAGTCTGCCATACCATTAGATCTTTTGACCGTGGCAGTTTGTCGGATTACTATTATGAAATAGACAGGTGTAGGTCTCAAGTGAGCACAGCCGTTACATTACGTATTATACTTGCAGCTTCTGCAGTCATTGGTATACTGTGGGACCGTTCAGGTATTGGAATGAATAAGTCAAACATTTTGTGTAGAAAACAGAATCTCAAAGTTACTTGTGAAGATAACTTAATGGAAGATATGAGTTGAAGTGAACAGCGTTGGAAACCTCGACATCTCAGCCGACAACACAAATGTATCAGATGCTTTCGCCTCTGCTTCTAGTTGCAATGAGTCGTGTGCATTAAGAATTACGTGCTGAATTACGTGTTGGTGAGTTTTTTGTTGTGATTTATTCTTTTTCAAGATTTTTATTCTAATGGTAGCAACGATACAGACGAACGTGTATATGCAAGATTAATTAAAAGCGACCTTTCCACTGCTACAAAATAAAAATATCGATTCACAAGACCTTCAGTAGTCTAAATTTTCAGATGTTGTATTATTTGAGGACCCAGTTTGAGCGCAACATTACGCCTTTCTTGAGACCCCCTCATCGACGTGTAGCAAGAATCCCACCTCTCGTCCAGTCAAAATACGGGCCGGTATCCCTCTACTGGAATCCGTGGGTCATTGACACAGCGACCCCTTCGATCATCACTTGTAGACTCATTTTTCAGCAAGTGATGATCGATCGGATCGGTGTGTCAAAAATCTACGAATACCAGTTACTGAATGCTGGCCCGTATTTTGACTGGACCAAAGGTAGTATTCTTCCTAAACGTCGGACACGGGACCTGAAGATGGCCTAGTGCTGCGCTGAAACTGTTTCCTCAAGTAAAGTGACTACTGAAAACTGAGTCAGCTGAAGGTATTTTGAGTCGACATTTTTTATTGAACAGCTGAGGTTCCGCAACTATTTGTAGAAATTATAATTATATTTTTCCCTGAGACTTTTAAGCCTCCTCTTTATCTATGATAATGATTGAAGCAGAAGAAATGAATTCAAGTTTGTGTTGGGGAGGGCAATCATCTTGGGTAGTTGGTGCAGGAATGTTAACTATAGGGTTCTGATGGTGTAATGGTTAGCATGTCTGCTTAGCAAGCAAGAAGAGCCGGGTTCGAGTCCCGCAGCACGAATTTTAACTCACTTCTTCTGCTTCAATCTTTATCATATCTGTAGACAGATGGACTTACAGAGACTCCGCTGCGCGCTTTGAGGTGTCATGTCACCGATTGCGCGGCCCCTCCCGTCGAAGGTTCGAGTCCTCCCTAGGGTGTAGGTGTGTGTGTGTGTGTGTGTGTGTGTGTGTGTGTGTGTGTGTGTGTGTGTGTGTTGTTCTTAGCATAGGTTACTGTAAGTAAAGCGTAAGTTTAGGGACCGATGACCTAAGCAGTTTGGTCCCTTAGGAATTCACACACATTTGAACTGAATACTTCCACTGGTACATTCCGTCGACCAGTTAATCAAAGGACTGGGATAATGAAAGATGCATTTACTTCTGCTAGTATGTTTCCGTAAAGCAGTGACATCTTAATTATTTGAGACATCTTATACAAACATTTGCTTTTGTTTATTGTATTGAAACCTTTGTAGTTTTGATTCGAGCCTGCTCTGTTCTAAATGTAGATTTTGATTTTCTAAGATGGTGCCCAAGTTCTTCTGGATTTCGAGTTGACTGTGGCCTTCCGCTGAGATTCAGAAAGTCCCAACGAAAACTTGTTCGCTGGGAAGCTTAAAATCTATCAACTTATATACAAAATTAATATCAATTTCGTGCTAAACATTGACGGTCCTCTAGAAACTCATTTTCGACAAACGTGAAACGTTTATGCAGTTTTTCAAAGTCATTACCGCAGAGAGGACGCACCAAGGACATGCCCTCCAAACCCGTCATAGAAACCTTAGCTTTATCGCTAAGGGGCACCTTCCCTTCCCCCAGCATTTCTTTAGCACCCATTACGATTTAGTATCCTATTACAGCTGTCCATCCCGCTCTGTCTCCTTGACAATATGTGGCCTTTACTTCAGCTGGACTTTTAAATGATGCTTGACAGCTACTACTCTGATTCACGTATTGAACATCGCATTTTAATATTTTGAACACCACTTCTAAGGTGGATACATTCTTTCTTTCCTTTTATTTAAAGATTACAGTGTTATTTTTCAACATTTTGTCAATTTTGCTACAATTGTAAGTAACGAATATTTTGAAAATATTTATGCTTGAAGGGATTTTAAATTGCGCTCAAGTTTCGTTTGTCTTTTATAAATTCTTCATTAATGTTCGTTTCAGTATCTTATGCTCAATTTGCACTCGAAGGAGTGTAGGGTTGTTGAAAAGTAGAATTTCTATTCAGTGTTTAGTCAGCACTCTCGTATCACGTTCATTAAACCCCTTAGGCAACCATAGCAATGACAGATGTGAATTACGGCTGGTCCCGGCGGAGGTTCGAGTCCTCCCTCGGGCATGGGTGTGTGTGTTTGTCCTTAGGATAATTTAAGTTAAGCGGTGTGTAAACTTAGGGACTGATGACCTTAGCGGTTAAGTCCCATAAGATTTCACACAAATTTGAACTTTTTTTATGTGAATTACGAGCGATTAACTTGTTTCTGCATCATTGTCGAAGGTTATCCTCTAAAAAATGGAAACGTGGGCGTTTAATTTTTATTGTTTGCGACAGACAAATGACAAGTGGAAACGGCAGACGATCTAGATGTGAAATCTAACATTTGTCAGGAAAATCTAAATGAAACGTCTCTGCTTATGGCAAACATTATTAGTATTCAAAAGATTGAGAAGATATTCCGATTACACAGAATTTTGCTACTGCAGAAAAAGTATGAGACAAACGAGAAAGTAAGCAATTTATTAAGGTTGTTATAGGTACCACACCCGGGAACTGACTGGTTGTAATTGCCTGGTTGTAATTGGCATTAATGCTGAAGTGCCAAGTTTTATTTATGATAGAACAAATACAGAAATACAGCAGTAATGTTGTAATTAGTTGAACCGTAATCAACAAAAGCATGTCTCTATTTATCACTTTTCTTAGAAGACAGCAACAAAATTAAATTAAAGAAAAATTATTTCTGTACGAACTTCTGTTTCTTACACAACGCTATTGCTGGGATAATATGTTGCACCGTTAACGAAAAATTCCTTGCGTTTTTAAGGAAGAAGTGTTTCTCCATTAACACCTCGTCGACAAGTATCTCTTTCTTTACGAATTGTTTTATTCATACAAGCAAAAACGTAGATGCATTCAGATTCCCACAAAAATTGTGCATCTAGTTAACGGGGAGGACGTGGACGCATCGCACTTCTAACTCCCGAGGTATGCACCAGTTGTTAAAAAACATTTACCATCTAGTAATCAGTACCTAGATAATATTTTCGATGATTGGGTACTTGGGACAAACCCAGGGTGTGCAAAAGAGTACCGAAGCCACAACAACAACGTGAACATGTTCTGAAAAACGGGACTTAGAAAGGTAAAAGACCTGGTTCGCATAATTACAAACCAGTTTTCTTAACATCGACTTCCTGTAGAATTCCTGAATACATTCTCACTTCGAATACAACAAATTTCCGTGAGGCAGAATATCTTCTGTGCACAAATCAGCATGGATTTAAAAACCATCACCAGTGTGAAACTCAGCTTGCCCTTTCTCACGTGACATTCTGCAAATCATGGATGGAGGGCAACATGCAGATTCCATATTCCTAGATTTTCGGAAAACGTTTGACATGGTGTTCCACTGCAGACGCTTGACGAAGGTCCGAGAGTACTGGTTAGATTACCAGATATGTCACAGGCTCAAAGATTTCTTGTGTAGGAGAACCCAGTACATTGTCCTCGACGTCATCAGAGACATCGGTACCGTCAGGGTTGCCCCAGGGAAATGTGATAGGATCGCTTTCATTCTCTATGTGGATACACTATGTGATCAAAAGTATCCGGATACTTTGCAGAAAATGACTTACAAGTTCGTGGCGCCCTCCATTGGTAATGCTGGAATTCAATATGAGTTGGTCCACCTTTGGCCTTGATGACAGCTTTCACTCTCACAGTTGTACGTTCAGTCAGATGCTGGAAGGCTTCTTGGGGAATGGCAGCCCATTCTTCACGGAGTTCTGCACTGCGGAGAGGTATCGATGTCGGTCAGTGAGGCCTGGCACGAAGTCGGCGTTCCAAAACATCTCAAAGGTTTTCCATAGGATTCAGGTCAGGACTCTGTACAGGACAGTCCATTACACGGATGTTATTGTCGCGTAGCCATCCACCAAAGGCCATGCATTATGAACATGTGCTCGATCGTATTGAAAGATGCAGTCGCTATCCCCGAAATGCTCTTCAACAGTGGGAAGCAGGAAGGTGCTTAAAACGTCAATATAGGCCTGTGCTGTGATAGTTCCACCCAAAAACACGATGTGTGCAAGTCTCCTTCATGAAAAACACGGCCACACCATAACACTACCACCTCCGTATTTTACTGTTGGCACTACACACGTTGGCAGACGACGTTCACCGGGCATTCGCAATACCCACACCCTGTTATCGGATCGCCACGTTGTGCACCGTGATTCGTCACTCCACACAACGTTTTTCCACTCTTCAATCGTCCATTGTTTACGCTCCTTACACCAAGTGAGGCATTTACCTGCGTGATGTGTGGCTTATGATCAGCCACTCGACCATGAAATCCAAGTTTTCGCACCTTCCACCTAACTGTCACAGTATTTGCAGTGGATTCTAATGCATTTGTGAATTCTTGTGTGATGGTCTGGATAGATATCTGCCTGTTACACACTACGACCCTCTTCAACTGTCGGCAGTCTCTGTCAGTCAACGGACGAGGTAGGTCTGTAGGCTTTTGTGCTGTACGTGTCACTTCACGTTTCCACTTCACTACCACATCGGAAACAGGGCACCTAGAAATGCTTAGGAGTGTGGAAATCTGGCGTACAGACTATGACAGAAGCGACACCCAATCACCCAATCACCTAATCACGTTAGATGTCCGTGAGTTCCGCGGAGCGCCCCGTTCTGCTCTCTCACGATGTCTGATGTCTACTGGGGTCACTGATATGGAGTACCTGGCAGTGAGTGGGAGCACAACGCACCTAACATGAAAAACGTATGTTTTTGGGAGTGTCCGGATACTTTTGATCACATAGTGTAGATGACTTGACGGACAGTGCGAACAGCAATTTACTGCTGTTTGCTGATAACGCTGTATCGCACGTGGAAGGCGCCGTCGTTGAGTGCTAAAGGAGTATAAAAGATGCCTTAGACTAAATTTTGCTAGTTCGTGTGATGGACTGCAGCTTGCTTAAATGTAGAAGAATGTAAGTTAATGCGGATGAGTTCGGAAACTAATCCGGTAACTTCGATTACAGCATTAGCAGGGTGCAGCTTGACGTAACCACATAGAGTAAATAACTAGGCGCTACGGAGGGCGCAGGATTAGCCGAGCGGTCTAAGGCGCTGCCGTCATGAACTGTGCGGCTGGTCCCGACGGAGATTCGAGTCCTCCTTCGGGCATGGGTGTGTGTGTTTGTCTTTAGGATAATTTAGGTTAAGTAGTGTGCAAGCTTCGGGACTGATGACCTTAGCAGTTAAGTCCCATAAGATTTCACACACACATTTTTCGCTACCGAAGAAAGCGACATGAAACGTAATGAGCACGTCAGGTTGGCAGTAGGGAAGGCGAATATCCGACTTCGTTTTATTTCGATATTTTTGGGAAAGTATAGCTCCCCTGTAAAGGAGATGGTGTATACATAGAATGATAGTGCGACCCATTCTTGAGTATTGTTTGAGTGTTCGGGATCCCACCAGGCAATATTAAAGGAAGACATCGAAGAAGCCCAGAGGCGTGCTGCTATCTTTGTCAGCAGTGTGTTCTATCAGCACACAAGTATTACGACGATGTTTTGGGATATCAATTGGCAATTGCTGGAGGGAAGGCGAAGCCATTTTCGGATAGCTCTTTTGCGGATATTTAGAGAACCGGCATCTGAGACCGACTGCAGAGCGATTCTATTGCCGGTAACGTACATTTCGCTTTAGTACCATGAAGATCAGATGCAGGACATTATGGCATGTAAGGAGGCTTTTAGACAGCCCTTTTAACCTCGCTCTGTTTGCGAATGGAACGGGACAGCAAACGACTAATAGTGCTAATAGGTAGCCTCTGCCATTCACCGTACGGTTGGTTTCCTGGGTACATGCGTAGATGAAGATGAGTGTTTGAGATTTACACTATGCAAAGACTCGATTTATACCATCATTGGCTTGTGTAATTAATTGTGAAAATACACTGACAGAAAAAAATCGCAACATCAAGAACGAGTTGTACGACGCTAACAAAAGTTTAGGCGTGGTTCTACATCTGATAGGCGATTTCTATTCCAATTTCACGCCAGTCACCTGAATGTGCCGCTAGTAGCGCCACTACGAGGACGCAAGTAGCTTCCATCACACGTTGGAACGTTCGTGAGCGTTGATTACCTTTGAGACTGAACGTGGTGAGGTGGTATTAGTCATGAATGTCTTTAAGATGACAAAGACGCCGTTATCACTATCTCACTGAGCATCAACGAGGTCCTGTAACAGGGCTACTAGGAGCAAGATATTCCTTCAGCATTATTGCACAGAGGCAAGAATGTAGCCACCGCACATGATTACTGTCAGTGGTGGTGACGAGAATGTACGGATCAAAAAGACCGGGCACCCTACGACAAAGTGCACTACGGAGAGGGAAAACCACCGTGTTGGGCTTATGACTCTGGCGCATCGTACTGCATATGCAGCAGAAATCGGAGCAGCAGTTTGCACCGCAGCGACACACCAAACTGTTATCAATCAGTTACTTCAAGGACAACTCCGAGACAGTCGCCCTGTAGCATACGTTTCACTGACCCTAAACCACCACCATTTGCGACTTCAGTGGTGTCAGGCGAAGCTTATTGGAGGGCGAGGTCGGAGGTATGTTGTATTTTTTGATGAAAGCTGTTTCTGTCTCGGTGCCAGTGGTGGCCGTGTTGTGGTTATAAAGAGGCCAGCTGAGGACCTACAACCAACCTGTCTGCATGCTAGGCACATTGCATATATGCCTGGAATTGTGGTTGGGGTACGATTTCGAATGTCAGCAAGCGCACTGTCGTAGTTATCCTACGGCAAATTTGTACGTCAATCTGGTGATTCGACCTCTTGAGCTGTCCATTCATGAGCAGCATTCCGGGGGTATTTTCCAACAAGATAACGCTCGCCCATATACCGCTTTTTTAACCGAACATGCTCGATCAGCTGATCTGTCTTCAATCCAGGACATAAGGGACATCAACTCTTCACTGACCGACTAACTGCAACAGGCGTGAAACTCCTGTAAACAATATCCAGCACCTGTACAACACCATGGATGCAGATCTGGAAGCTTGCTTTCACCATTCTGGCTATTTCACCGGTTATTAATGTAACACCATTTTCCATTTCTTTCTTTCTTTCTTTCGCTTGTGCTGTGTTTCCCGCAGATACGCAGGGTCGGAATGGTTACTCTGATGTGGTAATGTTAGTTGAAGGGGTGGTCGGATGCCCGTCCTGCCGCCACCCCTTCCCCCCCCCCCCTACCCCCCCCCCCCCCGGGAAGGAATTAGCGTACCCCAACTGCCTGCGAGTGGTGTAATCCATGGAATAGTGCGAAAGTGTTCAGATGTCTGCGAGCCGTGTAACTGACGCGGGACGTGGGGACCAACCCGGTAAGCACCTAGGGGGATGCGGAAAACCGCCTAAAAACCATATCCAGGCTGGCCGGCACACCGGCACTCGTCGTTAATCCGCCGGGTGGATTCGATCCGGGGCCGGCGCGCCTACCCGAGTCCAGGAAGCAGCGCGTTAGCGCGCCCGGCTAACCTGGCGGGTGTAACAGCATTTTATACTAGGAATGGCTTAACACAAGCTTATATTAACTTGCGATTTTGCAGTGTTAATCACTAACATCTGTTACGTAGAGAAATGTAGTCCCGAAACTTTATTACTCTACATTTCTTATTTTTCGGTTTTGCAATTTCTTTCTTTCAGTATATTATTCACGGATAAATGACGCTCACTGATTTTTATGAGTGTTATGTTCTGCGTCGTTAAATTGGCGACAGACGTCGTGGCGAGCGATATTTTCCCCGCTGGTGCTCTACGCTTCTTTCTCCCCCGACCGGCGAGATGAGTCAGGAGACCGCCTGCCCTTCCGGTCGGCGCTGTTCGTTAAATCCTTGGAACCGCCACTGCCAGCCCTTTCACCTGCGCTCGGCGGCGTTCATTATGAAGGGTCCACCGGGCGCCCGCGAGTTAAACGTTTCGTGAGCGGGGCCTCTGCACGGCGGGCCGGCGCGGTTCCGATGACAGAGGAGGGCGGCCGACCTCATCGCGGGGGCGGAGGGCCCGGCCGCCCTAGCGCCCTCGCGCGCCTTCTTTGGGTGTAAAGCAAGCCGCCGCCCAGGGGCCGCGCCTCAATGGGCAGGAAGCGGCGCCGCGCCGGGGGAGGAAGCAATTACGCAGTCGTCGTCGCCGCTGCCGCCGCCCCTTTGACGGGCCAGCGCCTGCGCCGCGCCCTCATCGCCCCCAATAGCGAGGCGGGAGGTGAGCGGCCGAGGGGCATCGAAAAATGGGGTCCCAGGCGCTGCTGCTATAGCACCGCGCTCCCCACCCTCGCCTCTCTGCCCTCGCTCTTCTTTCTCCTCGCCACCATCCCCTACATTGCCTTCTGGCGATCTTAGTGATCACCATTCCCGACTTGACTCGTGGCTGCCAGAAGCTGCTCGATAAATGTTCTTCCCGCCCATTGTCTTCAATTACGGAGGTCACGTGACTGCCACTGCCCTATTCTCGGGCACTCATAAACTTAATGTTCTTTTCCCTCTGTTGGCCCAGGGGTGGCCACTCTCACGTTCCTCAAATGATCCATGCTTGTCGTGACGCTAGGTAGCTCTGTTAAATAGCGCCACAGTCGGTGAAGTAAGTCAAGGGTAAAGTAGATGAAGTAAATCTTACAGTGAGGTGATAAAGGTCACGGGAAACCTCGTAATATTGTGTCGGTACTGCTGCATATAATTTCAAGCTGCATTATGACTACTAGAGCCTGCCATTTTATTACTTTATGCAGGTCGTAGTGCTCCGCACAGACCTCTTAGCCAGTACCCATGGCCACCACCGCGCAGCAAAACTGTGCTACGCAGCTCAGGCCACGCACAATGTTGCCCGTGCGGCACCACGTGGAGGTTAGTCTGAGTGAAATTCTTTTGTCTGCACTGTCGCCTTCCATCATTTGTAGTGCAGTTGGATCGTTGACGACAATCGGAGGGTTGTTGGGGTGTCCACCTTTGTTGTCGGAGATGAGAGGGAGGAAGCTCTCCGAGGAAGGATTGTGGTTATTGGTTGCTGTGGTAATCATTTAGTACTAATGGCAGGATGAGCATACTGAAGAGTTCAGTATTTATTTAAGTAATTCATTTATTATCTCTTTGATAACTTATAAAAGAGGTGCCAGTTCCTAACCCATTCTTTAATAAATGTCAGACTCAATTTATTCTTATCTACAGGCCACTCGCCTAAGATTACAAGAGACTATTTCTATTCTGTAAATTGTTCTTGTTAATTACGAAACTACAAATGCTATCCAGCATTTTAGAACCCAGCATTACCACTGGATAATGAATACTGTAGCACAGGATGGAAATAATCAGCGAAAATGGTCACATAATCTACGGCCATAATACGACTTTACAGAATAGCTATTTGACTGCCCAAATCATCATGTTTCGCTCATGACAGTAAGCGGTCTGCATCGTAAGCCTAGGACGGCATACACCATACGTAAACTCGGGTGCAAGCTGGAA